>NW_028270144.1:62263841-62888484 GCF_037043375.1 Chiloscyllium plagiosum
GTAATTCTATAAATACACTCCTTTGCATTTTCTCATGGCACGATATAAAGAAGTGGTCCTGTACTGTATTGAATAATTCATGCCTGGAAGAAGCCAATTTCAAGCTCGAGGTCTTTGGAATCTTCTATTTTTGCTGGAGGTGGGAAGAGCATTTAATTAGTTGGGGTGGTGTTGCGCCTAAACATCACAGCCTGCACACTTCAACCAAATTAAGCTCTTGTTGAGATGGTTCATAGTTGACCTGCCACCCTTGCCACTAATTAAGGCTTTTAAGTGGCCAATTAGGGACCATTTAAGAACCTCATGCCACCACCTTTGGGATTAATTCAACTGCAAACTGGTCTGTCTTCATGCAGTATGCATGACAGGTCAAACTGTGGGGGCCACCTCTCACCTCAATGGGTTGGGCAGGTGTTATCTCCTGAAACAAAGCAATCACTAAGGCCTGGACACCAGGAAGTGAGTGTCCACACTGAGCGAAAACCACACGCCACCCTCTTGTTTCATCAGTACCACCTCCACAGTTCTTCTGGTATGGTCCGCAATCCCTGTGATCCTTGTACTCCAGCAAACGTTATTCTAGCAGTAGTCCCCTCATTGATGTGCTGAATGCAAGATATATAACCACCAACAGTTCCATGGTGCTTTGGTGAGATGTTTCCCTGGAGTCTTGTTTCCACGGAAGGATCTACTGGTGGCCTTACCTGATTGATGTGTGGATAGCAGGCCTGCCCAAAAATAGACACCATAAATCTCACTCAGCTCGCCAGTAAGCAGGCCATGCCTCATAAAGGTTATGCTCTTGGTCTTTTCTGAATTAGGTAATCAGAGACTGTTGATTTCAGCAATCTCTCAATTATACAGAGAAACCAGTAAAAGAAGGCACTAAATGCCCAGCTAAGAGATGTGTAAACATCTGTAAGGATTCCTTTTGGGTTATTCTCCAACACTCACCAATTGCTGACAGGTAGGTGACTTAGAGAGAGTTTATTTGTCCCCTGCTCATTTCAAGTTCAAGTAACTCAGCATGTTCAGGGGAGAAATTAAAAAGTGCATGAAGCTGATGGGGAGGAAAAGTAAATCAAATCTGATGAGGATTAAGTCTTCGCAAAGTAAGTAATATGTGTGCACCATATCCAATGTATCACAAAATTAGCTGAGAGTTTTCCTTCAAGGTGTAAAATTAAAGCAACATAGCTCCAGGTAGTGTTATTTTAATCATTGTGCTCCTGAAACAATAGATCGGAAACTCAAGATCAACAGTGGAAGGTACAAACGATCCTATAGTTCTTTTCAAAGAAGAATAGGGGAGTCCTCTTGGTGGTGCTGGTAAAATACTAATTTGTCAAGAAATGTCATTGAAATTGTATTAACTTGGTGGTGGAAATGTCACTGGACTAGTAACACAATGCCAGTTCTGGTGTGCATGTACTAGTGTTGGACTGGGCTGGACAAAGTCAGAAGTCACTCAACATCAGGTTATAATTCAACAGGTTTATTTGAAATCAAAAGCTTTCAGAAGTGACTTCACCTGATGAAGCAGCTGCACTCCGACAGTTTGTGATTTCAAATACACCTGTTGAACTATAACTTGGTGTTGTGTGACTTCTAACTTTGTTAGTTCAGGGGCGTGAGTTCAAATCCCACCATGACAGATGGTGAAATTTGAATCCAATAAAAATCTGGAATTAAAAGCTAGCCTAAATGTTGTGAGGGAAGAAAATCTGCCAACCTGTATAAACCTCCATGTGACTCCAGCCCTACAACAATAGTTGACTCTCCACTGTCATTTCAGCAAATGGGGATTGACAATAAATGTTGGGCTAGACAGTGATGTTTATTCCTATGAATAAACATCGCTAAACTAAAAGTGATTTATTTACTTGTCATACTTGTATTGTTTGTAGGGCCTTAACACTTGTAAATGGATGCCAAGTTTCCTTGCAAACATCTTCAGCTGCTTCAATGATTTTCCTTCCATCCTTAAGTCAGAAGTGGCAGTGGCACTAATGATAAAACAATTTGCAGCACCATTTGCATAGTCTCAGAAAATGAAGTAGAACGTGCCAATGTGCAACAAGTCCAGGACAAATCCAGGCTTGGGTTAATAAATGACAAGAAAGATTCACGCCAAGTAAGTATTGGGCAATGATAATCTCTAACCATCACCCCACGGCATTATTGTGGCATTTGAAAGAGGCATATCACGCTGATCCCTGGGATGGCTAAAAAGGTTAGGCCCTTGTTCTTCATACTTTGCAAGAATAAGGGGCAATCTTATTAAAAAATGCAAAGTTCTGAGCAGACTTTGCAGGTACAGTAAATCCGCTGCATCTGTAAAATCACAAATCGCAAATTCACCTTTCCACGCCAGAAGATAAGTAACAACATAAATGAACATCCTCAGAACTTGTGTTTCAGTTATATTTTTATCCACTTTAATCTATTTTTAATGAACTCTGCACTCATAAATTTCATCATTTGCAGAGGTTCTGTGGGACGGAACACTCACAGATATGGAGGAATGACTGTAGATGTTGAAATGATATTTCCACTAGTGAAGAACCTCAAACTAATGGACACTATTTTGTTTCTCCCAGACGGTAGTAAATGTCTACTCCAGAGAGTTGCAAAGGCTATATTACTCCAAGTATTTAAAAAGGCAGTTGATAGATTTTTGAAATATTAGACAGTTGAGGGTTATTAAGAGCTGGTACTCTTCACAAAGTAGTTGTGGACTAGGCAGATTGGCTATGATACTACTGAAAAGCAGACAGGTTTGAGCGACCAAATGGCCTATTCTTGCTCCTATTTCTAGTGACTACCATGAACTGCCCACTGGTAATATACTGAGGATGACCATGGATTAGAAACTGAACTGGATAGATAAATCAGTACAGCTCCAACAATACCCAAAACACTTAACACCTGTACAGGAAAAAGCAGTCCACTTGACCAGCACCCCCAACATTCATTTTGTTTACCCCCACACACTGGCAGCAGTATGCATCAATTAGAAATTATTATAGTAACTCATCAAACCTCCGATTTCTAACATCTTGAAGAAGGGCAACAGATGCATGGGAACACCACCATCTGCAACTCCCCCTCCACATCACACTATCCTGACCTGGATCAATCAAGCCTATAATGATCTATACCTCTGGTACTAGGTCAAAATCCTGGAACTTCCCTCCTAACAGCACTACATTCCAAGAACTACAGCAGTTCAAGGCAGCTCACAACTTCTTTCTACAGGACAATTAGAGATGGGCAATAAATGTTGGCATAACCAGAGATGTCCACATCCCATGCATAAACAAAATAAAACAAGTGATTGCACTGAAAAATGTACTTCATTCATTGGCGTGCTTTGAAACATCTTGTAGTCATGAATGAAAGACATGATGTAAAGTGATTTTTTTTTATTTACTCCTGGAGAAATTGTAATAGAATGGGACCAAGGAGATAGTTCTTTCAGAAAGCCAGTGCAGGTGCAACAAGCTTAGCAAAGGTCCATGTATCTATAGACACCTGTTTATCTCTAAGAATAATTGCATCAAAGTGAAATGACAATCCCTATAACATATATTATATTCCCAGTTAACATAACTAGAGAGACATTTCTCCAAAAAACTCTTTTAGCTAATTTAATGTAGCTTAAATTTGACTCAAAAATAATTACATGCAATACTGCTTCAGATTAGAAACAGATCATTGTTAGCTTTGGTAAAGCCTTTCTTCTCTCAATTGTCTACTTACTGTGTTTACGTGTACTATGATATTACTCCATTACCCTACAAGGTTGGAGGTAGATCTTAATAATCATGATGGTGACTTGACATGATTAACCACAAATCTTTACTATACAGAATTGCTAAGGCATTTAACCAATAATTAGCAGCTATTTCTAAATGCATATCAGAATCACACAGATAACAGTGGCTGATGTTGTGGTTTTAATTTTTGAATACAGTGATTTTAATTCCGCCAAGCTGTTAGTCATCCGTGATCGCAAAAGGAGTAGTTTTAATTTTTGTTCCATGGAAAACTGTTGCAATTCCACAAGTGTCCTATTTTGTTAATGACAAAATAGTAAGTTCTTCTAATACTGACATGGTGACATGATTATTGTCACATCGGGAATTTTAAGTCTCACTATCAAACTAGCCCTGACTATTTCAGCTTAAATCTGCAGACCAAACAAAGCCCTAACTTTCATTAATCTGAAGATGTAAACATCCTAACAATCTCACATAAGGAAAAATGTTTCAGAACATTTTACTGAACAGGAAGTAAGTGGGCATCGACGAGCTGTATAGAAAGAAAAAAAGACAACACTGAAGAGAATTCTTTTGACAGTGAATGGAAAAGCTGAAGGATTTTAGACAGTCCTGTAGAGGGTAGTGTCCTGAGAAGTTGGAAGGGGTATGAATATAAATAATCTAGTATTAGAGCAGCAAATAGAGCATGCGAGGAAAACAACCATGGGAGCAAAGGCAGATAGCGAGAACCTGCGGTCATTTTGACAAAAAAGATGAGCATTGTTAAATTTCAGCATGCTGAGAAATGGTAAGCAGAACAATATGACTGAAGAACTAAACTTTGGGAAGGAGTAGTGTTTAAAAAAAAATGTTGATTGCAAATTCCTTCTTTCTTTCCATTTTCCTACCTGCGTGGAGAGATGAGGAATGCTGAGGGTTTAGGGTAGAGAGAATTTAAAGGAGGTTAATTGAGGTGTTGAAAATTATTAAGGGTTTTGATACAGGAAATAAGGACAAAGTGTTTCCACTGGCAGCAGGATCAGTAGCCAGAGACAATAATCAGTGAATATAACTGGTAAAAATTTACCAGACAGGAGATGGATTTTTAAAATTAAGAGGGGCATGGATAGGGTAAATAGACAAAGACTTTTCCCTGAGCTCAGAGACTCCAGAACTAGAGGGCATAGGTTTAGGGTGAGAGGGGAAAGATATAAAAGAGACCTATGGGGCAACTTTTTCACGCAGAGGGTGGTACGTGTATGGAATGAGCTGCCAGAGGAAGTGGTGGAGGCTGGAACAATTGCAACATTTAAGGTGCATTTGGATGGGTATATGAATAGGAAGGGATTGGAGGAACATGGGCCAGGTGCTGGCAGGTGGGACTAGATTGGGTTGGGATGTCTGGTCGGCATGGATGGGTTGGACTCAAGGGTCTGTTTCCATACTGTACACCTCTATGACTCTATGTTGTTAAAACCTGAAACACATATTCTCAAAGTAGAATGGAAGGAGATAAAATTGTGACTTTAACAAAGAAATTGAAATATACTTAGAGGAAAAACAATATGGATAAAGAACAGAAGAGCTGGACTAATTGGGGAAAAAAAAAGTCTTTCCACAAACCAGCTCAAACAAATTTAGCACAGTGATCTCCTGTTCTGTAAGTATCGGATACGTGAAGCATTTAGTACTGTAGTTTCATGTAGGGAAAACACATGTCCTTAAAATAATCAAAAGTCAGAGCAGGCTGAAATGGTGATACCTCATAACTAGAAAGACCAACCTCTAATTTTGAAGACTGGCTAAGCTATAAGAACACCAAGACTGGGCTGAGCTCAGTCATAACCATACTGGTGAATGACTGAGGCCAAAACACAGATGTGTGTGGAACACCACTGGTCACAACTTTCAGCCCGCTCCATCATTCAATAAAATCATGACCGATACATTTATTCAGAATTTCACATTTCAATCTACCCCTGATAAACGCTTATTCCATTGTCTAACATGAATCTATCCACTCTCTCAAAGACATTCAATCCCCCCACCCCAGACACACACACACACTCCCAGACTTAGACACTCTACACTCTCATACACACACGTATACATTCTCTCTCTCACTCACAACCCCCCACCCGAGGCACGCGCACACAAACACAAAGACCCACGTGCACACATATACATATACGTTTGTGGGGTGAATTTGTACTTGCAGAGTTACATTATACTTTGCTCAAAAACTGCATGAGTTCATGTAAAACTGTGTTATCTCACTTTTTAGATCAGAATCAGTCTAACCGTTATGGCACAGACAGAGAACACAGGGGGCTAACACCAATTGTTAGTTAACCTGAGAATGTAACTTTTAAAAAAAAGTTGAGAGATTTACACATGAAAGAAGTGAAATTATCATGGTATTCGAACAGATGAAAGACTCAACAAACAATCAAGATATTTTTCAATGTATAATTTCAGTTACATCACACTGTAAACTTCTGCTATAAATTCTGTGTCTTAAAATTGTGTTCTCCACAACCACCTGATGAAGGAGCAGCGCTCCAAAAGCTAGTGCTTCCAATTAAACCTGTTGGACTATAACCTGGTGTTATGTGATTTTTAAACTTTGTACACCCCAGTCCAACACCAGCATCTCCAAATCATGACCCCTAGTTTTGGACTGACTTACGAGAAGAACCATCCTTTCCACATCCACTTTAGCAAAACCATTCAAGATCTTACAAAGTTTAATCTGGTCACTCCTTATTCTTCCAAACTCTAGTGGGAAAAAAGTCCAGCCTGTCAAACCTGTCCTTATAAGGCAACCCACTTATTCTAGGTGTCTGTCTAGTAAACCTCCTCTCAGTTGCCTTCAATACAGTTCCACACTGAAAGAGATGAAAATTAGGAGTTCAAAGCTGAATATGGTTTGAGATATGGTCTCAACAATCTTCCGTGCAAGTGAATCATAGCATTTTTATGTTCAACTCTTCTCATAATAAAACATAGATTCAATTTGCATGCATTAGTCGTAGAGGTGTTCCCTTGCTGTCTATCACAAGGAAGGTCATTGCAAGGATCCTCCTCAATCACCTTTTCCCTGCAGGGCTCATAATGGGATTAAGTCTTTCAAAATGCACAGTGGACTTAATCTTAATAGCAAGAAAAGTCCAGAAAATGCAGACAGCACCAGCAATCTCTATACGTGGTCTTGTTTATTGCGTGAGGTCCTTTGCTTCAACTGGTCAGTCAGGACGAGCATCCTCCTTAATCAGAGTCAATCCACCCTCCTGGAATTTGGCTGCCTGTAAAAATTCAATACCATCCTCCACCAACTGCATGATAATATGCAAGCCATTGTCCTCATTAAGGAGTCTGCCAGTAGACCTAATACAAGTGCAATGTGAGGACAATCAACATTGTATCATTGCACGAACATTCCTTTCCAGATCCCTCCCACATCCACGAAGCTTCTCAATGAAAGGCCTTTGGAGGACCAATGGAAAACCTGTTATCTCCAGTCCAGAAACAAATCACTGAGCTGCAGTGTACTGACGATACTTGTATGAGCACACTTTGAGGCTGAGCTCCAAAACATTCTTGATGCATTGGCGGAGGTCTGAGAGAATTGGTCTTATGCTAAACATCCTGAAGACTGAGGTCCTCTACTTGCCTCCTCCCGCTACACAACACAGCTGCTGACAATCAAGATCCATTGCAAGCTGCTGGACAATGTGGATTAATTCTCATACCTTTGGAGCCTCCTTTCAGAGAAGGCCAACACTAGTAATGAAATTCAACATTATCTCCAATGTGTAGCCTTTAGCTGTTTAAGGGCAAAGGCCTCAAACACAACACCTATCTATCTCATGGTCTAAAATTTTACCTGCATCAGAGACATGAACAATGTACAGCAGATGTCTTAAATCCCAAGGGGAACACCATCAGTGGTGCCTCCATAAAATCCAGACAGGATAGATATTCAACTATCAATGTCCTCTTTCAAGCTAACATTCCCAGATTCAAGTCTTTGGTAACAGTCAATTCGTTGTATTTGGCCACCCACATTGTACTGACACAAAATTTCTAAAATAAGCTCTCCTCTGAAAGCTCCATCGTGGAAATGATTGCCAAGAGAGCAGAGAATCATGCAAGCACCTGATCATGCCAGGCAACAACCTGTTTGAACATCACCTGTGGAAGGAAATGTGGATCTAGCATTGGACTGTTTACTCACCTTAGGACCCACAACTCTGGATTGGAATAAAGTCATCCACAGTCCGGAGGAACTACTTATGATGATGATTTTGCTTGTAGTATACTCCAAACTTGCAAAACATTTTTTAAATACACAGGCAAAAAAGTAATGACATTTTAAAGTGCTATTCAATCACCCTGGTTTATAGAACATTTTACTTTGGTGATATGCAAGTGAATTTGAGCAAAAGTTTTCATTGACAATACCAGAATAATTTTAAAAATCAATGTGCACTGGATTGCCAATTTGTACCCAAAACTGAAATTGTCTTCAACTACAAATGGATAAATTTGGGCTTTATTCCCACATCAAATCATAATTGTGGCATTTAAATAATTTATTTAGAACCTTTGATAATTACTTACATGCCAGAGAAACCCGGAGCCAGTACATCAACAATCTACAGCTCGGGATTAGAAATCAACACTGCTGTCAACTGTTTGAAATCACTTTGTATGTTATGAGGTTGTATTGCCCTCCACCATACTCTTTCTCCACCACTATCCTCCCTCCCCCTACTTTAGACAGGAATAGATCAAACAAACGAATTGCCCCATGCAGCAAGCCATCAGACAAAAACATGCCAAGTATATATTATCAGCAAAGCTTAAGTTGAATTGCTTCAACGTCCTGTGACATTTACAAATGGTAGTATGGCAGATGGTCTGAATAGCTAAATGAATCGAATATTCCTCAGGTGGGACTGTGAAACCTGACAACTCGGATCAGCTTCATACGTGAAGTAAACAAGTACAACAAGCAGACATACTGACTGCTTTTTTGAGGGGATTATGTTGCATAGAAATGAAATTTGAGCTGCGGATGTTTAACTTTGTGAAAAAATCCAGCTGTACAAAAGATGCATTTTGCTGTACAAATAAAGGTAGCTCAGGCAAAATAAATTCCTTTAAATCAATTCACAATTATTAGCTCACCAGATATTTCATACTCTAAATTAATTTAATTAGCTGCACTAAACTCGCAACAAAACAGTTGACAGATCTGAACTGGAAAACAATTCAGGCTAAAAGGCTGCTCGTTTGATCACACTGTTCAGTAGCCTGGGTGTGACCAGCAGTTTATTAAGTAACCAAATAGAGGTCAGGAACCTCTCTATGTTGGGCTTGAAAGAGCAGAAAGAAAGAGGAACAAATTCAAGCTTGCTGCTGTATTTGTATAACCTAAGAGTTGCAGAGACAAGTTGCCTATTTAAAAATCCAGGTCCAGCAAGCTCCGTACATATGTATAAATTGACCTTTAAAGGTTCAAAATATTCTTCTAAAAATAGGGATCACCTTATTAGTATAAAGGTGAAAGGCCAAATGGCGTGAATGGTCACCATCTGCGTATTTCCCCACATGGGGTCTGTTATATGTAGGCATGTCTTTAAATTCCCACACAGCTTTGAATGTAGCCCAAAACACTGCAACTTTTTTGGGTAGACCCTCAGGATTGAGGATGACTTTTTACAAACGGTTTCAAAGTTGAAAATGGTTGATTAGTTCAATGTGCAAGCTGCAAATTGTTTCACTTGTGCGAGAGAGAATTTGAAGGATTGAGTAAATAGATTGTGTATAAGATTGTGCAATTCCTCTGATGCCTCAACTTCACTTCTACATGATTCCAATCAAGTCATTTGATATATATGATGTTATCATGAATACTCTATTTCCTTCTCAAATGACATTGTCCGGCATGCTGAGATCTCTGGCATTTTCTGTTTCAGATTTTGAGTATTTTGCTTTTAAATTTGCCTTAAGATGGTACATTTTTATATTCAACATACTTCCTAATGAAACTCAGTTGGGTATTGAGGCCAACTGCAGTCCTGTACTGTTATTTTGGCTAAGATCAAATGATCTGGGCGGCACAGTGGCTCAGTGGTTAGTGCTGCTGCCTCACAGTGCCAGGGACCCAGGTCCCAGCCTCGGATAACTGTCTGTAGGGCGTTTGCACATTTTTCTGGTGTCTATGCAGGTTTCCTCCGGGTAGCTCCAGTTTCGTCCCATAGTTCAAAGATGTGCAGGTTAAGTGGATTGGCCAAGCTAAATTGCCCATAGTGTCCAGGGATGTGCAGCCTCCTTGGGCTGGCCATGGGCAATGCAGGGTTATAGAGGTAGGATAGGGGAGTGAGTCTGGGTAGGATGCTTTTTGGAGGGTGTGGATTCAATAGGCTGAATGGCCTGCTTCCATAGTGTAGGGATTTTATGATTCTATGAGGAACAAAGATAGGACATCTTTTCTATGTGGTTCACCAATAATGAAGTACTGCATTTTCTACTGCTCTAACAAAAGAACTGTGTAATTTAGATAAATCACTGTACTTAATATCTATTAATGAATTGAGGTGCCGGGGCTGAACTGGGGAGGGCAAAGTTCAAAATCACAACACCAGGTTATAGTCCAACAGGTTTATTTGGAAGTACTAGCTTTCAGAGGGCCGCTCCTTCATCAGGTAGCTGTGGAGCAGGATCATACGATACAAAATTTATAGCAAAAGATCACAGTGTTATGCATGCAACTGATACAATATTTTGAACAAACCTAGATTGCTATTAAGATTGCTACTAATTATTGTACTTAATATCGACATAATATGTATTTTTGCAATTCAAATGGTTTATTATTCATCACCTAGTTAGAATTCCTACAGTGCAGAAAGAGACCATTCAGCCCATAGAGTCAACATTAACCCTTCGAAGAGCCATCCTATCCAGACCCAGTCCCCTACCATATTCCCATAACCCCACATTTACCATGGTTAATCCTACCTAGTTTACATTTACAGACCTTTTTTTTTAAATCATGGCCAATCTATCATACCTTTGGAATGTGGGAGGAAACAAGAGTGTTTGGCAGAAACCCATGCAGACACAGGGAAAATATGCAAACTCCATACAGTCACCCAAGGCTGGATTCAAACCAGTGTCCCTGGCCCTGCGAGGCAGCAGTGTTAACTACTGAGCCACCAGGTCGCTCTTAGGGAATTTTATTTGAAGTGCTTTCCAATTTTACATACGAATGGTATACTTTCGAAGACTATAAACTTATGGAAAAGCAATTACCTTGTTGTTACTATTAAGCAGATGCTAAACTTCAGACTAATCTGAAAATCAATTCAGAGCCAAATCAACAGTTGGAGTCCAGCTGTGGAGCAGCAGTCCAGTGAGAGTCTGGCCTCAAAATTTATAATGGGGCCACTCCAGTGTGCAAAGTCACAATTAGAAGATGACAATATCACAGAATCTTCAATTTTCAGATGGTCAAGTTGAAAGGCAGTGAACCATTCTCTCAAATATATATATATATATATATATATATATGCGATCCAAAACCTCTGGCTTGGATGAAACTATAGAGAGTTGTGAACACAGTCCAATTCATCATGCAAACCATGATGAATTCCGTTGACTGAGTCAACGGAATTCATCATGGTTTGCATGATGAATTGGACTGTGTTCACAACTCTCTATAGTTTCTTACGGTCCTCAGCAGGGCAGTTGCCATGATGTATCCAGAGAGAATACGTTCTATGCTGCATCCATAAAGATTAGTAAGAGTCTTTGCAGACATGCCAAATATCTTTAGCCACCTGAGGAAGTAGAGGTGTTGTTGTGCTTTCTTGACCGTAGCATCAATGTAGGTGGGCCAGGATAGATTTCTGGTGATGAACATCACTCCTGGAAACTTGACGCTCTCGACCATCTCCACCTCAGCATTATCGACATAGACAAGGGCTTGACCTCCACCTTGCTTCCAGACGTCAATGATCAGCTGTTTCATTTTGCCAGCATTGAGGGAGAGATTGTTATCTTTACACCACACCAAGCACTCTATCTCTTTCCTGTATTCTATCATTGTTCGAGATCCTGCTGACAATGGTGGTATCATTATGAAACTCGTAGATGTAGTTAAGACGAAATTTGATCTCACAGTCACATGTGTATAGGGAATATGGCAAAGGGCTGAGTACACAGTCTTGCGGGTCACAAGTGTTGAGGATTATTGTGTTATTGCCTATTCTCATTGATCGGGGAGGGTGGGTCTTGAAGTCGAGGATCCAGTTGTAGAGAGTGGAGCAGAGACCTAGGTTTTGGAATTTGGAAATTAGTTTGGTTGGAATTAGTGTTGAAGGAGGAGCTGTAATCAGTAAGTAGGTGTCTGACATATGTATCCTTGTTACCCAGATGTTCCAGGGATGAGCTTAGGGCCAGGGAGATGGTGTCTGCCATGAACTGTTGTGACGGGAGATGAATTGCAAGGGATCAAGGCAGGTTGGCAGGCTAAAGTTGATATTAGCCTTTGAGATCTCAAAGCACTTTATGATTATGGAGGTCAGAGCCAGGCAGTAGTCATTGAGGCATGGGTGAGTTTTCTTTGGTACTGGGATGATGGTGGTCTTTTTGAAGCAGATAGGGACGTCAGGTCGTAGTAAGGAGTGGTTAAAGAGGTCAGCAAATACGTCCACCAGCTTGTATGCGCAGGATCTGAGTGCACAGCTGGGGGCTCCATCTAGGCAAGTCGCTTTCCAAAAAGGCCAATCTGACATCTACAACGGTGACTGACAGAACAGGTGCATGCAAGGCTGTCAGGACAGGTGACTTCGTTTCACTGATCTTCTGTTCAAGATAAGCATAAAGTGCATTCAGTACTTCAGGGAGTGATGTGTTATTGTTCGCAATTCTGTACTGCTTTGTTTTGTAGCCCATTAAGTCATTTAAGCCTTACCACAAATGGAAGATGTCAGTGTAGTTAGTTTGAGTATCTAGCTTCGTCCAGTACTGGTGTCCCTAATGACCTTACAGAGGTTGTATCTGGATTTTCTTGCAAAAGTCAGGGTCATCTGACTTGAACACCTACTGAAGTCCAGGTGTATGCTTCATCCATGGTTTCCAGTTGGGGATCCTTTGGATTAACTTCTTTGGTGTGCAGTCTTCTACACATTTGCTAATGAGTGTTCAAATATAGACCAGTCCACCAATTCTAAGCAATCCCATACAAGCTCTTCTACTGCCTCAGACCAGCACTGTATTGGGTCTTCATATTCCAATTTCCACTTGTCCAAAATGCACAAGAGGTATGGAGCAGCAGGCACCTTGAATGGTTGTGTAGATCTGGTCAAGAATGTTGGGACCTCTGGAAGGACAGGAGACGTGTTAATGGTATTTTGGTAGCACACTTTTATTTGAGGTTGGCCTGGTTGAAGTCACTGGCTACAATGAACAAAGCTTCAGGGTATCCATCCAAAGTCCTTTAAAAATCTATACTTCATCAAGTGCGCTCTTTGCTTCCGCATTTGGGGGAGGCGGGTGGGATATATAGACTGCTGCTGTCAGGATAGCAGAGGTGAACCCACTCAGCAGGTAGTAGGGATAATCCTTCCCTCGGAAGTGCCTTAGGAATCATTTAGGAAGGCTATAATGTTCAAATGTGGAATTATCAGTTAAATTTTAATTGTGAACAATTAATTTCCTCATACAGCTCAATACTCCCATTTTCCAAAATACAAATAGAACAACATTATGACAACAAATCATGGATGACCATCCAAAGAGTCAAGGAACTCCTTAAATGTTGAGCTAAGAAATTTTATAAAATTGTTGAATGATATTCTGTTTCAATATGCATGCTGGCAGGGTAAAGTGTTTAAAAACCTTTAACTTTGTGAATCTCAGTATTAGAGAAACAACTTTTTAAATTGATTTTAACTCCTACTTCGATGGCACAGAAATATAATTCAACTTAACTGCTCGTACTGTTCACAGTTAGGGGAGCTGTATGAAAACTGATTCAGCTCAAAAATACCCACTGTTTTAATTTTTTAGCTTCAACAAAGCTTTGGAGGAATATGCTTTGAAAGGATTATTTTTGAAGTTTTGATTTGAAAGACTCTGAATTTTACACTTAGCATCACATGTTCTGTATGTCCGTACAAGAGAACACTATAGCATTATCTTGGGAAGCATGTCCAACAGAGATCCTCCTTTGTTCCAAGTGACATTCTCATTCCCACCATTACATAGAACATAGAAGAATACAGCGCAGTACAGGCCCTTCGGCCCTCGATGTTGCGCCGATCCAAGCCCACCCAACCTACACTAGCCCACTATCCTCCATATGCCTATCCAATGCCCGCTTAAATGCCCATAATGAGGGAGAGTCCACCACTGCTGCTGGCAGGGCATTCCATGAACTCACGACTCGCTGAGTAAAGAACCTACCCCTAACATCTGTCCTATATCTACCCCCCCTTAATTTAAAGCTATGCCCCCTTGTAATGGCTGACTCCATACGTGGAAAAAGATTCTCACTGTCGACCCTATCTAAACCCCTAATCATCTTGTACACCTCTATCAAGTCACCCCTAAACCTTCTTTTCTCCAATGAAAACAACCCCAAGTGCCTCACAGCCTTTCCTCATACGATCTTTCTACCATACCAGGCAACATCCTGGTAAACCTCCTCTGCACCCGTTCCAGTGCCTCCACATCCTTCCTATAGTATGGCGACCAAAACTGCACACAATACTCCAGATGCGGCCGCATCAGAGTCTTATACAACTGCAACATGACCTCAGGACTCCGGAACTCAATTCCTCTACCAATAAAAGCCAGTACGCCATATGCCTTCTTCACCGCACTATTTACCTGGGTGGCAACTTTCAAAGATCTGTGTACATGGACACCAAGATCCTTCTGCTCATCCACACTACCAAGTATCCATCCATTAGCCCAGTACCCCATCTTTTTATTACTCTTACCAAAGTGAATCACCTCACACTTAGCTACATTGAACTCTATTTGCCACCTTTCTGCCCAGTTCTGCAGCTTATCTATATCCCGCTGTAATCTGCCACATCCTTCCTCACTGTCTACAACTCCTCCGACTTTCGTATCATCCGCAAACTTGCTCACCCAATCTTCTAACCCCTCCTCCAGGTCATTTATAAAAATGACAAACAGCAATGGTCCCAAAACAGATCCTTGCGGAACACCGCTAGTGACGGCACTCCAAGATGAACCTTTGCCATCAACTACTACCCTCTGTCTTCTTCCAGCCAGCCAACTCCTAATCCAAACCTCCAACTCAACCTCAATGCCATACCTCCGTATTTTTTGCAGTAGTCTACCATGGGGAACCTTATCAAACGCCTTACTAAAATCCATATATACCACATCTACCGCTTTCCCCTCGTCCACCACCTTAGTCAGCTTCTCAAAGAATTCAATAAGGTTTGTGAGGCACGACCTGCCCTTCACAAAACCATGCTGACTATCCTTGATCACATTATTCCTATCCAGATGTTCATAAATCCTATCCCTTACAATTCTCTCTAAGATTTTGCCCACAACAGAAGTGAGACTCACCGGCCTATAGTTACTAGGGTTATCCCTCCTCCCCTTCTTGAACAAGGGAACCACATTTGCTAGCCTCCAATCTTCTGGCACTACTCCTGTAGACTGGCACTACTCTTGTAGACAACGAGGACATAAAAATCAAGGCCAATGGCTCTGCAATCTCCTCCCTTGCTTCCCAGAGAATCCTAGGATAAATGCCATCAGGCCCAGGGGACTTATCTATTTTCACCCTTTCCAGAATTTCCAACACCTCTTCTCTACATACCTCAAAGCCATCCATTCTACTTAATTGTGACTCAGTACTCACATTGACAACAATGTCCTGTTCCTGATTGAATACTGACGAAAAGTATTCATTCAATGTCTCCCCAATCTCTTCAGCCTCCACACGCAACTTCCCACTACTATCCTTGACTGGACCTATTCCTACCCTAGTCATTCTTTTATTCCTGACATACCTATAGAAAGCCTTAGGGTTTTCCCTAATCCTACCAACTAAGGACCTTTCATGTCCCCTCCTTGCTGCTCTTAGCTCTCTCTTCAGGTCCTTTCTGGCTACCTTATAACTCTCAATCGCCCCAATTGAACCTTCACGCCTCATCTTTACATAGGCCGCCCTCTTCCATTTAACAAGGGATTCCAATTCCTTATTAAACCACGGCTCCCTCACTCGACCCTTTCCTCCCTGCCTGACGGGTACATACTTATCAAGGACACTCAATAGCTGCTCCTTGAACAAGGTCCACATATCAATTACGCCCTTGCCTTGAAGCTTACTTTTCCAAGCCACACATCCTAAGTCATGCCTCACCGCATCATAATTTCCCTGCCCCCAGCTATAACTCTTGTAACTCTTACGTTCCGTAAGTGACCATTTTCAGACTAGTCTTTGCTGCTGACAGCAAAATCCAGGCCAATAAGCAGGCATCTAACCTTGTTAATGGCTTGAAGATCTATCAACTGTCACTAAAAGCAAAAGTAAACAAATTAATTTTGCTAACATCAGCAATGTCTATATTTCCACTACAAGTCTGAAGAGTCAGACATTAAATGCATGTTCCAATCTTCAGAGACACATTTTAAGATCAAGCAAGGAACCTTAAATGCCAGCATGATATCATTCATTTGGAAACTTAGTTTAAAAAATTGTAGAAGCAAAAATCTCAAAGGAATCACAACAGTTGAAAAGGCAGACACATGACGTATACTGGACAGGACTGCATTGTTACAAAGACTCATACTGCACGGAAACAGACCTTCCAGTCAAACCAGTCCATGGTGACTATAATCCCAAATTAAACTAGTCCACTGCTTGCGCTTGGTTTAAAACCTGCCAAATATTTCTTTATTATATACTTGTCTACATGAATAGAAAAGAAACAAAGCCATACTATTAAAACAATTTTTAAAATTGGATGCTGGAAATCTGAAACAAAGCTTGAAGTTTCATTTCCAGATGTTTCGTCACCCTGCTAGGTAACATCTTCAGTGGGCCTCAGGCGAAGCACTGCTGAAAATTCCTGCTTTCTGTTTATATGGTTGCGTTTCTTTGGGTTGGTGATGTCATTTCCTGTGGTGAAATCACTTCCGGTTCCTTTTCTGAGGGGGTGGTAGATGGGGTCTAACTTGATGTGTACGTTGATAGAATTCTGGTTGGAATGCCATGCTTCTAGGAATTCTCGTGTGTGTCTTTGTTTGGCTTGTCCTAGAATGGATACGTTGTCCCAGTCGAAATGTTGTCCTTCCTCATCCATATGTAAGGATACTAGTGAGAAAGGGTCATGTCTTTTTATGGCTAGTTGGTGTTCATGTATCCTAGTGGCCAGTTTTCTGCCTGTTTGTCCAATGTAGTGTTTGTTACAGTCCTTGCACAGTATTTTGAAAACGACACTAGTTTTACTTCTCATCTGTATAGGATCTTTCAAGTTCTTAGCAGCTGTTTTAGTGTGCTGGTAGGTTTGTGGGCTACCATGATGCCAAAGGGTCTGAGTAGTCTGGCAGTCATTTCTGAGATGTTTTTGATATAGGGGAGAGTGGCTAGGGTTTCTGGACGTGTTTTGTCTACTTATTTTGGTTTGTTGCTGAGAAATCGGCGGACTGTGTTCATTGGGTACCCATTTTTTTTTAATACACGATATAGGTGATTTTCCTCTGCGCTGCAGTGTGTGTTGGCTCGTTGAAATAATGTTCTGATGCAGTTTCGTTTGTGGATATTGTGATGATTGCTTCTGTAGTTCAATATTTGGTCCGTATGTCTTGTTTTCCTGAAGACGCTGGTTTGAAATTCCCCATTGGCTGTTCGCTCTACTGTGACATCCAGGAATGGCAGTTTGTTGTTATTTTGTTGTTATTTTCCTCCTCTAGTGAATTTTATGCCAGTAAGGGTATTATTGATGGTCTTGAAGGTTTCCTCTCATTTGTTTTGTTTCGTGATGACAAAGGCATCATCCACGTAGCGGATCCAAAGTTTGGGTTGGCTGGTTGGCAGAGCTGCTTGTTCAAGTCTCTGCATTACTGCCTCTGCTAAGAACCCTGACAGTGGATGTGACATCACCAACCCAAAGAAACCCAAACATATAAATAAAAAGCAGGAGTTTTCAGCACTGCTTCGCCTGAGGCCCACTGAAGATGTTACCTCGTAGGATGACAAAATGTCTGGAAATGAACGTTCAAGCTCAGGACGCAAACCTACATCCAAAACCTCAACCTGAGCTACAAATCTTCTCAAAACTCGATAATCTGAAACAAAATCCGAAATTGCTGGAGAAACTCTGCAGATCTGGTAGTGCCTGCAAAGAGAAAGCAGAGTTAACATTTCAATTGCAGTGACCCTTCTTCAAAAATGTTTTTACCTGGAATTAAGGAGGAACAGAAATATTGACATTAGAATTAGTTTTCATGCAATCAGAAGGCAAGTAAGAATGTAATGGAGAATAGGAGATCAGAAGTAACCTGGAGGCCAGTTCAACACATTCAGTCCAGAAATGCATTGAAAGTGTTACAACTGCAGAGTCCATAGTTGTCAAGGAAGAAATAATTGGTATGACATAATTGGTAACTTCCAAGGCAATAGGTCATTTCAGCAATGCAGAGAGTGTCACTAAGCTATAAGCAGTTGGTTGTTCATGAGTTTCAGACTATTTAAACTTTATTATCACTGGACAGAAAGAATACTGAAGATAATATTACTCGCTGGTTTCCGAACAGAGAAAGGTTTTGACAATGTTTGAAACTTAGGTAGGCTTTCTTCCTATATTTAATTCAATTTCTTCTCCATCACTTAAATGCTTTCTTATAATAAAAACAGTGAGAGTGGCAACAGTGTTGTTGGATACCCACAACACTGAAATTACTCTACTGTGTGATCAGAGTTTTCAATTACACACTTTGGATTGGATGAAGTAGCAAGTCCAAAAACAGCATAAAAATATTGAGGGCAGTTATTTTCCCCTCTCTCTTGAATTGATCACAGCTGTGATTGGGTGATCAGTACTCAATTCGAGAACAAATATAAAAAGTGCTGGAGAAACTCAGCAGTTATGGCAGCATCTGTGGAGACAGAAACAGAGTGCACTTCAACTCTTCTACAGAACTGAAGGTGGTTGGAAGACATTGTTTTTTTATACACTTTGGATGTGGGTGAAGAAAGGGCGAAGGGAACAAATAATGTGGTGGCCCAGCACAAAGTCAAAAGGTTTCACCATTAATGGTGGTGGAACTGAAAAAGATGTAAAATGAGAGTAAACTATGGTTTGATGGGGAGAGAATAGGTCTTCTCTACTGACAGCGAAGTGAACAAGACACAAAAGCAACACAAGACTGTGGGGGTGGGTATCATGCACACAAAGAAAGTGACTGCAAACAAAATGGACGACAGGTATCATACGGTCAGGCTTTAAAATTCTTGAATTCAATAATAATTCCGAGGCCATAAAATGTCTGAACTGAAAAAGAGAACTATATCGAATATCATCTTCTAATTTGTGTTATGCTTTGGTTGAATGGAAGCAAAATGGTTTATTGAAATGAGGAGTCACTGGAAGATCAAGGTCATTCCTTTAGACATACTGGAGGTGTTCTGTAAAGTGGTTACTCAGTTTGCATTTCATCTCACCAAGGTAAAAGAAACTGCAATGTGAATGGTGAATGCAGTAGACTAGATTGAAATAAATACAAGTAAAACACTGATTCATCTGGAAGGTGTGTTTGACACCTTGGAAAGTGAGGAGGGAAGAGGTTAATGGGCAAGCATTACAGTTTTTGCAAATGCCTGGGAATATGCCATAGGGGAGTGAGGAAATGTTCGGAGTGGACAAAGGTGTCAGGGTGGGAAAGGTTCCTGCAGCATGCTCATGGTGGAGACAGAGGGGAGGATGTGTTTGGTATTGCCATTCTACTGGAAGTGATAGAAATGATGGAGGATGATCCTTTGCATAAGGGGGTGGCAAATGAGGACAAGGGGAACCCTATTGTTGTTCTGGGAAGTGGAGAGATGAGGATTGAGGGCAGAAGTGCAGGAGGTGGGTCAGAGGCAAAGGCTGAGTGCCCAGTCAATTGCAGTGGGAAAAATTCTCAAAGAAGGAAAAGAAAGTCATGTGAAAGGCACCCTAGTGGAAGATAGCATTATCAGAACAGATGCAGCAGAGATTAAAGAAAATGGGAGAATTCAAATGGATTCTTTGCAGGAAGCAGGGAGTAATGTGGTGTGTTTGAAGTAACTAAGGCAGTCAGTGAAACAGTAATTGATATTGGTGGACAGCCTATCCTAAGAAATGGAAGCAGTGAAGTCAAAGATTGGAAGGGAAGAGTCAGAATGGACCAGGTGAAGGTGCCAAAAGGATGAAAATTGGAAGAAAAATGTATTTATTGTTTCAATTCTAGACAAGAGCAGAGTTGCACCAAAGACTTAATCAATATATTCGAGAAGTTGAGAGTAGAGGCTCAAGTAGGACTGGAGCAACAAATGCTCCATACCCTCACAAAGGGACAGGCACTGCTGGGACCCATTCAGATACCCATAGCAACACCTATTTCAATTCTAGGAAACACTCAATCAATCCTAGAGGTTAGCAATCCTATCCCCTCATGCAATTTCAATTATAACCATTCAGTAATTCACAGGAATGAAAATCAGACTTTCCAATTCAGTATAATTAAACCAAAGGCGCAAAAAAAGGATTGGTTTAAATATCCTAAAACGAGACATGTATGAACATAAGAATCCTTTACTAGACATAGAAGGCACAGATGACGTTTCTCAACTTGCATACAACTTTTATCTTTCAACAGAGTTTAGAAAATGACCCATCAACAGCTTATAACAAGTATAAAGATTGTGAAGCAATGGCATAATTCCCAAGATTCTGGACCCTCTAGAGATCAACTGATTAAACTGTTGCAGTGAGTCCTAATACCTCCTGACATTTTAACTGCGGTCAGCTGTATTCCTTTAAGCAATAGGATATTTTATGACATACATTTATTAGGATTCTTTTTGAGTTTCTCTTCAAACAATAAAAGAAAAACAGAAATCTAGATAAAATCTTCAAACAAAAAAATAGTTTTATTTGCTTTGGGTAGGTTATGACATTGTGATAATTTTTCAATCTTTGCAACTCCAGCTATTTTTAATTTGTAACATCTGCAAAATGCGTACCCAATTTCACAGTTAATTTTTGATTATGAGTGACTCTATGGTATTACATTCACCCTAGTTCTCAGCAAATTAGATTTGGTCATCTTGACCTCCACCCCAAAGACATCCTCACATGATACTTCACATGAATTACTTAAACTACTACTAGGTTTTTCACAGCAGATTCTACAAGATCTCTATTTATAGGCAAACAGAAAGATGCTTGTATGACAAAGCTATTTCAATCATATTGATATCTGTGCTATATTGCTCTTATTGCAAAAAACAAAGATGTATCTATTTTAATAGTACACTTTTGAACGATAACTTTTTTAGCACAGTGTTTTTTCAAGCACATTTATATGAATGTGATTACATATACAAAATTAAACTAACTATTGATCTAACTGTCTGACAATGTAACTTGCTGCTACAAATAAAAGTGATGGTTTTACTACTTTGCACAGTACATTGGGTGTATGAAGTAGTGTATGGAAGGTATACTGGGGCATCATTTTAAAAAAATTACCATACAAATTCAACAAATTTATGAAGAGAATCAATTCCTTTCCTACCCAACATGATTATTGAGCAATGATTGAAGTTAACCAATAAACCATGGAAGCAATGTTCTGAATTTTACCTTAAACAGGTCAAGTGCCAATTTTGAGGAGCTTCATATATGGAACGCCATCAAATAGTTGTAATCATTCATTTTTATTCAGCAAAAGCAAAGAAATAGCAAAGAAAAACTGCTTGCCTTTAGTAAATTTATGATCATTGCATCCAACTGGCATCTCTTGGAACCATGTGTCAATGAAACCTTGCCTTGCTTGTTGTGCATGATGCTGCTTCACTGTATGATGCCAAAGGTGATGTTCCTCCTCTTCAATACCCTCATCCACTGCCACAGAAGAGTGTTGTCCAAAGCACTGAGGATGTCACCTAGACAGGGGACGAAACGTCTGCAACACAAATTCCCAGCTTGGCGAACAGAACCACAACAGTGTTATCACTCTCCCAGCTCTTCAGTATCCATCGCATATCCTCTTTGCCTGCACCAGTTACGAAGAGCGCAGGATGTTGGGGTTGTGCAGTACATTCTATCTGGACTAACATATCCTCCCTCCCAAAAAGACTGATCGAAGCATTTTCAGCCAACTTATCATTTGCTCCATGACGGCCCTGCTAATAAGAATGAGCTGCATTGTATTTACAATCAGCCTCATTCAGAGGGTTGCATAACAGAGTCATGAGCAATAGTTGCAGAGTATAGCTCTTGTCTCCTAGTAACCATCCTTGTATGGTTTCTGACCTATGAGACAAAGCAGGAACATAAAAGTTTTCAAGAATACCTGCATCATAGCTGCTCGCAAAATACCTGGCTGATAATCACAAATATCTGCACACAGACTACAATTATTCAAGAAACTGGTTCATCACCACCACCTTCTCACAGGCAACCTGGGATGAGTAATAAATGCTGGCCCAGCCAGTGACATGCATTTATCTGTGATCTAATTAAAAAGTAACTTGTACATTGATGGAATTGAATCCTTAATTGATTAAGTCAGTTGCATTATGATATGGCGCTCTCAATGTGACATGCATACAGTCTACTATACCCTTTACCTGCAAGCAATCAAATCCCTCCACATCTCCATCCGCCATGACCAGGGCCTCCAAGACCTCCGTTTTTTCCTCTCCAGACGTCCCCAACAGTACCCTTCCACCGACACTCTCATTCGTTTGGCCGAACTGGTCCTCACCCTTAACAATTTCTCCTTTGAATCCTCCCACTTCCTCCAGACCAAACGGGTAGCCATGGGCACACATATAGGCCCCAGCTATGCCTGTCTCTTTGTTGGCTACGTAGAACAGTCCATCTTCCGTAATTACACCTACACCACTCCCCACCTCTTCCTCCGCTAAATTGATGACTGCATTGGCGCCACCTCGTGCTCCCGCGAGGAGGTTGAGCAATTCATCAACTTCACCAACACATTCCACCCTGACCTTAAATTTACCTGGACCATCTGACACCTCCCTCCACTTCCTGGACCTCTCCATCTCCATTAATGACGACTGACTTGACACTGACATTTTTTACAAACCCACCGACTCCCACAGCTACCTGGATTACACCTCTTCCCACCCTACATCTTGCAAAAATGCCATCCCGTATTCCCAATTCCTCCGCCTCCACCGTATCTGCTCCCAGGAGGAGCAGTTCCACCACAGAACACACCAGATGGCCTCCTTCTTTAGAGACCGCAATTTCCCTTCCCACGTAGTTAAAGATACCCTCCAACGCATCTCGTCCACATCCACACCTCCGCCCTCAGACCCCACCCCTCCAACCGTAACAAGGACAGAACGCCCCTGGTGCTCACCTTCCAGTCTACTAACCTTCGCGTAAACCAAAACATCCGCCAACATTTCCGCCACCTCCAAACAGACCCCACCACCAGGAATATATTTCCCTCCACACCCCTTTCCGCCTTCCGCAAAGACCGTTCCCTCCATGACTACCTGGTCAGGTCCACGCCCCCCTACAACCCACCCTCCCATCCTGGCACTTTTCCCTGCCACCGCAGAAACTATAAAACCTGCGCCCACACATCCTCCCTAACCTCTATCCAAGGCCCTAAAGGAGCCTTCCACATCCACTAATATCATTTATTGTATCCGTTGCTCCTGATGCAGTCTCCTCTACACTGGGGAGACTGGGCGCCCCCTAGCAGAGCGCTTTAGGGAACATCTCCAGGACACCTGCACCAATCAACCACACCGCCCCGTGGCCCAACATTTCAACTCCCCCTCCCACTCTGCCGAGGACATGGAGGTCCTGGGCCTCCTTCACCGCCGCTCCCTCACCACCAGACGCCTGGAGGAAGAACGCCTCATCTTCCACCTCGGAACACTTCAACCCCAGGGCATCAATGTGGACTTCAACAGTTTCCTCATTTCCCCTTCCCCCACCTCACCCTAGTTCCAAACTTCCAGCTCAGCACTGTCCCCATGACTTGTCCGGACTTGTCCTACCTGCCTATCTCCTTTTCCACCTATCCACTCCACCCTCTCCTCCCTGACCTATCACCTTCATCCCCTCCCCCACTCACCCATTGTACTCTATGCTACTTTCTCCCCACCCCCACCCTCCTCTAGCTTATCTCTCCACGCTTCTGCCTTTATTCCTGATGAAGGACTTTTGCCCGAAACGTCGATTTCGCTGCTCCTTGGATGCTGCCCGAGCTGCTGTGCTCTTCCAGCACCACTAATCCAGAATCTGGTTTCCAGCATCTGCAGTCATTGTTTTTACCTCGTTGGCTTTATATAAGTATGACTCAGCTGTCAACAATCAATCATCATTGGCCAATTAAGATGACCAAGTCTCAAAGGGATTTAAAAAATAAATAAACCATTTGCTATTGTGCTTTGAATAATCCACATTAACACAATACATTTTTCCACTAATGAGGAAAAACACTGCTTTCTCTCAATGCAATGTATTCAATAGGTTAATACTCCTTACATTGTACCCTGCAGCTGTGAAATAAAATTTTCCAGAAAACACTGCCTTGTAAAAGAACACTGAAATAAATCCCAAAACACTGGAAAATGTCACATGTATGAAACATAACAATCTACATTCCCAGATCACTTTGTTTGCAGGAAGCACGTGGTAATTAAAGTAAATGCTTGCACTTACACAATGTCTTTCACAACCTTGGAACATACCAAAAATACTTTGCAGCCAATTAAGTATTTTTGTACTGTGGCCACTCTTGTAATATAGGAAAGTGGGCATCCAAATTGCCCTCAGCAAGTTACAACAAACAACAATGGAATCAAAGACTGAATAAACTGCTTTAATAGCATTTGTTGAGGGATAAATCAATCAGGATACCAGGAGGATTATCGTCATCTTTTTCAATAAGTTTGCTATATCCACTGAGTGCTAGATAGTGTTGTAAATTAACAGTTCATTTGAAAGATAAACTGCCAGACTTTGAAATAAGTATGTTAGCACTGACCCATGGTGAGCTTCAGCCTTATTTTTCAGAAAGCAAAGCAGCCAAACTGGACTACATAAAGTACAGTGAAACACTAAGCTGTAATTTAAAAATCTATAAAACAGCAGTACTGTTTAGAAACAGTAGACACCACACTGATATTTATAAATCTTGACATAAGTAATAGTTTGGCCTACTCAATTTAGTGCAATAACTAACAAGATTCTACATTCTGCTTACATACTTAAATGTTGGTCACTGTACAATCTGTCATACTTTTGCCTTTAAGTCACTTGGTTGCAGGTTAAAATCTCACAAGAACTTCAGCACATTGACCCTGGCTGACTCTCCAGTGCAGTACTGTTGGAGTGCTGCAATGTCAAGGTGTCATTGTTCTCCTTTAGCTAGAAGAGATCTCATGGCATTATTCTCAAAAGAAACAGGAGAGTTCACCTGAAATTTTTGACCTATATTTATTCCTCCCTCCAATATCATAAAAACAGATTGAACATTACCACAGTTCTGCTTGAGGTACTTTGTCATGCATGGTAGTTGCTTTTTTCCTACATTATAATATCATATATAGTTAATAGTTAGCAGCATTGATGTACAGAGGAATATTGGCGTTCAAGTTCACAGCTCCCTGAAAGTGGCCAAAAAATTAGATAGGGTGGCAAAGCTGGCATATGGCATGCTTGCCTTTATTTGTTGGGGAATTGAGTACAAGAGTCAGGATCAAGGTTAGTGGGGTGCTGGAAAAGCACAGCAGGTCAGGCAGCATCCAAGGAGCAGGAAAATCGATGTTTCGGGCAAAAGCCCTTCATCAGGAATGTGGCCTCATTCCTGATGAAGGGCTTTTGCCTGAACCGTCGATTTTCCTGCTCCTCAGATGCTGCCTGTCCTGCTGTGCTTTTCCAGCACCACTCTAATCTTGACTCTGATCTCCAGCATCTGCAGTACCCACTTCCGCCTACAAGAGTCAGGATGTCATGTGGCAGCTTTGGTTAGGTTAGACTTAAGAGTTTTGTGTTCACTTCTGATTGCCACATTACAGGAAGGATGTGAAAGCTTTGGACAGGGTGCAGAAGAAGTTTAACAGGATGCTGCCTGGATTAGAGGTTTAAGGAGAGGCCTGTAAACCTCAGGTTGTTTTCTCTGGAGCAGTAGAGGCTGAGGGGAGACTTGATAGAAACCTATAAAATATGAGATGCATAGATAGGGTTGATGGTGAGAATATTTTTCTGAGTTGAAAGTCTAATTCTAGGGGACATGCATTTAAAGGTGAGAGTGGAAAGTTCAAAGGACATGTGAGGGGCAAGTTTTTTATTTTAAACACAATGTTAGGAGCCTTGAACTCGCTGCCGGGGTGACGATTGAGGCTCATGCGTTGGGGCATTTAAGGGGCTTTTAGATAAACAAATGAATATACAAGGAATGGAGTAATATGGACACGGGCAGGCAGAAGGGATTTGTTTAATTTGGTGTCATGTTCAGCACAACATCGTGTGCTAAAGGGCCCGTTCCTTTGCTGTACTGTTCTATCATCTATGTTCTAATCACTACACTCCAAAGAGTACTTTGTTGACTATATAACTCTTTAGGTCATCTGGTGGTCATGAAAGGCGTTGCACAAATGCAATTTTTTTAAAAATCTGGAAGCAAAGTCCCACATGTTTAAAAGTCAGATCAAAAACTTGTGATCATCAGCCACTTATTTAAGTCATTTGTAGAAAATACTTGTCAATACACTGGAGCTAATGATGCTATGATTACACTAGTGGGTTCTTGTCATATCAACAAAAAATTGAATTACTGTATGAATGGAAAAAGATTTTGCAGAAATTCCTCTTGGATAATTAAGAGAAGCTCTTTGTCTTTTGTCGACAGGCAGGAAGCACTAAATAACCCAGCAGTTTGTGCACAATTACATTCTGGCCTGTTTCCTGTAAGTTTACAGAATGTCTTCCTGTAAGATTTTGCTTAGTCCCAAAACTCGCATCTCTTGAGCCACGTAAAAATTAAAAGAGGCACACATTTTGGCAGTCTTTTTGCAGCCAAGCCATTAAAGTAAGCTTTTAAAAGGAAAACATGTTTTCCAAACACAGTAATAAGCAGAACACTCCTTCAATGGGACACCTGTTTTCAGGTGAATTCCTGAATTCAAAAAGTTCTCTTTTTAACTCAACAGCTTTTTTTAGCATCTGCAATTCCTTTTAACACAATGTGTAATTCCTGCTAGAGCAACACAATTTAGTTAATATGTTTCAGTGAGACACAAAGTACTGGTCATATAGTGAGATAAATATGCCAAACTGAATATTTCTTCATGCCTTACCATTAAAACATGGGATACCTTCTGTATCTGCCACCAACTAATATGCCAACTTTTTTTAAAAAAAACTAGCAGAAGCCTCCAGCAATTTCAAAATACAATCTGAAGGTTGACAGCTGCAACTCTTAATGCAAACTCATGATGTGTAAAAATGAGTACTCAAATAGGCTTAAAAGGCTGTGTTCCCCAAAATTCAAAGTACATTGAACATGCCCATCCTGTCCTCTGCGGAAAAGTATACATATGTGAAATCCCAAAAGAAGAAATACTAACCTTGAAAATATGAAACTGGTAGTGTATCTATACGAGACTCCAGGGTATAATCCCTTGGAGTAATTTTACATTATAATAATGCATTCAGGCTAATGTTAAACAGAAGTCAGCCATTTTGCCCCTTGAGTCTGTTCTGCTATTCAGTGAGATCATTGCAATATGGTGACCTTTGTCCTAGATCCCTTAATACCTTTGGTTAAAAAAAGTCCTCAGACAGAATTTAACAAATGAACTATCATGTGAGGAAGAGAGCTCCAAATTTCTACCACAACGTATCAGTGAAGTGTTTCCGAACTTCGCTTCTGAAAGATCTGGCTTTAATTTGTAGATTATGCTTTAAGAGCTCCTGACTAGAAGTAGTTTCTATCAATCACTTCATTTCTTTTGTTACAATGATACGAAATGTGGACTTTTGATCTTTGAGCTCCACCAGCTGACAAAATCTGAGACAATCACTGACTGAAACCGTTTTAAAAAGAGACCAAAAACACTGACTTAAAATGGCCACAGGGATTACCTGACCCACACAGGTTGGCCATGTTTCATGAAATCAACATGGATTGAACAAAAGCCAGTCTGTACGGAAATTAATATTATACCTAAAGGTAATGAAATCAACAAGCCTTCCTAACCATACCCGCCGCCACCCCCAGGGGTGGAAAGATCATAATTTCCTATTCTGATTTGCACTTTTATCAGAATCTTCATAAGTGAAAAGTCAAGGCTGAAAACAATGAACTCAACCGACAGAATATACAAGCAAATTGTTAAATTGGATTTTTGACTGCAGAATTGAACAGGATTGAAAAGCCTTCACTTGACCTCTTAAGTAGTAGAGTACTTGGTTATAGCACTGATTGGAAAGAGACATCGAGAAACTAAGAACTTAAAAAGAGAACTCTATTCCTGATACCTCAAAAACACAATGAATGAACCATTCTCACAAAGCATAACTGATCTCAAAATGTTAAGTTTGTTGCTTTTGCCACAGATATTGCCAGATCTGCTGAGACTTTCCAACACTTTGTTTTTGTTTCAGATTTCCAACATCCACAGTTTTGTTTTATTAACGAATCATGGTCTCAGCTTAAAATGTTAGTGCCTCAAGGACATCTAAATAATTCTAAACTGTGAACTCTATGGTGTGCTTCTGCATTGAACTAGAATTCAAAGAGTCCTAGCAAAACTGGAGTTGGTGAGAATCAGGGAAAGCATTTACCTGGTTGGAGCGAAACCTACTATAAAAGGTAGATGGTTATGGTCATTGGATTCCAATCATCGCAGCACAATTTACTCACTTTAGGCATTCTTCAGAATGATATCCTAGGTCCAAACCATTTTCAACAGCTTCATCAACGATATCCCCTCCAAGATGAATTCAGAGATGAGGGTATTAACTAATTACTGAATAATGTTCAATACCATTTGCGAATGCTCAGATTTTGAAGCAGTCTATGTCCAAATGCAGTCCTCACTTTCTCCAAAGCTTTGACAACATCCAGGTTTAGGCTAATACATGGTAAGTAACATTCACAGCACTCAGTGCACACATCTCCAAAACACTGAACAGAACTTTTGACTGCTTGATGTTCAATTGCATTACCATCACGGAATCCCCACTATCAGCATTCTGGAGGTTACCATGAACTAAAAATTGAACGAGACCAGCCATAACTTTTGGAATATTGCATGCAATTCTGGTCTCCCTCCTATCGTAAGGATATTATGAAACTTGAAAGGGTTTAGAAAAGATTTACAAGGATATTGCCAGGGTTGGAGGGTTTGAGTTATAAGGAGAGGCTGAACAGGCTGGGGCTGTTTTCCCCAGAGCGTCAGAGGCGGAGGGGTGACCTTAGAGAGGTTCATAAAATTATAAGGGCCACGGATAGGGAAAATAGACACAGTCTTTTCCCGAGGGTGAGTGAGTCCAGAATTACAGATATAGGTTTAAGATGAGAGGGGAAAGATTTAAAAGGGATCAAAGGGGCAACTTTTTCATGCAGAAGATGGTGCGTGTATGGAATGAGCTGCCAGGGGAAGTGGAGAAGGCTAGTACAATTACAACATTTAAAAAGCATCTGGATGGGTATATGAACAGGAAGGAATTAGAGGGATATGGGCCAAAAGCTGGCAAATGGGACTAGATTAATTTTGGATATCTGGTCAGCATGGACAAGTTGGACCAAGGGGTCCGTTTCCATAGTGTAATCTCTATATAAACCATGGTTACAAGAACACATTAAAAGGGTAGGAATTTTGTGGCAAGTAACTCACCTCCTTCTCCCCAGTACCTGTCCTTCATTCACAAGACAGAAGGCAGAAAGATAACTGAATACTTTCATTTGGCGATATGGGTGCAGCTCCAACAACACAAGCATGACATTATCTACGATAAAGCAGCCCACTTGATGGCCATCACATCCAAATGTTTAATGCTTACAATTTTCAAAACTAATGCACAATGCCGGAAGTGCATACTTGATGACCCATAAGGCATTGGAGCAGAAATTAGTCGATTCAGTCCATTGAATCTGCTCCGTCATTCAATCATGGCTGATAAGTTTCTTGACTCTATTCTCCTGCCTGCTCCCCATAGGTTTAGATTCCCAACAACTAAGAACCTATCTAACACGGTCTTAAATATATTCAATGGCCTGACCTCCACAGCTTTCCGTGCCAATGAAGTCCATAGATTCACCACTCTCTGGCTGAATAAGTTTCTCCTCATCTCTATTCTAAAAGGGTCTTCCTTTACTCTAAGGTTGTGCCCTCAGGTCTTGGTCTCTCCTGCCAATGGAAACATTTTCCCAACATCTATGCTGTCCAAGCCATTCTGTATTCTGTCAGTTTCAATTAGTAACCCCCTCATCCTTCTAAACCCCATCGAGTATGGACCCAGAGTCCTCAAACATGTCTCATATGTTAAGCCTCTGCATGCTTCCTGAGATATGGGGCCCAAATCTGCAAATAATACTGAAAATGTGGTCTCACCAGAGCCTTATGGAACCTCAGAAGTACATCACTGCTTTTATAGTCTAAGCTTCTCGAAATAAATGGCAATGTTGCATTTGCCTTCCTAAATACCAACTCAACCTGCAACCTTAAGAGAATCCTGGAAGAGGAGTGAATTTTCTCCACTTTTAGAAAATAGTCAATGCCTCTATTCTTCCGACTAAAGTGCATGACCACACACTTGCCCACATTGTATTCCATCTGCCACTTCTTTGCCCACTCTACTAACCTATGTAAATTCTTCTGCAGCCTCCTAAAGCTCCTCAATATTACCGGTCCCTCTACCTATCTTTGTACCATCTGAAAATTTAGCCAGAATGCCCTCAATTTCTTCATCTAGATCATTGATATATAACCATAAGACCATAAGACATAGGAGTGGAAGTAAGGCCATTCGGCCCATCAAGACCACTTCGCCATTCAATCATGGCTGAAGGGCATTTCAACTCCACTTACCCGCATTCTCCCCGTAGCCCTTAATTCCTTGTGACATCAAGAATTTATCAATCTTTTACCAATCAATTTATAAATATAACGTGAAAAGTTTTGGCCCCAACATTGACCCTTGCAGAACATCGCTACTCATCAGCTGCCATCCTGAGAAGGAATCTCTACTAGATGCCCTGCAGTTACCCATCAAAGATCCTTCTAAGACATCATCCAAACCCACAACATCTACCACTCAGAAGCTAGACATATTGGAACACTATCACCTACAAGTTTCCTAAAAGCCACATATCATCCCTACTGAGGATTATATCATCATTCCTTCACTGTAGTTGGGTCAAAATGCTGGACCTCCCTTCCTAGCAACACTGTAGGTGCCCCTATATCACAAGGACTGCATTTCTTCAACAAAGCAACTCCCCACCATCTTCTCCAGGACAATTCAGGCTTGGCATTAAATGTTGGCGTAGCCACTGATGACCACATCCCACAAATGAAATTTTTAAAAGTCAACCAATCAATAGCAATACCATACCAACAATAATAATTGTAATAAAAATCTACAAGTAAAAAAATGCACTTGGTGAATTCAAGTCTCTCATATGTAGTGAAGATCACCAAAATTAAACATAAGGAAATTGTACCTGTTATAGACCAGACCCAACCCTCTTCAAATATATCAAGAAGGTATCCTAGACCCTAACTTTTTTTTTTAAGTTTAAGGGTCTGTGTTCTAGCCATTATTCGATTGGTTACACCACTCAGCTTTAAGCAAAGCATGTTTTATTCTTCATCGAGAGTGTAGTGCTGGAAAAGCACAGCAAGTCGGGGAGCATCCGAAGAGCAGGAGAATCCTTTGAAGGACTTATGTCCCAAACGTCAATTCTCCTGTTCCTTGGACGCTGCCTGACTTGCTGTGCTTTTCCAGCACCACACTCTCCACTCTGATCTCTAGCATCTGCAGTCGTCACTTTCTCCACATTTTATTCTTACCCTACAATTAAAATACAAGCAGAAGAATTGTTCAAACTTTAATTCTACTGGAACACTTAATAGAATAATACATTGTTGTAATTCTGTTCGCCGAGCTGGGAATTTGTGTTGCAGACGTTTCGTCCCCTGTCTAGATGACATCCTCAGTGCTTGGGAGCCTCCTGTGAAGCGCTTCTGTGATTTTTCCTCCGGCATTTGTAGTGGTTTGAATCTGTCGCTTCCGGTTGTCAGTTCCAGCTGTCCGCTGCAGTGGCCGGTATATTGGGTCCAGACCGATGTGCTTGTTGATTGAATCAGTGGATGAGTGCCATGCCTCTAGGAATTCCATGGCTGTTCTCTGTTTGGCTTGTCCCACTAGGATTCATAACAGCACACAAACCAACAGCCACTCTCAGACAACAACTCACCAGGACAAAGCACTCGATACCCAGGATGAGCAAAACCAACATAGTATACAAACTCCCATGCAAGGACTGCACTAAACACTACATAGGACAAACAGGAAGACAGCTAACGATCCGCATCCATGAACACCAACTAGCCACGAAACGACACGACCAGCTATCCTTAGTAGCCACACACGCAGATGACAAGCAACATGAATTCGACTGGGACAACACTACTATTATAGGACGAGCCAAGCAGAGAACAGCCAGGGAATTCCTAGAGGCATGGTACTCATCCACTGATTCAATCAACAAGCAAATCGACCTGGACCCAATATACCGACCACTGCAACGGACAGCTGGAACTGACAACCGGAAGTGGCAGATTCAAACCACTGCAAATGCCGGAGGAAAAATCACAGAAGCACTTCACAGGAGGCTCCCAAGCACTGAGGATGTCGCCTAGACAGGGGACGAAACATCTGCAACACAAATTCCCAGCTCGGCGAACAGAACCACAACGACGAGCACCCGAGCTACAAATCTTCGCACAAACTTTGAAAAATAATACATTATTTAACTACTAAACAGCAACTGTTCCAATACAGCAACATCCTATAAACACACCTTTGACAAAAGCAAATTCAGTCAAATAGATTGTCTCACGTGCTATGCTTCTCCAGTGCGGGAGAAAAGAACACCAAGTGAAAACTCTGGTAGAAAGAGAAGTAAGATAGCTTCCACAACCAACTTCAAAACCCCAACAACGGAAAGCTAAACTAAAACCATGGCTCTTTGGGAGTATGGTTCCACACGTTTGTGCTATTTCTATCGTTCTAACTTTAAAATACCCAAGGCCTCGCAACTGTTTACTTTATCGGCTTAGATGAGATAGCTCAATGCCTGTGGTTGAAGACGGCTTTCAAAAAAAGGATCAACTCCACCTCTTAATATCATTACATACCATTGAAAGATTTACTTCCTGAATTTGAGCCAAATTCAGCAATTATACTTGAAATGTACTCCATTGGTTGTAAAAGTATGGGACGTCCTGAGGTCATTAAAGTTACCTTATAAATGCAATATACCATTACATATTTTACATCAGATTTCCATGTTGATTTGCTTGGCTTTTCCATATACTTCTGTATATCACAATGGGGTCAAATTGTATATTTGTTTGGGTATGTTTGAGTTGTATCAACTCTTTTGAAAGGTATTTCACCACAAAACCTAATGAGTATTTTTGCCATATCTTACCAAACCCATTCCATAAACCATCTAATCTGCCGCTAGGGCAACCCTCTGATCTGATTCAAGCCCAATCTTACCACAGACCATTCCCAGAACAACTCACATTGCCTGCAGAACTGAGAATTGACTGGCATCTCATGGACCATGTCCTGAGAGGTGACTGGTATCTAACATTGAGATTGTTTAGAGCAAGCTGTTGAAGTTGCCAGGTACCCATTCTAACAACCATATCGAGAAATTGTTACGTCTAGTTTGTTCAGCATGTTGGTAAGATCAGAGAGCGAACATTAATGAGACCAGTTGTGGCATTAATTAGCCATTTAACAAGCAATAACCCCCTTATGTGACAATTCAAGCTCACCACTGAGCAAACACATAAGATGCTGCAAGCCGCTCCTGATGTCTAGACAGGTCTCACCAGATCGCTGGCCTGATTCTCTACTGCAGACTGTGTGGCATAGCTCACATCATTCAGACATCTGCAAGATCCCGCCCAGTGTTTCTTACATAACACACTGCAACTGATTTGCTCAAGTTATTGGACAGTGTGTTTCTGCTGGAATTTAAAATTTAAAACATTTAAAATTTAAATGACAAGAGAAAACATACCATACATACTCAAGGAAAAATCGATCTCATGTGAAAAACAACCCCTTATTTTTGACCAAAAAATCTGGCATTTTCCATATACCTTCTGTAAACGTTGACCCTAGTTCTTCTCAGATAACAGATCAACATTTATGAGTCAGCCTGCCAGTCATTCCACCCTGGGTCTTCCAAATTACGATAATTTGTTTATTTTTCTTTACTCATTTAGAGGTCAATTAGGCTTCTGTTATTGATATTGGTATGAATTTCAGCCACTCAAAAGTAGCATCTAGTAGTAGCTATGTAATTGTCAACTCATAAAAAGTAGTCAAAAGAATTTGACTGTTACCGGAGTATATACGGGTAGTTCAATAGAGTCACACAGCACAGAAACAAACCCTTTGGTCCAACTTGTCCATGTCGCCCAAGTCTCCCAAACTAAACTAGTCCCACTTGCCTGTGTTTGACCCATAACCCTCTAACCTTTCCTACTCATGTACCTGTCCAAATGTTGTTTAAATGTTGTAACAGTACTGAATTTCCCACTTCCTCCGTTAGTTTATTCGACACATGAACCACCCTCTGTGCCAAAACATTGCCCCTCAGGTCCCTTTTAAATCTTCCTCCTCTCAACTGCTATTCCATTTGCATTCTTAGAGGAATGCAAATTTGTGGGTTCAATTCTACAACAGGACATAACAGTACTAAGAGGGCGCTGCAATTCTAAATGCCTCGCTAACCTTTTCGATAAATATTGAAGATATCACAGCATTCTTCAAAGAAAAAGAAAAAAAGTTCCTCCCTAAATACTACCACCAGAAACAGACTTACCATCTTCGGACTGTTAATCAGATATTTCCTACATGAAATGATTGTTGGATTTATCTATTAGTAGTACGAGTATCTAATAATAGTTACATTCAAAATATGATTCTGCATCTAATGCCTTGAGATACTAGGAAATTATTTTAAAAATTCAAATATTATTTGTTATCTGAATTTAATTTACTGAGCTTGATTACAAATGAACATTCTCATGCAATAAAGGCTTAGAGCATTCATCTAGTCTTATGGTATAGATGGCAAAAATAGTCAGATTAAGCTATCCTTGTAAAGCTTATGAAGCATGTGAACCTTTCAATGGGCCTTCGTCTTTGCCAAACGTGAAAGGCACTATATAAAGAGGAGTCTTTTTCTTTATATAATTATTTCAAACATCCACAACTGTTTTCAACCAATCTCCATTTAATACCAATAACACTCTTATTTCTTACAATGCAATAAGCAATACTACAATTCACTTGGATAGTAGAATTATTCAAGGTAGGTATCCACCAATCCACTTCCAAAACCTAAGCTAAAATAAGTCAGCTTACAGGAACACAAGCAATTGATAAAGTATTTGATTGCATTAAAAATTCAGGAATTTTCTCAATGACCACAGTCAATACATATTATTCAGATTCTTGCAGTGTCATGCACATATCCATACTGTTTGCATATCTATTTCAGAAATGTTGATTAAGCCCTAAATTATAATGAGGTAAGAGGTGGATGACATATGATCTGATGGTGCAACAAAATCTATAGTTTCATTTAACAAGTTGTTGCCTCCACTATTCCCAGTAGACCAATTCCACCACAGAATATCCCAGATAGTCTCCTCCTTCAAGGACCATAATTTCCCTGCCCACATGGTCTATGATGCCCTCCAGTGCGGTTCCTCCACTTTCCACACCTCCACCCTTGAACCCCCACCCCTCTAATCGCAACAAGAACAGAACCACCCTGGGCCCCACCAACCTCCGGCTACAATGCATCATCCTCCACCATTTCCGACACCTACAAACAGACCCCACCACCAGGGATATATTTCACTCCCCACCCCTATCTGCGTTCAGCAAAGATCATTCCCTCCGCGACTCCAGTTTTAGGTCCACACCCCCCCACAAATCACCTTCCACTCCCAGCACCTTCTGCCACCACAAGTAGTACAAAACCTGCGCCTACACCTCCCCCCCTCATTTCCATCCAAGGCCACAAAGGATTCTTCCACCACCTCCGACATAGGTTTACCTGTAATTCCACACACATCATCTACTGTGTCTATTGCTCTCCTCTACACTGGGGAGACAGGATGCCAACTTGCAGAACTTTTCAAACATCATCTCGTGGACACACTCACTAAACAACCCCAGCACCCTATAACCAACCACTTTAATTCCCTCTCCCACTCCACCAAGCAAATGCAAGTCCTGGCCTCCCCCACCGCCAAACTCGAGCCACCCGCCTCATCTTCAACCACACAGAATCAATGCTGACTTCACCAGTTTCCTAATTTCCCCTCTCCCACCCTATCTCAGATCCAACCTTCCAACTCAGCATCCCCTTCAACTGTCCTACCTTCCCACCCTCCTCTCCAACCTATCACCATTATCCCTCACCTTCACTTACCTATTGCATTCCCAGCTGCCCTCCCCCTATCCCATTTAGCTCTCAGTCCCCTTGGGCTACCCTCTCATTCCTGGTGAAGAGCTCATGCTCGAAATGTTGACTCTCTTGCTCTTCAGATGCTGCCTGATCGGCTGTGCTTTTCCAGCACTAACCTTTTTGATTCTGATCTTCAACATCTGCAGTCCTCACTTTCTCCAAGTGGTTGCTACAGTCATGACTGAGTGAGCAAGGAGGTGGGATATTAAAGCTTTTTGGAATAGAAGAACCAAGATGAGCCAATTGATTCTCCTTAGTCTGTTTGTAATTTTGTGAATTTGCGATGACTAATATTTCAGTTTAAGGGAATGATTTTGTGGCTGCACTACTTCCATGGCAATTTGATTTGTACAGTGCTTTTTATTAAGTGTGCTCTCACAGACATTCAGATAGCAAATTTATCTCTCAGCTCACCTCTTACTTCAATAATTCTGTCTACATAAACCAAAAGTGAATTTCCGTATCAAACTTTCCCAACCTCCTTTTCGTCCTATAAACCAATCCCTCTTGGAAAAAGCAATGTATGCTGGTGTACAATTTAAGGCCTGACAGACTTTTGGAACTTCACCCAAGATGGTATTCTTTACACATATGCCCATACAGTAAGTGTCACCGACTGGGAGACGGTCGTGACAGCAAATCTCAATTTAATGCATAAGGCATTCATGAACATCTGACTTTTCAGCAAACGCATGGACAGTAATCTGAGAAGATCTGCACTGATTATTTCCTCCCAGATTTTACCGCACAGATACTTAAGGCCAATTATAGCAGCTCCAGTGCAACCCCAGCTGAGTCAAGCTATGCAACACATACTCAAAGCAGACTTAGAACTTCCTGATATATTTGGCACAGTCCCAACACACTAAAAACTTACCCATCAGGGAGGTTATAATATGTTTCAGACAATGTACAGAGCAAAAGAAATTAACACTAGGCAGTCTAATCAATCAAGTGCACTGCATGTTCTTAAAAAAATTGATATAACAGTCAAAGTCAAAAGTTTTTTTTTACATATTACAAATCTCTCTACCAAAACATTTTTTCTTGCACCATAAAAAATTCTTTGCTTCCTGCAGTCAGTACAGTTCAGTTCAGGAACATAGCATTTACATGACTGTCAAAAATAAGCAACAAGTGAACAGACCTATAAGCAAATCATATAATCATATTAGTTGATAAAATGTGGAGCTGGAGAAAGCACAGCTGTTCAAGCAGCCTCAGCAGAGCAGGTGCGTTGACATTTTGGGCAAGACCCTTCATCAGGACCAAAACGTTGACTCTCCTGCTCCTCTGATGCTGCTTGACCTGCTGTGCTTTCTCCAGCTCCACAGTTTATCTGACTTTACAGCATCTGCAATCCTCACTATTTCCAATTATAATCATCTCTCTATTATGGAGTGATGTAAAAATACAAATGCTGGATGATAATGGTCAATGCATATTAGTAGGTGTGATCTTAACTCAAGTTAATTACTACTCTTCATTGTGAAGACTACATTATAACAAGAATGTTTATTCAATTTTTTGCTTTAAATAGAGGTAATAAGGAGGAAGGAAGGGAGCTAAGAGAGTTGGAGAAGTTGGGGAACCAAGAGATGACCTGGGGGGATAGAGACATTTTGTTTTTTATGAAAATGGACCGAAGAGCAATATGAACAGGAAATAAAGAATATTTCACTGAGCTTATGCAGACTGGTGCAAGCCCTGTAGCTTTACGTAACACAACAGTGGAAGACAACACACAGTATTGCTTGTAAGCAGCATTATTACATTTCTATTTTCAGCCAAAAGTTCCAAATCCATCAAGCTGCATCATAGTTCTGAATGTGTGCTTTGTCTTCATTGTGTACGATGAGGAATCATGACAAATTCAACAGCACATAACCCTTTGGGTATCTGATTTATTCATCGGGATATTTTTAGTACCCATATGGTGGAATCAACATATTAGAGGAAGGTATAGAAAGGAATGTCGAACAGCACTGCAAATCAAATGTCAGAATTACTCACAGAAACTTTCTAGTTAGGTGGAAGGACAAGTTTCAGTATGATGGTGAGATAATGTTGTTTGACCAATGCTATTACTTTGATCCTAGCTAATGACAATAAAAGTTTAAGTGGCCAGTATTATCAGTCTTTGAGAACAAAATTTCTTTATCGATCTTATGTAAACCAGTCATAATATCCTATTTGGAGAAAGTGAGGACTGCAGATGCTGGAGACCAGAGATGAAAAATGTGATGCTGGAAAAACACAGCAGGCCAGGCAGCATCAGAGGAGCAGGAGAACCGACATTTCGGGCATAAGCTCTTCTTCAGGAATGAGGCTGATGTGCCTATTTGTCCAGCGAAACTCCTTTTCATTTATTTGGTCCAAGGAGAATGACCCCAAATTCTCCAAACTTCAAAGCTAAATTTCCTCATCCCTGCAACTGTTCCGGCAAAACTCCTCTATAGCGTTCCTAAAATATGATCACCAAAACTGAGTGCAATACTTTAGTTGTGGCCTTACCACAGTTTATAAGGTATAGCCTTCCTGTTTTCATAACCCATTTATGAAGCCCCAGATCCCAAATATCTTCCAAACTACAGGTCAACTGCAAAGATCAACGCACGTGAATTCTCAGGTCCTTTTGTCCCTGCATTCTTTTGAAATGTGCCACTAAAACTATATTGTTTCTCTCAATCACTATCAAAATAGGTCATTAAGTTCTACAGCTATTTTTCTATACATTTTCTGAGCCTATGTCATATTACAGTCCATTGGAGTGCTACATTTTAAACTCTAGGAAAATGAATAAATGAATTACTGAAAATCCAAAATGGAGAAACAGAAGGATAAATTTTAAAAAGCATACTGAATTGCAAAAGCTCCATAGAATATAGTAACAGTTTCAGTTCTAAGTAAAAAATGATAGGTGATGGTGAGGTATCACGATACTGGAATTCAAAAGCCTTACAGAAAATGCAAGGACCAAACTCCCCTTACTTGTACACTTTTCATTATGGAAGAAAAAGTAATAAACATGCATATTATTTCTTTCAAACTTTGTTTAATAAACTTTCAATAACTAGGCTGTCTTGTAGAAACCAGATGGACCCATGATCAAAGTGCAGCTTGACAACATAAGAAATAACTATTTTATCAGAGATTGGATTAGTAGTGCCCAACATGAAGTCATCAGACACCATCATTCCAAGGGAATCATCATTATTAGAACAAACAATTCCTCATCGATATTTATTTTCTTCCACTTTTCTTCCTGAATGCTTCCATCCTTGAAAGTGGTGCTTCACGCTGGTGCTTGGTCTCACAAGCAGCAGTTTCTCTCTAATGTTTAACACAGATGGCCTTTCTTGAAATGAGTTACTTTATAATGTACAATATAATCACTGAGCTTGAGGTTTATTGTGAAATAATTGCTAGCTATATGCATACATGAACACACAATTTTCTCTTCATAGGGTTGGTGTGGACTTGTTGGGCCAAAGGGATTGTTTCCACAATATAGGGATTCTGAAAGAACCTTCTGGAAACACGAAAGTCTTTAGAATATTATCTGAAGAGTACTTATTCACAGAATGGCCAAATGTTGGTTTGCAGCTGAAATTTATATTCAAAATCCTGACTTGGGCCTATGTAATCTCCCTCTCATTGCAGAATCAGTGACTATACAAGAAATTTGTGTTTCTTGTCAATTAAATATTTTGATTGCTATAGTTAGTGTCTCTGCTTGAAAGTGTTTTCCTCAAAAAAAGTCAAGGCACACATCCATATAAATTAATATTTTAGATAATACATCTTCACAATGCTGTCTCGGTATTTCTAATCCTGTGATGGATCATCCTCAAAGTGAGTGACCTCCTCTTAAGAATTTCCATCCTCCTCCTGCACCACTTGAATATTGAAGAGTCTGTGAATCTGGGTAGAATAATAGTGAGTTGAAAAAAAAAATGGTCCCCTTTAAGAGAGAGTTTAAGGTACAGCAAACGCTGCCAATATACAGAGCAGCTGGGAGGCAGGCTGGTCCAAAATAGACACATGTATCAATTGGCTGTTAAATGGACACTTCAGGTTTGAAAAAGGAGAAAGTGAGGACTGCAGATGCTGGAGATCCGAGCTTAAAAATATGTTGCTGGAAAAGTGCAGCAGGTCAGGCAGCATCCAAGGAGAAGGAGAATCGAAGTTTCGGGCATAAGCCCTTCTTCAGGAATCTTGAATGCTGTTTTGACAATTCAAATCCAACCAATTGATTTAAACCAAACATTCAGCCCTTCAAAGCCAAATGAATTTAAAATCCGATGATGTTGACAGCCTGAAACCAATCCAACTCTAAGAATTTCAGGTGTAAACAGAGTATAAAAATGAGTGTTTTTGAAAATAAGGGAAGAGCAACTGCCACTGATAGACAGCCAACAGCTCTGAAATAAATCTCAGAAAGAATCAAGGAATTTTATACGAAGATATTCAGACAGTTAAAAAAAAATCACAGAAGACGGTCCACGGAGAAGACAGCAGAATCAGAAGGATGGAAGGAAACAGCAGATTCAGAAGACCGGAAGGAAGACAGCATAAGAGATTGCATGGACTTTGACAGATTAAATTAATTTAATGTTTAGAATTTGTTATTAGAGCAGCATTTTTAGAGAGTTGGAGTCAGATAGTGATTAGTTAAGAAGAAGGGGGCTTGGGTTTGTTAATAGTTTTTGTTTAATGTTCACGATTAGAGTTAGGAAAATAAGTTATTATTCTTTATTTAAACAGTGGAAATCAGGGGTTTTCTTTCTTTCACTCACTCACATTTTTAACAGATAATGAGACGATGCGAGCTTCTCTGAGTGTTTCAGTTTTAATTAGCAGAGGGGTTTGACCTCCATGTCATAACACAAGATAAAAAATGTCAAGATCATCATAGCATATATCATTATTTTCAAAGCCTGTTGACATTAAGTTAACATGAATAGTGTTGCATGCCATGTGACTGCACACCAATTCAACTCTGTCACCAGGTGCATCAAGGTCTGGCTTACACCGAATGCCTCCTTTTCAACAGTTGTCAAAATAGAAATGATTGGAGGGCCATCTCTGCTTCTCTGTCTCTTCAGCGACTCTGCATCTTCTTCAATAATGAAGGCAACAGGAGAGAAAAATATGGAATATACAAATATGACAGAAAGACTATTTATATAAAGTCACTGTAAAGGGTTGATATGACATTGCAGTAAGGTAAGGCGAAGTAAAAGTGGTGGCTGGTAAAGATGGTGATGTGAGAAAGTGACAAGGAAACAGATGTGTTAATGAGGTGTGATATGCAGGAGGTTTGAGAATGTAGTGACGTGGGTTGGGTTAAGACATATCAGGACACAGTTGGAAGCGCCATCCAATCATCCATGCAGCTCCAATTAGGGCATTTAACCTCTTCTACAACTCGATTTAGGAGCATAACATCCCACCAAAACAGGTTGTTTTCTCCCATATGCAAAGGAAAGAATCTTTCTATGGATCAAGTTAAAAATCATACAACACCAGGTTATAGTCCAACCGGTTTATTTGGAAGCACCAGCATTGGCACCTCCAACTCATTCCTATGGATCCTCACATAACACAGCAATATTTGCACATACATATCACTGAATCATGGCAATGCTCTGGAAACACTGTCTCTTCATTTGTATTTGTGTTTTCATTTCTCATTGTGACACTATATGAAGATCTTTGCAATGTTTCAAATTTGATCCTTGCAGGATCCCTTTGAAGAGTTGAGCTGAAATGTAAGCCGTCATTACATCATATCACTTCAATTGGCAAAGAAAGCAGAAGTTCGACGCAGCTGCAGTAGGTGGGTTAAAAAGACATCAACAAAGTGCAATACTGAAACCGCTAACCTTTCTTTTATGAGCAGATCAAGTTCAATTTCAGCACTTGCACTTTACTTAGATTTGGTAAGCTCCACTGGTACAAATCAAATTGAAGTCATTGGACAGCATTTTATCAATAAACTAGGTTAATTGCAGGAAAAACTCTGAAAAGTGATTCAATAATAAAATATTGCAGATGCTTATGCATTAGTCTGAACCACTGTAATATTAGCTTTTTTCATGAAACATAGAGTCAATTATTTTAATTCTCTCAAGCAGTCACATTTGTGGCTGCAATATTATAACTCAACCAAGATGGGACATTCCTGAGGGGAACTGATCTCTTCAATGCTTTATCAATAGTCCTTACTTAATTAGCAGGTACATTGAAAAAAAAATCACCAACTGGCAAATAGAAACAGAATGTAATTTTACAGCAATATTACTGCTAAAATTTCTGCACATGGCTTAAGTTAACATGAAGAATGGTTGTTCCTTGGTCACTTCAAAAGCCACGTCAAACAGCCATAACCAACAGCTTGAGAAAAAGAAATCATCCAACTTCAAGACTGAAAGTTTATCTCAGAAGAACCAAGGGCATAATCATCTGCTGTCTGGACTCAAGAGAGTGCTCACATCAACTACAATATAATGGCAGACATCATACACATCACTGCACCTAGTCAAGTACAAAATGGGGTTCAGGATCAGTTTAATCCTTAGTCATAGAGTCAGAGATGTACAGCATAGAAACAGGCCCTTTTGTCCAACTCATCCATGCCAACCAGATATCCCAACCCAATCTAGTCCCACCTGCTAGCACCCGGCTCATATCCCTCCAAACCCTTCCTATTCATATACCCATCCAAATACCTTTTAAATGTTGCATTAACCTAGTTTAGTAATAAAATGCTGTCCAATAACTTCAACTTGATTTGTACCAGTGGAGCTTACCAAATCTAAGTAAAGTGCAAGTGCTGAAATTGAACTTCACCTGCTCATAAAAGAGGGGTGAGCGGTTTCAGTATTGCACTTTGTTTTTAACCCACCTACTGCAGCTGCGTCGAACTTCTGCTTTCTTTGCCAATTGAAGTGATATGATGTAATGACGGCTTACATTTCAGCTCAACTCTTCAAAGGGATCCTGCAAGGATCAAATTTGAAACATTGCAAACATCTTCATATAGTGTCATCCCATACACGTACCACATTTTGTGAGAAAAAATTGCCCTTAGGTCTCTTTTATATCTTTCCCCTCTCACCCTAAACCTACGCCCTCTAGTTCTGGACTCCCCTACCTCGGGAAAAGACTTTGTCTATTTATCCTATCCATGCTCCTCATAATTTTATAAACCTCTATAAGGTCACCCCTTAGCCACAGACGCTCCAGGGAAAACAGCCCCAGACTGTTCAGCCTCTCCCTATAGCTCAAATCCTCCAACCCTGGCCACATCTGTGTAAATCTTTTCTGAACCCTTTCAAGTTTCACAACATCTTTCCAGAATTGCACGCAATATTCCAACAGTGGCCTAAACAATGTCCTGCACAGCTGCAACATGACCTCCCAACTCCTGTACTCTATACTCTGACCAATAAAGTTAAGTATACCAAACGCCTTCTTCACTATCCTATCTACCTGCAACTCCACTTTCAAGGAGCTATGAACCTGCACTCCAAGGTCTCTTTGTTCAGCAACACTCTCTCGGACCTTACCATTAAGTGTATAAGTCCTGCTAAGATTTGCTTTCCCAAAATGCAGCACCTCGCATTTATCTGAATTAAAGTCCACTTGCCACTTCTCAGCTCATTGGGCCATCTGGTCAAGATCCTGTTGTAATCTGAGGTAACCCTCTTTGCTGTCCACTACATCTCCAATTTTGGTGTCATCTGCAAACTTACTAACTATACCTCTTATGCTCGCATCAAAATCATTTAGATAAATGATGAAAAGTAGAGGAACAAGCACCGATCCTTGTGGCACTCCACTGATCACAAGCCTCCAGTCTGAAAAACAGCCCTCCACCACCACCCTCTGTCTTCTACCTCTGAACCAGTTCTGTATCCAAATATCTAGTTGTCCCTGTATTCCATGAGATCTAACCTTGCTAACCAGTCTCCCATGGGGAACCTTGTTGAACGCCTTACTGAAGTCCATATAGATCACATCGACCACTCTGCCCTCATCAACCCTCTTTGTTACTTCTTCAAAAACTCAATCAAGTTTAAAATCACACAACACCAGGTTATAGTTCAACAAGTTTAACTGGAAGCACACTAGCTTTTTTGGAGCGCCGCTCCTTCATCAGGTGTCCGCTCCGAAAGCTAGTGTGCTTCCAAATAAACATGTTGGACTATACTGGTGTTGTGTGATTTTTAACTTTGTACCCCAGTCCAACACCGGCATCTCAAAATCAATCAAGTTTGTGAGACATGATTTCCCACACACAAAGCCATGTTGATTATCCCTAATCACTCCTTGACTTTCCAAATACATGTACATCCTGTCCCTCAGGATTCCCTCCAACAACTTGCCCACCAATGACGTCAGGCTCACCAGTCTATAGTTCCCTGACTTGTCTTTACCGCCTTTCTTAAACAGTGGCACCACGTTTGCCAACCTCCAGTCTTCCAGCACCTCACCTGCGACTATCGATGATACAAATATGTCAGCAAGAGGCCCAGCAATCACTTCCCTAGCTTCCCAAGAGTTCTGGGGTACACCTGATCAGTTCTGGGGATTTACCCACCTTTACGCATTTCAAGACATCCAGAACTTCTTCCTCTGTATTATGGACATTTTTCAAGATGTCACCATCTATTTCCCTCCATTCTATATCTTCCACGTCCTTTTCCACAGTAAATACTGATACAAAATACTTGTTTAGTATCTCCCCCATTTTCTGCGGCTCCACACAAAGGACACCTTGCTGATCTTTGACGGGCCCTATTCTCTTTCTAGTTACCCTTTTGTCTTTAATGCATTTGTAAAAACCTTTGGATTCTCCTTAATTCTATTTGCCAAAGCTATGTCCCTTGTTTGCCCTCCTGATTTCCCTCTTAAATATACTCCTACTGCCTTTATACTATTCTAAAGATTCACTCGATCTTTCCTGTCTATTCCTGCCATATGCTTTCTTCTTTTTCTTAACCAAACCCTCAATTTCTTTAGTCATTCCTACCTGAACTGCTGTGCTCTTCCAGCACCACTAATCCAGAATCTGGTTTCCAGCATCTGCAGTCATTGTTTTTACAGTATTCCCTATAGCTACCAGCCTTTCCTTTCACCCTCACAGGAATATACTTTCTCTGGATTCTCGTTATCTCATTTCTGAAGGCTTCCCATTTTCCAAACATCCCTTTATCTGTGAACATCTCCCCCCAATCAGCTTTTGAAAGTTCTTGCCTAATACCATCAAAAAATTGGCCTTTCTCCAATTTAGAATTTCAACTTTTAGATCTGGTCTATCCTTTTCCATCACTACTATAAATTTAATACAATTATGGTCGCCGGCCCCAAAGTGCTCCCCAACTAACACCTCAGTCACTTGCCCTGCATTATTTCCCAAGAGTAGGTCAAGTTTTGCACCTTCTCGTAGGTACATTCACATACTGAATCAGAAAATGTTCTTGGACCCACTAAACAAATTCCTCTTTATCTAAACCTTTAACACTATGGCAGTCCCAGTCTATGTTTGGAAAGTTAAAATCCCCTACCTATACCACCCGATTATTCTTACAGATAGATGAGATCTCTTTACAAGTTTGTTCTCAATTTCGCTCTGACTATTAGGGGATCTATAATACAATCCCAATCATCATCCCTTTCTTATTTCCCAGTTCCAACAAATAACTTCCCTGTATGTATTTCTGGAAATATCCTCCCTCAGTACAGCTGTAATGCTACCCCTTATCAAAAACGCTACTGCCCCTCCTCTCTCGCTTCCCTTTCTATCCTTCCTGTAGCATTTGTATCCTGGAACATTAAGTTGCCAGTCCTGCCCGTCCCTGAGCCACGTTTCTGTAATTGCTATGGTATCCTAGTCCCATGTTCCTAGCCATGCCTTGAGCTCATCTGCCTTCCCTGCTTGCATTGAAATAAATGCAGTTTAATTTATTCGTCCTACGTTGTCCCTGCCTGCCCTGACTGTTTGACTCGCTTCTGTTCCCAACTGTACCAGTCTCAGATTGACCTCTTTCCTCACTATCTCCCTGGGTCCCACCACGCGCACCCCACCTTGCGCCTCCCCCTCCACCTTACTCGTTTAAATCCTCCCAAGCAGCACTAGCAAATTTCCCTGCCAGTATATTAGTCCCCTTCCAATTTAGATGCAATCCATCCTTCTTCTACAGGTCACTTCTACCCAAAAAGAGATTCCAATGATCCAAAAATGTGAATCCATCTCCCACACACCAGCTCAGCCATGCATTCATCTGCTCTATCCTCCTATTCCTGCCCTCACTAGCTCATAGCACTAGGAGGAATCCAGATATTACTACTCTCGAAGACCTCCTTTTTAAATTCCTACCTAACTCTGTCATCTCCCTTCTGAATCTCAACCTTTTCCTTTCCTATGCCGTTGGTTCCAACGTGGACAATAACCTCTTGTTGGCCCCTCTCCCCTTGAGAACATTCTGCACCCTCACTGAGACATCCTTGATCCTTGCACCAGGGAAGCAACACACCATTCTGATTTTTCGCTGCTGGCCACAGAAACGTCTGTCTGTACCTCAGACTAGAGAGTCCCCTAACAAAATTGATCTCATAGAATCAGACGTACCCCTTCATTGCATTAGAGCTAATCTCAATACCAGAAACTTGTCTGTTCGTACTACGTTCCCCATTGAATCGATTACCCCCTACATTTTCCAAAACAGCATACTTGTTTGATAGCCACAGAAGACTCCTGCACTAGCTGCCTACCTCTCTTACCTTTCCTGGAGTTAACCCATCTTTGTGACTGTACCTGGGACTTCCCTCCCTTCCTATAACTGCCATCCATCACATACCATTGGTATTGCAAATTCCTTATTGCCTCTAACTGTCTCTCCAACCAATCCATTCGATCTGATAGGATTCGCAACTAACAGCATTTATTGCAGATATAATCCACAGTAACCCGTACACACTCACATCTGACAAGAAGCGCATATCACTCTACTAAAGGCCATTTTTTCTCCTTCACAATCTATATACACTCAGAAAATAACACCATCTTATTCATCCACAAAACACTGTCCCAGGTTAAATTAATAGTTATGGCTTATATTTTAATTAAGCTTCAAAGGAATACTGCAATCCAATGTGCAATTCACAATTTACCCCATGCCAAGTTAACACAAAGCCTGTGCAAGAATTAACAGTGACATTGAGTGAACTACTTTCAAAGCATCCCTTACAAAATCATGTTTTACATATACAGTATCAATAAATTACCATAAATTACTTTTTGCCTATTTGTATCTCCACCAATTGCATTGGATAAAAAAAGAGATAATTTTTGGCACTGAAGGTGAAAGATACTTAATAGAACTGCATTTCTAAAGTGACACCACAGTCCACTTTCAATGAACATAACTCTAGAAAAAAAGGAAAGCTACTGAAGTAACACAGATTGACTGTTTTAATCACTCTTTTGCACTTTGACTCTGGATTCTAACACGAAGGACATTTTCAGCATTACCAACACTAATAGATATCCACTGTGATGATGCTGCTCCTTTAACTAGGTTATGCTGTCCATGGCTTTTTTTTTTGCAGAGAGGTCGTAAACAACACATACTCCAAAAAGTCTAAGTTTGAAGAGTTTTAGGGCCAGTTTGATTATAGCTAACAGATACTGCCTCATGGAAAAGGCTTTCGAGTTTTTGAAAATAAACACTTGTACAATGAAAGGGGAGTGGCCAGTTCTCCCAGCTCAGCTTTCCTCTGTTTGGTTTGGTCTGGCTATTCACCGAAAGCAGTCAAGCAATTGTGAAGCTGCTGGACCCAAAGAAGTGGGTCCATGCTGGTACTCTTTCTCTGACTTCTCCCCTGTAAGACCCTGTTTTTTATTTTATCTTTTATGCTGAGGGGTGTTTATGGGAATTGTTGCAACTATTTGAAACAGCATCATTAAGTTGGAATGATTTGTTGAGTTTTCAGATCATTTATGTTATTCGGTATTGTGTTCTCTTTTGTTTGTGTTTACTTTGGTAATCTTGTAAATAAATTCTGGTTTGTTTAAAACTAAGTGGCTTGACCTCTCTCCTGGAACATCCACTTATACCTGCTTAATACAATGAGCAAAATTAGGGTCTTGGCCACTTTCTTGAAATGTTTTTTTGAGGGGTCTGGCCTGGTCCATAACACCACAATACCTGAACTTGTTTTTGATAGAGTTACTTCGAAAGGCAACTTATTTGCAGTTTTGACTAACTTCTATCTTTCATTCAGAGTAGCAGAACAGGCAGCACCAAGGAATGAGTGAACAATAGGAAGGTGAAGCAAGTTTCCCTGTCATGATCAGTTATTCTAAATAAGAAATTTTGTGTATCATACTTAATGAAATAATAACGTACCCATTTGTGATTAAGTACTGTCTATTTTATTCTGAAGTAGCTATCCTCACGAGCGATTACCAACAAATACTATTCACACGCACACCGCTCAGAAATATCATTGATACCCACAAATCAAAATGCCTGATGTGTCCCTTAACGAACTGCAGTTCTGTAGGCTGCATGTGAACTGAATCACAATGTTATAATAGGGGCAAAATATTGCCCCTATTCATTCCTGAAGAAGGGCTCATGCCCGAAACATCGATTCTCCTGCTCCTTGGATGCTGCCTGACCTGCTGCGCTTTTCCAGCAACACATTTTCAGCAAAATATTGCACCCATGAAGTAGTTTCAAAGGCTAATAGAAATTGAACTTTATGAGTTGATGACCTGGTTATATTGGTCTGGTAATCCAGAGACCCAGTTAATGTTTTGGGAACCCTGGTTCAAATACACCATGGCATACAATGGGTTTTGAATTCATTAAAATCTGGAATTGTAAAAATCATCTGGTCTGCCATCGACATGACCCCATGTGCTATCTGCCCTCTGAACTGATCCCCAAGAAAACTATTCAATAGGAAAGAAAAATCTCTAAAATGACCACCTCGCTCTGACTAAGGAACCAGATATAACAACAGCAAACTCAGCCTTATCGGCTATGCAAAGTCCTCCCTTCTAAAAGCTGGGTGTCAGTGCCAAATTTGATAGTGCTGATTCATTGACTAGTCAAGCTACAACCTGACATAATCATACTCTCAGAATTGTACCTTACAATATCCCAGATAGCACCATCATCATCCCATCCCTGGGTACGCCCAGTTCATTGGCACAGGTCGCTGCAGAATGGAACTTCTCGACATTGACTCTAGACGACTTGAAGTCTCAGGTCTCACATAAGCAAGGTAACTGATTGTTGATTACCACATATTACCAATTCCAACACTGACCTCACCCAGCTAAACAGATCAAGCAACTCAAAACTGGCATTGTGAGCAATTAGCAACAGCAGCCAATAGTATTCCAACACAATCTACAATCTCCTATCCCACTTATCCCCAACTCTGCAAATTATCATCTCGCTGGGAACCGACCTTTGGTTCAATGAAGTTTGCAGGAGTGCATGCCATTAACAACGTTAAACATATGTAAAAGTGAGGTGCAAACCTGAAAATATAAAACAGGACTACTTCTCAGTCAAACCGTGTAAGCAGGAAGTGACACACAAAAGATAGCTCTTCCACAACCAATGTATCAGACTTAATCTCTGCAGTCCTGCCACATTCAGTTATGAATGGTGTTGGATAATTAAGCAACTCACTGGAGGCGGTGGCTACACAAATATCCCCATCTTCAATCACGCGGGAGCTCAGCGCATCGGTGCAAAAGAAAAGGCTAATGTATTGCAATAATGTTCAAAAGTATCAGGTGGATGGCCCATCTCAGCCTCTTCCAGAGATCCCCTGATTCACAGCTGCCAGTCTACAGCCAATTTGGTTCACGCCATGTAATATCTAGAAATACCGAAGGCACTAGACATTGCACATGTTATGGGTCCTGACAACATCCCAGCAACAGTACTGAAGATATATGCCATCTCAGATCCAGGAGATCTCCACAGGACGTCCTCAGCGTGATGTCTTAGGCATAATCACCTTCAGCTGTTTCATCAATCAAAGTTGGTCCATTGTAAGATCTGAAATAGGGATACTCGCTGATGATTACACAAACTTCAGTACCATGCACAACTCTTCAGTAATGAAGCAGTCCACGTCAAAATGCAGCAATACCTGGACAAAATCTCAGTTTCAACTGACAATCAATAATGGATTCATGTCACACAAGTGCTAGGAAATGTGCAGATTCAACAAAACGGAATCTAAACATTACTCCATAACATTCAATGGTATTATTGGAACTGAATTCCCCCACTATCAACAGCCTGGGGGATTCTCAATGACCCGAAATGAAACCGGATTAATCATGTATATTCTGTGGCTACAGAAGCAGGTCACAGTCTACAAATTTTGTAGTGAGTAAGTAGATTTTTGACTCCCCAGAACCTGTCTACTATTTACAAAGCACAAGTTAGGAGTGTGATGAAATATTCTGCACTTGCCTGGAAAGAGTGCAGCTCTAACAGCACTCAAGAAGTTTGATAACATTAAAGACAAAGCAGCTTGTTTGATGACATCACACTCATAAACATGCAGCCCCTCCACCACTGACAATTATTAGCAGTAATGTGTACTATTTACAGGATGTATTGTAGAAATTCGCCAAGGCTCCTTAGGTAGCACATGCCAAATCCACCACCACCACTACCACCACCTCCTGCAGGGAAAAGGGCAACATATACATGGAAACACACCACCTGCAAATTCCCCTCCAAGCCTCTCACCTTTCTGACTTTAGAAATACATCATCACTCTTTCAGTATTGCTGGGTAAAAATCCTGGAAATCATTAACAGCATTGTGGGGTCTACCTACAGCACGTGGACTGCAGCAGTTCACTGCCACCATCACAAAGGTAACCAGGGATGGGCAATAAATGTTGGCCCTGCTAGTAATACTCACATTGCATGAACGAATTAAAAAGATGTAAGAACAGACAGAGCAGCAAGTACTGATACTGGATAAGCCAGGCTGCAGAAAAAGATGCTACAGAGCAACCTAGACTGTGCAAAGCAAAACTGTGCAGCAGGATTCAATTTTAACATGTGAGGATTGCATTTTTCATCATCAAGGGAGAGTGTGGATTTTTTCGACAATGGTCGGAAGATTCAGTTTAGTTTTGATTTGCTTTTGTAAAATGCATTCACTCAACATTTGCATCATGTAGACCCAGTTCCCCACTCAAAGTTTGGATGCTTGTCCTATTCTTATGACAGTTATGGATCGAGTTATGTGAAAAAAACATGTTGTTGTGATTTTAAAAAATTCTTTAAACTAACTGCAATATGGCATTTTGAAAGATGCTAAAACCTTTAAAAAGTCAAGTGTCGGATCTACTATTAGGGTCACAGTGACGTTGATGAATGGTCAAAAGTGGGAATGTAATGAGGATGAAAATGACCTTTGTCTTTGCCTGCTGGGCAGATGTTGTAGTTCGTATGTAAAGACAAGTAGGTCAGAGGTGTCCAAGCACAGAACAGCAGGAAACCAGGGTGAACTAGAAATTGGATTTTCATGGCCATTCACTAAAATTGTTACTTTCATGGAAAAAGCAAGCCAAACTACAACACATTGCTCAAATTCTTAAAATTAACTTAATGACTGACTTACTAGTTTTCATTAAAATTCAAAATGCAGTATTGTAATAGATTGCAATTATATCTTAACGTCCTAACAGCAATGATTTCAGATGATGCCATAAAATGCATGTGTAACCGAATGATTTACAGCACCTACAGCCCATCACTTACAAAGGGTCACTATTTTCAACCCACACATCACCATAGAGTACAGTTCTTACTAAGTTGGAACTTCATCTTTTGACCTCTGGGATCAAAGTTACCACACGCTGTTGAGACAAGATTTCTCAATGACAGAGTCAAAAATGCTCACTGAAAACAATTAACGCAATGACAACTAGTTTGAAGTTAAATAACTTTTCAAATAAAGTTGCTATTAAGTCATATCCTCACTCAGAAAAGCCACAACTAGGATGAATAGGAAGGTCATATTTACAGTGTGGAGTGGTCTTCGCTGGATGTAGCGAAACCAATGAATGATGCAGTATCAGAATTCAAAAAACATTTTCATCAGCCAAAGGTATGCACGCTAAAGTTTTTTTTCTCATATCATTGTAAATAGTTTTAAATCACTAAAGCTAGAATAAATATTTGACACTGTTATAGATTCTGAAATACTTTGGGCATCATTATGAATACTATGATTCAGAGAAAGCAGATAGCAGCATGCTCAGAAAAATTAAGCTTTTCAATGAGACCTTAAGACCACAAGAAATAGGAGCAGAAATAGGTTATTGCAACCAGAGTATATTTTGCCATTCAATATGGAAACAGCAAATCTGATTACAGCTTCAAATCTACTTTCTTGCCTGTACCCCACGATCCTTAATAAAAAAAATCTAAGTCAGACCTGAATGTATTCAATAATACAGTCTCCACCACTCACTGGAGAAGAACAATGACAAGTTACGCTATGAGAGGAAAATATTTTCCTAATCTCCACTTAAATAGGAGACTGTCCGTCCCCCAATTCTAGATTCCCCAGGAGAGGAAATATCCTACTTGTATCTACCTTGTCAAGTTTCCTCAATCTTTTTTTTTATTTTCAACAAAATCACTTCTCATTCTTCTAAACTCCAGTATATATATAGAGCTTTCTCAACTGATTCTCATATTACTTCATCACAGAAATCAAATTAATGCACCTTCCCTGAATTACCAGAAATAAAAATGTCCTTCCTTAAATCCTTGAGTTCTTGTGTCAATTGGCAGGAAGATTGAAACCTCCTTTGACTATTGCAGTACATTTCTTAAAAGGTCCGACTATTTCTTGACTTATAACCTGCCCCATGTCAAAGAACTTCTAAACTATTTCCACCAATGACTACTTCCCAGTATTTGTCCTATTTCTTATCTCCAATCAACAGACTGTGTATCCTGCCAAAATGTCAAACTCCCTTCAATGTTTAAATGTGATCATTTTCCAACCACATCTGAACAATCATACCCAGCTCATTTATTCCACTTGCACTAACAATTCATCCACCTTCTTACAAATGCTGCATGTATTCGGATAACGACATTGCAAACACCGAAATTGGGAGCAGAATTGGGCCACTCGACCCTTTCAGCCTACTCCACCACTTAAGATGATCATAGTTGATCATCAACATCAACTGATTCCTGAAGAAGGGCTAATGCCCGAAACGTCGATTCTCCTGTTCCCTAGATGCTGCCTGACCTGCTGCGCTTTTCCAGCAACACATTTCCATCAACTCAATACCCAGTTGCAATTTTCTCTCCTCACTCTTTTATTCCTTTAGCCTTAAGAATTATATCTAATTCCTTTGTGAAAACCTTCAATGTTTTCACCTCAATTGTTTTCTGTGGCAGAGAATTCCTCAGCCTCAGCACTCTGAGTAAACCAATTTCTCCTCATCCCAGTCCTACATAGATTGCAACTAGGGTCCTGAATCAAAACAGAGGAAACTATGATGGCATGAGGTATGGCTTGGTTACGACAGACTGGGAACGGTAATTTTAAGGGATAACGGTGGAAAAGCAATGGTAAAAAAATTCAAAGAGCATATGGGTAAATTGCAACCAATTGTTCATTTCTATGCACAAGTCAAAGATGTGGGCATGGGTACCCACATGGAGCCCAGTTACATTTGTCTCTTTGTGGGGTATATGGAACATTCTTTGTTCTAAACTTATTTGGTTCCTTCCTCACAACTTTTTCTCCAGTAACTTTTTCATCAATCTTTCTTTCACCTAATTCTCTCTCAATCATCAATTTTCCATCAACGAAGTCACCAGTGCTGCTTTCCTCCCTCATTCAGAACTGGAAAAAAAATTATCAATTTCGCTTCCAATTTCCATCCTGCTCTCATCTTTACCTGGTCCATTTCTGACTCCATTCTTTACTTCCTCAGCATCTCTGTTTCTATTTCTGGGGATAGGCTGGCCACTGATACACACTACAAACCCACCGACTCCCACAGTTACCTTGACTATACATCCTCTCATCTGATTCCTATAAGGACTCCATCCCATTTTCCCAGTTTCTCAGTCTCTATCACATCTATTCTGACAATGCCACATTCCACAGGGAAGCCTCCGAAATGTCCACCTTCTTACTTAACTGAGAATTCCACACCACCTTGGTGGACAGGACCCTAAGTTACATCTAACTCTTCTCCTGCTCCTCTGCCTTAACCCCTTTCCTACCTTCTCACAACAATGAAACAATCCCTCAAGACTTCACTTACCATCCCACCAGCTCTGCATCCAAAGGATTGTAAGCCATCATTTCCATAACTTCCACTGGGTTGCCATGATCAGACATATTCTCTTCCCCTCCATTGTCAGCATTCTACAGGGATCATTCTCTCCAAGACACTCTGGTCCATTCCTCCTGCACTCCAAATACCTCCCCACATCCCCAAGGCACCTTCCCATGCAATTCTTGAAGATGTAACACCTGCCAGTTTACCTCCTTCCCCCTCATCATCAAGGCCCCAGACACACTTTCCAGGTGAAGCAGTGATTCACCTGCAATTCACTCAATCTACTGTATTCGCTGTTCACAACGTGGTCTCCTCTACAGAAGGGAGATAAAACCACTGGGCAGGTTGACCACTTTGCAGAACACCTACATTCTGTCCACAAAAACGAACCCAAGCTTCTGTTGCCTGCCACTTCAACACGCAACCATTTCCTCTGGTCAACATTTCTATCGTACCCCTGTTGCAGCATTTGAACAACGCTCAGTGCAAGGTCAAAAGAACACGCCACCTTTCTCACTTGGGGACCCTGCAGCCTTTAGGACTTGACATTGAGTTCAATAACTTTAGAGCCTGAATCTATCCTTCAATGCATTTGATCCATCCCACACCCGGTCCTGCTACGCCATGAGGTGCATTAAGCACAGCCAACCTATTTTTTGACCCTTAGTACTTATTACCTGTTATTCAGCTCTTCTTCTGTCCTGGCCTGCAATCAATTATCTCCTTGTTTACCTACTCCTTTCATATCTTTCTCCCTGGGTTCCGTCTCCTCATATCCATTAACTACTCATCACTCTCCCTCTTTCCACCACCAACTCCACCAGTCTCCCAATTCAGCTTCAGCATAAATACTACTTTTTCCTAGCTACTAACAGTTCTGATGAAGTCACTCGACTCAAACCATAATCCCTGCTTTTTCCTCCCCCACAGATGCTGCCATGCCTGCTAAGTTCCTCCATTTCATGTCAAAGTAAAGTTTGTTACTGCCAATGCTGGAGAATGAAATAAATTTCGCCAGAATCAACAGCATGGGCAAATTCAACACAGTTTTATATTGCAGTACAAAAGTAAATGTAATTTTAACTATACTTTTAAGATGTTGTTTTAAATAGTAAGTGACGTATATTGAAAGCAAAAATAAAATGCCTATTGTGGAAATTTGTAGATGAAGGTCACAGTGGCTTTGTTATTTGTGAGGGAGTAGATGGTGCATTAACCCTTACCCAGCTGAACAAATAAGAGCTCCATCTGGTTACCATGCAAAAACAACAGACTAGAGTTAAAGAATAACAAGATGATAATTGACTGAGGTAAGAAGCTCATCATCCAACTCATACTGCATTAGTTTGCTGAAAAACAATTTGGAAGAGAATAGTCTAAGATGGGTATTTCAACAAATCCTGACGAAATAATCAGCAAATTACCTTAACTTATATTTAGTGAAAACCTGCAGTGCAACATGTCATCAAATGAATAAACAATGTAAAAGCTACTGTCCTTTTCTTTAATAACTTGATCAGTGAGTACAGAAGTATTGGCTTGAAAAAAATAAAGCAGATTGCTTTGTCCTGCATCCAGTTTCTTGAATTGATGAGCTGTATACATAGAGACCTCTGAAAACTATTCACCACATTCCTAACTTAAACCTTGTGGAAAGTAGCCTGGTTTTAACCAGTCAGGAGGGGACCTCCTCGCCACAGACTTGGTCATGTACTCATAGTACAAGTTTTAGTTTTGGATGCCAAGCCAGTGGTGGTTAGTACCCGGGGGTGGGGATTCTCCAAATTTAGAAGTGGCTGGTACCATATTGGCCAGAACGAACCTCTCCATCATGGCCAGTTTGGCTCTGGGGTCAGGAGTGGACTTTTGGGTTGAGGGGAAGAGAAATGCTGCTGAACACTGGCTGTGGCAATGGCCAGATGAAATTCAGCAGTTACAGCAAAGCAAACGGTGAGAGGCTGTATGTTGGCAGGCTGGGAGTGATCTCAGGTTCGAGAAGAGGAATGATAGTTCCAAAATAGCATTAATCAGGTCAGCAAACCTAGTGTAACAAACAACTTTTTCAAATCTCGTGATGCCCCATAAAATTTCCAGTCTCAATAATTAATCAACATTAAAGCAAATTAATGTTAAATACATTACTTTAACTGTAGGCTGCCTGTAAGGCTGACTTAGCCTGGTCTCTGGTAACCCAAAGGTATTGATAGTATGAAATTCAGCATTAAATGACAAGATAGTTAGTTCCACTCTCTCATTTGGAAATAGTTGCTGTTTGCCACATGCAACTTGAATTTTCCTCGTCAATTTACTATTGTAAGCCTAAATGCAGTCCAGGCTTTGTTGCATTGGAGGAATATCTGAGCATAAACAGCAGGTTATTGCTGAGCAAGTATAGATTGATGGCCAACCAACCCGGACCAACCAACCCAACCACCCTGTAGCTCAACATTTCAATTCCCCCTCCCACTCCACCAAGGATATGCAGGTCTTTGGACTCCTCCATCGTCAGACCACAACAAAACGACGGTTGGAGGAAGAACGCCTCATCTTCCGGCTAGGAACCCTCCAACCACAAGGGATGAACTCGGATTTCACCAGTTTCCTCATTTCCCCTCCCCCCACACTGTCTCAGTCAAATCCATCAAATTCAGCACCGCCTTCCTAACCTGAGATCTTCTTCCCGACCTCTCCGCCCCCACCCCAGTCTGACCTATCACCCTCACCTTGACCTCTTTCCACCTATCACATTCCCGACGCCCCTCCCCCAAGTCCCTCCTCCCTACCTTTTATCTTAGCCTGCTTGGACAAACTTTCCCCATTCCTGAAGAAGGGCTTATGCCCGAAACGTCGATTCTCCTGTTCCCTGGATGCTGCCTGACCTGCTGCGCTGTTCCAGCAACACATTTCCAGCTCTGATCTCCAGCATCTGCAGACCTCACTTTCTCCTCCATTACAGATTCCATGCCAAGTTTGTCAATAACAATAAAATAAAATTGGCTCAAGAGAACAGCATTTTCTCACAGCTCTGGGCACAAGGCAATTCAACAAGTGGACTTTTGACCTACACCATGGAACATCAAGTTCCACAGTACAGTGTTCCAGTTTTTGATTACAAAGAAACAAACTTGACAGCTCCCAGAGGAAGCACAAGGCTGATCTACAACCAAACAGATATGAGTTGCAAAAACGAAGTAGAGGTGACTGGAGTTTATACATGTCCATACAGGCACTGCCCTGTGTTTGGACTGGAGAGATCAGTGAGAGTGATTGCAGGTTCACTGAAACTGATTAATGGGGCTTCAGTGCAAGCGATTGGCAGGAGTTCAGTGCGAGTCATTGACAAGGCTTCAGTGAGAGTCATCAGCAGAGTCTCCGTGTGATACACCATCCCCTCTCCAGATTAAATGCCCGACATCTGATCCACTCTACCTTCTTAGCCATTTAGCTGACAGTCAACCTCTTCACCCTTTTACCAGCTTACCTTATCCCCTCATTCATTTACCGTCCACTTGTGAGCCTACCCACATACACACTTATTTTTAACACTTACATTCTCTCTTCGTTAAAGAGATTTTGAATCTATGCCCAGGAATATGGCAATTGCTTCTATGAAAAGGTGGCACAGTTTGGCTTCCAATGCTGATCCTGCATTGTACTGGAAAGCTTCCTCGATAGATCTACATTTGATTCAGGTCTATGCTGAAATAAGAGTTTCAGGCCAGGAACATTGAGCTCTGATACAGGGTATGTGAAAAGGATTGCAATGGTAATCTGTGATTGCCACTCTTTGTCATAAACCATAACCAACTTAATCCTTTATGGCAATCCAAATATTAGAATACAATAAATACTGTAACATACTCACTCAAAAACCGTGTGGAAAAATATTCTGACTAGGTACTGCACAAATGGAATCAGCTGCCAGAGGAAGTGGGGAGGCTGGTACATTTACAGCATTTAAAAGACATCTGGATGAGTATGTGAATAGGAAGGGTTTCGATGGATATGGGACAAATTCTGGCAAATAGGACTAGATTCATTTAAGAAAACTGGTCCACATGGATGTGTTGGACCTAAGGGTTTGTTTCCATGCTGTATAGCTCTACAATTCTAAGTAGATTGTGAAGGGTTGAATTGGCAGTTGCAGCTTTTGCAATGTAAAAAATGAAGTTAAATAATTTACGCACCACAAAAGATCTGGGAAATTTGTAGCACAACAGAAATACAACAATTATAATTTTGGACAGAATGCTTTTTAAAATAAAATCCTGCAACTTGGGAGCATTATCCAAGAGTCCAGACATTTCTGTTGTGTAAAACTGCCTCTGCAACTTTATCAAATCAGTAATTTGACAAACTCAACGGATTGCTAAGAACTAAGTTATAACCAAAATATTTAGATTGAGCAGCAAGAAAAAAAGGTATGAAATAAATTTAAAAGTGGTTTCCAAACCTGATTCATGTAAGTGCACACCATTCTCCGTTGAAAGATAAAATTGATAAGTCACTTTAGCATCATTAGCAAGTAAGATTTTAGACTAATCAAGGGAAAAAATAAAATATACTTGGAGAGCTCTGAGCTAATTTGTCATATTTTACATGGATTAGTAATAAACACATTCACTATACTAATTGAAGTTTTTAAAGAAGTGACTAAGAAGGATGAAGACGATAATTCATAAGTGCCTATACAGATTTTCATGGTGTATGATCGTATTCTAAATAAGAGATTAATTAACAATATCAACGGTAACAAAATAGGTGAGTATGTATCAGCCAGGATATAGAAATGATTCAAGGCCAGTCAACAGTGAGTTGTGATAACTCTAGTTACCAAGGATCAGTGTGAAGACTCCACTGTTTTTTTGATGAATGCAAATAGTTTGGATATTTGAATACAGGATAAAACTTTAAAGGTTGCTGTCAGTACTAAATTTGAAGCTATTGTAAACAGTGACAAAAGTAAAGCAGTGATCAACTGCCTGCATCAGGACATAGATTGGCTAGATGAATGAGACGACAAGCAAGCAATGCAATTTAATACAAAGAAATACGAAGTAATGCATTTTGGCAAAAGACATAGCAAGGGGCAATATAGTGACATGATGGCAAGGTTCTATAGGGTATAATTGATCTTTCTAGGTATCAAGGCATATAAAAAGATTAGTTAGCAATACATATCAATCTTGGGCTTGATAAATTAAGCATGACAAAAGGAAATTATTCTGAACCTTCTCATCTTGCTATTAACACTTCAAGGGGAAAATTGGGCTTTTATTCTCAACATCGCCTTTTCATTATACTTTGCCAACTTTCTTGCCATTGCTCACAGTATTCAATGTTAGGAAAAACCCCCCTGTACTTCCAAGACAAGTATCAGTTGTAAGCAGATACTCCTTCCAGTTCCACAGTTGATGTACTCGCACATAATAATGATGCTTGTGAAGTACACTTACCCTCAGGCAGCAATAAACAAGCCTAACTTCTTAAGGGACAAACTAAAGGAGAACCCCGAGTGCGTGTTTGTGCAAACATATGGAACACAAAGACAGCATGGTGCTCAGTTCATGGATTGTGCCATGATGACTTACTTCGAATACTGGTAGCATTCTCTATTGTTTTCAATGATCAACTGGTAATCCCCCTTGCATTGTGGGAAGACATCCTTCAGATGCTTCACCAAGAGCACAGCAGTGAGGCTGTTTGATATCGAGGGATCTTGAAACCGTTCAAGGTTCTTGTCATCAAGTACAATACACGTGCTCTACACAGTAATAAACAACAAGAATGTTTCATTTTTTAAATTTCCTGGTATACCCTGGGCCAGTTTGGGTGTGTACCTGTTTATATATGAGAATCATCCAGATCACGTAATTTCAGCCTGGGATAGTTTGGATTAGAAAAAAACCTGACATCAGGGAACACTAAAGCAGTTTTAGGAGCCCTACTGGGAACATCATATTCTGGATGCTGTTGGAATGGCCATCTCTAATGTTCAAAATAGCAGCAATGGCACTGAGATTTTAACATGTCACAAATTAGGTTAGATACCTCTGTTTCAACGAAGAGGCAAAATGAGCAGTTCACTTAGAAAAATATCAGAAGATAAATACAATTTTTCTTACTACATGAAGCATATGTAACAGCTCCCTTGGTTAATACTACCCATTCAAGGTGTGCAATCAGACCACCAGATCAAATGAACAGTTTTGACAAAGGGACCCGAAACATTAACTCTACTTTCTCTCCATAGAAGCTGCCAGACCTGTTGAGATTTCACGGCAATTTCTGTTTTTGTTTCCGATTTCAGCATTTGCAGTTTTTTTTTAAAACACAAGATCACCAACTTTATCACAAATGCTTCTATACCTGGTCATAGACCTTCCTAATTTACCAATCAATACAGACAGATCAAGACAAAGACCCCAAGAGGAATACAAGAAACAAGAAAACTATGTACCTTAAAATGTAAAAATTAGGAATTTAGGGAATGCATTTGAGAAGATATGTGATTTTTATTCAATGTTTATGATAAGGGACAAATAGATAGAAATTTGTGACTCGTATTTGTAAAAGTACAGTAAAACATGCGAATATCTCCACAGAAACAGCACCATTTAATCATATAAACTATACATTCATTAAAATCAGACACAGATAAACATCATCTTTTGTTTATTCCATGGTCTCTTCATTTCATGAACGGACCAGTGCCGAAGATCAGGGCCTGCCCAACTGCCATGGATGGAGGTGGGCTGCCACAACTGCCAAGGACTAGGGATTGCCTGTCAAAACTGCCAAGGTCCATGAGCTTGTTGAAACAGCCAAGGACGGGGGTCTGCCAAAACTGCTGAAAACCTGGCACTAGGTGGAAATAGGTACTGCAAATGCGGGAGATTAGACTCAAGGTTAAAGTGGTGCTGGAAAAGCAAGCAGGCAACATCCGAGGAGCAGGAAAGTTGACATTTCGGGCAAAAGCCCTTCATCAGGAATGGGACCTGGGACTCTCCAAACAAAACTACCATGCCTCAGCCACAAAAAGAAGAAGAGATTTATTTGATACAAAAGGTAAAATTAAGAAATAATAGAAGGATGCAGCTGATCAGCCAAAAGGATGTGGACAGGCCAGGAGCTTGAACAATACCTAACCTGTCGAGTCCGCCATCTTGATATCATGGTGTTTGGGGATCTTAGACCTGTGCAATGATGCTACTGAATATTAGTAGCACAGTATGGAGAATATTCTCAAAGACTGTATCACACCAGACAGTGCACCCAGAATGACAGAATGTGTGAAGAGCTCGTGGACATGAACACACGAGATAGATCATTTGTTCCTATTTCATGTAAATATAAGTCAAAGCCTGTTATATCAATAAAAATCATGAATAATAGTATTTAGTATGAAAGTATTGTGTTTCTTTGAAGTACTTTGAAATAAGAATAACACAGTGGTTATGGTAGGGAATTTTAACTTTCCAAACATAACACTATGGCAGTCCCAGTGTAAGGGTTTAGATAGAGAGGAATTTGTTGAGTGTGTACAGGAAAATTTTCTGATTCGATATGTGGACATAGCTACTGGCTCAGAGATGGACAGGACTGGCAGTTTAATATTCCAGGAGACAAATGCTACAGGAAGGACAGAGAGGGAGGCAAGAGAGGAGGGGGAGTGGCATTTTTGATAAGGGATAGCGTTATAGCTGTACATAGGGAGGATATTCCTACTAGTGAAGGTGCAAAACCTGACCTACTCTTGGGAAATAAGGCAGGGCAAGTGACTGAGGTGTCAGTGGGGGAGCACCTTGGTGCCAGTGACCATAATTCTATTAGTTTTAAAATAGTGATGGAAAAGGATAGACCACATCCAGAAGTTGAAGTTCTAAATTGGAGGAAGGCTAATTTTGATGGTATTAGGCAAGAACTTTCAAAAGCTGATGGGGGCAGATGATCGTAGGTAAAGGCATGGCTGGAAACTAGGAAGCCTTCAGAAATAAGATGAGAGTCCAGAGACAATATATTCCTATTAGGGTGAAAGGAAAGGCTGGTAGGTATAGGGAATGCTGGATGACTAAAGAAATTGTGGGTTTGGTTAGGAAAAAGAAGGAAGCATATGTGAGGTATAGATAGATCGAATGAATCCTTAGAAGAGTATAAAGACAGTAGGACTATACGCAAAAGGGAAATCAGGAGGGCAAACAGGGGACACGAGATAGCTTTGGCAAATAGGGTTAAGGAAAATCCACAGGGTTTTTATCAATACATTAAGGACAAAAGGGTAACTAGTGAGAGAATGGGGCCCCTCAAAGATCAGCAAGGTCGCCTTTGTGTGGAATTGCAGGAGTTGGGGGAGATACTAAATGAGTATTTTGCATCAGTATTTACTGCAGAAAATGACATGGAAGATATAGAATGTAGGGAAATAGACGGTGACATCTTGCAAAATGTCCAGATTACAGAGGAGAAAGTGCTGGGTGTCTTGAAACACATAAAAGGTGGATAAATCCCCAGGAGCTGATCAGGTGTAACCAAGAACATAGAACATAGAAGAATACAGCGCAGTACAGGCCCTTTGGCCCTCGATGTTGCGCCGATCCAAGCCCACCTAACCTATACTAACCCACTATCCTCCATATACCTATCCAATGCCCGCTTAAATGCCCATAAAGAGGGAGAGTCCACCACTGCTGCTGGCAGGGCATTCCATGAACTTACGACTCGCTGAGTGAAGAACCTACCCCTAACTTCAGTCCTATATCTACCCCCCCTTAATTTAAAGCTATGCCCCCTTGTAATACCCGACTCCATACGCGGGAAAAGGTTCACACTGTCAACCCTATCTAACCCCCTAATCATCTTGTACACCTCAATCAAGTCACCCCTAAACCTTCTTTTCTCTAATGAAAACAGCCCCAAGTGTCTCAGTCTATCCTCATACGATCTTCCTTCCATACCAGGCAACATCCTGGTAAACCTCCTCTGCACCCGTTCCAGTGCCTCCACATCCTTCCTATAGTATGGCGACCAAAACTGCACACAATATTCCAGATGCGGCCGCACCAGAGTTTTATACAACTGCATCATGACCTCAGGACTCCGGAACTCAATTCCTCTACCAATAAAAGCCAGTACGCCATATGCCTTCCTCACCGCACTATTTACCTGGGTGGCAACTTTCAGAGATCTGTGTACATGGACACCAAGATCCCTCTGCTCATCCACACTACCAAGTATCCGACCATTAGCCCAGTACCCCATCTTTTTGTTATTCTTCCCAAAGTGAATCACCTCACATTTAGCTACATTGAATTCCATTTGCCACCTTTCTGCCCAGCTCTGCAGCTTCTCTATATCCTGCTGTAACCTGCCACATCCTTCCTCACTGTCTACAACTCCTCCGACTTTCGTATCATCCGCAAACTTGCTCACCCAACCTTCTAACCCCTCTTCCAGGTCATTTATAAAAATGACAAACAGCAATGGTCCCAAAACAGATCCTTGCGGAACACCGCTAGTGACGGCACTCCATGAAGAAACTTTGCCATCAACTACTACCCTCTGTCTTCTTCCATCCAGCCAATTCCTAATCCAAACCTCCAACTCACCCTCAATGCCATATCTCCGTATTTTCTGCAGTAGCCTACCATGGGGAACCTTATCAAACGCCTTACTAAAATCCATATATACCACATCTACCGCTTTCCCCTCATCAACCTCCTTCGTCACCTTTTCAAAGAATTCAATAAGATTTGTGAGGCACGACCTGCCCTTCACAAAACCATGCTGACTATCCTTGATCACATTATTCCTATCCAGATGTGCATAAATCCTATCCCTTACAATTTTCTCTAAGACTTTGCCCACAACAGAAGTGAGACTCACCGGCCTATAGTTACTAGGGTTATCCCTACTCCCCTTTTTGAACAAGGGAACCACATTTGCTATCCTCCAGTCTTCTGGCACTACTCCTGTAGACAAAGAGGACATAAAAATCAAGGCCAATGGCTCTGCAATCTCCTCCCTTGCTTCCCAGAGAATCCTAGGATAAATGCCATCAGGCCCAGGGGACTTATCTATTTTCACCTTTTCCAGGATTTCCAACACCTCTTCTCTACATACCTCAAAGCCATCCATTCTACTTATTTGTGACTCAGTATTCACATCGACGACAATGCCCTGTTCCTGAGTAAATACTGAAGAAAAGTATTCATTCAGTGTCTCCCCAATCTCTTCCGCCTCCACACGCAACTTCCCACTACTATCCTTGACTGGACCTATTCCTACCCTAGTCATTCTTTTATTCCAAACATACCTATAGAAAGCCTTAGGGTTTTCCCTAATCCTACCGACTAAGGACCTTTCATGTCCCCTCCTTGCTGCTCTTAGCTCTCTCTTCAGGTCCTTCCTGGCTACCCTATAACTCTCAATCGCCCCAATTGAACCTTCACGTCTCATCTTGAGATAGGCCGCCCTCTTCCATTTAACAAGGGATTCCAATTCCTTATTAAACCACGGCTCCCTCGCACGACCCTTTCCTCCCTGCCTGACAGGTACATAATTATCAAGGACATTCAATAGTTGCTCCTTGAACAAGCTCCACATATCATTTACACTCTTGCCTTGGAGTCTACTTTTCCAAGCCACACATCCTAAGTCATGCCTCACCGCATCATAATTTCCCTGACCCCAGCTATAACTCTTGCCCTGTAGTGCACACTTATCCCTCTCCATCACGAGAGTAAAAATCACCGAATTATGGTCACTATCCCCAAAGTGCTCACCTACCTCTAATTCTAACACCTGGCCTGGTTCGTTACCCAGAACCAAATCCAGTATGGCCTCACCTCTTGTTGGCCTGTCTACATATTGTGTCAGGAAACTCTCCTGCACACATTGAACAAACACTGACCCATCTAACGAACTTGAGCTATAGCTTTCCCAATCAATATCAGGAAAGTTAAAGTCCCCCATAACCACCACCCTATTACTGTCACTCATCTCCTGAATCACCTTCCCTATCCTTTCTTCTACGTTTCTAGGACTATTGGGAGGCCTGTAAAAGACTCCTAACAGGGTGACCTCACCTTTCCTATTCCGAACCTCAGCCCAAACTACCTCAGATGGCAAGTCCTCATCCATCGTCCTTTCCACCACTCTGTGGGAAGCTAGGGAAATGATTGCAGGGCCCCTTGCTGAGATATTTGTATCATCAATAGTCACAGGAGAGGTGCCGCAAGACTGGAGGCTGGCTAACATGGTGCCACTGTTTAAGAAGGATGGTAAGGACAAGCCAGGGAACTATAGACCAGTGAGCCTGGCGTCAGTGATGGGCAAATTGTTGGAAGGAATTCTGAGGGACAGGATGTATATGTATTTGGAAAGGCAAGGACTGATTAGGGATAGCAAACATGGCTTTATGAGTGAGAAATTATGTCTCACAAACTTAATTGAGTTTCTTGAAGAAGTAGCAAACAGGTTTGATGATAGTAGAGTGGTAGACGTGATCTATATGGATTCAGTAAGGCATTCAACAAGGTTACCACAGACTACAACAGGATCTTGATCAGATGACCCAATGGGCTGAGGAGTGGCAGATGGAGTTTAATTTAGATAAATGCAAGGTGCTGCATTTTGGGAAAGTAAAGTTTAGCAGGACTTATACACTTAACGCAAGGTCCCAGGGAGTGTTGCTGAACAAAGAGACCTTGGAGTACAGGCTCATGACTTCTTGAAAGTGGAGTTGCAGGTAGATAGGATAGTGAAGACAGCATTTGGTATGCTTTCCTTTATTGGTCAGAGTATTGAGTACAGGAGTGGGGAAGTCATGTTGTAGTTGTATAGCATATTGGTTAGACCACTGTTGGAATATTGTGTGCAATTCTGGTCTCCTTCCCATCAGAAGGATGTTGTGAAACTTGAAAGGGTTCAGAAAAGATTTACAAGAATGTTGCCAGGGCTGGAAGAGTTGAGCTATAGGGAGAGGTTGAATATGCTGGGGCTGTTTTGCCTGGGGTGTTGGAGGCTGAGGGGTGAGCTTATAGACATTTATAAAATCATGAGGGGCATAGATAGGATAAATAGACAAAGTCTCTTCCCTGGGATGGGGAAGTCTTGAACTAGAGGGCATAGGTTTAGGGTGAAAGGGGAAGATATAAAAGAGACCTAAGGAGCAACTGTTTCACAGAGGTTGGTACACGTATGGAATGAGCTGCCAGAGGAAGTGGTGGAGGCTGGTACAATTGCAACATTAAAAAGGCATCAGGATGGGTGTATAAATAGGAAGGGTTTGGAAGGATATGAGCAGGTTGCTGGCAGGTGGGACCATAGATTGGGTTGGGATATCTGGTCGGTATGGATGAGTTGGACCAAACTGTCTGTTTCTGTGCTGGATATCTCTATGACTCTATAAAAGCCTGAAGAAACTCTTGATTTTGCCTTCTTCTAAACCATAAAGAACCCAAATTCAGTATGGCATTAAACCACAAATAAAAGAGCTGTCACTAGTAGGAGAGTTAGAAATTCAGAAATTCAAAACAATTGATGGCAAAAATACAGAAGGAAGTGAGAATTTGTTTTTAACCTCATGAAACATCATGATTGGTTATTGCTCAAGATCAAAGCACATGGTATTAGTGTAATACAATTTGCATGGATTGAGGATTGGTCAACAAAAAAAATACAGTCTGGATTAGCATGCATTTTACACGTTGCAAAGAAATACATTGTGGAGTGCCACAAGGGACAGTCAAATGGCTTCAATTATATACTAACTATACTGATAAGTTGAAAGAGCAGTTAGAACGTAATGTATTCAAATATTCAAAGATAGGTAGGAGGGCATGTTGCGATGAGGACAGAAGAAATCTGTAAGGTAATATAGTTAGAGTTAAAAATCTCACAACATATGGTTATAGTCCAACAGGTTTATTTGGAAGTCCTTGCTTTCAGAGCGCTGGCCCTTCTTCAGGTGGTTGTGGAGTAGGACCATAAGACACAAGTTATAGCAAAAGATTGCAGAGTCATGCAAGTAAAATGATATAATTAACAAACCTCAGTTGGCGTCAAGTCTTTCATCTGTCAGAATAGGTTACAAGTTTTGGTTCATTAATATGTAAATCCCAGAAATTCTTTTAAGTCACATTCTTAAGATAAGTGAAGGTTTTATATTTTAAAAAAGTGCCATTTCAACTTAGACAATACCTTAAAGGTGCGAGTCTGTCTGTATTCCAATCTTGACTCAGACTGGTTCTATTTCCAAAATGGAATTTACAAAATATTATATAGGTTGACTGCTCTCTCGGAGGGAATTTTGGCAAAAAGCTTAATATTAATGGTTCACTGTTATGTTTAAATTTTTTCTACAATTAAACCATTTAACAGTTTATTTTCTGTTGTTCAGAGAATGTGGCCTTTGCTGGCAGGCTAACATTGATTACCCAACCCTATGTGCCCTTGCTAAGGCACAGTGAGTAGCCTTGAACTGCTTTAATCCACGTATTGTACGTACACCCACACTGTTCTTTGGAAATAAGTTCCATAATTTTGGTCCAGCAGCAGCAAGACCATGGTAACATAGTTTCAAGTCAATATGATACATGGCGTGAAGAGGAATTTACAGGTGGTGGTGCTCCCAAATTGAAAATAAAAATCTTCAATTAACTTTAGAATGATCATAATTGTCATGAAAAACAACGAATCAGGAGGGACTCAAATTTGTCCATCTGCAAAGTTTGACCTCCGGCTATAAAGAAAAACTGGAAGCCTTTTCAACTTTGTCACTGGTGACAATTACATCTATTTGTAACCTTGTTTCTGTTTTCTAAATAATAGCAAGGAAAATTGCAGGTGCGATCCAACAGTCTGTGAGGCTAAAATTGAACAGCTCAGACTCAAAAAGAAACTATTGTTGTGTCAAGTGCATAAAACTGTGCATTGAAAGAAAGCTATGAGAATTCAATTTCCAGGGTTTTATAAGAAGCAAGAAATTTCACAAATTTCCATACCCTAAAATTATCTCCTGCTTACTAGTATGTGTGCCCTGACACTTTGGAGACTAAGGGTATTTTCTCCAATAGGAAGTTTGCATTTGAAGTGTCTTGAAATATTTCACTATGTAAAAGGCACTATATAAACATGCTGTCATTGCTGAATTAAGAAAAAGACGGCTTTTTGCATATCTATTAATGAAAAGATTGAGGCAATACATACTCTCTCAATGACCGTGACACCCACACACATACAGAGACACACACACTAACGTTATCTGTTTATCATTTTGTAAGGATTTCTCTGACCCACTACCGAATCCACATCTTTGAAACATCATATAGGTCCTGCTTGATATACATTAATATTTTCTTCTGCATTCATATCTTTCATACTTACACCATTTCTTCCTTTCTCTGTACATGCCTCATCTTTGGTTTTTGAAAACAGGCAGCACGGTGGCTAGCACTGCTGCCTCACTGTACATGAGACCCAGGTTTGATTCCAGCCTCGGGTGAATGTGTGGAGTTTGTACATTCTCTCTGCATCTGTGTGGGTTTTCTCCGGGTGCTCTGGTTTCCTCCCACAGTCCAAAGATGTCCAAGTAATTGGCCATGATGTGTAGGTTAGGTGCATTGGTCAGGGGTAAATAGAGGATAAAAGGTTGGGGGATGGGTCTGGATGGGTTGCTTTTCAGAGGGCAAGCGTGGACTTGTTGGGCCAAAAAACCTGTTTCCACACAGGAGAGATTCTATTATTCTATCTCTCTCCTTTCATCTGCTCATCAGGTCTGCAGCCAGACTCTGATGCTCCTATCATGCTAAACATGATCCTGATAATATTAGACTATTTAAAAGGAGCCACACAACATATAAAGGCTGGCCAAAGAGTGGATGCAGGCCAGGAGTGCACAAAAATCATCTCCCGTGGCCATATAATTAGGAGTAAGTACTCTTGGAATCATATGAAGTCAGACTTAATACTCCAATATTTCAGATAGATGAATCAAATGACGACAATGGAATTTAGATGGATATTTATTTCTAAAATCTTTTGATTCAACAGTTGCTGACCTTTCACTTTCCTCAGGTGTGTATTAAAACTTGTAAAATTTAAAGTGACGCTTACCTTGTCATATTTAAGACATAGTGTATTACATAGAATAAAAAATCCAGTTAGTTCTTTAACACATTGACAAAACAATTTTAGGATCTTTACCATTTCTTTTCTCTGTTCATAGTAATCGCACATAATATTATTTTTCTCCCTCAAAAACAAGATTGTTTTACTATAACCAATAATGTACATTAACTTGCCTACTCAAAGACTGAACGGGACCACACGATATGCATTGCTATTTAATATACAACTTGAAATTGTAAGGATCACCTCATATAGAATACAACTAACAACACTCTTCCCCAGGGACTTAATACACAAGAAATTATTCAAAAGAGACAAGAAATTTGGACACAAAACTAGAAATTGGAGATGTCTCACAACCCATGTGAACAGAACTTTTGAACTCTTGGCAATAATAACATCTTTGTAATTTGAAAGCAACAGAAAATTGTAAGGCTGGTATCACATCACTATTTTCTACATAACGTGCCTGTGAGTGATTATGCCTGGCATGCCCGTAGGCTGAAATCATAGGAAGCAACTGCATCCAAATGACACTAATTGCAATGAAACTGGAAGATCACAGTTTTAAATCTCATTTAGGGCTTTCACCCCTTCTTTCATACACTGTTCAAGTAACGTACTTTATGAACTCTATCTCTCTTACTTTGACATTTTCTCAGGCTCTCTGTGTTGTCTGTCTGTTAAGCTTTAATCGAATAAAGTGAACAGCACACTGACTGGGGGAAATAAAGACCATAAGCACTTACTGCAGAAATATATTTTCAAACAGTTTATATTTAAAGGAGTGATTAAAACGCACACCAATAAAATACAAAAAAAAGCTTATCTGAAAAATAGATAAAAAGTTGAAACTGAGAAACATTTGCTTTTAAAGTCACAAGTACTTGCCAGAACACTTGTGTAACAAAAGTCTCGGATGACTTAACTACTTTGTACAAGCATTGCACTACGAACATTAGGTTTAGTAATACATTACTAATACTGGCTACTTTTAGAGCTATAAATATTTTGAAAATCAAATTATTGTAATCTTACAAATACATTTTTCATTTGTTTTTAACAATGACCAATCTACTATGTACTGCAAATGAGAGTTACAGTCCTGTACTAATACACAAACTCTATCAAATTGGATCAAAATATATTCTTTATTCCAAAGGTTCTGAGAATTTGTAGTACTCTAAATATTCAGTGATACTAAAAACACATTTCAACTCTGAAGGCATCATGCATCATTTTGAAAGGTGAAATTCTCAGTTAATTCCACTAAAAACACCCGACCTCAATTCCCTCAACATACAAAATAATTGCATATTATTCACAGAATATCCCTCTTACTTCCTCACGTATCATGCATCTTTTGAGGCAGTGCAGTATACTATTGAGTTGGAGAGGCCCTTTTTATTCCATGCCATTACAATTTAAGAATGGTACACAATTATGTAACACAAGTCTGTTGCTGAGGCAGAAATGAGCCTTTACTGATATAACAAGGGTCGACTGGTTTGGAGCAACCTCGACGCTCCAATGCTGACCCACAAGCAAACAGGGAAGACCGAATAACATTTGGGAGTTGAGAATGGTGATATATAAAGAATTTATGTTCATTATTCCTGCCAGTGAATAAAATCCTTGCTCTGCCAAGACAGTGTGTAGTTGGGAGTGCAACAGCCCAACTCGTACACTGGTATCTTTCACCACCTCAAAATAAAGTTCAGGACTTAGAGCATCAGAGCCAAGCAGTAACAAACTTCAATATCACGCAGATATCATAACCCAGGTACCCTAATGCTACGACATTGGCATCACTCTCCTGAATGACAGACAGTGGGCAGGAGAGGTCAGCTCAAAGAAAAACATGAGTACATCTGCTTCTGAAAGACTAAAGTTGAGGAAGAACGCTAACTCCATGGGGTTGATTTCTTTGTAAAAGCAAAGTTGTTGACTCTCTTAGTGAGCCCTTGGGGGACAAACAAATATCTCATGACCCAACTGCTCACCCTAACCTAGGAGTGCATCACAGTGATTCATGCATACATCTCAACCTAGAAAGATCAAATGGGGGATTCTCATCCAGCCTTGATCAGTCACTGCCTGTATCCAAAGGTTGACCAGTAAACTCTCTTTAGTGATTTCAGTGCCTGAGCTAGGAAGGCCACAAATTTCTGGAAAGAAAGGATTAGCATAGAATGGGTCAGAAAAGCAAACATCAAGAAAGTCCTTCTCTTGACGAAACAGTTAAGCGGCATTATGAAGAAGGCTGAGGTGCATTAAAGCCTTAAGCTAAATATCCAGACATAAAACATCCTGTTGAACTTGGAGATAGTAAAGACTGCAGACGCTGAAAGTCACACTCGATAAAATGTGAAGCAAGAAAAGCACAGCAGATCAAACAGCATCAGAGGAGCAGGAACGTTGTTGTTTTGGGTCAGGACCTTTCATGAGGACTGGGCAGAGGGAAGGGAGTTCAGAGATAAAGAGAGAGAAGGGGGTGGGGCTGGGGGGGAAAGGTCGGTGGATGGTGATAGATGGATGCAGATAGGTGATTATTGTGGTTAGTGGAGCAGATAGGTGAGAAGGAAGATGAACAGGTTAGGTCAGGTCTAAGAGGCAGGGAGGAAAGGGATGGTTGGACATGAGATGAGATTGTGGGAGGGGAGATTATGGAGCTGGTGAGCTCTATGTTGGGCTGTCAGCTCCCGAGGTGGAACATACTTGTTGTTGTTCCAGCAGTTTGTGTGTGGCCTCATTTTGACAGTGGAGGTGGCCCAGGATGGACATGTCACCAAGGGAGGGGAAGAGGGTGTTGGAATGGCTGGCAACCAAAATTTGATGTTGATTGGAGTGTACAGAGTGCAGACACTCCGCAAACTTGTTTCCGAGTCTGCATTTGGTCTCTCCGATGTAGAGGAGACCACATCGGAAGTAATGGATGCAATAGACCAGGTGAGACATGCAGGTGAATATCTGCCCAATTTGGAATGATTGATTGGGCCTTGGACAGAGGTGAGAGGGGAGATGTAAGAGCAGGTATTGCACTTCCTGCAATGGCAGGGAAGGTGCCAGGTGTTGAGTGGTTAGAACTGATGCGAGTCACAGAGTGATAGGTCCCTATAGAAAGCAGATTAGGATGGGGAAGGAACTATCTTTTGGTGGTTAGGCCTGACTCCAGGTGGTGATAATGTCAAAGCCTGATGCATTGGATTTGGAATTGGTGGGGTGGTATGAGGACCAGGGGAACTATTGTGGTTTGGGGGGGGGGGGGGGGGGGGGGGGGGAGTGTGTTTGAGGGCATTTGATAGCAGAGATGCAGTAAACGGAGGAGATGCAGTTGAGTATATTATTAATCATGAGACAAGGGAAATTATGATCTTTGAAATAGGAGGGCATTTGGGGTATCCTGGAGTGGAATCCCTCATCCTGAGAGCAGATGCAGCAGAGGCAGAGTTATTGGGAGTATGGAATCACATCTTTACAGGAGGGCGAGTGAGAGGAGATGTAGTCGAGGTAGCTGACGGAGTCGGAGGGTTTGAAATGGATGCCAGTGCTCCGTCGGTTTCCAAAGATGGAGATGGACAGGTCCAGGGAGGGGAGGGAGGTGTCAGAGATGGTAGAGGGGAATTTATGGTCAGGGTGGAAGGTGTGGGTAAAGTTAATGATCTGTTCAAGTTCCTTGTGGGAGCACGAGGGAGCGCCAATACAATCATCGCTTTAGTGGAGGAAAAGGTGAAGCATGGTGCCAGTGTAGCTGCAAAAGTGGAACTGTTCCACACATTCTGCAAAGAGGCAGGCATAGCTCGGACCCATAGCCATCCCTCTGGTTTGTAAGATATGGGAGGAGTCAAAGGAGAAATGTCTGAGGGTGAGGACCAGTTCCACCAAGCAAACCAGTGTGTCGGTGGAGGGGGACTGATTGGGCCTGTGGGAGAGGAAGAAACAGAATCCTAATAGGCCCTCCTCATGGGGGATACAGAAGTAGAGAGACTGAATGTCCATGGAGAAGATGAGCTGTTAGGGGTCAGAGAATTAAAAGCTTATGAGAAGGTGGAGTGCATGGGTTGTATCCCAAACATAGGTGGGGAATTCCTGGACTAAAGAGGACAGGATGAAGTCAAGATTAAACGTGATGAGTTCCATGGGGCAGGATCAGACAGAGACAGTGGGTTGACCGAGGCAGTCAGGTTTGTGGATTTTGGGTAGGAGATAGAAACAGAAGGTGCACTGTTGGGGATCTATCAGATTAGGAGCTTTCATGGGACAACATCCAGATGATGAGATTGTTGATGATCTGAAAGATGACGGTTTGGTGATGAGGTGTGGGGTCACGATCGAGGGGATGATAGGAGAAGGTGTCAAAGAATTGCTGTCTGGCCTCAGCGACATAGAAGTCAGTACGCCATACTACCACCTTGTTCTGACAAGGAGAGGTTGGAGTAGGTGAGAGGGGTGGAGAGATTCAGGCGAATGATGTTGCGAAGGCAGTTGGAGATAAAGAGGTCGAGGGAGGATAGGAGCTCCAGGAGAATGGAGTTTGTTGGAGTGGGAGAAGAGATCTTCACAGAGTGGGTTGGATTCATGTTCGAAGAAGTAGGCATGGAATTGAAGGTGGCAGAGGAAGAGTTCGACATGCAGATGTGTGCAAATTAGAGGACATGTGAGCGTAGGTGAGTTCTTTGCTGAGAACTGATTGCTCATCCACGGTGAGGGGGCGGTCTTTGGGGGGGAAATGATGAATACCCAGCAGGGCTTGGGGCTGGGGCTTAATATTAAGCTGGAGTTGTTCCTACCATGCAACAATATCCGCTTTACTACCTGATCATAAGTTCATGGTCTGACAGTGAATTATTATAAATTTTAACCAATTGTGTACTACAAGTAACACATGTTTTCCATCTGTAATACCTTCCATTCTTTCATAAACTATAAACCGTAATGGAGATATCTTCTGCAATTTTAGAATACATCACAATAATTACCTGAACTAACCTTATATTGCAATTTCCTGTAAATGGTAATGACCGAAATACACACAGAATTGTGGAAATCTGGAACTTTCTCACACAAAAGGCAGACGTTGGGTCACTTTAAATTTTCAAGACTGAGATAAGTAACTTTTTGTTCCATAAGACTATTAAGGATTTGGAGCAAAACACCCACTAAATGAAGCTGACGGACAGATTAACCATGATATGTTTCGATGGCAGAGTAAATGGAGGCTAAATGGCCTCTTCCTTCTTCTTAGGCAGTCCCTTGATCCAAGGATTAATTTACCTGGCTGTGGAGTGGTGGATCCTCAGGTGACTGAACTGACCCCCCACCCCCCAGCACTAGATCGTCAAATACATCTGCTGTTCACACTTGATTTCCAATGTGCCTTTTAAATGTTTTTAAACTCCATCTGCCACTCCTCAGCTCATTGGCCCATCTGATCAAGATCCTGTTGTAATCTGAGGTAACCTTGTCGAATGCCTTACTGAATCCATATAGATCACGTCTACCACTCTGCCCTCATCAATCCTCTTCATTAATTCTTCAAAAAAACTTCTTCAAAATCAAGTTAGTGAGACACAATTTCCCACACAGAAAACCACGTTTACTATCCCGAATCAGTCTTTGTCTTTCCAAATACATGTAAATCCTGCCCCTCAGGATTCCCTCCAACAACTTGCTCACCACAAATGTCAGGCTCACTGGTCTAAATTCCCTGGCTTTTCCTTACCACCTTTCTTAAATATTGGCAACATGTTAGCCAATCTCTCTTTCCGCACCTCACTTGTGGCCATCAATGATTCTTTCTTGATCTCAAAATGCCCTAGCATATTAGCATGCTCCACACAAATCTCACTATCCTCCATATACGTTTCCTGGCTAAGTACCAACACAAAGTACTCATTTAGGATCTTGCCCACATCCTCCACCTCCAAGCACAAGTTCCCTCCTTTATCCTTTAGCGGTCCTATCTTCTCCCTAGTTATCCTCTTGTTTTTAATGTATGCATAGAATGCATGGGGATTCTCTTTAACCGTACTTACCAAGGTAATTTCATGGCTCTTCTTGCTCTCCTAATTCCTGCTTGAGGCAAGAACTCCTGCTTGAGGCATTTCCTGCTTTAAGTTCCTCATGGGCCCTGTCTGATTTTAGCTTCCTAAACCTTAGATATGCTTTTTTGCCTTTTGACTAAATTCACAACCTCCCTCGTTATCAAAGGGTCCCTTATGTTGCCATCATCATTCTTCCCCCTTACTGGAACATGCTAGTCCTAAATCCTCATAAGCATGTCTTTAAATAACTCCTGCATGTCAAATGTGGGGTTGCCTAATACTGATATAATTTGCCCTCCCCCAATTCAGTACCTTTCCTCAAAGTCCTGACTTAGCCTTATTCATAGCTATCTTAAAACTTAAGGAGTTGTGATTATTGTTTCCAAAATGCTCTTCCATTGAAAGGTCAGTCACCTGGCCAGGCTCATTAGCCAATCCAAGGTCCAATATGGCCACTACTCTAGTTGGACTATCCACATACTGTTTCAAGAATCGCTTTTAGATGCACTTAAATTCTGCTCCATCTAAGCAAGTCCCTGTCAATATTGGAGAAGTCAAAATCACCCACTATGACAACTCAGGTTTATTGCATCTTTCCATAATCTGCCAACATATTTGTTCCTCAATGTCTCAGTGGCTGTTGGGGGACATATAGTATAATCCTATCAGAGGGTGATTGCATCCATCGTATGTTTGAGCTCGACCCATATTGCATCAATGGATGAATCCCACAACATGTCTTCTGAGAGTGCAAATGTGACATTCATCCTGATTAGGAGAAAGTGAGGTCTGCAGATGCTGGAGATTAGAGTTGGAAATGTGTTGCTGGAAAAGCGCAGCAGGTCAGGCAGCATCCAGGGAACAGGAGAATCGACGTTTCGGGCATAAGCCCTTCTTCAGGCTCCAAGCTCAACTACCTTACCTTAAATACTCCTTGCTTTGAAATAAACACAGTTCAACCCATTAGTTCCATTGTGTTCATTTACCTGTTTTTGCCTGTCCTTCCTTTCTGATTTAGTAGTCCTACCTTCCCCTCAATCCCTCAATTCATCCTGATTAGTAATGCAACTCCTCCAACTCTTTTACCTTCCTCTCTATCTTATCTGAAAACAACGAAACGCTGGAAGGTTCAGCAGCCAGTCCTATCCCTCTCTCAACCAAGTCTTCGTAATGGCCACAACATCATATTACTGCATACTGATCTAGGCTCCAAGCTCAACTACCTTACCTTAAATACTCCTTGCTTTGAAATAAACACAGTTCAACCCATTAGTTCCATTGTGTTCATTTACCTGTTTTTGCCTGTCCTTCCTTTCTGATTTAGTAGTCCTACCTTCCCCTCAATCCCTCCACTTGCAGACCTGCTGCTCTAGGTCCCAGCCTCTTGCCACTCGAATTAAACCCTCCCGAGTAGTATTAGTGAACTTCCCTGCGAGGATGTTGGTTCCATTCCAGTTTAGGTGCAACCGGTCTCTCAAATGAGAGAACCCAATGATCCAAGAACCTGAAATAAATTTATACCTCAAGTCACACAGTAAATTTCTGCTTTCTACGAGTTGCTACTTCTAAATTGCCTCTCACTTCAAATCTTCTCCAGTTTCTATTTGTTATATTTTATTTCATTTGAGTAGCAGTAGATGGTATAAACAATCTTGTCTCCCTACTCCCCTCCACCCAACTTTATCTCTGTTCTTTTCTCCCTCACAAATTTCACCTGATCTTCCGTCCTCCCAAACCTTGCCTCTCCTCCTCTTCTTCCACAATGATTTCACCAACTGTTCTCACATTGTTCCAGTACTCAGCATTCAGCTGTTGCCCTCACACTTCCCCTGCTTTCATGTCCCTTTTCTACCCAGTTGTTGATGCATTTGGTCTTGAGCCTTCTCTCCATCAGTCTTTCGTGTTCCCTCTCTTCTTACCACATTGCTTCTATCTTGACATTATTTTCCCATATCATGTTCTTGCTGAACTGTTGCTCCCTCCCACCCTTTATTCTGAATAACTCCTCCTTTGCTTCTACATCCAACTGTCTTTTCTATTGCTTCTACATCAGAGTCCCATCTATCTCAATCTTTCCTTTGTACCTTTTAGAAGTTAGAATCTGTGGTAAGCACAATAATTAAACAAACCAACAACATTGGAAGGTAAAAGGATGAGATTCTGAAGGAAGTTGGGCAGGAAATTAAAAAGGAGGTCCTCGAGGGTACTAACATCTGAATTACTAGCTACAAGCTAGTGAGGGTAGGAATAGGAGGATAGAGTAGATGAACGCATGGCTGAGGAGCTGGTGTATAGGAGAAGGATTCACATTTCTGGATTATTGAAATCTCTTCTAGGGTAGAAGTGACCTGTACAAGAAGGATGGATTGCACGTGAATTGAAAGGGGACTAATATACTGGCAGGGAGATACTAGAGCTGCTCGGGAGGATTTAAACTAGTAAGGTGGGCAGGGGGTAGAGAGAAGATGGGAGCCAGAGAGATAGTGAGGAAAGAGATCAATCTGAGACTGGTACAGTTGAGAATAAAGTCGAGTCAAACAATCAGAACTGGCAGGAACAAAGCAGTGAACAAGGTAAATTAAACTGCATTTATTTCAATGCAAGAGGCCTAACATGGAAGGACATGGTCAGGAATATGGGACTGGGATACCATAGCAATTACAGAAATGTGGCTCAGAGATGGACAGGACTGGCAGCTTAATGTTCCAGGATGCTACAGGAAGGAAAGAAAGGGAAGCAAGAGATGAGGGGGAGTGGCGTTTTTGATAAAGAATAGTATTACAGCTGTACTGAGGGAGGATATTCCCAGAAATACATCCAGGGAAATTATTTGGGTGGAACTGAGGAATAAGAAAGGGATGATAACCTTATTGGGATTGTATTATAGACCCCTAATAGTCAGCAGGAAATTGAGAAACAAATTTATAAGGAGATTTCAGTTATCTTTAAGAATAATAGGGTAGGGGATTTTAAACTTTCCAAACATAGGCTGGCACTGCCATAGTGTTAAGGGTTTAGATGGAGAGGAATTTGTTAAGGGTGTACAAGAAAATTTTCTGACTCAGTATGTGGATGTAGCTACTAGAGAAGGTGCAAAACTTGACCTATTCTTGGGAAATAAGGCAGGGCAGGTGACTGAGGTGTCAGTGGGGAAGGACTTTGGGGCCAGTGACCATAATTCTTTTTGTTTTAAAATAATGATGGAAAAGGATAAAGCAGATCTAACAGCTGAAATGGTAAATTGGAGGAAGGCTAATTTTGATGGTATTAGTCAAGAACTTTCAAAAGATGATTCACAGGTAAAACGGACAACTGGAAAATATGAAGCCTTTAGAAATGAGATGAGAGTCCAGAGAAAATATATTCCTGTTAGGGTGAAAGGAAAGGCTGGCAGACATAAAGAATGCTGGATGAATACAGAAATTGAGGTTTTGGTTAAGAGAAAGAAGGAAGCATATGTCAGGTATAGACAGGATAGATTGAATGAATCCCTAGAGTATAAAGGCAGTAGGACTGTACTTAAGAGAGAAATCAGGAAGGCAAAAACGGGACGCGAGACAGCTTTGCAAATAGAGTTAAGGAGAATCCAAAGGGTTTTTACAAATACATTTAAGGACAAAAGGGTAACTGGAGAGAGAATATGGCCCCTCATAGATCAGCAAGACAGCCATTGTGTGGAGCAGCAGGAGATGGGGAGATACTAAACGAGTATTTTGCATCAGTGTTTACTGTGGAGGAGGACATGGAAGATATAGAATGTCGGGGAATAGATGGTGAGATCTTGAAAAATGCCCATATTAGAATAGAAAGTGCTGGATGTCTTGAAACGCATAAAGGTGGGTGAATCCCCAGGACCTGATCAGGTGTACCCTAGAACTCTGTGGGTAGCTAGAGACGTGATTGCTGGGCCCCTTGCTGAGATATTTGTATCATCAATAGTCACAGGTGAAGTGCCGGAAGACTGGTGGCTGGCTAAAGTGGTACCATTATTTGAGAAAGGTGGTAAGGACAAGCCAGGGAACTATAGACTAGTGAGCCTGGCGTCAGTGGTGGGCAAATTGTTGGAAGGAATCCTGAGGGACAGAATGTACATGTATTTGGAAAGGCAAGGACTGATTCGGGATAGCAAACATGGCTTTATGAGTGAGAAATTATGTCTCACAAACTTAATTGAGTTTCTTGAAGAAGTAACAAACAGGTTTGATGATAGTAGAGTGGTAGACGTGATCTATATGGATTCAGTAAGGCATTCAACAAGGTTACCTCAGACTACAACAGAATCTTGATCAGATGGGCCAATGGGCTGAGGAGTGGCAGATGGAGTTTAATTTAGATAAATGCAAGGTGCTGCATTTTGGGAAAGTAAAGTTTAGCAGGACTTATTCACTTAACGCAAGGTCCTAGGGAGTGTTGATGAACAAAGAGACCTTGGAGTACAGGCTCATGGCTCCTTGAAAGTGGAGTTGCAGGTAGATAGGATAGTGAAGACAGCATTTGGTATGCTTTCCTTTATTGGTCAGAGTATTGAGTACAGGAGTGGGGAAGTCATGTTGTAGTTGTATAGCATATTGGTTAGGCCACTTTTGGATAATTGCGTGCAATTCTGGTCTCCTTCCTAACCGAAGGATGTTGTGAAACTTGAAAGGGTTCAGAAAAGATTTACAAGGGTGTTGCCAGGATTGGAGGATTTGAGCTATAGGGAGGGGTTGACTAGGCTGCGGCTGTTTTCCCTGGAGTGTCAAAGGCTGAGGGGTGACCTTATAGATGTTTATAAAATCATGAGGAGCATGGATAGCATAAATAGACAAAGTCTCTTCCCTGGGGTCGAGGAAGTCCAGAATAAGAGGGCATAGTTTTATGTTGAGGGGGGCAAGATATAAAAGGGACCTAAGGGGCAACTGTTTCACGCAGAGGGTTTTGCATGTATGGAATGAGTTGCCAGAGGAAGTGGTGGAGGCTGGTACAATTGCAACATTAAAAAGGGATCTGGATGAGTATATGAATAAAAAGGGTTTGGAGGGATGTCGGCCAAGTGCTGGCAAATGGGACTAGATTAGGTTGGGATATCTGGTCAGCATGGACAATTTGGGCCAAAGGGTCTGTGGCCGTGCTGTACATTTCTATGATTCTATTTCATAGCTATTACAACTAGCAAAATCAAGTTTATGAACTTTGTGGAATAAAATTTCCTCAAAGCTAGTTCCTAAAAATAGCATACCTATTGAGTCGTGTTAATTTCTAGTTTTTAAGATAGAAAATTTTGATATTAATGACTTGCAAGTTTTCAAAACCACACCCTTGATATAGTTTCCAATTTTGTGAAATCTCCATTGAAATTGCCAACAATGATCATCAGCATTGATCTTCATGTAACTTAACTCTGAACAGGCTGCAAATGTAAGCCTTAAATGTTAGCTGCAAGAGTGTCCAAAGTCACATTTATGGGAACGACATGATCGTTAAAAATTCTAGTTACTGAGTAAAACAAACTACAGATGGAAACCTTTTCCTGATTTATCAGAACACAGTGACCAGATTATACAATCCTAAAATGATAGGCTAAACGCAAAACGGAATCAAGAGGCCAAGAAAGGGAAGTGTCCAACTTTTAACATTGAAAATAGCTATCAAAGTACCACCTACAGCAGTCACAGATATTGCAAGAATTTCAAAAGTTATCAAAGAAATTCAAGCATATTATATCAAATTTTATTTGCAATAGAATGAATTCACTCAGATCAACATCAAGAATTACTATTTCCATGAGGTAGGTATTGGAGAAATTTCTTGAAGTCATACCCCAGCAAGAGTCATGGTTTGGAGGTGCTTGGTGTTGGTCTGAGGCGTACAAAGTTAAAAAAACCATACAACACCAGGTTCTAGTCCAACAAGTTTATTTGGAAGCACTAGCTTTCAGAGCGCTGCTCCTTCATCAGGTGGTTGCGAAGTAAAAGATTGTACGACACAGAATGTATAGCAAAAGACTGTCACCTGGTGTTGTATGATTTTTAAACCAGCAACAGTGAAGGATGGAAATTTCAAAAGAAGAATCGCTCTTGCAAAGACAGTTGAGTTAGTCACAATACCACGTCCTCTCCCAGAAACCCTACAAATATTTTTCCTTTTCAGTGCTTATCCTTTGAAACTCAAATGAAACTATCCTCAACAGCCTCTCAGGCAGTATGTTGCAAGAGATGCTGTTCTTCTGTTTCTCATTGAGTATGTATTAAATATTTCAAGTATCATATGGCTCAATGCACACCTCACCATGTGAGGCCATCGAAGGCCTGTATGGATTTCAGCAACTATCAAGGATAACCTTCAACTAGAGATAAGAGCTGCAAATAATCAGCTGCACAAAACATTCTTGAGCAAGTGCAGTTTGTTTAACATTGCTGTCAATATCATGGAATCTAGCCCACACTAAAAGCAGCAACACATACAGCGTGAATTAATACCAACTCCAATAAACACAATTTGACATTAATATGCCTGTGCATAACTTGGCACAACTGAATTTCTAATGAGCACATTTTATCAAGTGCTGTAAATGACAGTACAGTTGCACCATGACAAACAGAAAATAGAGAATAATAAAGAACAGCTGAATATGCAATTTCTTCCCCAGAAGACATCATGACATTACAATGAGAAAGTTGTTCAAAGTGGACTTTTAAATCATAACTCTAATAGTTCAATATTGCTGGGAAGAACTGATTACTTGCTTGATAGAAAAATATTTAAATCAATCAATCAATAATGGGACATCTTACTCAGCTTTATTCAACATTTCTCACAATTCAAAAACTTGAATAAAAACATTATTCTCTGCCCTTCCCTTGCAGCCAACATACAAAATGGTGCAGTTGACATAATTAAAAGGAAAACCAACTAGCCAAGACAAATACACAGACTCCAGAAAAATGAAACAAAGTTACTTAAAAACTTAACCTCTTTATACCTGTATTAATAAAACTGGGTGGCTACAGGGAACACTACAAATGCTTTACAATAACTTCACAAATTTATAAAAGACAAGCTTAGAGTCACTTCATATGTTCATCTAAAAGATTACTTTCTTTATTGTTTTTTGACAACTCTTTCAGGTCCATAACATTGCTGAGACAAGAGCACACAAATTGCAGATTGTACTGACTTTCACAGAGATAAGGAAATGATGGGTAAAGCCTAGCAACACATCTGGTTCCAATACTACTTGGATGAGTAGAATTTATTCCAACCTTATTTAATTCACCTCATTTAAAGTATAAAGCATCAACGTGAGAAAAACAATGCAGGATAAAGTGAAAACCGGTTAACAAAAACAAAAATTGTGCTCATTTATATTTCCATAATTTGAAAGACCACAATAACAAAATGATTTAAATGCTGTTTTCAATTGTCATTTTATTCTGCTCCCTTCCATCAAATAAGACTTGGCAAGTTACTTTCTTGTCCTCAAAGGACGTGATTAACAATATACTAAAAAACAATGTATTTCACATCAATCACTGTGGATCTACATGCCCATTAAATGTAATTTTTGCATGCTTCTTTGTAAACTGTATTCCTATCCGTCACATTATACTAACTCACAGCATGAGACAATATTCATCACTTACGCAGGTATAACAAACTCAGGTTCTAATCTAATCCTGCGTTTAATTGTTACTAACCCAGAGTTATATAAGACTTCTTACTAATCATACTGATCTTCCGCGTCTTCAACTCAAATTTACTTAAATTTTACTATAAATAAATTTGTGCGCCAATATTCAATGACAAAACAATAACCATGTAACTGCAGTTTTAATTGTGCATTTTAAAGGGTGAAAATAGAGATGACAAAGTAATTGGAGGAGGCAGAGGAAAGAACTCAGATAGTCAAAGTCTTCAAGCTGATTTGTCTAGTCTCTAAACAGATGCGAGACAGCCAGTGATTGATGTAAATATAGTGATTTTTAGATCACATAATTCAATCCAAAGGATGGACTATTTAATGTGTACTAACCAGTGCTAAGAATTTAGCCAAAAAACTACTTTCTTTACCCAATGTGGTTAAATGTTCCACTATTGTGCCTGCATTAGCAGACAATAAATGCTGCATTATGGCACATTAGCCAAAGTGATTTCCCAAACTATTTGTTCCATAACAAATCAACTGGAATTTAGCCAATCATATGTATACAGTACAAGGTTCAACCTGTTGAAATGCTACATGATGTCAAAAATCTGAGAGATGTGAACAGTCTGGGTCAGACATGACAAAGAACAGACTTACTATCAAATTAGCAGTTAATGCAACAGGGTAATGCAATCATCCCTCAGATGCTAGAGTAGTCCAAATTTACTAATCCCCAATCTACTTGTATTTTTACTTCTTAACACCCCTCAACATCCTCTGAAATAAAGCTGGAAAAGAAAAATGGTGAATGTTCCAACAATTAAATGTTTTATAAAAACGCTACCTGCAGTGAATGATTTAATTTACATTCAAAGGTCGTGTCTCTACCCCTGAACCTGGGTTCAAGTCCCACCTGCTGCAGAGGTGTAAGATAACATCTCTGAACAGATTGGTTAGGAAAGTAAGCAAATTCTATCATCTGAAGAAAACTGGAGTCCCCTCTTGTGGCGTAGTGGTAGTGTTCCTATCCCTGAACCAGGAGGTCTGGATTCATATTCCATCTACTCCAGAGATGTGTTATAACATCTCTGATCAGACTGATTAGGAAAATAGGATAAATGAAAATAAATCAATATAAATTCTATTGTATTTCAGTAGACTGTGGTACTTTGACAGCTCAAGAATACTTGTAAATTAGTCCAAAATTAAATGTAATTCTGAAGACTTGTACCAAGAACTGTACATGGAAATAGTGCAACATATCATCTTCAAAACAGAGATATAAATATCCCAGCATTTTAGATCAGGAGACAACTAAATGTTAGACATCATCAGTACTTGTAGCTGAACTTCACTGTTACTAGTTATAAGCAATTTCACACACACAGAGCATGATGGGAGGTACTAATGGATGTAGGGAAGAGAGGAAGCACACCTTGGAAAGAGCGAGTAAGGGAAACCAGTGAGCATATACAAACAAGCAACAGATAGATAACACACCAATAAACATAATGACAATGGTTTTAAATCTAGTCGTGGAAATCCTAATTAGCAAGATCATCTATGCCCTAATTTAGTTAATCTTGCAATTGCCTTTGGGTACACTTTCACACTAATTTAAATCCCCTTGTATTTTGCAACCACATAACTTTACAGTCTTTCAAATGGCTACTTGGCAGACTCACCAGTATTCCGAGCTAGTGGGGCACAAGCTCTGGAGACACTGCCTGCAAACAAGAACCAATGGATTACTTCAAAAAACCCTCGATTTCTGATGCTTTCAATTGTAAGTGTCAGATCACTTTCATATTCTGAACAGACAATGGCAATCAAGATTATTTTTGGAGGATTTGGGGTTGAGAAGCACAAGATGGTATAATACAATATGCGACCAAATATATTCATCAGCTGTTTGTTCTGGATATATTCTTCATGCAGCTAAGTTATGAATTCTACATGCTGCTTTCTTGTCTGAAGTGATTAAAATCAGGTAATTTGGTACTGTAGACAACTGGAAAAATAGTTTAATCTAAGTTCAGTTTTAAGTATGGAAGAAAATTAATCAAATTTTATTAGAGATATTAATTATTCATGCTATGGAGCTACTTTGCAGTTCATTAATCCAAAGATATAGTCTAATTGCTGTACACAATGGAAAATTAATGCCACAAGTCCAGAACATACCATTTTATTATTAAAAGGGTCTAACTTGATATATTAGAAATACAATGGTACCAAGTCTCTATAATTATTTCCTTTCAATATTTAGAAACTACTGACAGTGCCTTTTGTCTCTAAACAGTTGGTTAGTACTTTTTCTCTTTACCATTTCTTACTTTTTAATGCGAACAACGTCAGTCTAAGGAAAACATGTGTTTCGACCATTGTTAATTTGCTAAGGACATGCTAAGGGTTCGTTTCAGGAATGCTAGTATATTGGAACAGTTACTGTTTAGTAGTTAAATAATCCATTATTTTGTTAATTTTTCCAATTCCTTCTTCCTTTTGTTGTATTTTAACCACAGTATATGGGTCAAGTGTGCTTTGCTTCATAACAGATAATTTGACCAATTGATTTGCATCCAAAACACAATGCCTGGCACTTGCTTTAAAACAGGATAAAGTTAGGATCTAAGCTATCTTCTTAACATAATATGAGGGTTTGGTCCGGTCCATCATACATTGTACTGTCAAAATGTGTGAAGATCCAAAAGATATCAACATATCAACAAGACATATCAGGTATGACTCATTCTAGAATGTATTTGCTTTCTTATTTGACGGAACATTAAGTCTACACACAATGTCCCAGCCTTCAAATTTAACTCAGATCATGAAGTCACACAAGGATATGTACAGGGTGTACAGCTGCCAGTGGCCCAATTTTTCCAAAATTCTCATTGTACTGCTTTGTAATTGGGCACTCATGCAATCCTCCACTGGATCTGCAGCAAATCATTATACCAAAGAACAAACTTGCTCTTACTCTGCACATTAACCATCTTATTGTGCACTGAGTCTTCCAGACATTATGACAAGATAAATTTGACATAATAATATAAATCTGCAAAATACTGCATTGAAAGGTGCAATTAATCTAAAGAAATATGCATTAGAAGATCACTGTTGAATTCTAACTCAATGTCACTGCATCCACTACCAATTGCCTTCTACCCACCCTACCTCCAATGTTCCAAATAAAAAAAAGTTCTGTAAGACTTAAAGAAGTTGAACTCTCCAGTGCATGATGTATGGCTCCTTTGACAAATAATTAGATCTAGGCACAGAAAAAGACCAATTTGTTTGCACAGCATTAAGGAAATGGTACTCATTTTAGAGAAAAGAAGAGATAAATTAAATTAAGAAGCACTTTTATTCTTGAAAGTTAACAGACTGAATTTTCTCCAAATATACAAACTAAAAGAGCTAATTTAAACATTGTGAGGCATCATAAATCTGCATTATGGTTTCTGTGAAAAAAGTTCATCCTTCTTTAAAAAAAAGACATGAATGTCTCACAAAATGACCCTCAGAAGCCAAATAAGTTCTCTTGTACATGTACAACAGCAGCTAAAAACAATCAAACTGTGTTGTCTTAAGAGACAATTACTCAAGGTCTTTAAATAATTCTCAAATTCCAAGACTGACATTTGTGAAAATACTATGGTTTTAATTGGGTTTTTTTTTTAAAAAGAGAGGTGTTGAAACAGAAGTGATAAGCTGTCTATTTGAATCTAACAAAGTAAACAGCTTGAGCAGCCTTGGGTTTTTTTTAGTTGGAACAATAGAAGCAGCCTGAATGGGTGGGGTCGAGCTCCCCCAGAACCAGGACTTTTCATGTTCAGTTGCAGTTGCTAGGGTCTTCAAGCTATGTTTAGAAGTAGCAGTACATCTCTTCCTGTTACCTACCTACCTACCCACCCACTCAGGTTTTGCATGTTTTTTCTTCTTGGACTGGAGAATTACCTGCAAGACAATTTATTTTACTGAAATTGCCTTTGCTAAGGGTTTGTTTCCGGAATGCTAGTATATTGGAACAGTTACTGTTTAGTAGTTAAATAATCCATTATTTTGTTAAGTTTTCCAATGAGTTAATTTTTCCAATTCCTTCTTCCTTTTGTTGTATTTTAACCACAGTATATGGGTCAAGTGTGCTTTGCTTCAAAACAGATAAATTTGACTAATTGATTTGCATCCAAAACACAATGCCTGGCACTTGCTTTAAAACAGGATAAAGTTAGGATCTAAGCTATCTTCTTAACATAATATGAGGGTTTGGTCCGGTCCATCATACATTGTACTGTCAAAATGTGTGAAGATCCAAAAGAGTTGATAGGGTCAAAAAACGAGAGAACAGAAACGGCACAAGACATATCAACATAACTGACTTTGATTTGTGAAACTATGAAGAATTAAGATTATTAGGCTGTAATCATTTTGCTGGATTGTGATAAAACTGCCCAACAATAGCCATTTTACGGCATCTTAAAAGAACACTACTGTTTCTTAAAAGACGGGGATATCCAGGATTGCTGTACTAAATCAAGCCGGCAAGAGCCACAAGCTGAAATGATATGAAAACAAAACAAAGGAGCCTTCACTCACTCCTACAATCACATCTGCCCAGTTCACCTATAGCAACTATGAAAATCGTGATAGCTGCTGACTCAAACTACAAGTTTTCAACCTTTTCGCTTCAAAAACAGAATCTTCCAGTAGCCAAACCCACAATTGTATTATTTTTGTTTTTATATTTAACTTTTACCCTTACTTTATATATTTGCAACTATAGTTTAGCTAATTTTATTTTTCTCACTTAAATACAATAAAGTAAAAGCTTTATAATTATCTAACCTTATACCTTGTGTTAATTAAGACTTTTCATATTTAATAATGTTGGTGAACTTGAGTTCAAAGTATTGTGCAAATGCCTAGATTTTTTTAAAAAATGTCAATAAAAATACACATTGGAATCTTTTATTTTAAAAGAAACAAGGCATTTGAAACCATAGGTTTCTAAATAATTGCAGATCTTATTCAATTCATTTCAGGTAAAACACCAAACTGTTTAATATTTTATATCTCTCTGTTTGAACAGTGTTTGTAGACTTGGACTTTGTATTTGGATTGTTTCAGTTGAGCAAAATCCACTGTAGAACACACTGCTTAGCTTCTAACCCTATTCCTGAAACACCTCTACTCTGAGATCAGGGTGACACTTGTCTGTTTTTCTGCAATTGCAATGGAACGTATGACTAAAATATTTCCTGAGCAAGCTGTATCTTCAAAGACTCCAGGAAAACGTGTATTAAATGACTTGACCATATATGCAAGAAGCTGAAAATGTGTTGCTGGAAAAGCGCAGCAGGTCAGGCAGCATCCAGGGAACAGGAGAATCGACGTTTCGGGCATAAGGTCTTCTTCAGGAATTATATGCAAGAACACAAGATCAACAGATTTAGAAACATTCCACAATTTAATTTTAAGAATACCCATCATTGACTTTATTTTTAAGTGAATCTTTGGAAAGAGAAATCAGTTTTATTTTCTCTTTAACTGAAATGAGAAAGATCAACAGAGTAGGTGTACGTACACATACGTGCATTTTGGGTTATTTAGAGGAGTCAATATTTATATTTTCATGTTACAAACTACAGTTACTAAAATCAATTTTTGCATTTTCATTAAATGGGTTAATGTATCGATATTTTTGTGTTTGTGAAAGAAACCTGGCTGTTGGGTCTTTTCATTTTAAGTCTAATATAGTTGATTATATCAGGATTCGGTAAAATATTGTTATCTTATGTTGCAAGCCATGGAGTACTGGGATTAGAGTGACAATGCACTCTTAACACATTGGTTATAACACTTTTCCACATATATAGATATGCTGCTATTTAGCTTTACATTAAACCACTCAGACTAAAAAAAAAGACTATGGATAAGCTTGTAAAATTTTTGAGTTCATGAACCACTTGGAGAACATCGTGACAAAGATGTCACTTAACCACCTTAATGAAACAATACAGAAGTTTCAAATAATCTGTGTACCACTCTCCCAGTGGATGACCTTTACAAGATCATACTGGCAATAATTGACTAATGTTTCTGATTGTATTAAGTTAATCTACATTGTAGAACAGAAATGAGTAACCTAATTCCACTTATAGTTACAAACTGAGACACTGGTGTGATTCACTGCAGGCTGTCGAAATAAATCCAAAGTCCACTATCTCAATTACACACAAACACACAGCAGTATGATGATGCCATTATAATAGCAGGTACAGCCATCCAAAGACAATGGCAAAATTAAAGGGCAGTGATAAATTTTCTCTAACAAAGACTCTGATCATTTACATTTTGTACTTCAATTACCAGAATTAATGAACACCTACATTAATAGCAACAGTTTACTTCTAGGACTAAAACCAGAAAAAAAATTAAGGGTCTCAAATAATAAGACATATTTTGAAGTAATTAAAATGAAAATTGGTGTGCAACTTGGTGACTGTAGACGCAGTTAAACCTAGAAATCAGGAAACTGTTGTTCTGAGTTGGCCCTGTGTTTCAGATGCCTTACCACATCAGAAATTCAAGAATAGAGTCAGCATGAAATTTGTGAGTAGTTGCTGTACTGTACTTCGATGGCAAAGCTGATTGGGTGCAGATGTTTGCAGGTAAAGGGACGACTGGAAAATGGGAGGCCTTCAGAAATGAGATAATGAGTGTCCAGAGAAAGTATATTCCTGTTAGGGTGAAAGGAAAGGGTGGGTAGGTATAGGGAATGCTGGATGACTAAAGAAATTCAGGGTTTGGTTAAGAAAAAGAAGGAAGCATATGTCAGGTGTAGACAGGATAGATCTAGTGAATCCTTAGAAGAATATAAAGTCAGTAGGAGCATACATAAGAGAGAAATCAGGAGGGTAAAAAGGGGACACAAGATAGCTTTGGCAAATAGAGTTAAGGAGAATTCAAAAGGTTTTTACAAATACATTAAGGACAAACGGGTAACTAGGGAAAGAATAGGGCCCCTCAAAGATCAGCAAAGTGGCCTTTGTCTGGAGCCGCAGGAGACAGGGCAGATACTAAACCGGTATTTATGGATTCATGCAAGACTCTGTTGCCTCACTTTTTAGATTAGAACATTATGGCACAGACAGGGAACACAGGAGGCTAACACCTTCAACACCTCAACATCTTATCTGCGCTGACACCAATTGTTACAGTTAACCTGAGAATGTAACATATTTTTAAAAAGTTTTGTGATTTACATATGAAAGAAGTGAAACTATCATGGTCATTCTAACAGATGAGAGACTTAAACAATCAAGGTATTTTTCAATGTATAATTTCAGTTACATCACACTGTAAACTTTTGCTCTAAATTCTGTGTCTTACAAATGTGCTCTCCACAACCACCTGATGAAGGAGCGGTGCTCCTAAAGCGAGTGCTTCCAACTAAATCTGTTGGACTATAACCTGGTGTTGTGTGATTTGTTACTGTAGAAAAGGATATGGAAAAATAGAATGTAGAGAAATATATTGTGACATCTTGCAAATGTCCGTATTACAGAGGAGGAAGTGCTGGATGTCTTGAAACGCATAAAAGTGGATAAATCCCCAAGACCTAATCAGGTGTACCCCAGAATTCTTTGGGAAGCTAGAGAAGTGATTGCTAGGCCTCTTGCTGAGATATTTGTGTCATCGATAGTCATAGGTGAGGTGCCGGAAGACTGGAGGTTGGCTAACGTGGTGTCACTGTTTAAGAAAAGTGGTAAGGACAAGCCAGGGAACAATAGACCAATGAGCCTGACATCGGTGGTGGGCAAGTTGTTGGAGGGAATTCTGAGGGACAGGATGTACATGTATTTGGAAAGGCAAGCACTGATTAGGGATAGTCAATATGGCTTTAAGCGTGGGAAATCATGTCTCACAAACTTGATTGAGTTTTTTGAAGTAACAAAGAGGATTGATGAGGGCAGAGTGGTAGATGTGACCTATATGGATTCAGTAAGACGCTTAACAAGGTTCCCCATGGGAAACCAATGAGCAAGGTTAGATCTCATGGAATACAGGGAGGACTCGCCATTTGGATACAGAACTGGCTCATCAGGTGGTGGTGGCGGCGGTGGAGGGTTATTTTTCAGACTGGAGGCCTGTGACCAGTGGAGTGCCACAAGGATCGGTGCTGGGTCCACTACTTTTCATCATTCATGTAAGTGATTTGGATGTGAGCGCAAGAGGTACAGCTAGTAAGTTTGCTGATGACACCAAATTTGGAGGTGTAGTGGACAGCGAAGGTGGTTACCTCAGATTACAATGAGAACTTGATCTGATGGGCCAATGGGTTGAGGAGTGGCAGATGGAGTTTAATTTAGATAAATAGGAGGTGCTGCATTTTGGGAAAGCAAATCTTAGCAGGACTTATACACTTAACGGTAAGGTCCTAGGAAGTGTTGCTGAACAAAGAGACCTTGGAGTGCAGGCTCATAGCTGCTTGAAAGTGGAGTCGCAGGTAGATAGGGTAGTGATGAAGGCGTTTGGTATGCTTTCCTTTATTGGTCAGAGTATTGAGTATAGGAGTTGAGAGGTCATATTGCAGCTGTACAGGATATTGGTTAGGAACACAGCATGCAATTCTGGTCTCCTTCCTATTGGAAAGATGTTGTGAAATTTGAAAGAGTTCAGAAAAGATTTACAAGGATGTTGCCAGGGCTGGAGGATTTGAGCTGTAGGGAGAGGTTGAATAGTTTTCCCTTGAGCGTCGGAGGCTGAGATTGTACAGGTTTATAAAATCATAAGGGACATAGATAGGATAAATAGACAAAGTCTATTCCCTGAGGTGGGGGAGATCAGAACTAGAGGGCATAGGTTTAGGGTGAGAAGAGAAAGATATAAAAGAGACCTAAGGGGCAACTCTTTCACTCAGAGGGAGGCACGTGAATGGAATGAGCTGCCAGAGGAAGTGGTGGAGGCTAGTACAATTGCAATATTTAAAAGACATCTGGATGGGTATATGAATAAGGAAGGGTTTGGAGAGAAATGGGCCAGGTGGTGGCAGTTGGGAATAAATTGGGTTGGGATATCTGGTTGGCATGGACGAGTTGGACCAAAAGGTCTGTTTCCATGCTGTACATCTCTATGATTCTATAAATACCGATAGGTAGGTAAAAAAAACGTTAAGGTACATTCATTCCAGTATCAGTAAATTTTAACTTCCACGATTGTCAAATCTCATTCTCTCAGACTTTGTTTATTATTGAACATATTAAATTAAAATTGAACATTTTCTTTGGTTTTTCTCCCTCTCTACGCCATTTTCTGTACATAATTTGGCATAGTATTATTTTTCTAACTTGTAGGATGGGAACAGAGGTGGACAGGCAAAGTAGTTTGTTAGGTCAATCAAGAGGCTATTAAAGCCATTAATTAGGGTTCCATAGGGTCCAGTTGGCGTCACAGCCAACATGAATCATCAGGAGTATGGTAGATGCCTGAAGGTGATGGTCTCCCAATGACAGACAGAGGAGACCCTTGTCAGGGTCACTTTGAGGTCCCACTGTTTGCGGCTGCAGCTGTGGCCAGCTAAACTGCCTGCACTTGCAATACTGACCATTTTTATTTTATATATGCTATCAGTGCGGAGGGGGGACGTCAAAATGGAGACATTCTTTCTGTCCCTTTCCCCTTACCTGCATTACATGTTGCACCACCTCTAGTGATGGCAGATGTCTACTGACCATCCCTCAAGTTTCAACACCTGACAGCCATCCTTAATTGAAAACAAGTGTGCTTTTGAATCATTCATTAGCCGAAGCATCCAAAATCTTGCCTATAATTTATACTTCAGACTATGTGCTGCAAAGAATTCTTTATTCAGATCAACAAAATACATTGCTGCTTGAAAATACTCAACAGACTTTGCAGCACTTATTCCAGATGTTACCAAGCTTGCAGAGTATTTACCACATTTTCTTTTTTCACATCAGATTTACAGCACCTGCTCTATTTTACTTTTGTGAAGAGTTGTTTGTCATGTTCACAGGTTTCAGTTCTCTTTTAGAGGGCTGTGTGCCAAAATAGCTTTCCAATCACAGCAAGTTCAAGGGCAAAACCTCATGAAAGGTTTGTAGGTAACAGTAAATGGCTCACAACACTCATTCACTGATGACGGTAAATTCATGACAGATGGTGAAATCCAACCAGAATGACTGTGGTTAAATTGAGTTAACTAGTGAGACCATGTTTGCAACAAGTTCACTGCATAATCTATAAACTGACACCTTCATGGAAGAACTTAATGGTTGTTTTTATAGTGAACTTGATGGGCCGAATGGCTTTACTTCCACTCCTATGTCTTAAAAGCTCTAACTTATTCTATACTCACATAGAATATATATGATGTCTCAAATTAATTTAGATTTTTACATTTTGCTTTCCTGATCAAAAGAATTATACTGTTCCCATAACATAATTCTTTAAATCATTTAATAACTTACTAATGCTACAAGTTAACTATCAATGAAAAATTATAATTCTAATAACAGTGGCTAAAAACTAATGCTAATTTTAGTGAGACATTATTCAAGTATATAACATAATGAAATGTAGATTAAGCTCATAGGAAGAGCATATTATATGATCCTTTAGCACATTTCTCTTTTGCATTATCAAGCACAAATAAACATCATAATGTTTACCCCATCAATGGAATTAAGTTAAAAATTGTGAACAAAACCACCTGATGAAAAAGCAGTGCTTTGAAAGCTAGTGCTTCCAAATAAACCTGTTGGACTATAACCGGATGTTGTGAGATTTTTAGCTTTGTACACCCCTGTTCAACACCAGCACCTCCAAATCAATGGAATGAAGAGTCACAAAGCACAACTTAACTGATAGCTAGTCTATTTTTTTTTAAACTCTATTCTTATCTAATCTATTGGGTGCATATACTAAATGCAGATTATCAAAATACTACACAAATTTTCAATGTGCACCACTGTCTTTTTTTTAATTGGTAGGTATTATAAATTATTAACAATTGTATTACAAAGCTGGGAGTAGCAAATCTGGTGCCATTTCCTGTACTAAACTTAATGTGACTGCAAGTAGTTTCAAGTTTATTACCAATGATCAAAAGGGGAGGAATAAAGATGCTTTATACTTAAGAATGCATTGTTTAACTTAGTCGAGTATTTCTGCAACCTAAAACTATTAAAATACCCAACTTTTTGACTGGATAAGACAGATAATAGCATTACTCTGCTTCACCAAATTAAGGCTCACATTTCACTCTAATAAATCCAAAATGTAGTTATGCTAGATGATAATTTGCATCACTTAAAATATTGACTGGAAGAAGGCTAAGACAGGACATGAGGAAAGTCTTCTTTCCCAAAAGGGTGGTGAGTGCCTGGAATCCTCTGCCCAGTTTAGTAGTTTAGGCAGAAACACTTAAAGACATTTTAAAGGAACCTAGATGTGCACTTGAAACACTGTAGCCTTCAAAAGCTATGGACCAGAAACTGATAAGTGGGATTACAATGGACAGTCTGTAGATAGACAACAGTGTGAATTACAGCTTAGAAAGCACTCACTTTTCTATGGTTCAATGATTAATTAAAATCCAACAATAAAATTCAAACTTGCCTTTATTGTTTGCAGTATATTTTAGCACTTATTGTCAGATTATGCCAAAAAAAAGTTTGTGTTGATCGTCTTCACTTGTAAGTTGATGTTTAAATATTATGGAGTAATTTACTCGAGCCAGAGAACAACATGATAGGTTCAGATCGATCTTCCTAAACAATCCCTTCCCCACAAAATAAGAGATACCATAATTTTCATGTTTGGGACAAGAAACTGAAATGGAAGTTGGACTGCAGTAACTGGAAAATCAGAAAAACTTTTGTAACCTGAAAATCAGTAGCTGCATTTATTGTTAAACTGCACGCTTTGATGTTGCTTCTTGAAGTACTAAAAGGGAGTACTCAAGATGGAAACCCCAGCACCGAGAAGTTTTTAAGTCTAAGAAATTCAACCTGACAACAGCCCTCTGATACAACTTTTTAAACACTCTGTAGACTCAACCTGTGGCAAGAGTGACAAAGAAGTAGAACATCCAGAATCTGCAGCCAGAAAGCACCCATTTCTCCCTTTCTCTGTCTCCTTGTGGGAGAAGGACAGAAAAATGAAGCTTAGAGAACAAACTTATACGAGAAAATGAACTGATCAACCATCACCCTACAAACAGCATTTCATCATTGTTAAAACTGAAGAGTGCAAGACAATAAAGTTCTACCCATAGTGTACGTGTTAAACCATTTTTCTTTTGCTGCCTTAATCATGACTGCATGTACTTGGAGGGTACTTTAAGGGGGTCTTGTTAAAATTGCATAGATTAGAAATTCTTTCTTTTCACTATGTTGAAGTTAAATGTGTTATAAAAAATAGACTTTCTCAAACACTGATAAAACCTGGTATGAATTGCTTTTGTACTGAGTTTCAGTCAGTCAGTGTTTTAGTGATCTCTTCAGGATATTGTACATTTAGACATTTCAGGGACTGCTTATAGAATAGTGGGACACAATTGTCAGTGCATGCTTTCCAGTTAAATCATGCTAAAAGTGGTGAAATACATACAGAATCCAGGGTCCAATCCTGAGAAAACAGCAATAGCTGTCAAGCAACATAATTTCAACCTCTCAGTCAATCTAACAAACTAACTTATACTTAACATACTTTAAATCAGGTTCCAGTATTTACAAGTCATTCAGTTTCAACAAACCAGTTCATTAAGTTTCACAGCTTTACACATCATCTTTTAAATGATACAGGACAGTAAATTGTTTGAATAAAGGCAAAATACTGAAGACACAGAAAATCTGGAATAAAAGCAGAGTGCTGGAGAAACTCAGCAGGTCGAACAACATCTGTGGAGACAGAAACAGTTAAAATTGAGTCAGATTCTACTCTTCAAGAGTTCACAGGGGCTGCAAGACCTGCTGGGTTTCTTCTGCACTTTTTGTTCATATTTCAGTAAATAGTTTTAGCAGGACAATATTTCATTGAAATAAAAATAATGAAAATATTCACCATTTTTTCTTATGAACTATTTTTGTTTTGGTTAAGACAATTGCATGAAATGTGTTGGAAAAGATAGTTAAAAACCAAGCGTGTTCCTCTGGTGAACTTGCTTTTGAAAGACACGGAATTCAGTACCGTTCTGGTATTTTGTTTAATTTTCTCCACTTTCTTGATGGGAAGACATTGCAGTAGTTGTTTTGACACCAGTCTAGCAATCCAGAAATCCAAGTAATGTTTTGGGGACCAAGTTTCAAATTCAGAAAGGTCACCATGTAGAACACCAATTGGAAGAAGGGTAGCAAGAATGCAGAATTATATTCTGGTTGAGGGTCTTTACTTGGCAGTACCACAACTGACTAAGCTGGTCAAGTCCTAAAGGATAGCTCCGAGACTAGGCGAAAGTGAGTACTGCAGATGCTCGAGATCAGAGTCAAGAGTATGGTGCTGGAAAAGCACCGCAGGTCAGGCAGCATCTGAGAAGCAGAAAAATTGACGTTTCGGGCAAAAGCCCTTTATTAGGAATCAGGCTGAGCGCCTCTGGGGTGGAGAGATAAATGGAAGGGGAGTGGAGTGGGCTGGGAGGATGGTAGTTGAGAATGCAATAGGTGGATGGAGGTGGGGATGAAGGTGAAAGGTCAGAGGGGAGGGTGGAGCGGATAGGTGGGAAGGAAGATGGACAAATGGGACAGGTCATGAGGATGGTGCTGAGTTGGAAGGTTGGAATGGTGGTAAGGTGGTGGTGGGTGGAAGTGGGGGGGGGGGGAGAAGAGTTTCTGCATTAGAATCGATCTGAATATTGTGGCACAGACCATCTCACACAGGGCAGCTCACATCTTAAATTCAATGTCTGGACCGACATGACACCAATTGTTAAAGTTCACTTGAGAATATACTTTTTAAAAAGTTCTGGGATTTGCATATGAAAGAACTGAAATCAACATGTTAATTCTAAAAGATGAGAGACTTAACAAATAATCCACGTCTTTTTCAATATATAATTTCAGTTACATTACACTGTAAACTTTTGCTATAAATTCTGTGTCTAACGATCTTATACGCCACAACCACCTGATGAAGCAGCAGCGCTCAGAAAGCTAGCGCTTCCAAATAAACCTGTTGGACTATAACCTGGTGTTGTATAATTTTTAATGAAAAAACTCAAAAGCAAGAAAAACACACCTCACGTCATCCTCACCAATCTACTTGACGCAGATGCATTCGCCTAATATGGGATCCATAAAAATAAACATTGCACAATCCTTGTGAAAACAAATTCCAACCTTGATGTTGAGGATACCCTCCATCGTATTGTGTGGCACCACTGTCATGATAAATGGAATAAATTTCAAACAAATCTCGCAAACGCATGGCTCTGCATCCGTAAGGCATTGTAGACAACCTATAGCAGCAGAATTGTACTAAATCCTAACCTCATGGCACAGTATTTCCCCCTACACAACCATTAGATCCAACGGAGAAATCAGCCCTGTTACAATGAAGAGTGCAGGAGGGCATGTCAGGAGCAATAACAAGCATACATAAAAGCATGGTGAGACCACAACCAAGTGCTCAAATACCAAGTAGCATTAGTAAGTAAGTAATTCAACAACCAACATATCAGACCAACACACTGCGATCCAGCCATTTTGTGAATTATGGTGGACAATTAAAAACTCTTTGGAGGATGTGGTTCCACAAATAACCTAACCCTCAATTATAGGGGAGCCCTGCATATCAGTGCAAAAGCTGGGTCTGAAGCATTTGCAACACTCTGTAGCCAGAAGTGTGAATTAAATGACCTATCTCAGCTTTCACCAGAAATCTCCAGCATCATAGTCTTCAGTCAATATTGCAAGATATCAAGAAACAACTGAAGGCACTATGGACCCTGACAATATTTCAGCAATAGTACTACTGAAGATTTATGGGCCAGAAAAAGCCACTCCTTGAGCAAAGCTTTTCCAGGACAGTGACAATACTGACATCAACTTACAAGAGGAACATTTTACAGGTATGGCTTGTGCACAAAACGCAGAACAGCCCTGCCAATTACCACCCCATTGGTCTACTCTCAATCATCAGGAAAGTGATGAAAGGGGACCACTCAGCCCCTGACCTTGTTGCAGCCTTAGTTTAACAATGAACAAATGAGCTGAACTCCAGAGGGAGGGATAGAGTGACTGCTCTCAACATCAAGACAACAACATTTGAACAGATGCGGCATCAAAGAACCAACTCTCCATCAAAAGGTCAGAAGTGTGGTTTTCAACGGTGACTGCTCAATGTTCAACACCATTCACAACTCCTCAGATACTGAAGCAGTTCATGACCAAATGCAGCAAAAACATGCAAGAATAGGTCAGAGACTACAAATCCTGCAATGAGTAACTCACTTCGACTCCCCAAAGCCTGTCCTTCATATACAAGGGACAATTCAGAATGGTGATGGAATATTCCCCAGTTGCCTAGAGTTTAGCTCCAACTACACTCAAGAAGCTTGACACCATCCAGAACAAAGCAGCTTGTTTGGTTGATCACATCCACACTTCCCACAATTGAAGTATAAAGTGACAGCAGTGTGTACCATTTACGAGATGAAATGCAACAACTCATCAAGTCTGCTTAGTCAGCACCTTCCAAACCAGTGAACACGAGCATCTGCAAGGACAATGGTAACAGATACAGGGGATCACCACCACCTCAGGTTCCCCTTTAAGTCACCCATCATCCTTAATTGGAAATATATCACCGCTCCTTCAGGTTTGAGAGGTCAAAGTCCTGAAACTTTGCTCCCTTGTGGATATCTTTGAGGAGAAAGTGAGGTCTGCAGATGCTGGAGATCAGAGCTGGAAATGTGTTGCTGGAAAAGCGCAGCAGGTCAGGCAGCATCCAGGGAACAGGAGAATCGACGTTTCGGGCATAAGCCCTTCTTCAGGGCTGAAGAATTCCTGAAGAAGGGCTTATGCCTGAAACGTCGATTCTCCTGTTCCCTGGATGCTGCCTGACCTGCTGCGCTTTTCGAGCAACACATTTCCATCCCTTGTGGATATACCTACACCAAATGGACTGCAGCGGTCAAGACAGCAACTCACCACAACTTGCTGGAAGCCCACATCCCATGAATAAATAAAACAACTTTAACAGAAAATTGAATATAAGCATTATAATTTTCCATTTCAATCATTTAAACAATTTATTAAGCAATGCACTTAAGCATAATGTCTCCAAATGCTCTTTCTGCCACATTTTGCAGTCGCTCTTCATAGATTAGATTAGATTACTTAGATTACTTACTTAGATTACTTACAGTGTGGAAACAGGCCCTTCGGCCCAACAAGTCCACACCGCCTGCTGAAGCACAACCCACCCATACCCCTACATTTACCCCTTAGCTAACACTACGGGTAATTTAGCATGGTCAATTCACCTGACCTGCACATCTTTGGACTGTGGGAGGAAACCGGAGCACCCGGAGGAAACGCACGCAGACACGGGGAGAATGTGCAAACTCCACACAGTCAGTCGCCTGAGGTAGGAATTAAACCCGGGTCCCTGGCGCTGTGAGGCAGCAGTGCTAACCACTACAGGTATAGCTACAGGTAATATTTAAAGCTCTGACTGTTACCATCATAACTGGAAAGTATGTGACTGAAATATTTTAAGTGCAAAAAAAAGATTCAATTGAAAAAATATTAAATCAAAGTCTGTTTGGAGACTTACTTAATCTTCCATGGATTTATCTTATTCTGTGTAGAAACACTCAAACATAGTGAATCATTTGTAAACCACTCTAAACTAGATTTTAAATCTAAAGTACTAGTAGTCACCATAAAACAAATAATGGCAACAGGGTAGGTCCCACTCGATTCGAAACATAACATGAAAACTATTTTCAAGGAATGTTATGAAAGAAATCAAAGTACGAGAGATAAAAGCAAAATATTGCAGAAGCTGGCAAAGTTAAATAAAAGCAGAACAGTATGAAAGAAACTCAGCAGGTCATGCAATATCTATAGAGAAAGAAACAGAGTTAACTTTTCAAGACATGATGAGTCTAGAGAACTCCAGTACTACAATAAGTACTAGAGATGGCTTTTTAAAATATTGCTAAGTAATAATAGAATCAGTAATGTGGGCGTGATGAGTATCAATATGAAAGTCCAAACTTAAAGTCAGAGTTGCCATCTAGAACTCAACTTTAAAAAGTTAAAAAATTTATGCAAAGTGTTGATTCTATTGGAATCAACCTTAAAATTGAAGTTAAGTTCCATACAGTCATGAATGTGGTGCTGGAAAAGCACAGCAGGTCAGGCAGCAGCCGAGGAGTGAGACAATCGACGTTTTGGGCAAAAGCCCACCATCAGGATCAATGCTGTGCTTTTTCAGCAACACACTCTTGACTCTTATCTCCAGTATCTGCAGTTCTCATTTTCGCTTAAGTTCAATACAGTCTTGCGAGCAGAAAACGTTTAAAACAATATATCTGCAATCACAAAATTGAAATAAAGCACTTTAAATGCCTAATTCCTACATAGGTTAACAGTTATCTCAGTTACCAAAGTTTCAAAACATAAATGAAAATTGCAGCATTCTACTGACAGTACTTCCAATCACGGACCTTCAGAGTGGAACTGTGGGACCACTGCTCAGGATCAGTATCGTTGCTCAGGGCTTTTATTCACTGCGCCCAAGCCATCTGAAGTAGTTATTTATTCCTGGTTACTGTCCAAAGGCATCTTTTTGGGTTCAACAGCAGCCCTTCTAATAACCAGTGCCTCTGGTAGCCATTTGAATCAGTGGTCAGAGGACATAGGTTTCTTGACAGCTAGGGCACTTTGACTTTTGTTTACCCCCTCCTCTTATGTGGAGGTTGTAGATTGTAGAGATGTGCAGCACGGAAACAGACCCTTCGGTCCAACTCGTCCATGCCGATCAGATATCCCACTTGCCAGCACCCAGCCCATCTCCCTCCAAACACCACCTATTCATATACCCATCCAGATGCCTTTTAAATGTTGCCTCCACCACTTACTCTGGTAGCTCATTCCATAGACATACCAACCTCTGCGTGAAACATTTGCCCCATATGTCACATTTATATCTTTCCACTCTCACGCTAAACCTATGCCATCTAGTTCTGGACTCTCCCACCTCAGGGAAAAGATCTTGCCAATTATCCTACCCATGCTCCTCATGATTTTATGCCAACCCCAGCCTACTCAACCTCTCCCTGTAGCTCAAATCCTCCAACCCTGGCAACATCCTTGCAAATCTTTTCTGAACCCTTTGAAATTTCACAGCATCCTTCAGATAGGAAGGAGACCAGAATTGCACACAATACCCCAAGAGTGGCATAACCAATGTCCTGTACAGCAGCAACATGACCTCCCAACAGCTGTACTCAATACTCTGACCAATAAAGGAAAGCATACCAAACGGCCTCCACTTGCGACTCCACTTTCAAGGAGCTATGAACCTGCACTCCAAGGTCTCGTCATGCAGCAACACTCCCCAGGACCTTACAATTAAGTCCTGCTAAGATTTGCTTTCCCAAAATGCAGCACCTCACATTTATCTAAATTAAACTCCATCTGCCACTCCTCAGCCCACTGGCCCATCTGATCAAGATCCTGTTGTATTGTGAGGTAACCTTCTTCGCTGTTCACTGCACCTCCAATTTTTTGTGTCATCTGCAAACTTACTAACTATACCTCTTACGCTCACATACAATTCATTTGTATAAATGACGAAAAGTAGTGGACCAAGCACCAATCCTTGTGGCACTCCATTGGTCACAGGCCTCCAGTCTGAAAAACAACCCTGCACCACCACCCTCTGTCTTCTACCTTTAGCCAGTTTTGTATCCAAATGCCTAGTTCTCCCTGTATTCCACCAAGATCTCACCTTGCTAACCAGTCTCCCACATGCAGTCTTGTCGAACGCCTTACTGAATCCATATAGATCACGTCTACTGCTCTGCCCTCATCAATCTTCTTTGTTACTTCTTCAAAAACTCAATCACATTTGCGAGACATGATTTCCCACGCATTTAGCCATATTGACTATCACTAATCAGTCCTTGCCTTTCCAAATACATGTACATCCTGTCCACCACCGGTGTCATGCTTTCCTGACTTATCCTTACCACCTTTCTTAAACAGTGGCATCATGTTAGCCAACCTTCAGTCTTCCAGCACCTCACCTGTGACTATCGATGATACAGATATCTCAGCAAGGGACCGAGTAATCACTTCCCTAGTTTCCCATAGAATTCGAGGGTACGCCTGATCAGGTCCTGGGGATTTATCCACTTTTATGCGTTTCAAGACATCCAGCACTTCCTCCTCTGTAATATGGACATTGTTCAACATGTCACCATTTATTTCAATACATTCTATATCTTCCATGTCCTTCTCCACAGGAAACACTGATGCAAAATGCTCATTTAGTATCTCCCCCATCTCCTGCTGCTCCACACAAAGGCCGCCTTGCTGATCTTTGAGGGGCCCTATTCTCTCCCTAGTTACCTTTTTATCCTCAATGTATTTGTAAAAACCCTTTGGATTCTTCTTAACTCTATTTGCCAAAGCTATCTCATGTCCCATTTTTGCCTTCCTGATTTCCCTCTTAGAGTATAAAAGGCAGCAAGAGAATACTTAAGGAATCACTCCATCTCTCCTGTCTATACCTGATATATGCTTCCTTCTTTTTCTTAACCAAACCCTTCATTTCTGTAGTCAATACAGCATTCCCTACACCTACAAGCCTTTCCTTTCACCCTAACAGGCATATACTGTCTCTGGACTCTCGATATCTCATTTAGAGTCATAGAGATGTACAGCATGGAAACAGACCCTTCGGTCCAACTCGTCCATGCCAACCAGATATCCCAACCCAATCTAGTCCCATCTGCCAGCACCTGGCCCATATCCCTCCAAACCCTTCCTATTCATAAACCCATCCAAATGCCTTTTAAATACTGCAATTGTACCAGCCTCCACCACTTCCTCTGGTAGCTCATTCCATACACGTACCACCCTCTGCATGAAAAAGTTGCCCCTTAGGTCTCTTTTATATCTTTCCCCTCTCACTCTAAAACTATGCCCTCTAGTTCTGGACTCCCACACCCCAGGGAAAAGACTATGTCTATTTATCCTATCCATATCCCTCATGATTTTATAAACCTCTATATGTTCACCACTCAGCCTCCGATGTTCCGGGGAAAACAGCCCTAGTCTATTCAACCTCTCCCTATAGCTCAAATCCTCCAACTCTGGCTACATTCTTGTAAATCTTTTCTGAACCCTTTCAAGTTTCACAACATCTTTCCGATAGGATGGAGACCAGGTTGCAGCTGGGCTTACTGGGATTTCCCACTGGAATGCTCTCCAGTGCTGAATCATGGCTGGTGAGGAACTGCAACAGAACTGCTGGGGTTTGCTTGGTCTGTGGTGGTGGTGGTGGTGGAAGAGAGACAGGGAGAGGGTTTGCGGAGAGAAGTAGAGAGGAATAAAGGTTGAGAAGAAGATAAGGGAGGAAGGTTGGCAAGGATCCCATATAAGTGAATGGGGAAGGCTTCTCAGGGAATAGTGCCAGGTTCAGCTGTGCTGAGTCCTCTTGTGAGGAGCTCAGACAGTGGTGAGAAATAGTTAGAGAGCACAAGTCAGGAGGCAGGGAGTGGCTCGAGAGGCAGATGCTGCTCCAAAACAGCACCAACTGGATCAGGAAAAGTACTGCAATAATGGAAATTACATTGGTCTTGTTATTGTATGGAAACAGGGCTGCAGCTATTTCTGCATCACACTTTCAGTAGTATTGACAGAACATGGTCAGTGCCATTAGGTTTAGCAGCATCCAGTGTCTTGAGCCAGTTCTTGATAGCGCATGGAGTAGATTGATTTGGCTGAAGACTGACATCTGTAATGCTGGGGTCTCCACAGGTGGTTGAGCTGGATTATCTATTCAGCACTTTTGACTGAAGATGCATACAAATGCTTCAACCTTGTCTTTTGTACTAATGTACTGGGCTTCTCCATTACTAAGGATGGCCTCAAAGTGAATACCCACCCAATCAAGCAGAAAAGGATTAGGTGAATGTCAAAAGCTTAAAAATTAAAGTTTTACCCCAAATCGTCACATTCCTAACCACAACAGAATTAACATAGGCCTCATTTTCTTTTTTTGGAGACAACTTTGCGATATACCTCAGTGAATAATGCAAGCTCATTGGTAGATGAATAGTAAATTGGAATTATTTTCAATGACACAAAAACAGACAGTGATAAATTCTTACCTCGCCATGTTTAACTGGTGTGATAAGACCCCTTGTTACTGCCATTCGGAATATGCTTTCAGTTGCCTGTAAAGAAAGACAGTTTTAAGAATACAGAAAATGAGAACCATTCTAAAAGTGAACATGGCACCTTTTTCTTCTCCCCCATAAACTAGTACTTACAGTAAGTCTCAGAAACAAATATCTCAGAAGCAAAGTTCTCATTTGTAGACATGTCAGCCTTAAATAGAGTCATAGAGATGTACAGCACGGAAACAGACCCTTCGGTCAAATTTGTCCATGCTGAACAGATATCCTAACCCAATCTAGTTCCACCTGCCAGCACTTGGCCCATATCCCTCCAAACCCTTCCTATTCATACTACCCATCCAGATGCCTTTTAAATGTTGCAATTTTACTAGCCTCCATTCCTCTGGCAGTTCATTCCACATAGGCAACAACCCTTGTGTGAAAAGGTTGCCCCTTAAGTCTCTTTCATATCTTTCCCCTCTCACCCTAAACCTATGCCATCTATTTCTGGACTCCCGACCCCAGGGATAAATCTTTGTCTATTTACCCTATCCATGCCCATGATTTTATAAACCTCTACAAGGTCACCACTAAGCCTCTAACACTCCAGGGAAAACAGCCCCAGCCTATTCAACCTGTCCCTATAGCTCAAATCCTCCAACCCTGGCAACATCCTTGTAAATCTTTTCTGAACCCTTTCAAGTTTCACAACATCTTTCCGATAGGACGGAGACTAGAATTGCACGCAATATTCCAAAAGTGGCCTAACCAATGTCCCGTACAGCCGCAGCATGACCTCCCAACTCCTGTACTCAATACTCTGACCAATAAAGGAAAGCATACCAAACGCCTTCTTCACTATCCTATCTACCTGCGACTCTATTTTCAAGGAGCTATGAACCTGCACTCCAAGGTCTCTTTGTTCCGCAACACTCTCCAGGACCCTACCATTAAGTGTATAAGTCCTGCTAAGATTTGCTTTCCGAAAATGCAGCACCGCGCATTTATCTGAATTAACTCCATCTGCCACTTCTCAGCCCATTGGCCCATCCTGTTGTAATTTGAGGTAATCTTCTTCATGTCCACTACACCTCCAAGTTTGGTGTCAGCTGAAAACTTACTAACTATACCTCTTAGGCTCGCATCCAAATCATTTATATAAATGATGAAAAGTAAAGGACCCAGCACTGATCCTTGTGGCACTCCATGTGGTCCACTGATCCTGTGGTCACAGGCCTCCAGTCTGAAAAACAACCCTCCACCACCACCTTTGAGCCAGTTCTGTATCCAAATGGCAAGTTCTCCTTGTCTTTCATGAGATCTAACCTTGCTAATCAGTCCCCCATGGGGAACCTTGTCAAACGCCTTAGTGAAGTCCATATAGATCACATCTACCACTCTGCCCTCATCAATCCTCTTTGTTACTACTTCAAAAAACTCAATCAAGTTTGTGAGACATGATTTCCCACGCACAAAGCCATGTTGACTATCCCTAATCAGTCCTTGCCTTTCCAAATACATGTACATTCTGTCCCTCATGATTCCCTCCAACAACTTGCCCACCACCGATGTCAGGCTCACTGGTGTAAGGACAAGCCAGTTCCCTGGCTTGTCCTTACCACCTTTATTAAACAGTGACACCACGTTAGCCAACCTCCAGTCTTGCGGCACCTTACCTGTGACTATCGATGATACAAATATCTCAGCAAGAGGCCCAGCAATCACTTCCCTAGCTTCCCACAGAGTTCTAGGGTATACCTGATTAGGTCCTGGGGTGTCATCCACTTTTATGCATTTCAAGACATCCAGCACTTCCTCCTCTGTAATATGGACATTTTTCAAGATGTCACCATCTATTTCCCTACATTCTGTATCTTCCATTTCCTTTTCCACATAAATATTGATGCAAAATATTCGTTTAGTATCTCCCCACCTTCTGCAGCTCCACACAAAGGCCGCCTTGCTGATCTTTAAGGGGCCCTATTCTCTCCCCAGTTACCCTTTTGTCCTTAAAACTCTTTGGATTCTCCTTAACTCTATTTGCCAAAGCTATCTCATGTCCTGTTTTTGCCCTCCTGATTTCCCTCTTAAGTACAGTCCTACTGCCTTTATACTCTTCTAAGGATTCACTCGATCTATCTTCCTTCTTTTTCTTAACCAAAACCTCAATTTCTGTATTCATCCAGCATTCTTTATTTCTATCAGCCTTTCCTTTCACCCTAACAAGAATATACTTTCTCTGGACTCTCATTATGTTATTTCTGAAGGCTTCCTATTTTCCAGCCATCCCTTTACCTGCGAACATCTGCTCCCAATCAGCCTTTGAAAGTTCTTGCCTAATACCGTCAAAATTGGCCTTTCTCCAATTTAGAACTTCAACTTTTAGATCTGTTGTATCTTTTTCCATCACTATTTTAAAACTAATAAAACTATGGTCGCTGGTCCCAAAGTGCTTCCTCACTGACACTTCAGTCACTTGCTGTGCCTTATTTCCCAAGAGTAGGTCAAGTTTCGCACCTTCTCTAGTAGGTAAATCCACATACTGAATCAGAACATTTTCTTGTGCACACTTAACAAAAATTTTAAAATTCCAACGTTATTCAATGGCTGAAACATAAATCAGATTCTAAAAGTTCCAAAAACTTCCCTTCAAGTAGCCCTGCATATTTTCCATAAAACTCATACAAGTATTTTAAAGCAACTTGAAATGATTCCTCTCCTCTTCAACCAACAAACTTAACTAACAAAACTATTAGAGAAACATTCCCTCTATCAGATTGCCTTTTTCTCCAGAGGATTTAAGTACAGGAACAAAGAAGTGTTGCTTCAATTGTACAGGAAAGACAGCACCTGAAATATTCCATTCAGTTATGGCCCTTTAGGAAGGAAATAATTGCCATAGAGGGAGTGCAGTGAGCTTCACCAGACTAATTCTTGGGATAGCGTAACTGTCCTAGGAGGAGAGATTGAGGAGATTGGGCGTGTATTTTCTGGAGTTTGGAAGAATGACAGGTGACCTCATAGAAACTTCACAACATTCTTAAAAGGGACTGCGTAGATGCATAAAGGGTTTTCCTCAGCAATGACGTCCAACAACAGGACACACAGACTCAGAACAAAACATGAGTTATTTAAGATTGAGATGAGGAGGCACCTCAGATAGTGATGAATCTTTGAAATTTTGCTCTCCAGACAGCTGTGGAACTCAGTCATTAAGTTCAAGATAGTAATTGATAGATTTCTAGTAACTAATAATGTCAAGAGAAATAGCGACAGCATTGAAATACAACACTGTGTTATGATTGTCCATGATTTAGAATGGCAGAGCAGACTGAAAGGCATGCTCCTATGTTTCAAAGTTCGTAGGCCATTGCAAAAAAAATGTTATATTATCATCGATATGGCTGTGGACATGGAGTCATGGCAGATTTCTTTCTTTAAAAAGGGCATTACTGAACCAGATCTTTGTTTTACAACAATCGAGCGGTTTCCTGTTAATGAGGCTAGCATTTTATTACAAAGTTATAAACTGAATTTAAACTTCCTCAGAATTTTTAAAGCAATGGTTAATGACAATTTCATGGTCACCATCACTGAGGCTAGGTTTCCAGAAGTTTTTATATTAATTAAATTTAAATTCGAATATCTGTGTCTCCAAATCAGTAGCTTGGGCCTCTGGCATTCTAGTCAAATTACAATGCTGCTAACTAGCAACGAACAGGGAAAGCAACAGGGAGATTGATTAATCAATGATTAACCAGTAACAGGAAAACTGATTAACCAAAGCAACAGGGAGAGTGAAGAATTCTCACAAGCAAAGCTGGAGGCAAAATCTTGGATTATAAACCATATATAGTTCTGTATAGTGAAAGTAAAATAAAGACTAAAACAGTAACAAACACTAGAGCGAAGTATTGTCAAATTTAAAAGTGACCCCTGAAGAAGAAATTACCAACAAGACTGTACTTTTCATGGCTTTCAATTTAATATGAATCAGAACCAATGCAACTAATGAATTAACAGGCAAAATGTAACATGGATTATTTGATATCAAGATGATCAATAAATCAAAAATTCAGTCATATTTTAGGGCTCCCAAATATTTGAGGAAAATATCAAAGGACAAAACATTATTTGAAACCCATTATCTGCGCCACAATACCACCTAAATAATGACAAATAGCCTCAGATGTTTGTATGAATAGGCCTAGATTAAGGAAGGCACAGCAATCAACTCTGCAGTATTAATTTGATGGGGAAACAAAGTGCAACAAGATCCATGCAAAGCTGGGGTTGATAGGCAGGATACAATATTGGAAATTGCAGCTAATGACTGGTGTATCAGATTTCAAATGGCAAGTTAGGATCAAGGAAGAGGACAGGTTGGGCTGAGATGTGCGTACTGTCAGTGACACTGAAGGATGAGCCAAAAGAGTTTACACAACTAGTGAACGCAACTAGATAGAACTGTGCACAATCGGTATGTATATGAGCAAGCAGAAGGAACACCCATCTCAGGACACAGTGTAAAAGCCCAGGTGACAAGTCTAGTAATGAACTGAATGGTCAGACAGAGTTCCTGGTTAATAACAACTGGTTCAACAGGCTCAAATGAAGACCTGGGATAAAACAGTTAAAGATCTTTTAAGAGATTCAGGTCAGCAGACAGAGTTGCAGCTGAAACCCTGAAATTGAACGTCTAGCTCAAGTACGAAGGCTTCACACCACAGCAAACGAGACAGGTCAGTTTGCCAAGAATCTGCCTGATGCCATTTGGCAGCAAAGACTGAGACCACTAAGACTTCAGGATTTAAGCAAACAAAAAAATGTAGGCAATGCAAGTACCAAGAGACATTCATCTAACCTGTAAGAAGACAGAAAACCATAAATTCTCTCCAGCTCTTCATGTAGCTTTTTGTTGTGTTTGCAGCAGTTTTTTTTTACCATAAGCCAAACTATTTCTTCGGTAACATCCTTCTGTTGGTATTGCTTCTAAGGCAATGCTTGCCCAGTCATATTGCCCATTAATGTACAAGTGATCCCTTTATTACAATTGATGCAAACTCTTAAAAGTAATTTTAAAGCACTTTTAAAATAAACTCTATAAACAAATTTTCCTTGCTGAACTACTTCTGAGCCAAAGGTCGTCACAAGACGTAACATGAGAAAAAGGTAGAAACTTAAGTCTCAAACCAAACATTAAGAATAACTTTTTTTTAAAATCTATAAAATGTACTTTTTTTTGAAGAAATGAGATTATATACGTGCAAAGTCAGAGAAATTGTTAATCTGCCCTAATCCTGATTAAAACAAGGTGTAATGTTTTATACAGTCCTTACAGTGAGAAAGCAATATTAGATAATTAGTTCAAATTCATGACTTAACAGTGATTGTAATGCTGATTCCATCATCACAAATTGCAATAGCCCACTCATTGGAGTAGGTGACCAATAATACAACTTCTGGATCCCATGGTAAAGTACAAACATGCAGATGCCACAAGTTGCCTTCAGACTCACCTAGTTAATAATGGGAAATGCTGACAGCCTTGCTGTTATTACAACTGGAAACTCCAGAACAATTTTGAAACATCTTTCTTGAGCCTTCTATGCTTCAGGGGAAAGTGAGCACTGCAGATCCTGAAGATCAATGTCAAGAGTGTGGTAATGGAAAAGCACAGGTCAGGCAGCCCTCCTGATGAAGGGCTAATGCCAGAAACGTTGATTGTCCAGCTCTTCAGAAGCTGCCTGACCCTCTGTGCTTCAGTGGAAATAGCACAAACATTTCAATTTGTTCCCATTCAGCTTATGGCTTAAATGCTCTTTCTATAACATGTCAATGAAAAGTAAACAAGGCACTAAAACTGTGGTGTAAACCATCAATTTATACCATTATATTATATGCTTGATCTTTGATTGTCATGTTTGTCAGCTTTTATGTTTCAACTTCCAATTTGCATTTGATAGATTAGGTGGAGTGAGACGCAAAGCAAACCAATAAAAATACACATGAAATGTTCACATTTTTGAACAATGCAGAAAATTAGAGATGATTCAACATCTTAACTTAAAATGTTCAGTACATACATATTTTTTATTAAATGCTGGAGATCACAGTTGATCACACAACATCCACGGATGCCAATGTTTCGAGTCCAGCATCTACAATAACTTGTTCCTAAATATTTGTTATTAAGTTGGTTTCAGGTATCCACAGCTTTTTCTTTTTTGCCTTTTTTGATTATAGAATGCCTTCACCCTCAGAAATTATGCGGTCACTTCTAACAATTGACTTTCTGACCATTTAACAGCTTGCTTCTCAGGAATAGATATAAATAACAATGTCCATTAAGGTCTTCATTGTCGGTTAGTTTAAAAAATAATTTGAATACATCTATACTTTTTTGCACTGGTAACTTTACACATTTATAAATAAACAAAATTATTCTGCACCATAATTGAAGCTGAAGTGTTCCTAATTTAGATATAAAATGAAATCAACAAATGTGACCATTATTGGAACTCAGTTAAAAGCACAAATCTGAAAAGTCACTGCTGATCAATCAGACCGTCGGGCTGCTCTCTCATTAGAGAGACAGAGCTAGTGATAGTTTGACCTGAGGGTCGTCACACCTCAGCTGAGGGGAAAGGTTGCGAAGGTCAGTCCTTCATAGTAACCTTAACTGGTGCAGGAACTGAACACATGCTGTTGGCATCACTGCGCATCGCAAACCAGCTATCCTGCCAACCGAGCTAACCCCAATCTTAGGGTTAGGGGCATGCACAAACAAACCTGAATACAAATCTTAACTGACAAGTAATCATACTTTGGAATCATCCAGAAGGGAAAACTGTGATCACAAAATAAATCTTGAGTAATGTCCACAAGGTGATCTAACACACAAGTGTAGATTAAAAGAAAAAAATACAGAGAAATTGAGGCTTCAAATACTGTTTCATTGTTAATTAAGCATTCTATTTGCAGCTCTTCAGAAGTTAACACACATCACATGGGATCACAAAAAGCATGACTAATTCTTTAAGGTCATGTTCCTAGATTTGTCTAACATAAGATTTATTGGTTCTCTTTAATTCTAACTATGACATGAACAACCTTACAAGTAAAAATAATGCAACATAAATGGGGTTCACACCAATGCAGCAATTGAAAATAAAAGAACAATTATTTTCTCGTCAATCTAAGCAACATAACACAAGTAATTATACACCTGTTAGAGGGTAGGGCACTGACTGTACAATGGCATTTAATCTAAATGGGTCTGATGTGAACTTACTTAAATTATCTAACATCTATGGTAACTTCAAGCTCTTTTTCTCACACAAAAAAGAGGACAGAAAAGGGGAGGGAACATGTTAAACAAGTTTTTGTATTCCATGGAATTGCTTTCTTTCATCAGTCTTCCCACCAACGTTTTAAGAATGTTTCAGCCAAACAGAGTAGACTGTGAATCCAGTTAAGCTTCTTTTTTCTATTGAGAATCACTGATGTGTGGACTTTTCTTTTCTACAAGCAAGAGATCTTTTTAATACACTGGTACTTATACAACTACACCACATGTCAAAACCATTCAAATACAAGACAAATCTGCAGAGCTTGAAAGGTTGGTACCACAGATCCTTGATAGAAACTGCACACTTGATGTGTTCTGTGACACTAAGAAGATTAACACAACAAGTACAGCTTCCTTTCTGAAAAGGGAGAAGAGACCACCTGGACCTATTACAAACTGACAAAGGATAAGCTTCTAATGGCTGTAATAACTTCATTGCGTCAAAGAGATGGCAAAAGAAATTTCCAACATGGGGAAAAGAACCAAGAAAAAAAGAGTATAAGTCATAAAACTTCACTGCATTGACATGTTTTTGTAAGGGGAAGGCATAATAATTTGACAAGAACCTGGCAATTTTCTTCAACCATATTTTAATTACCTTTATTGATTCAGTCATGCAGTTAAGCCTATACTTCAGCAATAAAAAGACCCTGAAGCAATTTCAATGATTATGACAAATAAACACCATTTACCTTTATGTATGAACTTGATCATTAACAAAAGAAAGCTTTTTGGTTAACTAATTGTAATGAGGTGAATAGAGCAGTTAACACTATAGGACAAATCATACCAAAAACTGAAAGATAGCACGTACAGAATATAAGCATACTGATTTCATTGTCTAGAATAATTCAGGTGAAATAAGGACTGCTTATTCAACAACAACCACATGTATTTCTATAGAATTCTTTAAATAATAAACTATCAGAAGGTACTTTACAGAAGCAAAATTTCACACCAACCAGCATCTGAAGATAGATGATGAAAAACTTGGTCAAACAGGTAGGTTCTAAGGAGTGTCTTAACACAGCTAGTGGCATAGGATAGTGAAGGCGGTATTTGGTATGCTTTCCTTTATTGGTCAGAGTATTGAGTATGGGAGTTGGGAGGTCATGTTGCGGCTGTACAGGACATTGGTTAGGCCACTGTTGGAATATTGCGTGCAATTCTGGTCTCCTTCCTATCGGAAAGATGTTGTGAAACTTGAAAGGGTTCAGAAAAGATTTACAAGGATGTTGCCAAGGTTGGAGGATCTGAGCTACAGGGAGAGGCTGAACAGGCTGGGGCTGTTTTCCCTGGAGCATCGGAGGCTGAGGGGTGACCTTATGGAGGTTTACAAAATTATGAGGGGCACGGATAGGATAAATAGATAAAGTCTTTTCCCTGGGGTCAGGAAGTCCAGAACTAGTGGGCATAGGTTTAGGGTGAGAGGGGAAAGATATAAAAGAGACTTAAGGGGCAACCTTTTCACGCAGAGGGTGGTACGTGTATGGAATGAGCTGCCAGAAGATGTGGTGGAGGCTGGTACAATTGCAAGATTTGAGAGGCATTTGGATGGGTATATGAATAGGAAGGGTTTGGAAGGATATGGGCCGGGTGCTGGCAGATGGGACTAGATTGGGTTGGGATGTCTGGTCGGCATGGACGGGTTGGGCCGAAGGGTCTGTTTCCATGCTGTACATCTCTATGACTCTATTTCGGAGGGAATTCCAGAGAAAAGGTTGTGAGAGCTAAATGCACACACAACCAGCAATGGTGGTGTGATTAAAATTGGGGATGCTAAAGAGGCCCAAACAGGAGAAGTGCCGATATCACAGAGGGCTGCAAGACTGCAAAGATATAAAGAAAAGACAGATAGAGGGCTGAATCTTACCACTTTCAACTTTGGAGCACAGTAAATACACTTCCCGGTCGCAAACTTGCCTTCCCAATTAAAGGCTTTCCAGGTACCCTTTCCAGAGCAGAGAAATTAACACCCGTCTCTGGCTTGCTTTCCAATTATGGGAAGCAGGTGGGATACCATTTCAGCAACAGTCATAAAGGTTCACTACTTAAAGAGACCCAACAATACTCTCAATGGCTCAATTATCTGGTTTGATCCACTTACTGCAGGGTGCAAAAGAGAGAAATGAAGGAAAAACATGGAAAGGCAGGACTTGGTTCTCTGATGATAATGTTAAAAGCAGTCAGGGCAAGAAGGCAAAATGCTCTTTCAAGAGCATGGCAAGAAAATAAACAGTTGAAATGTGGTGCACAGGACTTGGATCCAATGCCATAAATATTTCATCCTCAAGTCTCCACTCCAACAGACAGCACTAATTTACAGTCTGATACCTTCACACAGACTATTTTATTGTCATCCCTCAATGACCTTGCCTCTCCCCTTAACAGACATCTCACACCTCAGTCCTAACGCTCTGCCATTTCACATTGCGGAAGACAAGAGGGGCAAGGAAGTAGTGGATGGCCATCCAAACAGTGTCAGGGAAGGATCCCCTGAAGATTGATGGGATAATAATGCAGGTGGTTGGCAATGAAGCAATCTGTGGCACAGTGACCTCATAAAAACATTAGCCACTACATTGCCACTTAACAGTCATTCATGTTAAACTAATATATTAGCATTGTCCAGATTATTATGATGAAGGTGAAGAGACATTTTACCTACGAGCAGTACAAATATATGCGTTTCGTCTCCTGAAAATGCATTGTTAGGATCACACCAGCAGCTGGAGGAGAAAACAGTGAAATCTGCAGATGAGGAGCTTCACTTTGAGCTTCAAAATGCCTCATATATTGTGCACACACTCTACCAACACAATGTCACAAACCTGAATGGTTCAGCATTGCAAATAGATAAGGTGCTGCATGGTAACAAGAACAGCATGAGAGCAGGAGCTGGTCTTAGTAGCAGGAACAGCCATGGAGAAATTTTATCAAAGACCTAGATACAGATGTTGAGTCTTACTATTGTAGTCCAAACAGGTACCAGAGAAACACTAAAGGGAAATGGGTGTGCATTTTTCAAAGTTTATAGGCAGTGTACACCCTTGTGCAGAAAATGGAAGGAAGTCCATAAATGCAGTGTTATCTCATGCACTCATGATAACACTTACCTCCAACAAAACAGTGACAAGTCTCCTGACAATGTCAACTGGCAGGTCACCAAAAGGATGTAGGGCCCTGGCAACAGTATATATACACCAGACAGCAACTTGACAAATCATTGATCAAAGGATCACTTTCATAGCTGAACATTACACTCAACTGCAGCAAGTGCTATCCTGCTTTTGGTTACCACTTCAAGTACCCTGATGGAGAAAACAGAGACAGGGACAGCAGCAATAGTGACTCTACTCAAGTTGTCACAGGTCATGGACCATGCCTTCAATCTCTCTGACAGAGTCACAAACGCTGCATTCTGCTTTCACGACCAGAGCTGTCACTGTACAGGTGCAGATGGTCTTTGGCAGAGATCTCCTGGGTTTCACAACTCAGAGGACATCCACCAAGATATATAGTACTACTAAAATAGCACATGTTTTTTTCAAAGCTTTTTATCTTGTATTCATTAGAACAAATTACAAAAATTACCAATAAAATAGTATAAGATGGAAGTGCTAATTAGGTTTCAAATGGGCTGTGAATAGTCAAGACACTGCCAGAAAATGACTCTTATCCAGTTTGTTAAGTTGAAACAAATGCAATGCATATACATGTTCTTTTTATCTCTTTTATGTAGCTTCCAGAAGACGAAGTTTGCCACACTGCAAGCCCAACTGACAATCCTAAATTCTTCAATTAGCATTTCCATTCAGTAATTCATAAAAGCAAACTGTGACTGTACCAACCAGATTATTGTATTGCAAATTTTGCAAGCACAACCAAAATTATCTTTGCTTCTGTCATTGAAAGAGTTTTGCCAAATATCCCTATGAGCATGCAAACATGCTGGCAATTGATGATTGTCAGTTCACCTCACAATGTGGCATATTATTGTGTACTAGAAGCCAAAATCATTAATATTCAGGGATTTACTTTTGCAGAAAGAAAAAATAAGTACACACACAGTTTGCCATTTGTTCTCAGATTCAAGTAATAATCAAAGTTTTCAGAACTTATTTAAAAGTATCTGTACCTTCTTTCGTGTTTTGACAATTTATAATGTTATCAGTTGGAGATCCGATTGAATGCAGTGGGTGGTCATGAAGTATTAAGGTCAGAAAGAGTCCTTCAGTACATCAAGCCCACCTTGGTCAAGAACCTATCAACTCTAACTTTATTTTCCAAAACTTGGCCTGGAGCCTTTCATGGTATGACTTTTAAGCATTCATCTAAATACTAGTTAAATTGTGATGGCTCCTACCTCTACCACCATTTCAGGCATCAAGCCACAGAAAACTCACAAAAACAACTTTCTTTTATCCTCCCTAAACCTCCTGCCCTTTACTTTTAATCTTTGCCCCATGTGTTGGCTCGTCTACTAGGAGGAAAGGTTCCTTCCTCTCCATCCTATTTATGCTCCTGATAATTCTGTAGACCCCAAACAGGTTTCCCCCACCACCCGCAGCCTTCTCTGTTCTGAAGAAAACAAGCCTAGATTATCTAGCTTTTTCCTCTTAACTGAAACATTCCAGCCCAGGGAACATCCTGGTAAACTTCTTCTGCAGTCTCTCCAGTACAATCACATCCTTCTTATAGCCATTATATACAACTCCATCATAATTTCCATACTCTTGCTTTTGTTGGCCTAGGCCATGCATACAAGAATCATATCGCCTTCTTAACCACTCTGTCCATATGCCCTGTTGCCTTTAAGGATACGTGCACATATACACCTCTGATTGCACATATACACCTTTTTAATTGTACCAAAGTGCATCAGACGATAAGACACAAAAGCAGAATTAGACCACATGGTCCATCAAGTCTGCTCCACCATTCGATCATGGCTGATAAGATTGCTCAGGATTAAACCCCACCTGCCATTGTTGTACTCATCTGACAAGCCCATCTGCATCATCCTTTCAAGTAAAACTTGCCTCCTTGCAATTTGCCACACTAGCAATGTTTGTCTCATATACAAACGTACTGATCAACCATCCTGTATTCATGTTGAGAACATTAATGTATGCTACAACTGCAAGAGGACCAACACTGAGCCTTGTGGTACGCAGGTTTCCAGTCACAAAAACAATTTTTGATCATCACATTCTGCCTCCTGCCACCTAGCCAATTTTGGATTCAATTTGTCAAATTGCCCTTGATCCCATGGGCTCTTAACTTCTTGACCACTCTTCCATTCAACCTTCATTGGTATGCAAATTTTATTGAAATCCATGTAGACAACATCAACTACACTACCATCATCTAAACACCGAGACATCTCCTCAGTAAATTCAATCAAATTTGTTAGACATTTTCTCCCTCTGACAAAGCCATGTCAATCACCCTTGATTAATACTCGCCCTTCCAAGTGGAGATTAATTCTTTCCAATATTAGAGTCATTGGCTTGTGGTTCCCCAGTTCATCCACACGTTTTGAATAATGGCATCAAATTAGCTGCCTTCCAGACCTCTATCACTTCTCCCATGGCCTGTGGGTGATTTGAAAATTAAAGTCAAAGTCAGAGTCCCTGCAACCTAGCCCCTTGCTTCAAACAGCAATGTGCATTCATGGATTAATCAGGATTCTACTAAAGCCACTCACATCTCCTCCCTCTCAATGCTAATTTATTCAAAATTATTACAGTCCCCCCTCCCTGATTTCTATATATACAGTGTCCTTATCCATATAGTGATTACAAGTGCAATGTATTTGTTCAAATCATCACCTACATTTTCTAGTTTTTGATATGAAGTGCCACTTTCATCCCTAATGGGCACCACTCTTATCCTAATTCTCTTCTTGTTCCTAATATCTTACAAAATACCTTTGGATTTTCCTTTATTTTATCCACCATTTTACATGACCTCTTCACTTTCCTAATTTCTTTTTTAAGTAATTCCATGCACTTTCTATACTTGTTTCTCGCACTCGGTATCTGAAAAAAGCTTAATTCTTTTCGCTTTTCCAATCTTGTACATTCCCCAATTCAAGCTCCCTGGACTTGCTAATATCACTCCTCACTTTAATAGGAACATGTTGGCTACACACACACTATTTCCTTTTTGAATGACACACACTACTCCGACGTAGATATTCAAGTTAAAATTAGCTACTGCCAGTCTACCTTCGCCAGATTGTATCCTATCTTATTAAGGTTGGGCTATCCCCCAATTCAAAAATCTTATTCCGTCTAACTTTGTCCTTTTCCAAAACAACGACACCACTCTCACCAAAATGCTCGCCTACTAATACTTCTATCACTTGTCTGGCTTCATTCAATAAATTAGGTCCACTCTGACTTATCTTTTGTACAATTTTCCAATTAATACTGGGGAAGTAGAAATCCTCTCATATTATCACCCTATTGTGTTTACTCTTCTCAGAGATTTTCCTATATAGCTGTCTTCCTATCTCTCCTAGACTATTTAGGGATCTAAATAACAATTCCAACAATGTAAATGCCTTTTTATTATTTTTATATTCTACCCATATGGCTTCAATTGAGAAACATTCTTAGGTAACATCCCTCCTCATTGCAGTAATTAACTCCCTAATCAATACAGTAATACCTCCTTCACTTCTATACACCTCATCCCCATCTTACCAAAGGAGTCTATACCCAGAATACCGAGCTACCAATCCTGTCTCTCCGTCAGCCATGTCTCCATGATATCATATCCCCACGTGTTAATCGACACCCTCAACTCATCTGCCTTAAAATGTCAGCTGGCCTTGCCATACTTACCTTAACTTGACTATGTACACTCTGCTTTCTACAGCGACTTGATTTTTCCTCACCTTTGCATCGCCCTTACTGCAACTTCTAATCTCTATCTCAGCCCACTACACTAATTTAAACATCCACCAATAGCATTAGTAAGCATTCTGCCCCCTTCTGTTCTCATCAATAACCCCTGTATCCTCCCCCACAAGGACAGTAGTCTCATTTAGATTTATTCCAAACTGTCAGGCTTTTACGAGTCCCACCTTCCCGTAAAATGGATCCAGTGATCCAAGAATCAAAAGGATCCCTCCTGCATAAACTTTTCAGCCATGGATTCATCTGTTCTATCCACCTCTTCTGATAGGTACGAGCACATTGCACCAGGAACAATCCAAAGATTACACCTTGAGGTTCTGCTTTTCAATCTTCTACTGAGCTTCCTGAATTCTTGTTTCAGGATTTCATCCTTCCTTCTACCGGTCATCGATACCAATCTGTACTATGATCTCTGAACATTCACCCTCCACCTTTAGAATGCCTTGAGGCCAGTAAATGTCTTTCTTAACATTGGCCCACAGGAGGCAACATACAAACCTTAAATCATGTCTCAGCAACAGAAATGCCCATCTGTACCTCTCATCATTTTGTCTGCCCTTGCTGTGTTTCTCCTCCTCCCTTGTTTAGCTGGGCTCGGGCTGCATTCCCCAGAATAACCATCACTTCACACTGTTTTCCAACATAGAAAGAATGTTCTTGAATTATGTATTTCTTTGTGCAGCTTATGATTCAGTGTATAAGCTTGAAGCAATTCTGTATCTTGAGAACTGCATTAACTGAGATATCCAATCTTGTGTTTAACTGATCCCAACTCTTATATTAAATCTTGCAGTTGATATTACTCCTCCAGTCATGTCTTCATAAAGTGAGTATTTCTTCTTACCATAAAGATCTTGAACTTTACAATCTCTAGAAGACTTTTAGTTTCGCAAACAGCAATGCTGCTTTATTTTCCATATCTTAAAGCTTTTAAACTGTGCTGTATTATTTTATTTAAAGCTCATAATTCTGCGACTCATCATAGAATCCGTACAGTGTGGAAATATACCCTTCGGCTCAACAAGTCCACACAGACCCTCCAACCAGTATCCTGCCCAGACCAATTCCCTGACCCTATTACTCTACATTTCCCATGACCAATACATCTAACCTACACATCCCTGAACACTATGGACAATTTAGCATGGCTAATTCATCTAAGCTGCACATCTTTGGACTGTGGGAGGAAACCGGAGCATCCAAAGGAAACCCACGTAGACACGGAGAGAATGTGCAAACTCCACACTGACAGTTGTCCGAGGCAGGAATCAAACTCGGGTCCCTAGCGCTGTGAGACAGCAGTGCTAACCACTGAGCCACCGTGCTGCCAGTGTTAAAAATTCATGCCGTATGACTGTACTGCGTACTGGGGGTTTACCCATACTTTGTCAGTCATAACAGATACTTCCCACTTCCTGCAAGCAAAATGATGACCTCCCGTTCTTCAACCCAACAAGATAATGCAGGGAAGATGGTAGCAGAGTGGGACTGTCACAGTGCTAATAAACCTGTCCCTAGGCTAATGTTCTGGAACAATGGATTTAAATCCCATCATCATATATGGTGAAATTTGAACACGATAAAAATCTGGGATGAAAAGCTACTCTAATAGTGATCATAAACTACCATGAGCTGTTGTAAATACCCATCTGGTTCACTAATGCCCTTGAAGAAAATCTGTTGTCTGGCCTTAACCACCCAGTCTGGCCTCCACATGACTCCAGACTCTCAATATGGTGAACTTTTAGCTACCATCAAAATGGCCTAGAGAGCCAATAATTTCAATGCCAATTGGGAATGGGCAATAAATGTCAGCCATGCCAGTGACACCTTTCTACCGATGCTTCCACAGATCCACACTGACAGATGGTAGCTACAACTACCCGAATTACTTCTTACCAGGTTTGAAGCGAGAGCTTTAATCTGCAATGCATTTTCTCCCTTGTTGATCTTTCCATAACTTCCTATTGGTTGGCCATTTGTTCAAGTGCTTGCAGTGGCTAATTGTCTATGACTAATTCTTAAAAGGGGTGAATACTTCAGCACTAAAACTCACTTGAGCTTCTGCAAGCTTCATTGTACTACCAGTAATGAACAACATACCTACTGGTAATCACCATGGTGTATTTGTGGATAGCAGGATACAGCCATCATTCCTTTTTGGTGATAGGATTTAGGGACATATCTGGATTACAATGGTCAAAGAACAACCATTAGTGACCCTTAACAAGAATAGAATTTTGTCTTAACACAAGATAGTTTATTGCATGATAACAAGAAGTTACATTAGCTAGATAGACATTGTTGCTGGGTCTGCAAAGTGGGCGATTTACATGTCATACCTGTCTCTTTCAAGATCCAGACTGCTCTTCCCGAGTAGCTTTGGCAGAGGGGAAAGATTTCTTAACCAGTGGAATGTAGGAAACCAAAGACTGTACGATACTGCTCAACTGGGTGAAACTTAATGCACCCCCAACACTAAACATTTCAGAACCATTACCTTATTACATAGAGTCAGAGATGTACAGCATGGAAACAGACACTTCGGTCCAACTCGTCCATGCCAACCAGATATCCCAACCTAATTTAGTCCCATTTCCTAGCACCCGGCCCATATCCCTCTAAACCCTTCCTATTCATATACTCATCCAGATGCTTTAAATGTTACAATCATACCAGACTCCTCCACTTCCACTGGCAGCTCATTCCATATACGCACCACCATCTGAGTGCAAAACGTTGTCCCTTTAGCTCACCCTAAACCTATGACCTCAAGGTCTGGACTCTCCCACCCAGGGAAAAAACTTTATCTATTTATGCTATCCATGTCCCTCATGATGTTATAAACCTCAATAAGGTCATCCCTCAGTCTCCAATGCTCCAGGGAAAACAGCCCCAGCTTATTCAACCTCTCCCTATAACTCAAATCCTCCAACCCTGGCAACATCCTTGTAAATGATTTCTGAACCCTTTCAAGTTTTACAACATCCTTCCAAATAGGAAGGTGACCAGAATTGCACGCAATATTCCAAAAGTGGCCTAACCAATGTCCTGTACAGCCACAACATGATCACCCACCTCCTGTACTAAATACTCTGACCAACAAAGGAAAGATTACCAAACACCTCCTTCACTATCCTATCTACCTGCGATTCTACTTTCAAGGAGTTAAGAACCTGCACTCCAAGGTCTCTTTGTTCAGCAACACTCCCGAGGACCTTACCATTAAGTGCATAAGTCCTGCTAAGATTTGCTACCCAAAATGCAACAGCTCGCATTTATCTAAATCGAACTCCATCTGCCGCTCCTCAGCCCATTGGCCCATCTGATCGAGATCCCATTATAATCTGAGGTAACCTCCTTCACTGTCCACTACACCTCCAATTTTGGTGTCACCTGCAAATTTACTAACTATACCTCCTAAATTCACATCCAAATCACTTACATAAATGTCAAAATGTAGTGGACCCAGCACCATTCCTTGTGGTACTCACTGGCCACAGACTTCCAGTCTGAAAAACAACCCTCCACCAACACCCTCTGTCTTCTTCCTTTGAGCCAGTTCTGTATCCCAATGGCTAGTTCTCCCTGTATTCCATGACTTCTAACCTTGCTAATCAGTGTCCCATGGGGAACCTTGTTGAATGCCTTACTGAAGTCCATATAGATCACATCTACCGCTCTGCCCTCATCAATCCTCTTTGTTACTTCTTCAAAAAACTCAATCAAGTTTGTGAGATATGATTTCCCACACACAAATCCATGTTGACTATCCCGAATCAGTTCTTACTCTTCCAAATGCCTGTAAATACTGTCCCTCAGGATTTCCTCCAATAACCTACCCACTATCGAGGTCAGACTTACCAGTCTATAGTTCCCTGCTTTTCCTTACCACCTTTCTTAAATAATGGTACCACATTTCTGCACCTCACCTGCAACTATCGATGATACAAATACCTCAGCAAGGGGCCCAGCAATCACCTCTCAAGCTTCCCACAGAGTTCTCGGGTACACCTGATCAGGCCTGAGGATATTTCCACCTTTATGCATTTCAAGACATCCAGCACTTCCTCCTCTGTAATATGAACATTTTTCAAGATGTCACCATCTATTCCCCTACATTCTGTGTCTTTCATGTCCTTCTCCACAGTAAACACTGATGCAAAATACTAGTTTAGTACCTCCCACATTTTCTGCGGCTTCACACAAAGACCGCCTTGCTAATTTTTGAGGGGCCCTATTCTCTCCCTAGTTATCCTTTTGTCCTTAATGTATTTGTAAAAACTGTCTGGATCCTCTTTAGCTCTATTTGCCAAAGCCATCTCATGTCCCCTTTTGGCCCTCCTGATTTCCCTCTTAAGTATACTCCTACTGCCTTTATACTCTTGTAAGGATTCATTCGATCTATCCTGTCTAAACCTAACATATGCTTCCTTCTTTTGCTTAAGCAAACCTTCAATGTCTTTAGTCATCCAGTATTCCCTATACCTAGCAGCCTTTCCTTTCACCCTAACAAGAATATACTTTCTCTGGACTCTCATCATCTCATTTCCAAAGGTTTCCCATTTTCCAGCTATCTCTTTACCTGCATATATCTGCCCCCAATCAGCTTTTGAAAGTTCTTGACCAACACTGTCAAAATTAGTCTTCCTCCAATTTAGAACTTCAACTTCTGGATCTGGTCTATCCTTTTCCATCACTATTTTAAAACTAATAGAATAATGGTTGCTGGCCCCAAAGTGCTCCCCCACTGACGTCAAACACCTGACGTGCCTTATTTCCCAAACGTAGGTCAAGTTTTGCACCTTCTCTAGTAGGAATATACTCCCTCAGTACAGCTATAACGCTAACCCTTATCAAAAATGCCACTCCCTCCTCTCTTGCCTCTCTTTCTATCCTTCCTGTAGCATTTGTAACCTGGAATATTAAGCTGCCAGTCCTGTCCATCCCAGAGCCATGTTTCTATAACTGCTATGATATCCCAGTCCCATGTTCCGAACCATGTCTGAGTTCATCTGCCTTCCCCGTTAGGCCTCTTGTATTGAAATAAATGCAGTTTGATTTATTAGTCCTACCTTGTAACGCTGCTTTGTCCCTGACTGTTTGACTTGCTTCTGTTCTCAACTGTACCAGTATCAGATTGATCTCTTTCCTCACTATCTCCTCCTCCTCCCCCACCCCTCCCACCACCAACTCCCAAACCTTACTAGTTTAAATCATCCCGAGCAGCTCTAATAAATCTCCCTGCCAGTATATTAGTCCCCTTCCAAATCAGGTGCAAACCATCCTTCTTGTTCAGGTCACTTCTACCCCAGAATAGATTCCAATGATCTAAAAATGAGAATCCTTCTCCCAAACACCAGCTCCTCAGCCACTCGTTCATCTGCTCTATCCTCCTATTCCTACCCTCACTAGCTTGTAGCACCAGGATAATACTACCCCAAGGACCTCCTTTTTAAATTCCTGCCTAACTTTCTATATTCTCCCTTCAGAATCTCATCCTTTTTCCTTCCTATGTCATTGGTTCTAACATGTACAATGACCTCCAGCTGGCCCCTCTCCCCTTTGAGAACATTCTGCACCTTCTCTGAGACATCCTTGATCCTGACACCAGAAAGGCAACACACCATTCTGATTTTTCACTGCTGGCCACAGAAACATCTGTCTTTGCCTCTCACTAGAGAGTCCCCTAACAATATACAATAGAGCTTTTCATTTCTATGTATTTCCTCCATCTCACTGCAAAATCTGTAGCAGATTTTGAAAAGCTCTCCATTGACGGAATATACCCATGTTGTCACATGCGAAGACATGTCAATTTTAATTCAGCCTCCCAGGTCAGCCTAAGGAAGGCTCACATTAAAGGAAACGTCTTTTATAGAAGTTAAAGTTTTGTATGTTGTGAAAGAGAGAGATAAAGTAGGGGATATTGCATAAATGTTTCTTCTTTCAGAATTTCACTAAATGGCAGCACCAATGAGGCAAATATATCCAAAAATTAAACTTAACTGAAACCCTGCCTCACATAAAAAGGAAATTGTCAATTACAGTATTTATAATCCTTTTGAGAAAGACCAAACTTCCTCAACCTCCACTCCCATTCGTAAAGAAAAGTAATTTAAGTAAGAATTCTATGGCTGTGCACTCCAAGATAAGCATTTCCTCCCAAGACAATTACTGCAAACTTTGGACTTCAGTTGTTACCATTGCTTACTTGCTTAAATCTTGAGTAATGTTTTCAAAATTTCCATCTGCTCTACACAGAGGAAGTGAAATACATATGTTTCTCTTCAGGGTTACAAATCATTTTGGAGAGCTATTTTAAAAAAGATTCTTCAAGAGTCTTGATTCGAATTTTTCTACAACTCAGTTTTGGTAATTATGAATTTTGGTGTTTGAAACAATTGAACAAAATAAAATTGCCTTCATAGTTCCGCAGAGACTTTAAAAACTGTTGCGATGATGGACATTGCCTTTACCTCTCTCTTCCTCCTCATTCTTGGCATAACTCTTGCTATCGTTCCCCCTACCACCTTTGCTAAAGCTAGTCTGTGGACTAATTGCTAGATGGAGGAATTACACCAATTCTAAATTTTCCTCAATTCCCTGCCATAGTTAGGATGTTTTTGTTAAAAAGTCATTCACAACATTCACTAACACTAAATGACAACTAGTATTTTTAATGTCACAATTTAATAGAATGGAATCCATATTGTGTAGAAGCAGACCATTCAGCCCACTGAGACTGTGGACCAGTGAGCCTGACCTCGGTGGTGGGCAAGTTGTTGGAGGGTATCCTGAGGGACAGGATGTACATGTATTTGGAAAGGCAAGGACTGATTCGGGATAGTTAACATGGCTTTGTGCGTGGGAAATCATGTCTCACAAACTTGATTGAGTTTTTCGAAGGAGTAACAAAGAAGATTGATGAGGGCAGAGTGGTAGATGTGATCTATATGGACTTCAGTAGGCGTTTGACAAGGTTCCCCATGGGAGACTGATTAACAAGGTTAGATCTCATGGAATATAGGGAGAACTAGCCATTTGGATACAGAACTGTTTTTCAGACTGGGGTCCTATGACCAGTGGAGTGCCACAAGGATCGGTGCTGGGGCCTCTACTTTTTGTCATTTACATAAATGATTTGGATGCGAGCGTGAGAGGTACAGTTAGTAAGTTAGCAAATGTCACCAAAATTGGACGTGTAGTGGACAGCGAAGAGGGTTACCTCAAATTACAACAGGATCTGGTCCAGATGGGCCAATGGGCTGAGAAGTGGCAGATCGAGTTTAATCCAGATAAATGCGAGGTGCTGCATTTTGGGAAAGCAAATCTTAGCAGGACTTATACACTTCATGGTAAGGTCCTAGGGAGTGTTGCTGAACAAAGAGACCTTGGAGTGCAGGGTCATAGCTCCTTGAAAGTGGAGTCGCAGGTAGATAGGATAGTGAAGAAGGCATTTGGTATGCTTTCCTTTATTGGTCAGAGTATTGAGTATGGGAGTTGGGAGGTCATGTTGCGGCTGTACAGGACATTGGTTAGGCCACTGTTGGAATATTGCGTGCAATTCTGGTCTCCTTCCTATCGGAAAGATGTTGTGAAACTTGAAAAGGTTCAGAAAAGATTTACAAGAATGTTGCCAGGGTTGGAGGATCTGAGCTACAGGGAGAGGCTGAACAGGCTGGGGCTGTTTTCCCTGGAGTGTCGGAGGTTGAGGGATGACCTTATAGAGGTTTACAAAATTATGAGGGGCATGGATAGACAAATAGACAAAGTCTTGTCTCTGGGATTGGGGAGTCCAGAACTAGAGGGCATAGGTTTAGGGTGAGAGGGTAATGATATAAAAGAGACCTAAGGGGCAACTTTTTCACGCAGAGGGTGGTACGTGTATGGAATGAGCTGCCAGAGGATGTGGTGGAGGCTGGTACAATTGCAACATTTAAGAGGTATTTGGATGGGTATATGAATAGGAAGGGTTTGGAGGGATATGGGCCAGGTGCTGGCAGGTGGGACTAGACTGGGTTGGGATATCTGGTCGACGTGGACGGGTTGGACTGAAGGGTCTGTTTCCATGCTGTACATCTCTATGACTCTATGAGTCCATATTAACGCTCTGAAGAGGATCCTACTTAAACCTACACCCCCTACAGCTAATTCACCCATTTCCCACAACTAATTCACCCAAGCCTGCACATCCCTGGATATTAGATTAAATTAGATTAGAGTCGAATCGATTCCCTACAGTGTGGAAATAGGCCCTTCGGCTCAACAAGTCCACGCCGACCCTCTGAAGAGCAACCCACCCAGTCCCATTTCCCTCTGACTAATGTACCTAACACTATGGGCAATTTAGCATGGGCAATTCACCTGGGGCTGTGGGAGGAAACCGAAGGACCCGGAGGAAACCCACGCAGACACAGGGCGAATGTGCAAACTCCAGACAATTGCCGGAGGCTGGAATCTGTGAGGCAGCAGTGCTAACCACTGAGCCACCATGCTGCCCTATGGCCAATCCACCTAACCGGTATGTCTTTGGTCTGTGGCTGGAAACCACAGGAGCCAGAGGAAACCTACACAGACAGTCACCAAAAGGTGGAATCAAACCCAGGTCCCTGGTGCTGGTGCTAACCACTGAACCATGCCACCCCTAATTGGCCACAAACCTTCATGAAAATTTAAGAACTAATACTTTGACCAGTGCAGTAGATCGAAGCACAAAGTTTTCACTAATAAGGTTAAAACTAGAATTGATGACATTGCAAAACACAGGCAGGAAACTGCACTTGTGTACCCGTACATCAGAATGAATTATTCCTGTTCTTTCCCTAAATGTGCATAAGAGAAATTGGAAAGTAACACAATTCGTACAGCTAAAAATGTTTCAGATCTGCCTCAAGTGCTGCAGTGGTGGCAACTCCCACAATCAGTGTTAACTATCTTAAATTGAGAAGTTATCTTTAATGGCAAAACATATCAAATGCTTCAGGGTATTGATGGGTTTTGAAAAAGAAAATTTGACACCAAGCCACAACAGGCAAAACTGAAACAAACGAGCAAAAGCTCCCCTAAAGAGTCGGATTTTAAGGAACATTTGAAAACAGATGAGACAGGTGGAGAGGTGGAGAGATTTATACAGGAAATTGCACAGCTAAGGATTTAGGCAAAGAAACATCAAATTAACATGCAGATTAATAGTTACATTCAATTTCTATTTAGATCCACCCAACTCCAGAATGCTTTACAAAAATAAGGAATATCATTTAAAGCACACCGCATTTCCACTGGTCTTCTGATTTGACCAGCTGTGAGCTCAAGATTACTGCTTCATTAATAAGCCCAGCTTTCTTCTTACCAGCTAACCGATGGTCTATTTGTCTTTATTCGCATTCACCCAAGTATCCACAGGAAGTAGAATGGAAGAGGTTCACACTCCTCTACCAGTCAGGGCTGCATGACTGGACCCACTAACCAACCATTCTCTCCACATATTTTCAGTGGGCATTGCGTCCTGATCTCTTTTGAATAGAATTATCCTCATTACATCAATTGAGGTTTTTTTTGGGTGATCAGATCTTTGAGAAAGAAATTGTATCAAACCCCCATGATTTTAGATAATTGGAACTGTAAACACGATAACACCTCAATCCTGCCTCAGTGTTGCAACCTCAATATTAAAACCTGTGTAAATCTTGAATTAAAACAGAACCTCAAACATAATAAACAAACTTTTTCACTCAGAGTGGGGTGGGAATCTGGAACTCATTGCCTATAAGATGGTATAGGCAGAAACCTTCACAATAATTAAGAACTATTTAGATATGCATAAATGATGCCAATGCATACATGGCTATGGATCAAGAACTAGAAAACAGGATTAGAATACTTAGGTGGGTGTTTTTGACCAGGGCGGAATAATGGGCCAATGGGCCTTTTTCTGTACTGTAGACCTCTATTACACTATGAGTCCTCCTAACGTCTCTTAACAAAGAAGAAAGTTACGTATTCCAAAATGTGATGTAGCTTAGCATAAATATGGCTATTATCACAGAGATTCATGGCTGGTCAAGTAAAGGACACTGCACATAAATTGTCTGGTAGTTCATAGTTGAGTGCTCTCTTGTTAAGTAGGTCATAAATTTTAATTTTGTTTCCAACTACTCCAAATTCACTTATTTCAACGAAAAATAGAGTTAGCTCATCATAAGCTGTAGCACAAATGGCTATGGTGAAGAGGCACATCGATGCTGGGGAAGCAAAAAAAAAAGTAGCTTGCTGTCTCTGTTTTGCTGGCGCGCACAGGAATCTTGTTTGCCTAGTTCAAGGATGTGGCGTGTCATACATTCAAGAAGCGGAGAAAAAAAATGAACTAACTTTTTTAAAAAAACTATAACAGGAGTGTACAATACCCATCTGTTTATGTATGCCAAGAAGGAAACGCTGACAGCTACATTCGAGGATATGAAATGCCTTTTGGATGCAAAGTTAAACCAATTTCCCAATTATACAGTCGTGAGAAACAAATGACATCAAGAGTTAGCATATTTCCTAAATTGCCTTGGAGGCTCCTGGAATACAGTGCAGATTTCCTGGCCAGACCAGAGGGTCCTGAAACTTACCCCTTAAACTTCTCTTATTCTGGAAGGTCATTTCTATCACCACAGGCACCTGAGACTTTCTGATGTGTTTGCCTCAAGAGAAGTGCAGATTGAAAATAAGTGGGAGAGTCAGTGGAAGATGTAATTAAGAGTCAGTGTATTTTTTGGTGGGGGTGATGTGCCTCAGGTGCTCAGAACAAGTCAAGGGTCAATGGAAGCCTCGGGGAAAGGGCTAAATCTTTGCGGAAGGCGGAAAGGGGTGGGGAGGGAAATATATCCCTGGTGGTGGGGTCTTTTTGGAGGTGGCGGAAATGTTGGCGGATGATTTTGTTTATGCGGAGGTTTGTAGGGTGGAAGGTGGGCACCAGGGGCGTTCTGTCGGCGTTCATCCGCCGACATTTCCCTCCCCACCCCTTTCCGCCTTCCGCAAAGACCGTTCCCTCCGTGACTACCTGGTCTGGTCCACGCCCCCCTACGACCCACCCTCCCATCCTAGCACTTTCCCCTGCTACCGCAGGAACTGTAAAACCTGTGCCCACACCTCCTCCCTCACCTCTATCCAAGGCCCTAAAGGAGCCTTCCACATCCATCAAAGTTTTACCTGCACATCCACTAATATCATTTATTGTATCCGTTGCTCCCGATGCGGTCTCCTCTACATTGGGGAAACTGGGCGCCTCCTAGCAGAGCGCTTTAGAGAACATCTCCGAGACACCCGCACCAATCAACCAAACTGCCCCGTGGCCCAACATTTCAACTCCCCCTCCCACTCTGCCGAGGACATGGAGATCCTGGGCCTCCTTCACCACCGCTCCCTCACCACCAGACGCCTGGAGGAAGAGTGCCTCATCTTCCGCCTCGGAACACTTCAACCGCAGGGCATCAATGTGGACTTCAACAGCTTCCTCATTTCCCCTTCCCCCACCTCATCCTAGTTTCAAACTTCCAGCTCCACACTGTCCCCTTGACCTGTCCGGACTTGTCCGACCTGCCTAGCTCCTTTTCCACCTATCCACTCCACCCTCTCCTCCCTGACCTATCACCTTCATCTCCTCCCCCACTCACCTATTGTACTCTATGCTACTTTCTCTCCACTCCCACCCTCCTCTAGCTTATCTCTCCATGCTTCAGGCTCTCTGCCTTTATTCCTGATGAAGGGCTTTTGCCCGAAACGTCGATTTTGCTGCTCGTCGAATGCTGCCTGAATTGCTGTGCTCTTCCAGCACCACTGATCCAGAATCTGGTTTCCAGCATCTGCAGTCATCGTTTTTACCTCAGATCAGACTGTGACAGCTGACTTTCACCAGTGAAGCCTGAGAACACATTAGCTCTGACGGAGGAGTTCCCATCTTCATATGCAACTCAAGTTCATCCAAACCAGGGCCTAAAGAGACTGGAAGGAAGGTCAGATTTGAAAAGCAACACTGACTGGAGCACCTCTCTGTACAGGGTGCAGCTTGGTGAGCTTTGGCCTTAATTTCAAAGTAAATGTCAATGAGGTTACAGGATTACTACTAGTTACACATATGGAGATATTATACCCATTACAAGCAGTCATGTGCAGCCTATCATCCTATTAGATTATCAAACATAGCCTTCAGCCTTGCTGGTATTCCAAATGAGGCTATCAAACTGGTCAATCTTTGCTTACATCAAGCCTCTTATATAATGATTCTAAAGATTTAAACAGATAAAGAAATCATGCCATCCCATATTTCAGGAATATGAAAATTGTAACTTACTATCTTCACATAAGGAACTAAGTCATGCTCTAGAAATTATCAAGATATTTCTCTTTTGTCTGCGCACGGGGCGGGGGAGGGGGGCGGGGGGTAGGGGGGAATGCCTATGTGCATGCTCCTGAATGTGGATGAAAAAATTCTACCAGGGACTGGGTGGCTTTAGATCTTCCAGGAAAATAACTCACTCCCAAATGAAGCATAGCAGCACGAAAAAGGGAAGAAAATGATGCAAAGTAAAACTCTAGATCCCACTTCCTCATAGGACATCCTGAACCATATGCACAAAGATCAGCAGATTAAGAATCTGCTTCATCAGCTAAAACAAATACCAGGGCAGATTCTCCCAACACTCTACTGACATCAATTTCAAATTGAAGGACAGGCTGCTAAGCGGCAATTAACAATGATGGGACACAAGTCTCAGATAACGACGATCTCAATATGAGAGAATCCAATGACTTTCCCTTGACATAACAATAGCAATACCATCGCTGAATCCAGATAAGTGACATCCTGGGGACCATCCTTGACCGAACGAATAAATTGGACAAGTACAAGTAATTTACTAACATGAACAGCCAGAAGCGGAGCACTGTGCAGTGAGTAACTTACCTCTTGACTCCTCAGATCTTTTCACCATGAAAGAAGTTCCAACATGCTGAAAGAACTTGGCATCACGCAGAACAAAGCAATTCAGTGGACAGGGAACATCCGCCATATTAAATATTCACACTCTCAAGTCATTAGCAAAATTAGCTGCACTGTACCAAGGCTCCTTCAACAGCATCTCGAAAACCTGTGACCACTTGGACCTAGAACAGGGGTTCCCAATGAACATTCCCATAGGGACCTATAAAAAGCTGGAAAAACACTGTGACCCTTTGTTGAGGACTATAAGAGCAAGGACAGAGAGGAGGCTTTAGGAGGGCAAATGTGCATAAGAAAGGATTATTAGGCAATATCATTGTAACACCTTGAAAGAAATGTGAGGATTTTAAAGCTATCTGACAGCAGTTCACTCAGCTGAAGCTCTTGGTACCCTTTACTGCCTTAGATTTTGCAACCCCAAAGTTTAGACTCATCCTCCAGTTAGGAAATCCCTGACCTAGAAAAATGAGGATAACAAAAGCACAGGAACCATTACCTGCAAGCTCCCCTCCAAGCCGCATGTCGTCCTGACCTGCTATCACTGTTCTCTCACTATCAGTGGATCAAAGTCCTCAAACTCACTTTATAATGGCACTGTGACCATAGCTGCAAACAGTGGGATGGTAGCAGCTCACGATGGAAGCCCTCCAGAAATTTCTCAAGGGAAATTTAGGATGGGCTATAAATGTTGGCCTTGCCAGCAGTACTATATGCCAAAGCAAATTAAAAACCAGCTCATCAGTAGGACATATTATTTTTGGCTATGACGGGAATCAGTGTGTTACCAGAGTTTATCAGTGGTATTTTACTGTTATTATTAATTACTGGTGAAATTGAAGCTCCACCCTTCTGTGGCTCCCACCCCTTAAGTATGTCATCACTTCAGCTTCTCCCTTCACCAGCTTCTCATTGTTGCATGCTCAGAAGCAGTCTTCTGAATTTCACAGGCAGAAGCACAGATCCACAATTCTAAAGTATTAACTGTTATAATGCATATTCAACAATCGTTGTAGATGTGATGTCAGATCATATGATATTTTCAGACAACCAGGAATTTTTTCAACAAGAGCTGACAGTTGTAATAGCACCTCATGCTAAACTGACTGTGCAAAAGTTTCTCTCTCTGTTTGGACCTAGAAGACAGCTGCAAAGAATGGTGATGTATGGGACACATGCCAATGCTGACCACAAATTCTCCAATGCATTTGTGATTTCTAAACTTGAAGATTTGCACAGACTTCAGGGCTTATGAGTTTTGCGTGTCTCAGAATTTTCATCAGAAAGTTTTGTCAGAGAATTTTGATAGTTAGCCACACAGTATTCAATACATACAGTCCTGATGCTATGCTCGGATTTTCTGCGGCTGCTGGAAATCAGAAATAAACTCAGGAGGGTCATTGGACCCAAAACATTAACTCTGATTTCTCTCCACAGATGCTGCCAAACCTACTGAGCTTTCCCAGCAATTTCTGTTTTTGAAAACTAACTTACTCCGAGTTAAGATTCATAAAAAATAATTACTTTCAAACAATTCTGATAAAAAAGGATCCAAATATTAAAATCAGAGGGAGATTGGCAGTCACTTGTGTTGCAATTTACAACACAAAGAAATGCATCATTTTTGAAGCGCAGAAAAAGTCAGATGTCTGAACAATAACATCTTGTTCAACTGACTGAAACAATTTCATGGATAAGATAGCTACTGATACATGCTTTTTGAAGTGGACCTTCCTTGTTTAGCAGCTTAAGACATTACCAAATCTTCTGTGTTATTCATTTACACATACAAAAAAAGCCAATGAAAAACAGATATGTTTCCAGATTGCAACCTAACAGTGGTCAAAAGTTCAGATGTGAAATTTTAATTCCAGGATGAGACAGAATGTCAAAATAAGTTATTAAAAATTCACACATCACCAGAGTTGCTGAAGGGCCAGATGAGAAATTCTTGTGTGACAACTTGGCCCTCATGTGAAATGCTAAATGTCATTCAAATGATGAGAACAGAATTTAAACAGGAAAGTGCCACTGAAGCACTGGGAACTGACAAGGTAGAATACAAGAAATGGACCAGACAGAAGCTTTGAAATACAAGGACTCTAAATAACTTCATGCCAGGATGTGAATGGTTTTGATTGTAAAACAAGGAGAAGAAAAAATATTGACAATATGCTGGAAAACATTCAAACTCTGCATGTGTGAAAGTATTACCCTTTCTCTAATTTGCTAATTAAACAGTCTAAAAAATGTTTCATTCAATCAGAAAAATTAGCAAAATACTCATCCTTTCAGATGGTTTAAGAACTTTACAGCTTTTCATTCAAATCCAACATTTTACTTTCATTCAACTCTCTAGATGCACGCACAAAGGCAAATCTTAGATTCAGCTGTTTGACCACATTTTGTTTCCACATCTAGAAAAACACAAGACACTTGCAAAACCAGCCAGTTAATTTTGCAATATATCAGAATTATGCAAATTTGAACTTAAAAATAAAAACCATGCATAAATGTAAAGGGAACAATAGTCTATAATGCTCTGTAATAACTCAAATTGACCACCCATTGAAAAACAACCAATAATTTGTAGCCACTGCCCCATTTGTGATAATTTCTTTTATTGCTACCTCAGTTTCAGATGTCTTGGTAATGATTTCCACATTTGATCAAACAGAAATGAGTACCATATGTCCAAACAGATCTTCAGTATTTACAATGTTGAGCAATAACATGCTGGCTTTTGTGCAATCTGGCTAGCTTAATGACGTGGAGTATATGAATTTTTTTCCCAGGTTACATCTATTTGGGCACAGGATGTGCTGTTAGAGACAATCTCCTGAAAGACAGAATAGAGGTCTTATCGAGCGTTACAAAGTAAAAATTTAACCAAATAGCCCAGATGGCACCAACTACAAAAATGTCATGTATTTTCACCTATCGAACTTAGATTTGAATGCAGTACAATCTAATAAAATTAAAATCACTGCTGACTCAGAAACCATATTGAAACATGTTTGACAAAGTTTTTTTAATGACCACAAATTATAAGCACCTTCTCACAGTTTAGCACCAATTTGTATTTTCACGCAAACAAATCTCAGGCATAATTAGTCTGGAAACAAAGTTTTAACCTAATGCTCCCAAACAGGAAGCCAGCATGATTTCATCAGCTTCCCATCTTTATTTCCCATTGCCTTGCAGAAAATAAAACCAAGAGACATGTAAAGCAATGGCAGCCAATCCAATTATGGCAGCTCCTAATATATACAGGTTAGATTAAAATTATACACAAAATGCCACAGCAATAAAGAATGCAGCCAAAAGATTTTAGATTGGATGTAGCTGAAGCAATGCATTGACAATCAACCCTGTTAAACTTTTATCTAGACCAATTAGATTAAAGGGTTAAGAAACAAATAGCAATCATGAAAAAGGAGAATGTATTACAATGGGTGAACAAAAATCAAATCGGGTGAACAGAAGTGAAAAGAGGGAACTAAAAACAGGATTGCAAAAGATAGTAAGAATAGGGCAGATAATAATCTTAACTATTATATTTTTAAAACTGCTAAAAAGGGTAGAAGTAACAGTGATTTTAACCATTTCATTTTTAAATTTAGAGGAACCGATTACCATTGTATGAACAATTTTCACACCATCTCAAAAGCTGCTTATAGCCTTAATTACAAAACTAACTTCCTGTGACAAGTTTAATGGACAGTCAGTGTGCAAATGCAGCAAGTTTCTAAAACTAACAGGAAGACTAAGCGGGAAGATTCCACTTGAGCAAAGAGGAGTACAGTGGTACATATTACCAAGCCAGATCGCCAATTCACAGTCAATGCAAATATCTCTTAATCCACTGAATTCACTGGCTAAATTACATATTAATAACAGCCTACAAAAATAAGTCAGTATTATTTTTCCAGCAAAATCATCCCAATGTTGCACAGATTAGTAAATTCTACTATACCACAGAGAGCACTCTTCAGAGACAAGAATAATTATTTATCTTACTACAAACTAAGATGCTAGGGAATTGTGCATTGAAAATATAATCTGGTTTAGATCACATCTGGAAACACTTTGAAGTTATCAAGGTACATGAAATAGACGCAGTGCTGTGTTTATATCAGCAGCATCAGTGTTAGCCCAAATCAGTGCATTTATAAAGCATCTTTCACAATCTCAGGACATGTCTAAGTGTTTTATACAAGTAAGTTTTTTTTGGTTTAGGCGCTTTTATTACGTTCTGTTGCAACAGAATCAATTCGTACACAGAAATTTCCCTCAAAAAGCAATGTGATAATGACCACTTTTTATGATGAGGTTGGCAAAAGATTGGACAATGCAATGCTATTAATAAATCCACAGTTCTTAGTTTATCCAAAACAAAAATGGGCTTCAAATCAATGGCACATTTGAAAAACAGAATCTCTTACACTGCAGCAGTTCCTCTGCACTGCACAGATGTATGTTCAAATCTCTGGATTGATAGTTAAATCCACAACTTTCTAAGTCAGAAGTTAAGAATGCCTCCAACTCAGTAATGCTAATGCCATAGTGCTTTATCATGCAGATCTTCAGCATGCTGATAAAGAAACACAAGGATCAAACATTCTACTGGATCATAAACTTGGAACAAGCCATTTTCTATTACATAATAGTTGTGGCCAGTTGATTCAAACATTATTTTAACTCATGTTAAGTTACACTCTAGCATTCTATACTCTTCAAGTGAAATTAACCTTCATCTTTCCTGGTTACATCAGGCTAGTTAGTTAATAAATTAAACCCAACATTCCCTCACAAAGTTTTATTCTCTCTCGAATGATTTTGTCCGCAATCAGCACTATAGTAGGAGCCATCTTAATCATAGATAACATACATAATATTGATAAAATAGAAACAAGCAATGACCATGGCAAAAAATAAAACACAGAAGAGGCAAATGAGATGGTGATGGTGGAAATTAATCTGTTCACAGGACACAATTTCCTTGCCCAATGAAGGACACCTTGTTGGCTGGCTTCCAAATCAGTGGTTCCTGCCCCATTCCCAAACTCGCAATTTTCATCAACATAAAAAAGGGGATGTTCACAGGTCAACACCCAATTGCCTCAACATTGTCACCACAAAAGTATGAAGTCCAAACCTGCTACAAATAATTAATTCGCTAAATTTGTACTTCGGGCAGCCGTCAAATTGTCAAGGGATGAACAGCATTGTTAAAATGAAAAGGTCTTCCAATTCATTAGAGTTGGTTATCAAGTGGATAAAGTCTTATCCTAATTTGCACAGTTGTGATCAGAACATATAGCAGCAGAACGAGGCCATTTGATCACAGATGATGTGTTTCTCAAATCTACTCTCCGCCTTCTCCCCTTACTAATCAAGAACCTACCTATTTCTGTCTTAAAGAGAAAGGAACTAGTTGTTTAATGATTCTCCGGTCAGTGTTTAATGTATTTTATATCCTTAAATATTAATATACAAAAAAATTGGTAAGGTTGAAGATATAAATGAATGTTAAAGCTCGCAAATCAGATGATGTAGCAAGGCTGCAGTATGTGGAAGCTCAGGGATACCATTATGACCCAAGACAAACATGCTTGAAATAAATGGTCGAAGTTTAAGCAGCTTCAGATCAGAGTTTTAGAGCTGGAAGCTGATGTACAAACACAGCAATGCTTCAGGAAAGGAGAAAATCACCTGAATTCTTTGTACAAGGAAGCAGACACATTACTCAGGACAGAATCTTATGATGGAAATGTGTTGCTGGAAAAGCCCAGCAGGTCAGGCAGCATCAAGGGAACAGGAGAATCGACGTTTCGGGCATTAGCCCTTCTTCAGGAATGACGTTTCAGGCATTAGCCCTGAAGAAGGGCTAATGCCCGAAACGTCGATTCTCCTGTTCCCTAGATGCTGCCTGACCTGCTGCGCTTTTCCAGCAACACATTTCCATCTCTGATCTCCAGCATCTGCAGACCTCACTTTCTCCTCAAAGACTAGAATCTTATGATGGTAAGTGAGGAGGGACAAAGGCATGCGAATGCAAGAGAGATAGATAAGGAGACCTAGAGGGCAGAAATGTTGGTTTCAAGAATTATTCAATAGTTTTGAGTTTCTCTCAACTTGTTTAAAGGAGATTGGGGGCTGCAAAGTGGAGATGCAAACTGACTATGACACATAGTAGAGAAATGTTGGGGTAGCAACTCTTAATGTGGTAGTAGTTGATCATATAGCCAGGGAATTGGTAGCATTCTCTCTTGCAGAGTGACAGTCCAAACAGACAGGTCACCTGCTCCATGGCAGCGATTAGGAAATATCCTCAGAATTGGAAAGGGAGATGCACTGGGAGTGGGAAGGAACGGATCCAATGGTTATAGCCCATACAGGTACAAATGAAACAGGTAGACTCGGAAAGAGCTTCTGCAAGACTAAAGGCATGGTTAGATAGGAAAACAGTAATATAGGAAATGAGGGTCAGGAAGAGGACATCAACAAAGACGAATCAATATTACAAAGGTCATCATAAGAAAAAAGAAAAGGCTTTATATCTATTCACATGCAGCATTCATAACAAAGTAAACAAATTCATAGTGTGCACTGAAGTAAGTGAAAACGATCTTGCACAATTAGAGAGAAATGGCTTCAGCATGACAAGTACTGGCTCCCAAATATGAGGGGTATAAGATATTTGAGAAAAACAGGAACCTAGGTAAAGACAGCAGGATAGTACTGTTAAACAACCATTTGCGCAAAGGTTCAGAAGATCATGGTGCAGGATCAGTTTGGTAAATGAGAAAAATATTACGGGAAATAAATCACACAAGTGAAAGTGGTCTACAGGCCCCCAAACAGTCACAATCATGTGGGACAAAGTATGCAACTGAAGAAATTTTGGGAGCTTATATTGAAGGGATAGCAATAAACACCTAGGGCTTTAACAAACCCAGACAATGCTGAGATACTCAGCAGGTCCTTCAGTATCTGTGGAGGGAGAAACATTTAACATTTCAACTACAGAATGACGCTACTTCAGAACGGAAAGATCTTGGATAGTAAGGTTCTGTTTTATACTTTTGACAGATGCAGAGAAGAAGCAGGAGGACAAGGTGCAGTGGCCCAGTGCAAAAGACAAAGGGGTTGTCAATGGTGGAGAAAGAAGACAGATGAAAACTGGGTATAAATTAAGTTGTGAAACTGAAGAATCAATCCCCTCTATCAAGTGCAAAGTGGACAATATACAAACACAATGTGGCTTTTTCTTTGGCAGACAAAGGTAGACAATTTAAGAAAAATGTAGAACAGGCTTTTGTGAAGTTATTGAATTCAACAACCTCTCCCACCCCAACTCCCTCAGATCTGTATCATATTTGAAACACATTTTGAGGCTTATCACTGAGAAGTTATATTAGATTCAGCAATTGCGTAACGTGACAGGATTAAGTAATGATTGCAGATTAAGGCACACTCAGTGGGCAATAACCACATTAATGATTGAATTTTACATCCGGTTTCAAATACAGAAGATTGTGTTTAATACTAGCATTTTAAATTTATAGAAGGGCAACTGTGTGAGGTTGAATGGTGAACTGCCAGAAGTGAACTGGCATACTAGACGAGGGTATATATCAATACAGAATATTCCTACTACAAAGAAAAATTCCAAAGGGAAAGCCTGTGTTTAACTGAAGTAGGAAAAGCATTAAAGACAAGGGGGAAAAAAAGTCACAACTGTGCAAAGATGAATGACCGGTCAGGTGATTCGTCAGAATATAAGGAATATAAAGAGTAGCTTTAAAAAAAAGTACTCAGGGTAAGGAGTTTAAAGTAAGAGAAGCTGCTAGCACGAACTGTAAAAATTGACAGAAGTTTCTACAGGTATTTTCTACAGGAGTAACTACAGTGAGTTTTGACCCTCTAGAGAAGGGAAAGATGAGCGAAAAGTAGATAATGAATAACTGACAGATAAGATGAACACATCGTGCTTCTGCATTCATTACAGAGAATAAAACAAATATTAGAGTAATAGCTACAAATCAAGAGCTATAAAGGAGAGGGGAACATTGCAAAATTACAAACAAAAAAGTAGTAGAAAGCAAGCTAATAGAATTGTGGTCTGATAAGTCTCCTGATCCAGATGAATTGCATCTTAGGATTTTAAAAAGGTTGCAAATAAGGCAATAAATTAATTGTTTTCAATTTTTCTAAACACCTGAAATTCAAGAAAGGTTCCAATGGATTGAATGGTAACAAAAATAACTCTTCTAAAAAAAAAGGATGGAGGCAGAAAATAGGAGATTTTAAGTCAGTTAGCTTGATCCTGCCGTGGAGAAAGTATTAGAATTGATCATTAGAACAATTACAGCTATGCACTTACAAGAATTCAAAATAACCAAGAAGCAAGTCAATGTGGTTTTCTCAAAGGGAAACCATGTTTAACCAATTTAGTGGATGCCTTTAAATGAATATCATTCACTGTGGGTAAATGGGAGCCAACAGACATAATATACTTGAATTTCCAAAAGACAAGATGCCATGTGAAAGGGCACTGCAGAAAATAAACACTCATGATTTAATGAGTAACATATTAGAATGGACAAAGATTGGCTGGCTATTGGAAAACAGACAGTATGCATAAATGGACCTTTATCTGACTGGCAGGATATGATGAGTGGAGTTAATGGTTACAGGTCAGTGCACGGACCTCAATGTTTTACTCTTTAAATCGATGACTGGTAAAGGGAACAAAGGCATGGTGGTTAAATTTACAGATGAGGCAACGTTAGGTAGGAAACTGTCATGAAGACGACATAGGGAGGTTTCAGTGAGTGCGTAAAAATCTGGTAGATGGACTATAATGTGGGAAAATGAGAAACCATTACATTCAACAGGAAGAATTTTTTTTTTAAAAGGCATTGCTTACAGAGGAAGCAACTAGAATTCTGTAATACAAAAAGTATTTTGGTACACGAGTTTAAAAAATAAGTAGTATGCAGGCACAGCACATAATCCAGAAAGCTAACAGGATATAGGAGGAGTGGAAATGAACAGAAAACTAAGGATAAAAAGTACTTGAGAAACTCAGCATCTGTGGAGAGTGAAACAAAAGTGTTTTTTTTTGTTTTCTATGAGAACTTTTCATGTTGCACTTTATTTTAATTTCTGGAAATCCAAGTATAGTATGTCTACAGGTCTCCGTTTATCCACAGTACACGTTACTCTTTCAAAGAATGTTAATATTAAATACAAGTTTTCTTTTACAAGAAAACGTTGACTCTTTCCAATTACGTTGAGGTTTTCTAAGCACATAGCCATAATCACTTCAATAATCCATTTGAAACACCTTCCCAGTAAGTGGCACCAAGCTAATTAGCTTTTAGTTTCCCGTTTTATGCCTCACACCCTTCTTGAACTATAATTGCTCATTTGCATTCCTTTGGAACCTTTCCTGAATTAAGGGAATTTTGGAAAATTATCAATATATTTGCTAATTAGCTAATTCAGTTAAGGGTCAAGGTGAATTTCATCTGGACCTAGACAGTTGGCGAGCCATAGCTCCATCAGTTTGCTCAGTGAAATTACATTCCCAATAGAACTGGTACTAAGTTCCTCTCTCCCTTCCACAAATCACTGGATCCTCCCCCTTCTTTCCAGCCCTGAGCATCTATCCTAAACTCTGTCATCCAACAGCCCAGACCCTAACATTTTCAGTTATTTTAGGCAGATCTAGGGTGGATATTCCAGGAGTGATACAACTGATCAAACCACTCAGCTTGAAACAAAACAGAATTTATTTACAGACTATGGTAGAAACGTGAACAAAAGAAAACAGAATTCAGAATAATCTAACTATTTGAAAACCCAACCAAGACATCGCAACCAACAAACGAGCTGTTCCAATTTCCCGCAACACTCCCATAAACACACCCCTTGGCACAAAAAGGTAAATTCAAACACAGGTTCTTATAGGAGAGATGCTGGAGAGAGAGAGTCAGCCAGAAACATCTGTTGAATCAGGCAACTTTTTCCACAGTAGATTTGTTTGACCAGCGGCCCAGGACTTGCATGCCCTTGGCTTGGAGGGGGAGTTGAAGTGATCGGTCACAGGGCGGTGGGGCTGTTTAGTGCGTGTCCCAGAGGTGTTCTCTGAAACGTTCTGCAAGTTGGCATCCTGTCTGCCCAATGTAGTGGAGGCCACTTCCAGAGCACAGAAGATGAGGTTTTGGAGATGCAGGAAAATTTCTGCCAGATTTGCCTCCATCCAAGGTTCCAAAGGATCCTTTCACAATTTTATCCAACAGTTTCCCTTTCACTGATGTTTGATTCACTGTTCTATAGTTTCTTGGTCCATCTCTTCCACCCTACTTATAAATTGGAACCATATTAGTTGTCCTCCAGTTCTCTGTCACCTCCCCTGTGGCCAGAGACAATTTAAAAATCTGGTTCAGAGCCCATGTAATTTCCCCCCTTATCTCGCACAATAGCCTGGGGCACAACTCCTGTGAACTGGGGATTTTCTTGAACTTTACATCCAGCAAACCCTCCACTACTCCTCACTTTTTGTTGATTCACAAATGCCTATACTTCAGCCGCCAGCTCAAACTCTGAGCTGAAGGTGCTCAAATTTGAAGCACTTCCTGCAGACAGAAGACATGACCAATGTGGACTTCAGTAAGGCATTCGACAAGGTTCCTCATGGCAGACTGGTTAGCAAGGTTAGATCTCATGGAATACAGGGACAACTCACCATTTGGATACAGAACTGACTCAAAGGTAGAAGACAGAGGGGGGTGGTGGAATAGGAGAAAGTGAGGACTGCAGATGCTGGAGTACCAGAGTTGAAAAATGTGGTGCTGGAAAAACACAGCAGACCAGGCAGCATCCGAGCAGCAGGAGAATCGACGTTTCGGGCAGTGGAGGTTTGTTTTTCAGACTGGAGACCTGTGACCAGCGGTGTGCCGCAAAGATCAGTGCTGGATCCACTACTTTTCATCATTTACATAAATGATTTGGATGTGAACATAGGAGGTATAGTTAATAAGTTTGCAGATTACACCAAAATTGGAGGTTTAGTAGACAGCGAAGGAGGTTACCTCAGAGTATGGGATCTTGATCAGTTGGGCCAATGGGCTGAGGAGTGGCAGATGGAGTTTAATTTAGATAAATCTACGGTGCTGCATTTTGGAAAAGCAAATCAGAGCAGGATTTATACACTTCATGGGAAGGTCCTGAGGAGTGTTACTGAACAAAGATCTTGGAGTACAGGTTCATAGTTCTTTGAAATTACAGTTGCAGATAGATAGGATAGTAAAGGCGGTGTTTGGTATGCCTTCCTTTATTAGTCAGAGTATTGAGTACAGGAGTTGGGAAATCATTTGCAGCTGTACAGGACATTGCTTAGGCCATTTTTGGAATATTGCGTGCAAGTCTGGTCTCTTTCATATCGGAAGAATGTTGTGAAACCTGAAAGAGTTCAGAAAAGATTTACAAGGATGTTACCAGGGTTGAAGGATTTGAGCTATTGGGAGAGGCTGAATAAGCTGGGGCTAGTTTGCCTGGAGTGTTGGAGGCTGAGGGGTGACCTTATAGAGGTTTATAAAATCATGACGGGCATGGATAGGATAAATAGACAAGGTCTTTTCCCTGGGGTGGGGAGTCCAGAACTAGAGGGCATAGGTTTAGGATGAAAAGGGCAAGATTTTTCACAAAGATGGTAGTGAGTATATGGAATAAGTTGCCAGAGGAAGTGGCGGAACCATTACAATTATAGCATTTAAAAGGCATCTGGATGGGTAAATGAATAGGAAGGGTTTACAGGGATATGGGCCAAGTGCATGCAAGTGGGACTCGATTAGGTTAGGATATCTGGTCAGCATGGACGAGTCACACCAAACGGTCTGTTTCCATGCTGTACATCTGTCTGACTCCATGTGCTATTTACATGGATCTCCCACATGCTGCAGTCTTGACACATCTCATATTCGGTAATCCTTATGTAATTAATGAATTAATTTGTGATCTTATTCAATGTTAAAGTTCAAGAATATAAAATAGAACAACTTAACTTACATGAGACTGAAACTCATGTTATCCAGCAAGAACAAATTCCAATCATTTCCAAACAAACAACCTCTCTCTGACTCTAATTGTTTGTCTTGGCATTGTTTTCTCACCTCCACTGCCAGGTAATAGTGACTGCCTGTTTAGGGATCCTCATCTCACTCGCTCCTTTAGATAACACGGATTATCTGTGTCCGAGTCATCCCCTCACAACTCCTCTAGGTAATGCTAGCTGCCTATTGAGTGTCCTCAGCTCACCTTGTCCTTCCAGAAGCATTCGGGAAGCACTATTACTATTAATAGAAAATTGTTTAAACATATTCATACTGCAAATTTTAATCACCTTTTTGGTTCTGTGACTATTTTTTTTTTCCTGATTAACACCTGGAGATGCAGTCTCAAAAGACAGAGAAATGTTTATGAAAGGAGTTCCAAAGCCTTTGTTTGTCCTTGGAGAGCTGGTCAGTCCCAGAAAGTGACCATAATGGGCAGTGCAGGCTTAGGTAAGTAAGAGGTGACTTAATTTTGTGGTAGACAAGGTTTAGTGGTGTCAGGTCATTTAAGGTTTACCTATCTCCATGGTGCATTGGCTACAGTGGGAGATATCTCACTAAATCAACATTCAATAATGTGACAAGAAAGTTAATTAATAAATTAGTCTTGCCAACTGAAGCAAGTTATAAAATCATGCTTTTCTTGTTGTTTTCTTCACAGTAAGATTATTCTCTAATATCTTTCTGAAATTTGCTCACACATTCTCTGTGAGATAAAAATATTGAAACAAATCCCCTCATGTGGAAAAGTCAGACACTTGATGCTGGATAGACTTGTCTGAACATGGTTGCCACAACACTAAGGAAGAAGTATAACTTTTCTCAGTTTCCAACTCTAACTTCAGTGTTAGCATCGGAACTCAAAAGTTCAGCTATTGCTAAAACTGACCATTTCTGCTCCAGCTCCAAAAGTGCAAAAAGGCAATTGGAAGTAAACAGATATTTCCAGCAATTAGATCTGGGTTGATCAGGTCTAGAAATGGAGGACATATCATCAATATTACCATTTACCTGATACATTTTACTTGTTCAGCAGGTTAGGAGCATCTTCAAATTTCATCATAGTCTTTATTGAAACATAACACAAACTGAAATGCAGAGAAGACATTCTGAACCACTGAGGTTCAAGAGACAGCTTGTTGCCAGCTTCTCGGGGGTAATTAGGGATCAACAGCAAATGCTGGCCTGGCCAGAATAAAAGCAATTGACCTCTCACTCCTCAGCCTTGGATACTTTCCAATGAAGCTGAACACAAGCTTGAGAAACAGCAACTCATCTTTCAATAAGGCACTACTTTATTTCCTTTTGGAATTAGTATTGAATTCAAGAGTTCTGTTTTCTAAATAACAGACAGGGATACTGCTTGCTGCAACAGATTGTACATTGGTCTTTACTCTAAAAGATTAAACCACAAGTGTAAACAAGTCTTGATGCAATTCTACAGAGCTCTGGCGAAAGCACACCTGAAGTGCCTGAATAGCCGTGTTGGAGGAGTTTTTTTTTATTTATTAATTGCCAGCAATGTGGGCAATAAAGAAACTATAGTTTATATCAAGACAAAACTTAAGTAATACTTGAAGCAGAAGAAGGAAAGTACATGGCAATGTTTTGGGTTGTTCTCACCAAGAGCTGGCAAAGACAGAATCTTTTGAAAGATCTCTTTCTGTGCTGAAAACATCTAAGGTCATATAGCACTAGTACTAAACATTCCTGTACTACTCCCACAGTTCATCATGCATACCAGCCACTACTGTCTTCCATCAAGAATGATGTTTACAACCAAAATTATAAAGGAGTGGAGAACTGAGATAATCTTCATTATGTACTCCAAGAGCATATTAATGAGATGAGATTTCACTTCTCTCAAATGCCAGAGTGATGAGTACTTACACAATTCAGACTGTTTACTATAAGCACTAAGTTTATAGGTAAGCCTGCTTTTGAAAAAGAAACATATTTTTAAAAAGCATTTGGAACTGAAGCTTATTCCCAAAGGTCAAGTCACAAAAATTAGATGAATAAGGAGCTATATCATTTAACTGCTTCACCTCAAAAGATACATTTTTTGCTCTGTTAGAATCACTAACAAAATGCATGAGCTCCAATTTACAAATTATCCATTCAACAACTATATTGTCATCATTGGGTAAATGCATGCAAATCAGAATACTTGCACCGTAAAATGCTGTAGAAATAGTATTTCAGAATCATATACAAATACCTATATTATATGGATATTTTCATGTTGTGAAATCTTATTCCCAGTTTTAAGTTCTTATAAAATTGATTTTTTTCACACAGCTGCCTATCTGTTGCAGATATAAATTTTTTGTTTGTATAACTAGCAGTGAACACTTTGCGTACTATTGATTATTGAACTGTCAAGATCACATGGTTTATTTCCTTCATTTTTAAGGCTGCGGACTAAAAATGGACGGCACTGCTTTAAACCAAGGAGATTGTGCAAAGTGATGGTTGTGGTTTAAAAAGTGTGTTTACTGGAACACCTTGTGAGCTGTTCACAATGTTGCTTTTTCCTGGAACAGTGAAAACAAAGCAGTTAAATGGAACAGACAGGGGTTCTGAACTGGTGGACAATCACTAGATATCAATGTTTTATTGGCACCTCACTAGTTTACCATGGCTTGTATGGGACCAATACTAAAGAAATATTCAGCCTGCAAAGTGAAAATATCAAAAATCTCTCACTCATTCTTTCCCATGCAGAGGTACCAAATAGCCTACACTAAAAGTTAGCCGATTCCCTCATACCTTCCTTTGCAAATCCCTATTGAGAAAAAGGAAAATAATCTTCAAAGACATTGAAAGTGGCAATATCTCATTGAATGAAAGATAGCATCAGTTAGTAAACTTCACCTCATCAGTAAAGAAATAAAGGAATTGGAACAAACCAGAAAACAACACCAACTTCTATGATCCAGATGAATACAATCAGTTTCCTTATTTTGTTTTCTTTTACCGCCCTTAATGTTACTGTTTTATCTATCTTTGTGCATCTGTCCATATGTGAAAGAATTAAAAGATATAAACTTAGTGATACCAGTTAATAATTCATATTTCATTGTTACCATACGTTAAAGATAATTTGCCCATGATAAACAGTTATTTTCATGTGAAATACAGAAACCCAGTGACCATTTTCTTTTAACCTGAGTTCATAATTCGAGTAAATTGGGGACTTTTAATTGTTTGACTAATTTTTTTTAATTGTCACAGCTCCGGGAATAGTGGGGCTTGATTTTCAGTTCACTACCCCAGTGAGTTGTGACAGGACTGGTGGACTGCTATTTATGAAGTAAATATGGCTGCAACTTATTGTTGTTGTTTTGTGACCAATACTGTACCCAAATTCTGACATGAACATTATTTTTCATTTCCTCAAATCACAAAAATTGAGCAGCAATACCGATCAGGAGATTCACTGTCATAGTATGCTAAGCTCACCCATCTTGTGCCATCCTCATACAGCCGCTGTAGCTCATCTGCAATTGCAGATTGTAACATGTGTCATCCAACTACACCTAGATTGATTCCAACATCCACAACTTTTGCTTTATTTCAATTTTAAAAATGCCATGTTGACAAACAAATACCAAGAAACTTTGCAATTACTCCTTAAACTTGTATAAATAAATGCTTCATTTATCAGTAAAAATGCATGCTTTTTCTGTTTGTTTTCTCAAAAATGTGAGCTACACGTCCACAGATAACTGCATGATCCAGTACTTAAACAAAAATGCTTTGCTTGACATATGTTATAGATTGTTAGGAAGTTAACCTACTGCATGATAGTAGAATGGCAGAAAGAGCCCAGACTAGTGTGAATCTAAGTGAGTTTGGCAAGTTTCTCTGCAGGACGGTGAAATGCCAATGCAAATCCTGTGAATGTTGGCATATTTTCCTGTAGGAAGTTGAATGGCAGCGTGATTCCATATACAGGTAGTTCTCGGATAACGCACTTTGGCTATAATGTCGCTGAAGAATTAGGGAACAGTATTTCAAGAACGATCATCTCTGCTCTCAATGCGCGATTCCAGCAGGGATTGGTCCATGCGCTTCATTCTGCGCGTGCGCCGATGTCAGCGCCAAAATCTCCGTGCTGATCTGAACATGTATCAATGTCCGCATCGAAGTCTCAGTGCCGTTCTGTACATGCACGACATCAGCACCAGTCTTCATGTCATTTTGCACATTCGCCGATGTCAGCTGCCGACAGAGCAGTTTTCTGAGAGAGGTACTGTACAGAGAGCAGCTTTCTTACATTTTCTAAATGTACTGAATTAAATTTACTTTTGCTTCATTAATAAATATGATTTCAACCTTCATTCTGGCTGCTATACTTTGTGTTAGACTTTCGGGTGATTTTTGAGCGATCGTGAGTGATATTTTTTGCTGGTACGCCCCTAACCCCACTTTTCCCACAGGCCTCATTATTTATATTAAGTGATTTGCTATTAAGCGAGGTTTAGCTGGAATGCAATTATGGCGTTATAGAAGAACTACCTGTAGTCAATAACTGAAACAGACGTTATATGAATTTATATCTTTATGATGCCTGTTCTGTCAATTTTTTTTCTTTGAATGCTGTCTTCAAATTTCTTCTTAATTTGCTTGTCCTGAGGTGATCACATTTTTCGTACCACAATGTTAACTTGCTATGACTGCTGCTTAAGTATATCCAGGTCCCCCTAAGTACAGACATTTTCCAGTCTCTCTCAATTCATTTTAGAAAAGTCCTGCTCGTTTTCATTCTTCTGAGCAAAGCAGATAATTGCCTCTTTAACACTTGCCCACTCATCCACCTTAAATATATTCTTCTGGAGGAAAGACATCCAATCAAGCAAAAAAAAAGTGCAAAATACATCTGTATATTTAGAAGTGTTTTCTGTATGCAGAAAACACACTGATTCTGACTAGCCATTACATATAAATATATCTGAGGTTGATATTTCCACAAGGACATTTTTGTCATGTCAGAGAGTCACATTTCAAATATCTGGTTTTAGTCAAAGGAAGCTGTCCAATAAGAAGAACAAGATTTAACCTGCAACTAACAGTTATTTAATCCAGGTAGTTGAGTCTCAATGCAAGTATATATGGAATTTATTACCTACAAGTTTCTCTACACACCATTTCTAACTTTTCTCCAACAAAACAAAGCACATTCTAAGGACCTGGGCACTGCAACTAAAAACATGACAGAGATAATAAGTGCTTTGGGCATTTCATTCACAATTAAAGAGTGAAATCTGCCCAGCCTCTGAATGACGTGGTATTAGCAAGTCAGTTGGAAAACTGAGTTGAAATTAGCAGAAATTAGATTTAACATAAGAATAAGGCTGATTCTCCTACCACTTCTTGAATGGCGAGATGAAAATCTCGCTAGTAATTAGTAAGAGGCCTATTTGCACCCATTTGCGTGTAAGAGCATGCCATCATTATCAAACCTCATCTCACTGATATGCTATTTCCCATTCTTCCACCTTCCACCTACCCGTTAGAAACTAGACGTTGACAATTCCCAAAATGAAAGTCAGAGCAGGTACCTGGTGACTGCAATGCAATATTTGTTCCTCTGAGGCTCCAGCAGTCATCAACATCCCAAAGCAAGCTGCAGGGGCATTAGCATGGACACATTCCAGCCTTACCTTATCCTAATGGCACACCTCCAACATACTTACAACACAGCTCTAGACTTCACTGTTGCACTGCGGAGAACATAGTGGCCTGGCATTACTACCAGGGCATTTTGTGCTCGGGAACAGACACCCAAACCATGGATTAGATCAGGGTACATCTCAGGGATCCTTGCTTGCTCCCTTCACACTCACTCACTTTATGGCTACTTAGATGCTCACAGCATCTTCTGCCTTGCCTTCCCCTTTAGTACTTCTGGTCTCTTCAGCCAGATCCTAAAAGCTCACAGTACCTCTACCTTGCATTGCTGTTTAGCTCAGGCACAAAGCCAAGCAGCTTGTCATGTTTGTCAGCAGTCCTAAGTCAAGGGAATGAACAAGTTGCTGTTTGGCACAATGCTATATCAATCTCACACATGCAGCATATGCCAGCAGCATACATGGTAAACATAGCGCATATGATTCAACCAAAAGACCATGTCTGAAAGCCTAAGTGGACAAAATTCTAAGTCAGGCCAAGAGAGACTGTATTTATATGATGGCAGAGATGCCAGGCATCCAGGAGGCATTGGAACTGATCAGTACTTCACCACTGATGAGAGGGAAGAGGAGGCAAACAGAGCACCACAAAGGCATGGTGCACAGGTAATAAGACAAATTTCAAACAACAGTGATAATCTCACTCGGGCTCACAGGGAGAAACCGTACATTAAGCTTGTCAAATTGACAATTAGCTCATTTCTGATAAAACTTCAGACCATAGTATCATCACTCCTCATCACCATTACAGACCTTTCCGAAGCTCTGTAGAATTTAGCACAATCTAGAAAAGGGAGTCCATATTGCCAGACTGTGGTGATACACCTACAATCCCTCTTAGGATGCAATACTGTCTACTAAGTTCAAGACGTATTGGTTGGCTTTGAAAATTATGGTAAAGTAGATCTCGACATGGCTCCTGAGGCTTTCTGTGGTGGTTAGTGGGCGATTTGACTTGCAGCATATAAAGGTAAAAGGTGCTGGGTGGAGGACATGGGTCGCCACTTAGTGACCACAGGGAATAAAGGGGGTCATTGGTATTGGATATGAGGGGTGATGACTGGTGGGTAGCGAAGCATTGGTTGGCATTGAATGCAAATGCTAGAGTTCCTTCTTATTATTTTTGTCACAACTGGGATGAAGTCTCAAAGCATTGAGGTGGGCCCTTTAACCAGACCACATCAATAGTTGTTAGTCGTCATAGCAGTCTCCAAACTATTCTTGCTGGTGGCAAGCCAGACTCTAAAGTGCACCCCTGTCCACATACAATTCTATGTCTCTAACCGCACTAGAATGAAAATCTGTCCATTCAGGGCTCTTTCGCCTGAGGGGGGCTCAACAAGCCAGGAAATAGTCAAATTTGTATATCAACCTCAAAAACATACACACGGGTCATAGTTTCTTGCAGGACATTTAGGACAATCACTTACATTCCATCATTTGGCAAATGCACCTTGTCGAAGCCCAAGAAACCACAATGTCATAATACAAGGAAGATGTGATATTACTTTAAATTTGAGAAAGTTGAACGAATACACTGGGACCAATAGTGCACTGAAGATCCTTTTGAGAGATAATATAGCCATTCATGAATAGAAAGGAACATTATGGGAATTTTCCCTCTGAGTTCTTGATTGCATGACAAGTATAAGGCTGAGATATGGTTTTCATTTCAAAAGTGTATTTATACCACACTTGCGATGGTTATACATGGGCTAAGAACATTTATACTTTTCTTTCTCATCTTTTTATGGGCCAAATAAAATTGGATTCATCAAAACAAAAATCAAGCAGTCAATTTTGTTAAAGACATACATGAAAACAAATGTTCAGCTTTAAACTATACTTGTAGATGAACACTTAGAAAGTCAGAATATAAACTAAACAAAACTGTAAGCTCTTCGAGCTGCAGCCATTTCAGCTATCTAAATACACATCTGACACAAATCTTCAAACTGTAATGTTTCATTTCATGCCTAACGAACTTCATCAATCCTCCTACCTCCCTGAAGGAAAAACCCATAAACTATTTATCATACTTCCCAGTATGCCTCCGGTTAAACAATAACAGACAAGTGTTACCTTAAAATTAATCTTTACTTGCTCAGTTTCAGACAGGAGTGAATGTATAGATGTCAGGAAAGTAGACAAAAACAACATTAACGTATGTAATAATTTTCTTATCCGTGACGTTTCCGGCTCTGGACTTTTAATATGGTTCAATTGTTGAAACATCAGTTATGTACTCATTTACACAGAAAAATAAACCACATACTTGTCAACTGAAGCAAGGACACAGGAATCCAGAGAATTATTTATTGAGATTACAGAAATTTGTATCAAGATCTTTTTACAAACATCCAGAAAGTCTGTCAACAATTTCAGATGATAAGAGCAATGAATGAGAGGAGAGGACAATTATTCCAGACCCAACTTTTCCTTCAAATTCTGGTCAGGCCCCAGTCCCAATGGGATGATAATTTTGGATGACTCATACGATTGCTGGCAATTTTTCAGTTGAATTATACTCCAAGGAGAACCTGAAACCTTAACATGCAGAACAGCACTGTAATAAAATGGAGAGACATTGGCAGAATGGAAAGAGGAAATAATATGCTACCAAGCTCAGGATCATTCAGGGCAGAAACTGAAATGAAATAAACTAAATTCACTCCAGGCTTTAGTTTAAAAGAAAAGTACAGAATCATTTTCCACTGAAACTGGAAGGAGGGGAAACTGAATTATCTCTTTAATAACAAAGAAATCTTTACAAAAGAAGATGGCTAAATGCACAGTCATTTCAAAATGTAGGCGGAAGTGGATACTGCAGATTGGAGTCAAGACTAGAGTGGTGCTGAAAAAGCACAGCAGGTCAGGCAGCATCTGAGCAGCAGGAAAATCGACGTTTCGGGCAAAAGCCCTTCATCAGGAATTCCGCCGATTTTCCTGGTCCCCGGATGCTGCCTGACCTGCTGTGTTTTTCCAGCACCACTCTAATCTTGACTCATTTCAAAATGCAGTCCTGATGTTAGTTTAGCATTCTGGTCATGCTTTACGCATGACGTAGTACGTATTATTTTATATGAGCTTTTCAAATAAACTGAGCTAAAAATTTGAAATGTTACAATCAGCTTTAATATTAAATGAACACTGCACTAAGTTTTCAATGCAGCTGATTGATCTGGCCAATCAGATTTCAGTGGACATGCTTAGTGTGACCAAATGATCAATCAGTCCTTCAAAATGACAATGAAGAATGTCATTATTTTACCACTATCTTATAAATATATATATTAATGTTCTTTCCATGCCGATTGACATGACCTCTGCAACGATCATAGCTACACACTGAGGTCTAAACCAATCATTGTGGCCAAGCTTTCGCCCTGAGCTAGGCAAAAGTGAGGACTGCAGATGCTGGAGATCAGTGTCAAGATTAGAGCGGTGCTGGAAAAGCACAGCAGGTCAGGCAGCATCCGAGCAGCAGGAAAATCGATGTTTCGGGCAGGAGCCCTTCATCAGGAATGAGCTTCCTGTCAGTAGCGGAACGGCCCCTCTGTCTCTATCTATCTCTCTCTCTCTGCCTGCCACACTTGATGCATTCCCAAATATGTTTTTGCAAATGGCTGTATGATAGCAGCATCATTCTTCCCAAGTGACAGCCTGCAACTAAATTTTTAAAAAAATTTACTCCTTAATTACTGCTCTTACCACTTTAAAGAAATGCGAAGACAGCAAAACTAATTTTTTCCATTGCAACAACATGCATTTTCCTTGTACTACCAACAATTTAAAATATGTTAGAAGTTCACAATTTGGACTTTGAAACCACAAACAATTTCTAAATTTGCTGATATTAGACAATACAAACAGTAGGAGCAAATGGCTGGCAAATGAAAGTCAACGCATATAAATATCAGATAATACTTTTTTTCGAAAGAATAGGGAGGTCACTTATGAATGCACTAATTACGAAACATTGCACTGTAGGTTAGCAACATAATAAAACAAAAATCAAACACTAGTTTTTATTTCTACAAGGACAAAATCAAAAAACTACACAAGTTATCTGAATTTGTATCAAACTTCAGTTGGATCAAATTTAGAAGGAATGTAGTTCTCATTGCCATATTATAAATGGATGCATGCATGGAGAAGGCAAAGAAAAGGGATCTACGTATGTGCAAACAAATGCAAGGGTATACATATCGGTACAGGATATCAAAAGATGGGAGAAAAACATTCATAATATTAACCGAAAGGTTGCCCACGGAACTGACCCTCATTCCATGTTTTATGCGTTTTGTATAGAGCAGCATTAAATTGGAAAAAACAGAATCTGAGTGGCTGTACCTCCAATGACAGCATCAATCTCTGCCAATGCTCCAGGCCCTCAAATGACAGGTTCCTTCCCACCTGTGCTTGTCACTCCTTTATAAACAGAATCTACAACTGGAAGATCAGAAAGGATGGGAAGGAGTATGACCAGTAAGCTTTCCATTGTCAGGAAGGAGAGATCAAATCCAGAGAAGACACAGCCCGAGTGAGTATATAGTTCAGGGAGTTTGATAAGGGTTACCCATGGTAGGCTAATGGAGAAAGTGAAGTCGCATGGGGTCTAGGGTGTAGTAGCTAGATGGATAGAGAACTGGCTGGGCAACAGGAGACAGACAGTAGTGGAAGGGAGTTTCTCAAAATGGAGACTTGTGACCAGTGATGTTCCACAGGAATCAGTGCTGAGACCATTGTTGTTTGTGATATTTATAAATGATCTGGAGAAAGGTATAGGTGGTCTGATTAGCAAGTTTGCAGATGACACTAAGGTTAGTGGAGTAGCAGATAGTGAAGGGGACTATCTGAGAAGGCAACAGAATATAGATAGATTGGAGAGTTGGGCAGAGAAATGGCAGATGGAGTTACAGAATGGCAGATACAGGAAACCCTGGATGAATCAGTACATATAGAATCTGCTAAAAACCAGGCATGAGGCCTTCAGATCATGAGACCTACTCAAACATAAGGAATCCAAGTATGACCTTCGCAGAGCCATTAAGACAGTCAAGGACCAATACTGGTCCAAACTAGAGACCCAGACAGACACTTGGTGACTACTGCAAGGACTGAATGACATCAGAGGTTCTAAAAAGAGACAGTGCAAGATAGCAGACGATGATATCCCTCTCAGATCATCTCAATGCCATCTATGCTCACTTTGAGCAGAATTCCGGTGGAGAGGTAACACGTATTCTGACAAACCTATCCCAACAATCACTGCATCAGAGGTCAGATCAGTTTTCCTTCGTGTGAATCCAAGGAAAGCGATGGAATACCAGGCAATGCATTCAGAGCATGCACAGAACAACTGGTAGAGGTCTTCTCAGACATCTTCAACCTCTTCCTGCAATAGGCCACTGTCCCTGACTGTTTCAAGAGAGCCAACTTCATCCCTGTGCCTAAGCCGGCTCATGCAGCATGTCTCAATAATTACCGCCCAGTGTCCCTGACTTCAGTGGTCATGAAGTGCTTTGAAAGGCTCGTCATGGCATTAATCAACTCCAGCCTCCCCACTACTTTTGACATTCTCGAATTTGCCTATCGAACCAACAGATCCATGTCAGATGCCATATCACTTGCCCTTCACTCCTCTCTAGAACATCCTGACACCAAGAACAGCTACGTAAGAATCCTACTCATTGACTACAGTTCAGCCTTCACTAAACTTAGTGATCTCAAACTAAGGCCCACTCTCTGCAACTGGATCCTCAGTTTCCTGACCCACAGGCCACAATCAGTGAAGATTGGGGACCATATTTCATCCTCACTAACACTCAACACCAGAAACTCCAGGGGTTCGTACTCAGCCCCCTACTATACTCACTGCATACCCATGACTGCGTCGCCAAATACCAGACTAATGCTATTTACAAGTTCACTGATGATACCACCATAATTGGGCGAATCTCAGATGGCAACGAAACAGACCACAGATTGTAGGTCAAAGACCTGGAAAAATGGTGCACTGAGAACAACCGAGCTCTCAATGCCAGCAAAACCAAGAAACTCTGTTGACTTTTAGCGGGATGTTACTCGTGTCCCCCCCTACACATTAACAGCACAGAGGTGGAACGAGTGGAGAGTGTCAAGCTCCTGGGAATGGTCATCCTCAACACGCTTTCTTGGACTCATGTGGAAGCACTTGTTGCAAAGGCCCAAAAACATCTGGTCTTCCTCTGGCAGCTGAGGAAATTTGGCATGATGGCGAATACCCACTTTTATACATGTGCCAGAGAGCATTCTGTCTGGATGTATCACTACCTGGTATGGTAACTGTACCATTCAAAATCGGAGACTGTTATAGAGTGTGGTGAACTCAGCCGGGGCAATCGCCAAGGTCAACCTCCTATCTACAGAATCCAACTACCTGGCCCACTGTCAAGGAAAGGCCGCCAGCATTCCCAAAGATCCATCCTACCTTGGCAATGTTTCTCTACAACCTCTACCATCGGGGAGAAGGTACAAAAGCCTGAACACACACACACACCAGCCAGTTTTGAAACAGATTCTACCCTACTGTTGTTAGGATATTAAAGGGACTCAAACTCTTAACATTCACCTTCACCTATGTTTTTGTTTTGGCCGCTGATTACCTATTATTTACTTATCTATGCTATTTAACAATGTGATTTGCCTGTATTGCTCGCAAGACAAAGCTTTTCACTGACAAGACAAAGAGATTTAATTCAATTCAATTCAATCCAGGCAAATGCGAAGTGATGTATTTTGAAAGATACAATTCTAGAGCAAACTATACGTTAAATGGAAAAGCCCTGGAGAAATTGATGGACAGAGAGATCTGGTTGTTCAGGTCCATTGTACCCTAAAGGTGGTAACACTGGCTGATAGAGTGGTCAAGGCGGCATAAGACATGCTTTCATTCATTGGACATGGTATTGAGTACAAGAGTTGGCAGGTTATGTTACAGTTGTGTAAGACTTTGGTTCGGCCACATTTGGAATACAGAGTGCAGTTCCGGTCACAACATTACCAGAAGGATGTGAATGCTTTGGAGAGGGTGCAAAGGAGGTTCACCAGGTGTTGCCTGGTATAGAGGGTTCTAGCTATGAAGAGAGGTTGAGTAGATTAGGATTATTTTCATTAGAAAGATGGAGATTGAGGGATTAGATTAGATTCCCTACAGTATGGAAACAGGCCTTTCAGCCCAACAAGTCCACACCAACCTTCCAAAGATTAACCCACCCAAACGCATTCCCTTACCCTACATTTACCCCTAACAGATGCACCGAACATAATGGGCAATTTAACATGGCCACATCACCTGACCTGCACATCTTTGGATTGTGGGAGAAAACTCACGCAGACACAGAGAATGCGCAAACTCCACACAGACAGTTACCTGAGGCAGGAATTGAACCTGGGTCCCGGGTGCTGTGAGGCAGCAGGGCCAACCACTGAGCCACCATTCCACCCCTTGATTGAGGTCTACAAAATCATGAGACGTACAGACAGGGTGGATAGTACGAACCTTCCCTCTCTCCCCCTGCCCAGAGTGGAGGATTCAATTACTAGGGGAAGGATTGATTGGAAGGGGACTCTCGCAGGGAAGACAGTAGAGCAGCAAGGCAGGAGTTTGAGGGTAATTAGGGATGCACAGCAAAAATTCATCTCAAATGCAAAAATTGTATGAAGGTGAGGATGAGGCAACCATGGCTGACAAGAAAAGTCAGGATCGGCATAAAAGCAAAAGAGAATGTTTATAATGTGGTGAAGATTAGTGGGAAGCCGAAGGATTGAGAAGCCTTCAAACACCAGTAAAGAGTAGCTAATAAAGCATTGAGGCGGCGGTTGGTGGTGGTGGTGGTGTTGCAGAAAATGAAAACGAGCGAAAGCTAACTAGTAATAAAAAAGACGATTGCAAGAGTTTTTTTTAGATAGATAAAAGGTAAAAGAGAGGCAAAAGTGAACATTGGACTACTGGAAAATGAGGCTAGAAAAGTACTCATGGAGAAACAAACAGCAGAGAATAATCTGCATCAATCTTCACAGTGGGAGACATCAGTAGGACAGCAGAATCTAAAGACGGTCAGGGGGCAAAGGTGAGTGTACTGGCCATCACCAAGGAGAAGGTGCTGTAGAAGCGGAAAAATCGGAACATGGATAAATAATCTGGACCAGATGAACTGCACCCCAGGGTCCGAAGGAGATAGCTGAGGAGATTATGGCTGCATTGTTGATGAGGTCTCCAGAGAACTGGAAAATAGCTAATGTAACACTCCCATGAAACTTGAAAGGGTTCGGAAAAGATTTACAAGGATGTTGCCAGGGTTGGAGAATCTGAGCTACAGGGAGAGGCTGAACTGGCTGGGGCTGTTTTCCCTGGAACGTCGGAGGCTGAGGGGTAACCTTATAGAGGTTTACAAAATTATGAGGGGCATGGATAGGATAAATAGACAAAGTCTTTTCCCTAGGGTTGGGGAGTCCAGAACTAGAGGGCATAGGTTTAGGGTGAGAGGGGAAAGATATAAAAGAGACCTAAGGGGCAACGTTTTCACGCTGAGGGTGGTACGTGTATGGAATGAGCTGCCAGAGGATGTGGTGGAGGCTGGTATAATTGCAACATTTAAGAGGCATTTGGATGGATATATGAATAGGAAGGGTTTGGAGGGATATGGGCCGGGCATTGGCAGGTGGAACTAGATGGGGTTGGGATATCTAGTTGGCATGAATGGGTTGGACCGAAGGGTCTGTTTCCATGCTGTACATCTCTATGACTCTAAGAAGGAACAGAGGCAGAAGACAGGAAATCTCGGTCACTGCAAAGATGTGAGAGTCCATTACTTAGGATGAGATAGCAAAGTATTTGGATGTGCATGGCAAAATAGGACTGAGCCAGGACAACTTCATCAAGGAGGTGTCATGCCTGACAAATCTGTTCGAACTCTTTGAGTAGGTAATGAGCAAGTTAAGCAGAGGAGAGGACTTAGATGTGGTCTATTTGGATTTCCAAAACACATTTGACAAGATGTCACACAGGAGGCTGTTAAATAAGATAAGAGCCTATGGTCTTAGGGATAAGGTATGGCATAGATAAAGTATTAACTGACTGACAAAATGCAGAGAGTGGAGATAAAGGAGTCTTATTCAGAACATCAGCCAATGACTCGTCGAGTTCCACAGAAATCAGCGTTGCAATCACAATTATTTACATTACATAACAACAATCAGGATGAAGGAACAGAGGGCATTATTGTTAAATTTGCAGATGACTCAAAGATAACTGGAGGAACAGATAGTGTTTAGGAACTGAGGAGGCTGCAGAAGGACTTAGACAGGCTAGGAGAATGGGCAAAGTAGTGGCAGATGGAATATAAATGTGGGAAAATGTGAAGTTATGTAATCTTGTAGGAAGAAAAGTGGCATAGATTATTTTCTGAATGCGGAAAGGATTTGGAAACCTGAATCAGCAATGGACTTAGAGGACACTCAAGGTTAACATGCAGTTTCAGTGGGCAGTTAGGAAGGCAAATGCAATGTTGGCATTCATTTCAAGACGATTAGAATACAATAGCAGAGATGCACTACTGAGGCCGTGTAAACCTCTGGTCCAACTACATTTAGAATATTGTGAGCAGTTTTGGGCCCTGATCTAAGGAAGGATGTATTGGCCTTGCACAGTCCAGAGGAGATTAACAATAATGATCCCAGAGATTAAGGGCTTGTCATATGAAGGGCGGTTCTGAACTCTGGGTCTTACTCAATGGAGTTGCAAAGGATATGGGTGGATCTCATTGAAATTTATAGAATATTTGGAAGTCAGAATAGAGTGAATGAGATGATGTTTCCCCTTGTCGGAGAGACTGGGACCCAAGGACAATGCCTCAGATTGAAGAGACGGCCCTTTGGAACGGAGTTGAGGAGGAATTTCATCAACCAAAGGGTAGTAAATCTGTGGAATTCATGGCCTCAGCAGCCTTCTGTGGTAAAGTCGGAGAGTGTTTTAAAGACAGACATAGTTAGCGTCTGGACTGGTAAGGACATCAAGGCTTACAGCGAGAAGGCAGGAGAATGGGGTTGAGAAACATAGCAGCCATGATCAAATGGTAGAGCAGACTCAATAAGCTGAAAGGCCTAAATCAATTTGTATATCTTGTGTTCTTATGTAACCTATGGGGGACTTCAGCCTGTACTATCCATCAGTTTCACCTGTCAACCTCCTCTTGGATGGAAGGACAAAATAAAGAAGCAAAGTATAAGACAACACATTCAGTAGAGCTTTACTGAGAGCTAAAGAAATGATTTACTGTCTCATGAGATGAAAAACATTTCACAAAGACAAAAAAGAGAAAAGACAAAGGGAAACTGAGATCAACGTGAAATACAGGAAAGCATTTCTATTGCAAGTCACTAACAATCTCTATTGTTTATCGGATGAAAAAATACAAGTTTAAAAACTCTTAAAAACTGACACAGCTTCAAAACAGCTGCCATGTGTAATAAATATTTAACAATACAAAGCTCGTCTAGTTTATAAGTTTTTGACATGAACACACAAAAATACACGTGAATTTGTAATTTATGATGACTGAGTGAGTTGGTGAAAATGAAAAAGGAGCCCCAGAAAACCAAAAAGTGCTGCTGTCAACCTGAAGGCAAGCAGTTTCCTTCCTCAAAAATTATTTTGACCCAGGAAACCATTAATATGGGAAATTCACTTGTGATACTTATTTACTCAAGAAGTGGTGAGAACACGAAACTCATTACAGAGTTTGAAGACCCATTAGCATGGTTGCCTAGCTCCCCCTTCAATGCAATCATGTCAGGAGAAAGTAGAGGGCTGTATTCATAGGTTTATATGAGCAAAGACAGGTGGTGGCTCGAGTGGAGCATTAATGCCACCTTGGACCTGGTGGGCTGAACAGCCTGTTTCTGTCTTACATATCCTGTGCAATATCATTTTTATTTCGATCTCCTCACTTGGATCAATTGCTCCGCAATCCCTGCTCGCAGCATGCAGCTTTATAGAAAAGTGCTACTAAAACTTACATTTACAGAGCATGTTTTAAAGCACAAACCCATAATAAAAAAAATCACAATGTGTCCTTTGTCTGTTAAAATACCTAATTTGTTAGTTCACAAAGTTGGATTTTTAATGCCAATTCACATAAATTTGACATGCATTGTAAATAAACCTTAAACAGCAATTAATGTACCACTTGCAACAGCACATAATTACAGCTATGCAATGGCAAATTTCATTATAATTGACTAAATGGCCAATACATTTTACTCACACAAACTAATTATAATACTTACAGCTGCAGAAAAAAACATAATGGAAAGTGATAATGTGAAACAGTTTTGGGGCTAAGATCTATTATTTAAAAGCTTCCTTGGAGTATTACCAAAGATTGTGAAGTCTTGCATTCTTGAACAGTTCTGAAGATAGTTTGATGGACTGGAAAGCACATTGTATCAAGTTGGAAAATTCAGCAGATAAACCAATTCTCTGTTGCCAAACTAAATTTCTAAAGGCTGTTTAGGTAGGATATGGAAAATAGCCACATAGATTATGAAAAGAACCGCCATTTTACATGGAGATATCCTGAATTGGAAACTTGGGAACTTGGAAACCTATTCCATGGATTAACACTTGCTTAATTTTTTAAAAAATCTATATATTTGTTTTATGTTTGTTGAATCCCTTTAAAATTCTACAAAAAGAAAACCACTTCTCCACCCATTTTCCAGTTAGCACACGCATATTTTGTTTATTTGCTGCTCTTATCCAATCAATCGATCCCAGCCATTTTGTTTACCTGATTCAGTTAACTGTCAATTGTTTAAATATCCAGTTCTATCTGAACTGAATGCATATTCTCAACTGTTGTCACAATGATTTAGCGAATGTCACAATTGCCCTAACTATGTGCAGTAGATGGGACTGCAATGCTGATTTGCATGAGGTTAAGAGATTAGACTGAAACTCTAACAGGACTTCCCCAACCAGATTCTGATCTTGCTTACAGTGGATTACAAAGCATTGGAGTCGATGCTTCAAATATTTAATTTTCATTAATCAACTTGCACTACAAGGATTTTGGTGCAGGCAGAAACTCCAACATTGGGAAAATTTCCAGCTGAACCAGTATGGGAAGGGAGAGATTAGGAAAGAAATACAGTATAAGTGATAGTTTGAAAGCAAACAAAAGACATGAGAGCAGAGTAACAGTCAAACTTGTGCAACAGGCACTTCATTTGGGAACACAAAAAAACCATTCAGCCTGAGAAGCCTATTCTACTATTCAGTGAAATCACCAAGACCAATTTCCTCAATTTCAACCTTCCTGTGCTATCTCCACATTCATTGATATCACTAGCCTACAGTTAGAGTCATAGAGTCGCACAGCAAGGAAACAGACCCTTCAGTCCAACCCGTCCATGCCGACCAGACATCCCAACCCAATCTAGTCCCACTTGCCAGCAACCGGCCTATATCCCTCCAAACCCTTCATATTCATATACCCATCCAAATGCCTCTTAAATGTTGCAATTGTACCAGCCTCCACCACATCCTCTGGCAGCTCATTCCATACACGTACCACACTCTGCGTGAAAAATTTGCCCCTTAGGTCTCTTTTATATCGTTACCCTCTCACCTTAAACCTATGCCCTCGAGTTCTGGACTTCCCGATCCCAGGGAAAAGACTTTGCCTATTTACCCTATCCATGCCCCTCAATTTTGTAAACCTCTATAAGGTCACCATCAGCCTCAGACGCTCCAGGTAAAACAGCCCCAGCCTGTTCAGCCTCTCCCTGCAGCTCAGATCCTCCAACCCTGGCAACATCCTTGTAAATCTTTTCTGAACCCTTTCAAGTTTCACAACATCTTTCCGATAGGAAGGAGACCAGAATTGCACGCAATATTCCAACACAAATGTCCTGTACAGCCGCAACATGACCTCCCAACTCCTATACTCAATACTCTGACTAATAAAGGAAAACATACCAAACGCCTTCTTCACTATACTATCTACCTGCGACTCCACTTTCAAGGAGCTATGAACCTGCACTTCAAGGTCCCTTCGTTCAGCAACACTCCCTAGGACCTTACCATTAAGTGTATAAGTCATGCTAAGATTTGCTTTCCCAAAATGGAGCACCTCGCATTTATCTGGATTAAACTCCATCTGCCACTTCTCAGCCCATTGGCCCATCTGGTCCAGATCCTGTTGTAATCTGAGGTAACCCTCTTCGCTGTCCACTACACCTCCAATTTTGGTGTCATCTGCAAACTTACTAACTGTACCTCTTCCGCTCGCATCCAAGTCATTTATGTAAATGACAAAAAGTAGAGGGCCCAGCACAGATCCTTGTGGTACTCCACTGGCCACAGGCCTCCAGTCTGAAAAACAACCCTCCACCACCACCCTCTGTCGTCTACCTTTGAGCCAGTTCTGTATCCAAATGGCTAGTTCTCCCTGTATTCCATGAGATCTAACCTTACTAATCAGTCTCCCATGGGGAACCTTGTCGAACGCCTTACTGAAGTCCATATAGATCACATCTCCTGCTCTGCCCTCATCAATCCTCTTTGTTACTTCTTCAAAAAAATTAATCAAGTTTGTGAGACATGATTTCCCACGCACAAAGCCATGTTGACTATCTCGAATCAGTCCTTGCCTTTCCAAATACATGTACATCCTGTCCGTCAGGATTCCCTCCAACAACTTGCCCACCACCGAGGTCAGGCTCACCGGTCTATAGTTCCCTGGCTTGTCCTTACCACCCTTCTTAAACAGTGGCACCACGTTTGCCAACCTCCAATCTTCCAGCACTTCACCTATGACTATCGATGACACAAATATCTCAGCAAGAGGCCCAGCAATCACTTCTTGAGAAAACTAATCAGTCTAAAGCAAATAAACCAGAAAAGGGAAACAGAAATCATAAGTAAAACATTAAAGTAAGAGAGGAGTCTGTTACCTAAATAAACATTCCTTATCCAAGTGTACTCAGTACACAAAACAAATGGAGTGAATTGCAACCACAATAGAAGGAGACAGTGGGTGTGACTGAATACATCAACATGTCAATTTATCAGAGAAAATTAGCATGAATTTCTAAAGTCAGTTCGTGTCTGACAAAGCGAATGAATTTTTGTTTTGAAGTGGCACCAAAAATATTGGAGTGGAATGTCTATGGATGCTGTTATATGGACTTCCTAAGGTATTTAATAAAATCTTTCATGAATGTTTTCATGAGTTTCAACTTCAGCGAATGAAGACAAATTGTGGCCCTGTTAGAAAACTGGATGATGACAGGAGACAGAATAGGTTTATTGGTTAGGTAGCCTAATTTGCAGGCTATGATGAGGACTGTCTGCGAGGATCTGTGTTGTGGCCTCACCTGTGCACCAGACTGATTAACTTAAAGGACAGTAGTCATGATTTGGAGATGCCGGTTTTGGACTGGGGTGTACAAAGTTAAAAATCACTCAAAGTTAAAATAACCTGATGTTGTGTGATTTTTAACTTAAAGGATGGCATAGAAAGTCCCATATCCAAATTTACTGATAGCATAAGTAGGGATAGTATTCTTAGTAGTGGAGATGAAAAATAAAATTGAGAGATATTCAATGAATGACAGAACAATAATAGATGGACTTCAATGCAAAGAAAGGTCACCCACTTTGAATCTAAAATGATAAACAGGGTACTTTATAGATTTAAAATAGTAGAAATAGAAAGAAGCAACAAGACTTTGGGGGGGGGGGGGGGGGGGGGGGGAGAGAGGGGGGCTGATGTACCCAGATCATTAAATATTATGAATAGTTGTAAAAGATTTTCAAAAATTTGAAGAAATTATAGCCTCATTTAAAATATTAATGAAATGGAAGTTTGTGCACCATAGAGTCTACCATTACAATATCTGACCTCCAAGGGTTAAAGAATGAGAAGAGATTCAACAAACAAGGTCATATACCCTAGAATTTAGACGGTGAAGCCATAATTTGATTAAAGTTTTCAATAGGTCATGGGAAATAGACAGGACATAAATATAGATAATTTTGTTTGCTGGTTGAGAGATTGAGAACGTAATCCAAAACTGGAGCCAAATCTGACAAGATCTGAAAGTAAAGGCTGAGAGAAATTTGGAACTCAATTCCAAAGGCTGTGACAATTTTGTTAACCCAAGGCAATAATGGAAGTATATGCAACAAAAGTGGCACACACAGTTAAGTTGTAGATTAACCATGATCTCAACTTCAAAACAGGTTCAAGGTTTAAACAGCTTACTCTTTTTCAAATTTGCTATTTCAGCTCAATACATTATTTAAATATATCCAAATATCTCAAGTGCTTCACTCACTCAGCATAATTAATTTAGTTCCCCCAAACCTCTCATTTTTTTATGCAAAATATTTTCTTCCATTTAACTGTCGGTCTCACCTTGGACACTTTGTCCCCATTTAAAATAATTTACATTTCACAGTATTAAGTTTCATCTTCTTCTATGTGCCAAGATTCTAAGTGTATTTATAGCCTTCTACAGTTTATTCAACTCAGTTTTGCAGCATACCAACTTTATTTGCTTTGCATCATCTGTAAATTCAACCACTGATGTGTTCTGAGCTCCATAAAATTTATTAAGATCCTAAGCAAGGGGTGCCAAAACAGAATACAATGACAAGCTCTGTACCACCATTGTCTAACTTCTACCAAGTAACTAAATACATATCTATTGCAAAATATTCCCACAGATTCATAATTCATTCACTGTAGGAGACTTTTCAGAGGTACCATACCGAAGACCTCATGAAAATACACGCACACCATTATTCACTGCCTTCATTTATCTAAGAATGGGTTGAAAAATGGTAGATGGAGTTCAATTTGGGTAAATGTGCATATTGAATTTCAGTACAACAAACAGGGGTAGGTTGTGTATGAGTAATGGTCTTGGATAGTGTTGTAGAACAGAAGGACCTGGGGAGGTCAGGTACATAATCCTTTGAGTTGCCATCACATATAATTAGGGTGATTAAGAAGGCATTTAGCACAGATGCCTTCATTGTTCAGTCCTCTGAGTACAGGAGTTGGTAAGTCATGTTGAGTTTGTACAGAATATTGATGAGGCCTCTTCTGGAATACTGTATCTAGTTCTAGTCATCCTGTTATCGGAAGGATATTGGGGTTCATGAGAGATTTACCAGATGTTGCCAGGTATTGAAGGTTTGAGTTATAAAGAAAGGCTGGACAGGCTGGGATGTTTCTCACTGGAGCATAGAAGGTTGAGAGGTGACCTTAGACAGGTTTATAAAATCATGAGGAGTATAGATGGGATTAATGGTAGTTGCCTTTTCACTAGGATGTGGATTTCCATTCTAGGAGCCATATTTTTAAGGTGAGAGGAGTGAGATTTAAAAAAATGAGGGGCAAATCTTTCTACAGAGGGTGTTCAGCTGTGGATGAACTTCCTGAGGTACAATGTTTAAAAGACACTTAAATCAATACATGAGTAGGAAAAGTTTGGAGGGATATGGACCAGGAGCAGACAGGTGGAGTCACTTTAATTTGTGATTATGTTTGATATGGACTGGGTAGACCAAAAGGTCTGTTTCCATGCTGTGTATGATTCTATTTTATTAAGTATTAAAGCAAATGTACTGAGATGTTAAAAGATGTTAAACTATTCTTTCCCAGAGTATAGTAGACCAATAGGAGAACAAACTCTCAATGTGCCTTCAGGAGAGTTTTGAACTAGTTCCTGGATGGCAAGGTGAAGTTTTAAAGAAGGCAATTTTCTCTCCAATTCATTTACAGGAAATGGGAGTCACTAGTTGCCTCTCCTGAATTACCCTTGAGAAGATGGTGGTGAACTGCCTTCTGGAGCTCCTGTAGTCCATTTGTTGTATGCTGGCCCCTATGGGCAGAGTTCCAGCAACTGATCCAATAACACTGAAGTTAAAATACCAAGTACTATATTTGTGGACCATGAGGGTTCCTGGACTAGTTTTCATCATCTAAGGGAGTTGGGGAGGACAGACAGATGCACATATATCCACACAAGACTTCATGATGTTGGCTTTGATTTCCTAAACAAGACGTTGCAGGCACTGCCATTGTCTTGGGCAGATTTGGTTGTTAATTTGTTTGGTTGTTAACTTAGTCAAGGAATTAAGGGCTACGGGGAGAATGCGGGTAAGTGGAGTTGAAATGCCCATCAGCCATGATTGAATGGCGGAGTGGACTCGATGGGCCGAATGGCCTTGCTTCCACTCCTATGTCTTATGGTCTTATTTCCTGTCTGCTGATCTTGTACACGTATATAGTATGTTAAAGCTGGAAAATTAGATTGCCATAATCTTCCTTTGATGGACACATATCGGCTATGACTTTTTTTTCTATTCAGATTGCCAGCAAGTTATCTATAATAAGGTCTTCCATAACGAATAGGAATATCATCTCTCTTTCTTCAGTTCTTTAGTAACTCTCTAGTGTTCAGTGATTTCTAGAAGATTTATGCTGAAGTTCTTTCAATCTCCACTCTTTGTTCCCCAAGGATCATAGGATGCATCTTATTCAATGCTCGAGAATTATTTCCTTGGAATTTTCACACATGTTTGGCAACTACACAGGCAGCAATGTTAAAAGCATCACAATGTATCTCTGCAGCAGCCTCTATCTAACTTCAACTAAACAAAACTACCTGCCTTACTTCTTAGTAAAAACTAAACTTAGATAGCACATTTCCTATCTGTGTAACATTGACTATCAAGTCCTTACTTGTCTTTACTTTCAGTTGTCTCATGTACTCATGATGATCTCAGTACTTATGACATTCTTTTCTAATGAAGATGGAAACCTAATGACAAAACTACTATAGGATCTCATTAGCTTTTAAACTAACTCTTCTGGGCTGTCATCGGACGTATACCAGATGCAAAACACCTGCCATGTAATCAAAAAGGAATCAATTTTCTTTTCACATCAGGAAGGCTTGGGCAGGGTACAACAATAAAAAGACCACAAAAACTTGTGTACTTAAGTGAGACAAGTAGCACGTGTCTAATTATCAGTAGCCAGGACTGAGATACCTTGGCTACAGTCTTGCTTTTCTGTTAAATGACTATCATCCTAGTTAGGAAAAATGGGGAGTTAAAAGGAAGTTCCTCCAAAGTTAAATTGACTCCAATGTGAATACCTGAGACCAACAAATTGAACACCCACAGAATCAAAGAAGTAGGTCTCCAGTTTCTTCAACCTGCTCTACCATTCAATAAGATCATAGCCGATCAACTTCCATTTCCAGTTCCACATTCCCACTTATCCTGGATAACTTTTGATTTCTCTGCCTAGCAAGAATCCACCTTAAAAACAATGAACAACACCAGCTCAACCACCTTCTAAGAAAGAAAGTGACACAAACCTTAGGGGCAAAAAGATTGTTTTCATCCCTTTCGAAAATTATTCAAGATTCTATTAATTTAAAATCATGTCACCATGCTCTTCTCAACCCAGTGCAAAGAAAGCAAAGTCTTTCAAAACCTGTCCTCACAAAGTAAAAATCCACTCACCAGGCATCAATTTAGTAAACTTGTGCTGAACCATGTCTAACACAATTATATTTTCATTCACTAAGGAGACCAAAGCTGCACATAGTACGCAAGATGTGGTGACATTAACAACTTTATGCTGAAGCATGATACCTTTATTTTTATAAAAACAAAACACAGCGGATGCTGGAAATCTGAAACAAACATAGAAAAAATGGTGGAGAAATTCATCACGTCTGGCAGCAGAAATAAAGTTAATGCGTTTATTCCAATGGGACCAGACCATAAGGTGGAGGAACAATCAACCTCACCATCCCTCTGCTGTAACAAATTTGAGATACACTAAACAATAAAAAACTGAAAAAACTGCAGATGCTAGAAATTATTAAAAATCAGAAATTTGTTGTGAAGAAGTACCACTATACCCAAAGCATTTACTCCAATTTATTTTCAAAGATGCTGCCAAATCTGCTAAATTTTTCCAACAATTTCGGTTTTGTTTTTGCTACAGATTCACTGTCCTCTGAAGGAAGAAATTCCTCATCTTCAATATGCAACACCTTAATGTGAGATTATGTCCTCTGGTCCTCGACTCTCCTACAAGGGGAAACAGCTTTCCCACAACCAAGAATTTTATATGTTCCAATTCAGTTGCCTTCATTCTTTTAAATTCCAGTAAGTACAGGCTCAACCTTCTCAACTTCTTTTAAGACCATCCCTCATACCCAGGATCAGCCTGGTGAATCTTCCTTGGACTACCTCCATTTCCTGAGATAAGAGGCCCAAAACTGTTCAACCATAGTGTGACCAGTACTTTGTGTTGCTTTAGCAAAACCTCTCTACTTTTATATGCCATTCCCCTTCAGAACTGAAGAACAGTCGTATCAGACTCAAAACATTAACGTTGTTTGTCTCTTTCCACAAATGCTGCCAGAATATCCTTACTCTTATGCTAATTTCCTCTTATAATAAAGGATAACATCCTATTGGTTTCCTGCACTACATGCTGTACCGACATAGAAACTTTTTGTGATTTGTGCAGCAGAATACCTAGATTCCTCTACAGTCATTCTTTGTTTAAGTCATACTGCTGTTTTATTCTTTCTACCAAAGATAACTTTGTAATTTCTCACGATATTCCATCTAACAATTCATTTTTACCTATTCATTCAACCAATCTATATCTGTCTACAATTTAATTATGTCTTCTTCACACTATATTTTCCTGCCTATCTTTGTGTTACTCATGAATTTAGATACAAAGTTTTCATTTCCTTCATCTGAATCATTGATGCAATTTGTTAAAAAATGAAGCTTCACCATAAACCCTGGTGGGATTCCATGAATCACATCCTGCCAACCAGACAAACAGTTACCATTTATTCATACTCTTATTCTTTTTCCAGTCAGCCAATCTTCGATACATAAAGCATTACCCGCTATACCATGAGCATTTATTTTCTATAACAATCTTTGATGTGGCACCTTATTAAATACCTTCTGAAAGTCCTAGTATATCTATAGGTACCCCTTGATCCACAACACATGCTATTCTTTCAAAGAACTGTAATAAATTGGTAAACACATGTTCCCATTCACAAAACTATGCTGACCCTTCCTGATTACCTTCAGTTTTTTTAAGTACTCAGCTACAAACTTATTCATGACCAATTCTAATATATTTTGTATGACAAACATCAAGCAAACTGGCCTATAATTTGTATTTCCTGCCTCAGTCATTCCTCGAATACAAGTGGTTTTTAATTCATTCACAGGATCAGAGCATCGCTGGAAATTTATTGCTCATTCCTAATCACCCAGAGGACAGTTAAAAATCAACCACATTGCTGATAATCTGGAGGCACATGGAGTTTCCAGTAAATGCAGGGTTACTGCAGTAGATTTTTTTTGGGGGGGGGGGTGGCAGAGAGAAGGGTTGTCTGGCTGTAACGCCTCTATACAATCAGTGCACACTTCATGCACTATAAGGATTCGATGATTCTGCTGCACAAATTTCCACTTTTATTTTTCTTTGATGTCATATAGACCTCAATATTCAAGACCCAAACCTTGTCATCCTACAGCCATGTCTCCCTATAAGCTACAAGACCATATTATTTGCTTCAATGTATGCTTAAAATGTATTTGATTTGTTATGAATGCTCCAGATACAAGGGTATGAAGTATTTTATCTTTGTTATTTTTGCAATATCTAATCTTGATTATTGGTACACTTGTAGGTTTTTTTTTCCTTTCCCTTCACTCAATTCCCATTTTACTACTTTTCTCTCTCACCTGGTCTCTACTCTTCGATATGCCAGATTGATTCGTATCAATCCCTTGCCTGCACCTTTTAGCTTAAAAACTTCTCTACTTTTCTAATTAACAAGGACACTGGCCCCAGTACAGTTCAGGTGTAGACCATTGCATCTGTAAAGCTTCCACTTTCCCTAATAACAGAGCTAGTGACCCAAAATCTTGAACTCACTTCCCCCACACCTGTTTTTCAACTATGTATTTTTTTTTATAACTTTATGCACTGTATGCCTATTTGCAAACACCTCAAATAATAATTTAAATATTATCAGCTTTAAGATTCTACCCTCTAATTTAGTGCTCAGCTCCTCATACTCCCTACGCAAAGCCCCTTTCCTGGTTTGACTTATATCATTGGATCCTGCATGGACCACGACCACTGAATCCTCTTCCTCCCACTACTACAGGTTTCTCCCCAGCTCCATGTTGATGATCTGAACCTTGGTGCCAGGTGGATGACACAACCATGAGTTCTCATTCTTTGCCACAGAAAACATTAACAATTCCCTTCATGGTAATCTCCCCTTCTGCCACAACATTCCTTAGAAGACCTCCCAGTTGAAAGACCTCCTGTGCCATGGTGTTATGATCAGCTTTCACATTCATCCTGCAGCCCCACTTTCATCCAAATAAGCTGACAGAACCAAAAAAACTACTGGACAACTGACAATTCTACCCTCTGGGTCACCTTACTAGCCTCACACTCAGTCAGACTCTTCTGTTCTTGACCACTGTCCAAATCAGAAGATCCTATCCCAGGTGGTAAGCGATAGGGTACATGGCATCTAAATATTTTTGGCCTGCTCTGATGTGCTGCAGCTCAGCTTCAATGTTAATAAGTAGAGCTTCTAGAGGCAAAGACACTGCACAGATGTCTGCTGTAAATTGCAATAGTATCCACTGTTCCGATGTGCCGCAATCTTGGCACATTAGGTTTTTTTGCTATCCTTAATGTATTTTAGTTACTTAATTATATTATTCACTGTTTACATATATTTTATTAACTGTATGATCAATTTGCATACTACTTTAAACCTCAAGAATAAAATACCTTAACCACTTGCTTGATACTCACCAAAAGCTAGCCCCTTTCCCTGGAGAACAGCAAGAATCAATTCCTACAGGGAGAGAAACATAGTAAAGCAAAACCAAATAAAAACCTTCCCTGAACTCCCCATTCACCAAACTTTCAAATTTCCACCTAACTTCCTTAGCTACACTTGTTTGCCTCTGCCAACACTGAGGAATCATATATTTATAGCCAACTAAACCGAGGATGAAGTAGCCAGTTAGCTAATCAACTACACAGCCTATCCAATGTGTGTTTACCCGGAGTAGGTTGCGAGAAACAGAAATCTGTCTGTTTATGCAGTGCTTTCCAATTCCTGCTAGTTACAGAATAGATTAGAGTGACGGATAAAATATAAGGACATGACACTTCAAACTCCCTGTTCACCAAACTCTCAGGTTTGCATCATCTTCAAAATTTGAGAAAATTGAAGAGGTGCAAAATATTTGGTTGCACCATTAGGTTTCAATCTTTTCCTAAAAATAAACATTTTGGAGTGGGTCATGTTCACAAGTTAAAAGACAGCTTTTCAGGACTCGATACTTAATTTTGCTATTGCTTTGAATTACAAAGTGAGAAAGATGTACTTTTTTTGGTTTAGAAATGTTTTTAAAAAGTCAAAGTAAAAACACCCCAGTCTGACAGAGGTATTACAATTTAGTATCAAACATTCTTTCTGGTCAGATTGCCTTTATAGAGAATACATAATGTACAGGTACACAATAAGCACAGGTAAATCAACAAAACTTTCAAAGCCAAAGGGAAATTTTAGTTACTGATTACCATAGTTCTTCGTCTCATGAATAATACCAAAATCACAGGTTAATGCAGCTGAAACTCATCGATATTTCAAGTTCCAAAAAAAACTGATTTATTATGAGAGCTTTAGCATAAAGTAACCTCTATTTGTTATGCCAAAACTAATCTACAGCATTCTATACAAATTCCTTAAAGAGCTGGATCCTGATACAAATACACTTTATCAAGATTTGGAATAGTACTTATATTAGCACTAAATAAAAATGACCAATCCATACAACATTGAAATCCTTGAATGCAAGCTTAAAAGATGGATGGCACAAAAAAATCCCTAGATGTACACTCTCTAAAGATAGAGTAAATTGGTTAAAATTGCTGAGCAGAAGATTAAGAAAGAGATAATCCTGGATACAAAAGGCAGGTTGTAGCCACCATCCCCCTCACAAGGAACAAAACAAATAGGAAAGTTACTCTGGTCACTGGTCTACAAATAGAATACTTGTTTTTCTCTGTTGACAGGGAATAAGTATATTATTAAGTTACCCAAACAGCATACGGGGAGGGGGAACCGAATAATAAATAACAATGATGTTTCTGATGCATTTCAACATAGTATTCCAGCCAATAAGCCGTGAGAACTCGCACTGAATCAGGAATATAGTAATTAACAGCATTAATAAGTATTAACTCAAAGATTCTACAAAATGTAAGCCTTATTCATCCTAATGATTCTGACCTTGCTCTAACATCAACTCATACAATTATCAGAATAAGATTCTTAAAATTTAATTACATATTTTAAATAAAAATTGAACTTAATTTTCATTATTGCATTCTAAATCATCAACATTCAAGCTAAATATAAGCAAATAATTATGCATCATGGAAAATATTAGAAGATATATAAGGTCATCTTACAGTGAGTCATCTCTCAAAAAGCAGCCTCACAGAAGTATTAGCAATGTCCACCCTCTTAGTGACAGGTCATACACAAGGAAAACAAAGAGGTCACAAGCATTGGTAGCTTTGTTGATGACTGTAGTTTTGCAGTATGAAACAGAGCCATAAATAACTGGAAGAGTTCAAATTTATTGCCTTAGATTGTTTTGAATGAACTGATCTCTGCCAGACTATTATGATGGCCATTAGAGATAAGCTCTATATCACTTAGTTAATAAACATGGTCAAAGCAGCCACTTACAACAACAAATGAGTGATTGATGCTAGAAAGTGCATTCAAAAAGAGAACAGGGTCGTATTCATCTATAATGTCTTCCAACTGTTAAATAACCTGGAAATAAAAAAAAACAAAGAACTATGGATGCTGGAGAGCTGAAACAAAAACTGAAATTGCTGCAGAAACTCAGGTGGTCTGGCAGCATCTATAGGGAAAAAAGCAGACTCAACATTTCGAGCCGTGACTCTTCATCAGAACCTGGTAACACTTGCTGCCACAGTTCAGCCTTGCAGATTGCTTCAGAAAGATAAAAATTTCTGGCATTATAGGAAGTATGTTCCATCACACATTAGTCCCAATCAGGGAGAAATTAGAGATGAGGAACAAATACTTTCATTGAGATTTGAAAACTTACAATTATAGATATATCTATGACATAAATAAAGTTTAAGGTCACTAACTTATGAGAACAAAGAAACAGGAATTAGCTATTTAGCATTCTCTTGTCATTTCTTTTTTGGAAATGGCAGTTCCTAATTCAGCATTCTTTTCCTCAGCTCTTATCGCTGCTAATTCTGAAGAAAGAATTGAAACATTTGAATTTTTTTCACTTCTTGATTTTATAAATCACTATACGAATTATTAGGCAACCCATTATGGGAAGGAAATTTCTGTACGTATTTTCAACAGGCTTACTTTGAACTCCAGTCCCTCAATACAAGCTTTCAAGCTAATAGAAAATGGGATCTAATTACAACACAATGTTGGTTCTGGGGGGGCGGTGGATCGACGGGTGACAACAGAAGTATGGGAAAAGAACTAACAGGGTCAAAGGTCCTTCAACCATAATGCAGACAAGATCACCAGTCTGTTAACAAAAACAGAAGCAATATCAGCACCGCTTATATGGAAGGCTGCACTCAGAATAGATACAACAGAAAAATGCATCAGACTCCTTACACTTGCCAGTTCTGTTAACATCCCTTCCCCCTCGTCCAAGAATCATGTTTATTTTTCCATACTCTGACTTGCTCTATTGCGTTCCTAATTTTTCCCAATCCTGATGAAAGGTCATTGACCTGAAACATTATCTTCTATTTCTCTCTCACCAAGCACTGCCTGACCTGCTAACTATTTTCAAAGTTTTGTTTTTATTTATTATTTCAATCACACATGATGTTTAGTTGCTTTTCTACTGTCATGGTAACTTTCTTATGTTTATATTCTAAATATTTAATTTCTATTGTACAAAGTGACTTGTCAGATTTGTTTCAGGGACCCATGTCAGGATACATTTCGGCTTTTCTTATATTGTTTTAACAAAGGCCACATGTGTAAGTTTATTCCTTTTCTATGCTTATATTTTAAATTTCTGGGTATCAAAAGTTTGACTCAAATTATCTGAACCAAGTTAATTTATCAGAGATTTTTGCTCTACTCACAAAAGCAGTTGCTCCATCAGGATTCTTAGGCTGTGTGCAACTATTTCCACAGCTCCCACAAAAACATTCCAGAGTCATTAAAAACTGGCTCACATCTGAAACTTTATAGGAAGCATCTTGGACAACACTACCACTAAACACTTCCTTTTAATTCTCTGTTTTGATTCACAATGTACTTACACTCAAGCTTTTAATGAAAAACATGAAATTTTGAAATCGGTGTTTAGCTTCTCTTCCAACCCCACTACAGATCAGGGACTGCAAAAATATCAGGAACCAAAAGTAGATTATTCTTTTGCGTGGCTCAGAGTATGTCCACAAGGTTCAACTGTCAATCAAGGTGGCGACACTGTAAAAGTTTAATTTAACTTGAGTGAGATGGAAAGCCACATTTTTTTTTAAATTAGTAGGGTATTCTTGTGACAAAGCAAATGTATTCACTCAGCAATGCAAATGAGAAAGTTCTGAGTTTGGTTTCTGGCATGTGTACAAACTTAATTGAGTTAAAAATCACAACACTGGGTTATAGTGCAACAGGTTTATCTGGACTATAACCTGGTGTTGTGAGATTTTTGACATCGCACACCCCAGTCCAATACCAGCACCTGCAAACCATAACTTAACTGAGACAGTAAAGCAAATACTACCATTGGCTCTTAAGTACGGAGATCACTTGCAGAATCATTTCATCTACACAAGATCATGCAAATGCAGCAATTCAAATCTGGTGACAGTGGGATAACTTCAGACATTCCAATTTTGCTGATAACCAAGGAAATTAATCTGAGGGGCAATCAAGGGTCTGCTCACAAGTGCAACAAAACAAGAAGTTATCATGTGCTATTCTAGATTGTCATTTTCAGTACTGGTATTATTGTCAGGTCATTCTAACCGCTGACCACCATGGTGGCACATGCTAGCCCACAGGTAATATTGCCATTTTTCTTTGACAGCAGCTAACGTCACCCCGGGGCGAAAATCAACATTTGGACATTCACGTCAGTCTTGAAAGCCTCCTTGAAAAGGAGCTGTGGGCATTTTACACACATCCAGATAAATTGAAACCAGAGGACCTTTTCAAAGTCCACCTATTTCCATAATAATGTAGACTGCTCCGAGCTATCCTTAATGTGACCATAAGGGTTTAGTCAGTTAATTCAAACTTGCTCTGGATTGCCATTATTGCAAGCTTTGCAGGAACCATGTCTCCAGCTACGTTTCAGCTCCTGTAGGGTTACTTAATTATATTCAGCAGCGATAAGGGGACCCAGCATAGAGTGGGCCCAGTGCCAACCTCAATTTGGTGGCTGGTGGGCCCAGCATGGACCTCGTGGCTGTGGCAAGTCAGCCCTGAGTGAATTTGAATGAACATTAATTTTCCAGGACTCACAAGGGACTTGGCATTGAAATTGGTGGCTACTAGATCGGCGGAGGCGACGTCGGCAAAGTAGGCCCAGTGGGGAAAGATGGTACCTGAGGTTTGGCTTCTGCCTACAGCTACTTCAACACACAGAAATCTCTTGGAAACTTAAGGTTCGTGCATCTTGTGAACATGGTACTTGGTATGCTTTCCTTTATTGGTCAGAGTATTGAGTACAGGATTTGCGAGGTCATGTTGCGGCTGTGCAGGACAGTGGTTAGACCACTGTTGGAATATTGCGTACAATTCTGGTCTCCGTCCAATAGGAAGGGTGTTGTGAAGCTAAAAAAGGGTTCAGAAAAGATTTACAAGGATGTTGCCAGGGTTGGAGGATTTGAGCTATAGGGAGATCGAATAGGCTGGGCTGTTTTCCCTGGAGCATCGGACGCTGAGGGGTGACCTTATAGAGGTTTATAAAATCATGAGGGGAATGGATAGGATAAATAGACAAAGTCTTTTCCCTGGGGAATCCAGAACTAGAGGGAATAGGTTTAGTGATTTGAGAAGAACTGTTTCAGACAGAGTCATAGTCATAGAGATGTACAGCACGGAAACAGACCCTTCGGTCCAACCCGTCCACACCAACCAGACATCCCAACCCAATCTAGTCCCACCTGCCAGCACCCGGCCCATATTCCTCCAAACCCTTCCTATTCATATACCCATCCAAATGCCTCTTAAATGTTACAATTGTACCAGCCTCCACCACATCCTCTGGCAGCTCATTCCATACACGTACCCCCTCTGCATGAAAAGGTTGCCCCTGAGGTCTCTTTTATATCTATCCCCTCTCACCCTAAACCTATGCCCTCAAGTTCTGGACTCCCCAACCCCAGGGAAAAGACTTTGCCTATTTATCCTATCCATGCCCCTCATATTTTTGTAAACCTCTATAAGGTCACCCCTCAGCCTCAGACGCTCCAGGGAAAACAGCCCCAGCCTGTTCAGCCTCTCCCTGTAGCTCAGATCCTCCAACCCTGGCAACATCCTTGTAAATCTTTTCTGAACCCTTTCAAGTTTCACAACATTTTTCCAATAGGAAGGAGACCAGAAATGCACGCAATATTCCAACAGTGGCCTAACCAATGTCCTGTACAGCCACATGACCTCCCAACTCCTGTACTCAATACTCTGACCAATAAAGGAAAACATACCAAATGCCTTCCTCACTATCCTATCTACATGCGACTCCATTTTCAAGAAACTATGAACCTGCACTCCAAGGTCTCTTTGATCAGCAACACACCCTAAGACCTTACCATTAAGTGTATAATTCTTGCTAAGATTTGCTTTCCCAAAATATAGCACCTCGCATTTATCTGAATTAAACTCCATCTGCCATTTCTCAACCCATTGGCCCATCTGGTCCAGAGCCTGTTGTAATCTGAGGTAACCCTCTTCGCTGTCCACTACACCTCCAATTTTGGTGTCATCTGCAAACTTACTAACTGTATCTCTTATGCTCGCATCCAAATCATTTATGTAAATAACAAAAAGTAGAGGGCCCAGCACCGATCCTTGTGGCATTCCACTGGTCACAGGCCTCCAGTCTGAAAAACAACCCTCCACCACCACCCCGTCTTCTATCTTTGAGCCAGTTCTGTATCCAAATGGCTAGTTCTCCCTGTATTCCATGAGATCTAACCTTGCTAATCAGTCTCCTATGGGGAACCTTGTCGAATGCCTTACTGAAGTCCATATAGATCACATCTACCGCTCTGCCCTCATCAATCTTCTTTGTTACTTCTTCAAAAAACTCAATCAAGTTTGTGAGACATGATTTCCCACGCACAAAGCCATGTTGACTATCCCGAATCAGTCCTTGCCTTTCCAAATACATGTACATCCTGTCCGTCAGGATTCCCTCCAACAACTTGCCCACCACCGAGGTCAGGCTCACTGGTCTATAGTTCCCTGGTTTGTCTTTACCGCCCTTCTTAAACAGTGGCACCACGTTTGCCAACCTCCAGTCTTCCGGTACCTCACCTGTGACTATCGATGATACAAATATCTCAGCAAGAGGCCCAGCAATCACTTCTCGGGTACACCTGATCAGGTCCTGGGGATTTATCCACTTTTAACCGTTTCAAGACATCCAGCACTTCCTCCTCTGTAATCTGGACATTTTGCAAGATGTCACCATCTATTTCTCTACAATCTATATCTTCCATATCCTTTTCCACAGTAAATACTGATGCAAAATATTCATTTAGTATCTCCCCCATTTTCTGTGGCTCCACACAAAGGCCGCCTTGCTGATCTTTGAGAGGCCCTATTCTCTCCCTAGTTACCCTTTTGTCCTTAACATATTTGTTAAAAAGCCCTTTAGATTCTCCTTAATTCTATTTGCCAAAGTTAGCTCATGTTCCCATTTTGCCCTCCTGATTTCCCTCTTGTATACTCCTACTTTTTTTATACTTGATCAATATATCAGAGCGAGCTGTCTTTTAGAGAAATGGCACAACCGATTTTGTCCTTCCATGAAGTAACCAGACACACAAGAAATAACAATTGTGATGTTTGTTAAGTTTTGTTGTGAAATTCTACTTCATGACTCACGTGTTTTCGTAGAATAAGTTTAGCTTTAGGAATTAGACTATCAGTGGAAATAGTTTAAATGCAATCGAATCACTTACTGAATGAACAAATGAATGATTTATTGTCCCTTGTATTTTATAGTGAGAAAAACAGTAAAATAGAGTGAAAAGCATTTTCACTGTCACCACAAACCAGCACCATTTTGAATAACTTTAAGAATAAGAAAGAAAAAGATATAGATTAAAGCGAGTCCATTAGTCCTGACCCAGGTTATCAATGACGCCTATGCTACCATCCTTCCTCCACCAATTTGCAACTATCTACACTAGACCCAACCATGAAGTTGCCACTATTCAGGTGCCATCCATTGCCACCAGGCCAATTGCCCTCTGCCACTGGTTCACCGCCACCTGCACTGGATCAACCAATTTCAGAGTCTCATCTCTGTCACTGGGTCCTTCCTGTCGGTGTTTCTGTGATGCCCTTCCACCACGTAGCGCCAGACCTAACCAACGATGAAGTCACCAAGTCCGCTCAAGTCCACTCTGGGCTAACTTGTCACCACCATGAGGTCCATGCTGGGCCCACCAGCCACCACCATAAGGGGGTGATACAGAGTCAGTATGGATAGAGCTGAGAAATTCTAAGGGTAAAAAGACCCTCTTCGGAGTTATCTACAGGCCCCCAAACAGTAGTCTGGATGTCGGATGTAAGTTGAATCAGGAGCTGAAATTGGACTGTCGCAAAGATGTTACAACAGTTGTCATGGGGGATTTCAACATTCAGGTAGACTGGGAGAATCAGGATGGTATTGGACCTCAAGAAACAGACTTTGTGGAGTGCCTCCGAGATGGATTCTTGGAACAGCTGGTGCTGGAGCCTACCAGGGAGAAGGCAATTCTGGATCTGGTATTGTGCAACGAACCAGAATTGATCAGGGACCTCGAAGTGAAGGAGCCATTCGGAAAGAGCGACCATAATACAATAAGCTTCAATCTGCAATTTGAGAGGGAGGGGGTACAATCGGAAGTGACAATATTTCTGTTGAATAAAGGGAACTATGGAGCTACGAGGGAGGAGTTGGCCAAAGTTCAATGATGCAATATCTTACCAGGGATGACAGTGGAGGAACAATGGCAGATATTTCTGTGTATAATGCAGAAGATGCAGGATCAGTTCATTCCAAAAAGGAAGAAAGATCCTAGGAGGAGGCAAGGGTGGCCGTGGCTGACAAGGGAAGTTAAGAATTTATATTTGTCAGGAATTGGTGTTGGAGAGACTGTTCGGTCTGAAGGTTGTTAAGTCCCCGGGGTCTGATGGTCTACATCCCAGGGTACTGAAGGTGGCGGCTCGAGAAATCGTGGATGCGTTGGTGATTATTTTCCAGAGTTCGATAGATTCAAGATCAGTTCCTGCGGATTGGAGGGTGGCTAATGTTGTACTAATTTTTAAGAAAGGTGAGAGAGAGAGAAAGCAGGAAATTATAGACCAGTTAGTCTGACCTCAGTGGTGGGAAAGATGCTGGAGTCTATTATAAAAAGGATGAAATTACGACACATCTGGATAGCAGTAACAGGATAGGTCAGAGTCAGCATGGATTTATAAAGGGGAAATCATGCTTGACTAATCTTCTGGAATTTTTGAGGATGTAACTCTGAAGATGGATGAGGGAGATCCAGTAGATGTAGTGTACCTGGACTTTCAGAAAGCTTTTGATAAAGTCCCACGTAGGAGGTTAGTGAGCAAACTTAGGGCGCATGGTATTGGGGGCAAAGTACTAACTTGGATTGAAAGTTGCTTGGCTGACAGGAGACAAAGAGTAGTGATAAACGGCTCCATTTCAGAATGGCAGGCAGTGACCAGTGGGGTACCGCAGGGATCAGTGCTGGGACCGCAGCTTTTTACAATATATATTAATGATATAGAAGATGGTATTAGTAATAACAATAGCAAATTTGCTGATAATACTAAGCTGGGTGGCAGGGTGAAATGTGAGGTGGATGTTAGGAGATTACAGGGTGACCTGGACAGGTTAGGTGAGTGGTCAGATGCATGGCAGATGCAGTTTAATGTGGATAAATGTATGGTTATCCACTTTGGTGACAAGAACAGGAAGGCAGATTACTACCTAAATGGAATCAAGTTAGGTAAACGGGCAGTACAAAGAGATCTGGGTGTTCTTGTACACCAGTCAATGAAGGTAAGCATGCAGGTACAGCAGGTAGTGAAGAAGGCTAATAGCATGCTGGCCTTCATAATAAGAGGGATTGAGTATAGAAGCAAAGAGGTTCTTCTGCAGCTGTACAGGGCCCTGGTGAGACCGCACCTGGAGTATTGTGTGCAGTTCCGGTCTCCAAATTTGAGGAAAGACATTCTGGCTATTGAAGGAGTGCAGCGTAGGTTCACGAGGTCAATTCCTGGAATGGCGGGACTACCTTATGCTGAAAGACTGGAGCGACTGGGCTTGTACACCCTTGAGTTTAGAAGACTGAGGGGGGATCTGATTGAGACATAAGATTATTAAAGGATTTGGAGGCAGGAAACAAGTTTCCGCTGATGGGTGAGTGCCAGACCAGCGGACACAGCTTAAAAATACAGGGTAGACCATTTAGGACAGAGATGAGGAGAAACTTCTTCACCCAGAGAGTGGTGGCTGTGTGGAATGCTCTTCCCCAGAGGGCAATGGAGGCTCAGTCTCTGGATTCATTTAAGAAAGAGTTGGATAGAGCTCTCAAGGATAGTGGAATCAAGGGTTATGGAGATAAGGCAGGAACAGGACACTGATTAAGGATGATCAGCCATGATCATATTGAATGGTGGTGCAGGCTCGAAGGGCAGAATGGCCTACTCCTGCACCTATTATCTACTGTTTGCACAGGCCCTTCTCCAGTCTGTGCTGGGTCCCCTGACTGGCTGACCTAAACAACTGTCAAGCAAGTTCACATCGGGTAGGGTTTTGAAAGTGTTTCAAACCCAGATCATTTAAAATTTTAAAATTTAAAATGCCTTGTAAGGAAACAAAGTTTGAATGAGATCTATTATGTTTGGGCGAGTTCCATCTTGACGGCATCAGCCATTTAAAGCATATTTCATGCTGAGTTTTACTGTTAACTCATTGACCTCGGACAGCGGTTCCCAATCCTTTCAATAGCAAGGCCCACTTCAATGAGACAAACAATTCTATGATACACCTACTGAACTGATTGCTCATAAACATCACATTTACTTGCATTTCCTATGGTTATGGGCTTACTGGAGAGGTTTGCAACATGATGCGTACAACAAGCTAAAGGAGGATCAAAACAATAATGTTTCAAATTCACTAGAAATGGAATGTTGGCCTTCATCTCAAAGTGAATAGAAAGTTCCAGTAGGGAGATCTTGCTAAAGGTATGATAGGCACTAGTCAAATCACACCTGAAATACTGTGAACAATTTTGGGCCCCTTGGCTGAGGAAAGAAATACGGGCATTGGAAGCAGTCATAGATGGTTCACTCAGCTGATACCATGTATGACAGGACTGTCTTATGACATTCAATTGAGTAGGTTGGATCTGTACTGATCAGAGTTTAGAAGACAGACAGAAAAATGTATTGAAACACAGAATAAACAATCAAGGTTGAATGTGGATGTTTCCCCTCATGGAAGAGTAAAGGACTAGATGGTACAATTTCAGAATGGGGGGGGGGGTCACCATCTAAGACACAGATCAGGAGGAATTTCTTTTAAGGGCAACAAATCTATGGAAATTTTTAATTTACTGTCGAGGTTGTATTGTTAAGTGTATTCAAGGCTGAGATGGGCATGTTTTTAATCTGTAAGGGAATCAAGCATAATGAGGAATAGGCAGGAATTTGGTGTTGAGGATTATTAAACCATCCATAATCTCATTGAATAGAAGAGCAGATTCTAGGATGAACAGCCTATCTGTGCTCTGATGTCTTATGGTCTTATGAATGCCAACGCTCTCTGCTGTTCTGCTTAAATTTTTAGAAGGGAGATTATCCAACAGAAATTTTGATTCAATCCTGGAATTCTGCTACATTATTTTCTTACAACTGGCTCTCCGTACCATCTGTTCTTTAAATGATTATGGTCTATCAAGCTAGATCAGAACAAATATGCAGGTCTTTGGACTCCTCCATCGCCAGACCACAACAACACGACGGTTGGAGGAAGAGCGCCTCATCTTCCGCCTAGGAACCCTCCAACCACAGGGGATGAACTCGGATTTCACCAGTTTCCTCATTTCCCCTCCCCCCACCTTGTCTGAGTCAAATCCATCGAATTCAGCACCGCCTTCCTAATCTGCAATCTTCTTCCTGACCTCTCCGCCTCCACCCCAGTGTGACCTATCACCCTCACCTTGACCTCTTTCCACCTGTCACATTTCCGACGCCCCTCCCCCAAGTCCCTCCTCCCTACCTTTTATCTTAGCCTGCTGGACAAACTTTCCTCATTCCTGAAGAAGGGCTTATGCCCGAAACGTCGATTCTCCTGTTCCCTGGATACTGCCTGACCTGCTGCGCTTTTCCAGCAACACATTTTCAGCTCTGATCTCCAGCATCTGCAGACCTCACTTTCTCCATAACAAATATCCAACTTCTCCAGTATTCTATAACTGGGATCGTCACAGCCTCTTTACTACAGAGTTGCAATGTATCTATGTTTTACAACATACAAGGTGCACATGAGTTAGAGTTGAAACTTTATTGCTGGAACAGCACAGCAGGTCAGGCAGCATCCAGGGAACAGGAGATTCGACGTTTCGGGCACAGGCCCTTCTTCAGGAATTCCTGAAGAAGGGCTTATGCCCGAAACGTCGATTCTCCTGTTCCCTGGATACTGCCTGACCTGCTGCGCTTTTCCAGCAACACATTTTCAGCTCTGATCTCCAGCATCTGCAGACCTCACTTTCTCCATAACAAATATCCAACTTCTCCAGTATTCTATAACTGGGATCGTCACAGCCTCTTTACTACAGAGTTGCAATGTATCTATGTTTTACAACATACAAGGTGCACATGAGTTAGAGTTGAAACTTTATTGCTGGAACAGCACAGCAGGTCAGGCAGCATCCAGGGAACAGGAGATTCGACGTTTCGGGCACAGGCCCTTCTTCAGGAATTCCTGAAGAAGGGCTTATGCCCGAAACGTCGATTCTCCTGTTCCCTGGATACTGCCTGACCTGCTGCGCTTTTCCAGCAACACATTTTCAGCTCTGATCTCCAGCATCTGCAGACCTCACTTTCTCCATAACAAATATCCAACTTCTCCAGTATTCTATAACTGGGATCGTCACAGCCTCTTTACTACAGAGTTGCAATGTATCTATGTTTTACAACATACAAGGTGCACATGAGTTAGAGTTGAAACTTTATTGCTGGAACAGCACAGCAGGTCAGGCAGCATCCAGGGAACAGGAGATTCGACGTTTCGGGAATTCCTGAAGAAGGGCCTGTGCCCGAAACGTCGAATCTCCTGTTCCCTGGATGCTGCCTGACCTGCTGTGCTGTTCCAGCAATAAAGTTTCAACTTTGATCTCCAGCATCTGCAGACCTCACTTTCTCCCCGCACATGAGTTAGAGACACAGGTAACAGATCTCATAAACTAACATCTTCATCTTAAGATTGTCCACCAGTTTAATACCACACCTTGCATGCTTGGTGAAACGACAAAAGGTTTTCAGCAAGTTCTACATCAAGATACAATCATCTGTCACCACAGATTCGAGGCAACGGAGAATTTGCTAATGAATTTCAGCAAGGGTTTATTCAGTGTAATCAAGAGCAGAAACATGACACGCTTTCCAAAAAACGAAAGTTTTCTCAGAACAGAAAGTAAGGGAGCACAAGTTAGGGGGATGAAGACAGATTATAACATTTGTCAGTTGAAATTGATCGGCCGTCACCACCCCTTAAAATTGGTTGGAACAGGTGAATATAGGAATGCTCAGCACTAACTTGACTACAGGTAGTTCTCCTATAATGCATGATTATTAAATGAGATTTGTCTGTAACACGATTTGTGAACTGCCAACCTTTTTTTTAAATAAAGCAAACGCCTGTTCCAGCACGTGGTGTCACGGTGCCGATGACTGGAATCCATTTCGGCATCACGTGATCAGTCGGCTCATGCACTTTCTCGCGAGGAGCTTCATGAAAGGTACTGGGAAATGTTTGTGCTAGTGGACTTGGAAAAGTGTCATGAAAATGTTTCTGCAGCCCAAGGCCAAGAAGCTGGGAAAAATCCGTTCATTTAAAAACTTAAAGAGTTTAAATAAGGGTGAACTTTCACTGAAGTTAACGAATAATAGAAGGAGAGAGATGAACAGCAGTTTGAAACTTGGCTTTGTTATTTGTGTTAAGAGCTTTTTTCTCTCTTTTTATTTAAAAAATATATTTCGATATTAAAGAGTATATGCAGACTCATTTGAATCTGTTTCAGTGACTAATCACTCTAGTAACCAACTGCAAGAAAAAACCTGTACACAGGCTTGGACATGGTCAGTCAGCTGCTCAGAGTGGTCAGAGTCAGGACACTCTGCACATACTGGGTGAGGGAGAGAAAGGTGGGTGACATACTGTTACTTTTGGCACATGTGTCGAGTTGCCCTGAAGGGGTGAGTCGGCTGTGCAGAAGAGATTCAGGGTTAATCAGGTTCAGATGTTAGCAAGGATAAGCGTGAGTGGGGAAAATGTTGCAGGAAATGGTCGGTACAGTGGCAGAGATGGAGTGTGTGTGAGGTATCAACGAGAAGGCAGTGGCACTTTCACTGGCAGAGTGGAGAAGATCATTTGATCTTCTTCCTACATTCTGTGCATTTCTTCAGATGGTTGAGACTGCACTGGCTTGGATGGTAACTCTGGTCCAGGTTGGCATGGTTCCAGTAGAATGGCCTCCTGTGTTAGCCTGTGAGAAAAGAACATCCTGCCTCTGCATCATCCTAGCTGCATCAACATCATCTTCATGTCCTGGCCCACAAATGTATAATAACCTATGCCCAGAGAGCTGTGGAGGATAGATCACTGACAGTATTTAAAGAGCAGGAAGATAAATTATTTAAAGATCAGGGAGTTGAGGGCTATGAGGAGATGGCAAGATAATAGGAAGTCTGGGGCAGATCAGCATCATCTTATTGAATGGCAGGGCAAGCCTGAGGATCTGAATGACCTTTGCTGATCCTATTTCTTATGTTATTATTGCAATAATGACAAAGGCTAAGTATTAGGAGTTGAGGTGGAAAGGTGAGGTTGAGGTAGAGTGGTGTTGGTCAGTGAGATATTAAGGCCAAGGGGAATCTGTCATGTCTCAACAATGCAAGTCCTCTCCTATTTCTAATTTATATGGTGCCTTTCAATCAACAACAGCATCCATAATGGATATAATATTTTGCATTGTTAAGAACTGCTATGGACAAGATAGAACCCTCTCAAAAAATATCCAAGAGATAGCCTTGACTCTAATTTTTATCTTATTTAGAGGCAAGTATAAGGCGCTACTCTCCAGATGTGATTCGAATGGTCAAACTAATAGACTGAGTAAAACACAAATCAAAAAAAGGCATAACTATAACTCTTCCAAAATACTTTAAACAGTATATTTTTTAACAACTATTCGTTAACTGTTCCCATATAGCAGTACCCCATAAATACACCCTTGGCAAAGGCAAATTCAGCAAAACAGACTTCCCTCATTTGTTAATTGCCTCCAGTCCACCAGAACAAAATACTAAGAATGAATCTAGCAGCAGAGAGAGAGAGAGAGAGAGAGAGATCAAGCCTTTTTTGCAGCAGCAGAGAGAGAGATGGATCTAACAACTTCAGCTCAAAAAACTCCCAATTCAACAACTGAAAACAAAACTAAAACAATGGGGCTGTGTGAGCCTGACTCCATCTACTCATGCTTTTTTTGGCTAATTTAGAATAAAAACCCAAAGCTATTTACTCTGTTTTCCATAGAGCAGAAAGTTCTGCACCAGGTTTACAATACCCTTCTTCAAGGGAAACAGAATAGAACAAATCCCTCTTAAAGGCACATATCATCACAGAACAGTGAATTATTGTTAAGAGCATTAACTTTAAATTTAATTTAATCATGCTAATAAAGAAGAGATATGGGGCTGGAGTTGGAGCTGAGATCATGAAAGGTACTATATAATTATCTCAGCCTTCTTGAAAGTCCCCAGCACGACAGGTGCCAGTATTCTGCCAAGTCTATTCACTCCAGTGATATCAAAAAACAGTTGGTGACATGAGCTATGGACCCTGACAACATTCCGGCAAGAGTAATGAAGCCATCTACTCCAGAACTTGCCATGTTTCTAATCAAACTGTTCCAGAACAGCTAAAACATTGTATTCTAACTGACATGGAAAACGACAAATACAACTTGACCAGTTACTGTGCCACTAATCTACTCTTATCATCAGTTAAAGTGACAGAAAATGTCAAACTTGTTGATTAATAATCTGCTCACTGATGCCAGTTTGGATTCCAATAGGGTCACAAAATTTTCTGACCTCAATACAGCCTGGTTCAAACATGACAAAATAGCTGAAATCAAGAAATGTGGTGAGAGTGATGAACCTTGACATCAAGGTCATTGTCTTGGACCAGACCAGACCCCCTCCAAAGTATATTATGGAGATAGCACAGATCCTAACTTTTAATTTTTTTTGAAAGACATTTGTAAGGTACTGTTTTCCAAATATGATTTAATTGGTCCACCACTAAGATTTAATCAAAATACACTTTATTCTTCAACACAGTTAAAATACATCAAAAAGAAGAATTGACATGACTTTACTGTAGTGAAATACCTAACAAGGTAATGTATTATTTAACCATTAATCATCAAACTGTTCCAACACAATCTGTCTAAGACCTCACTGTAACAGCAAAGAACTCAAGTTTTCAGCTCCAGCAACCAGCAAAAAACCACCAAATAACCAAATTAACACAAAATCAAAACCTTCTCAGTGAGCCTGATCCAGCACACTCATGGTTCTTTTGTCTTTGTTTAAAAATAAACCCAGGGAGAACTCAAAGCTGTTTACCAACTGCTTGCCTGGAGTAGAAATTTTGCCACCACTGTGACAATGCCCCTCTACAAAGAAACAGGAAGAACACATCTCTTAAATGCACAATATCGTCACACCTCCCGCCTAAGAAAGAACCATTAATAGCCAAAGATGGCTTCATTTGCAAAGCCTTTAGTCTCACACTATTAGTACAAAATTAGACCATGTCAACATTCAATAATACAATCCATTTCAGTCTTTAGTCAATACCTCCATCATCAAAGATGTGACAAAGCATCAGCAATTACATTTTCTTGTCCTGCTACATATATAATTTTCAAATTGAATAGCTGTATCAGTAAACTCCATCTAGATAGTCTGGGATTTTTATCCTTAAATTTTTCCAAAAACATGAACAAGTTATGACCAGTATATACAATCATCTCAATAAGTTGCTGTGTAATTGGGTGTTGTGAACACGGGAGCAGTGGCCAACACAGGTTTCAGGCCAGCAAATGCTTTCTGACACCCATTTGTCTGCTAAACGTTTCTGCACTTCAACAGTTAGTGGAGCAACCAGATTGCTAAAATTCAGTATAGATTTCTGATTTTAAAAAAACACTCAGGCACAGGAATTGTAAAACTCCCCTCTTTGTTGACTATATGGGAAACTCACCAATAATCTTTGTTTTAACATCCCATTAGGCTATCTATGCCCAATGGTATGGCCTCAGAACGTGATTTGGACTTTTGTGATCTCACTCTTAGTCAGTAGCCCACCTCCTGAAGTTGATCGAAAAGTTCAGCTAAAAGCTCCAAATGTTCCTTCCATGTGACTAAAAATCACCAGATCATCTGTGCACATCATACAATTGGGTATCTTGAAATTATCTTTTTGGTTTATTTTTGAAATGTGATTGTGCATTCTTCACACAGATGGCATGACTTTTAACTGGTACAGTCCATTCAATGTCACAAAAGCTGAAATTTCCTTTTTTTCGGGAAGCGACCCTTGGAGTTAGTCAAGCTTTGTGATACAAGTTGCTTGTCCCACCTTCTCAATACAGTCTTCCAATCTTGGAATTGGATATAAATCAGATTTTTCTTTTAAACTGTGGCGACTTTTTGATAATCCACATACGATTATTGCGTACAATCTGGTTTTCATACCATCGCTGCAACTCACTTCGATTATATTGTCTCTGAGCATGCCTTCAATCTCTTTTTGAACCAGTGTCAATTTTAGAGGGTTAAGTCCGTAAGGATGTTGCTTAATTGAAACAGCGTTTCCTATATTTACATAATGCATAATCAGTTTTATACTTCCCAGCTTATTCCCACATGTCTCGTATTGTAGGAGCAAATTGCTGCGGATACTGGACTTTGTACTGAAAACAAAAGATGCGAGATCGCAGCATCCATGGAGAGAAAGCAAGTTAACTTTTCAAGTCTACATGACTCTTCATCAGAACTGACATGAAGTGCAGAGGGAACAGCATTTTTGCTATAGTTGGGAGTTGTTGGGGGAAAAAGGGTGCTGATAGTGCAGATTAAGTGACCGAAATGTGAGAATAGCAGAACAATGGTGTAATTAACTGCCAGACTGGAAAGAACAGATAACCCCAATGGAGTGGCGGAGTGGAGAGAGGACATGATGGTACAGAATACAATTAGTAAAGGCAAAAGAAGGGGAAGGAATTAGAGTGGGTTCACAATCTTCATGTGAACATCATAACTCTTTAATGTCACATTCGCACCACACAAGTGCTAGACAATGACCATCTCAATTCAACAGCATCATCATCACAGAATCCCCCACTATCAACATCCTGGGTTATCATTGATCAGAAACTCATAAATACAGTGACTACAAGAGGTGGTAAGAGACTAGGAATATTGCAATGAGAAAGGCACTAAACTCCTAAATCCTACCCACTATCTACACTATTTACAAGTCACGAGTGTGATGGAATACTCCCCAGTTGTCTGGCTGAGTGCAACTCCAACAACACTTAAGATGCTTGACACGAAAACAAAGCAGACTATTTGACAGGCACCACATCCACTCTATCCACCACGGTCACTCAGTAGTAGCAGTGCGTATCCATTTACAAGATACACTGCAAAATTTTATTAAGGTTCTTTAGGTAACATTTACCAAACTAAGACCACTTCCATCTAGAAGGGTAAGGCCAGTAGATACATGAGAACACTAACATCAACACTTTATATCCTGACTTGGAAAAATATCACTTTTTCAATGTCATTGGGTCCAAATCCTCGAACATGCTCTTTAATAACATTAAGAGTCTACCTGCAGCACATGGATTGCAACAGTTCAAGAAGGCAGCATGCTGCCACCAAAAGGGTAACTAGGGATAGACAAAAATACCCATTAAAAATTGTTTTACAAGTCAAATATTCACAAGTGTTTTTACAAACAATCATGAAACATTATTGTATTAACAATAAATGAGTTCATGAATAAAAATAAAAAATAAAGTTTAAGCTGATTTTTCAACTTTTAGGTCTCCCCTTATACAAATAATTGTGGCACAACCTAGACATTTAGAGACATGTCAACTTTCATATCAGCTTCACCGCATAAGCCAGAAAGTTGCATTAACACACGTACTTTTTCCCTTTAACTGCCAAGCTTCCTGCACTGAAGTGATGGACGAGATTTCCTGGGGCTGACATGCCAAAGCCAATTAGCCATGTCAATCCACAAGAATACCAGCTGCTAGAATCTAAAAAGGTTTATTACTGTAAGATTCGAGGGCAAAGAGGCCACAACTGGCCAGGTTCATGTAAACGGCCCTGACAAAATTCTTTCAAAACATTTCTTAACATTTGTTAAAAAAAAAGCCCTCATCTAATAAACGGGTGTTAGAAAACACAGTTACAGTCAGGCTTACCTCTGGAATAGGTTTTAATGCTAACTAGATCAACTAAGATATATTGGCATTAAATAAAACCAAGTTACATTTCGTGTTATGAATACAGAAAATCACTTTACAGCTGTTTTATGAATTCAGTCACAAACATTTTAAATGCAGACATTTGATAGATTCCAGATAGGGTCTTAAAGTTTTGCAGCTATTCTAGGGGAAACTACAGTTTCTTTCATTTCACTATTTTGTACTAATTAAACATTAGAAATATACTCAGTGTATTGTTGTCATCATGTCTACTTTCAAGAATAATTGCCTCCCTAATCACCATCAACCACCCCCCTAAACCTGTCATCATTACATATATAGAAGGCTAAATAGGTAGCTCAACTAATAAGTAGTACAGCTGTTACTGGATAAAAGGCAACAATTGTGAAGAAAAATGCTTTTACTTCTATTTTCTCTAATTATAATGTTTCAAGTTTAAGTAAAACTGGCCTATAAAAACAATTATATTGTATATAATATAAAGTATACTACATAACTTATAAAGTATAAACTCAGGCCGAACAGCAAGTTACAATACCCGTTTCATTCCAATTTCTACTCAAGAGCATTACCTCACCACAAAGTCTCAATAAAGTCATAATTTACAAAATCGGCTTCTTCACACACTTCCGCCAGTTTACAGTTGTGTCATTTCTTTGGCCCAAGCCCATAACTGTTCATGACTGTAACTTCTCCCTAAGAAACAGAAATGGAGGCCTAAGTATTAAAAGACTGGATGTTTACTACAACTAAAGGGTCAGAATTCTTAAATAAATGTTCAAAATCATAAATATCTTTTCTCAAACCATTTGGATATAATCAGGTCAATTCTTCCAGTTCTACTTGTTCTTACGCACATTGCTAATGTGTATTGACTACAGTCTTAAGAAATGCAAACAAGACTTCACAGTTACAGCTGATGGCCTTATAAAACAACATAAACCATAACAGGAATAATTTCACACCATGTTGTGCATTCTGACTAAAACATCTGAAGCAATATTGCACAATCTTTTTTTTTTACATTTCAGAATGGCTCCCTCACAGAAATAGGGAAAGAGCAAGGATCATCAATTGTCAATAGCAAATAAACATTGACTTGCAAGTTTCGGATTGTTTGCTATAAATCCAAAATTCACAGACATTGATGGCAAAATTTGAGAGAACCAAAATTATGCATATATCTTTAAAACTAACAAAACATTCCTTTTCACTTTGAAGTGGAAAGATTCTCCTGAGGCAACTCAAGTATATAGTACCAAAATAGTTCTTGGTAAACCAAAACGAAAAAGTTTTAAAATGTCTCTGAAAGATTTTCATAATACAATCGTCAGAAACCCTATTTTTTTTTCTCACTAACAATGAACACAGGTATGAAAACGGCTCAAAAGAGATTGCGTTAAAATACACAATAGTGTAGGAAATGTTGGTATTTGTAAAATTTATAAAATTATTTTTTTTGGACTGTGTCTTCAGTTTGAGATAAACTGGAGAATCTCATTCTGCAGTCTACCTAAAAACAAGTCTGGATAATGCATAGCGATTAAGGATGGATTAAAGGAAGTGCAATTTGTCCACGCTTGGAAACAACGATAGGAGCATTGGTGTTTAGACTGCAGTTTCAAAAGTCCCAGAAAGATGCTGAGTATGTCAGTTTGCAAACAGTCTGTTTTCGCCTATTCAACTATTTCCAAGATAGAATGTAGTTGGGATCTGAGTGGCACGGTGGGTCAGTGGCACTGCTGCTTCACAGCGCCAGGAACTGGGTTCGATTCCACCCTCGAGCGACTCAGTGTGGAGTTTTCACATTCTCCTCATATCGGAGTGTTTCCTCTGGGTGCATTAGTTTTCTCCCACAGAATGCTGTGTACATTCAGATACGCGCCCTTAACTTGGTCTTTTCGACATCATTCCATTTTAGAAGCATCTTTGATGCTCAGCTTTGTTTCTCCTGTCTTCTATTTCCATATCATCTTTTTGACTTCGTTACCCACCATACTTCATTTAAATTTGGGTTACTCCTCAGGTTCCCATCCCCTGACCAGCTAGTTTTAAACCCAACCCAGCAACACAAGTAAACCTCCCAATATAACTATCAGTTCCTGTCCCGTTAATGATGTTGGTTAGCCACTTTGGAATATTGCGTGCAGTTCTGGTCCCTGCTTTAGGAAAGATGTTGTAAAACTTGAAAGAGTTCAGAAAAGATTTAAAAGGATGTTGCCAGGGTGGGAGGGTTGAGCGAAAGGGAGAGGCAGAATAGGCTTGGGACTGTTTCCCTGGAGCGGCGTAGACTGAGGTGTGACCTTATAGAGGTTTATAAAATCATAAGGGGCTTGGATAGATTGAAAAAACAAGGTATTTTCCCGAGGTGGGGGAATCCAAAACTAGATGGTATAGTTTCAGGTGAGAGGGGAAAGATCGAAATGGGACCTAAGGGACAATATTTTCACACCAAGGATGCTGTTTGTATGGAGTGAGCTACCAGAGGAAGTGATGGAGGCTGGTACAGGTACAACATTCTACAGGCATAGCATTTTATGGGCAAGTGGTTGGATAAATGAATAGGAAGGATTGAGGGATAGGGACCAAATGCTGGCAAATGGGACTAGATTAAATTAATTTAGGACATCTGGTTAGCATGAACGGGTTGGACCGAAGGGCGTTTCCATACTCTATGGTTCTAAAAGGAACAAGGAGCAAATGGACTAAGCTGCTGGTATTCACTTCTGGCATACTTAAAGGAAGGAAGGAGGCCATTTTCAAGGGATACTGGATGACTCAAGAAGAGGCAGGCAAATCTATGATGCAGAATAGAGAAATTGATAAATGATTACTTTTGTGCCTATTTTCACTGAAGTAGTTACCAGAAATAGTGCAGAATTAAAGTGCCAAAGGGATCGGGAGAATGAGTAAAAGGAAATTAACTTTAAAGATTGCATTGGAGAAATTAATGGAGCTGAAAGTGGATAAAGCCCCAGGACTTGAGGGTCCACACCCCAGACTGTTGAAGGGGTAAAAGAGAGATATTGATGCATTGGTGATTATCTTCCAAAATTCTATTGATTCTGGAATAATTCCTGTGGATTGGAAGGTAGAAAATGGCACCCCACTATTTAAGAAGAGAGGAGAGAGAAAACAGGGAACTATGGAACTGTTTGCCCAACATCACTAGCATAGAAAATGCTAGAATTCAGGGAGATAGCCATAGCGTAGGTATTCTACAAAACAATTTTAGAGTGCAAACACCCCTATCTCCACAACTCCATGTCCTAGCAAGAAAGGAGTTGCTTTCAGTGCAGCCAATCCATTTTTAAACTACTCATAGTTCTCATTACCATCTGTCTGACTTCTTTTCTTCCCTACCTAACAGTCAAGAATCCCTTTGTCTGCCTATCTTTTCTCTCTCTGGGCTACCTTTCCAATTGTCTGCTAATTTGTTCACTTTACCCCATTCTCCAAACTCATCATCAGCAGAAATACCACCTTCTTCTAGTATCAGGTTCTGAAGAAGGGTCACTAACATCTCAAATATTAAATGTTTTCTCCTCTGGAATTTCTGTTTTTGTTTGTTTCAGATCTCAAACACCTGCAGTTCTATGGTTTATTTATCAGGAAGGATGAGTTGGGATGGCAGCCCTAACATTTCAGAAGGGACTGGATCAGTTAGAACTATATCCACTGGATAGAAGAAGAATGAGGGTGTATCTCACAAAAATCTATAAAATTCTAACACTTCTAGACAGGACAAATGCAGGAAGTGTGTTCCCAATGACCGGAATTCCAGAACTAGGGTCACAGTTAAAGATATAGGACAGGCCATTTAGGATTAGGTTGAGGAGAAATTTCTTCATCCACAGAGTAGTGAGCTGAGGAATTCTTTGCCACACAAAGTGGTTGACGCTAAACATTGAATGATGTCAAGGAGCTAGATATAGTGCTTCGTGCTATAGGACTCAAAGGGATGGGGTGAAATTGACAGCAGATGACTGAAGAATGATCAGTCATGTTCACATTGAATGGTGAAGCAGGGCTGAAGGGTCAAATGATCTACTCTTAATCCTATTTTCTATGTATGAACATTCCCCTCATGATTTTTTTTTTTAACATTCTTGCACTAATAATGATTTTTGATCAAGGTACTGAGGGGTTACCAGTATTAATACAACAAAGACCAACATGAACTCCTGCTTTCAGGAGATGAAGGAATCTTTCTATAATTGAAGTAAAAGTTCTTTGTTATAGAGATAGAGGTTGATGCCACAATTTAGGTTTGCTTTATTTTTCATTTCCAGTATTTTAGTTTTGTCACTCACTCACAACTTCAAGTCAACTAATTAATTTCAATAACTCCAAATTAGCAATAAATAAATAAATAACCTCATATACAACATGCTTCTAAATTTTACAAGGAGAAACAAGTCATATTTCTTATTTGGGCACTAACAATTAATTTTTCTCTTACAAGTTAGACAGGACCATTGTGGAAGCAATACATTGACTCTCAATAATTAATACTTATACACCACTTATAATGTCATGAAACGTCTTTGAAAGTTGCACAGGATATAAAACCAACCAGGACACCTAGTCACAAACTGTATTAGGGCAAATCACCAAACATTTGGCCAAAGTAGTAAGGTTTAAGAGTCTTAAAGGAGATGAAGAGGCAGAGAAGTGAAAGAAGTCTTTATCCTGCTTGAGACCAAGGCAATGCAAGACACAGGTATCATGGAGGGGCTGGTGGAAATTACATAGATAAGGATTTTTAAAGAAAAATGAGCACCTTAAAATTAAGACATTGCTTGATTGGGAACCAACAGAGGTCAGCAAAAGAAGGGAAGATAATGGACAGGAACTTGTTGTGAGTTAAGATATATTCTAAGCATTTTGGATGAGCACAAGAGGACAAGAACAAAAGAGTCAAGTAAGGAGTCCATTGAAAGTCAACTCCAGATGTAACAGATGCATGGATGAGGGTTTCACAGAAAATCAGTAGAGCCAGCAGCAAATTTGGTCAATGTTTGAGATTTGGAGAAAAGTCAATTTAGTAATGGCAACAATGTCAGGTCAAAAGCTCACTTCAGAATCAAACATACCAAGCTTGTAAAGAGATGGGTCTACCTCATACTGTTCCATTATCAGTTTTTCAATCGCATGCAACTTTACTAGCTGGGCTAGCATTTATTGGCCAACCTGGCTTGAAGTGGTGGAGGAGAGCTGCTTCTTGAACCACTGCAGTTCATTTGTTGTCAATAAATCTACAATGCTGCTACAGAGACTGATCCTGGGGTTTTGACCCAGCAACAATCAAGCTGAACAATAAAGCATTATTTGAAATAATTTCATATAATTTCTGCAACATTCTATGACAACTACACCTTCTAACAGGTGACACAGCTTGAACATTTTCAGATTTTTCATCTGGAGTCAAAAAGAACCAATATTAAACATGTCAAACAATCTCCCAATTCAAATGAACTAAAGTAAAAATGTGAAATTTAGTTACTAATATTCCCCTACTACCATCCTTCCAGCGGTCAAACAAAATGTTAATTAGTTACACATTTTGCAAATTTTTTTATTTTGCTTTCATGTTTGTACATAATTTAGTGAGATCCTACACATTATTCTAATCTAATAAATGTGATTTTATTTCACTCTGAATAAGGATTTTTTAAACATGAAAAATTACAATCAGAAGGACTATTGTGCCAATAATGTGTAATAGTGTATTGTAGAAAAACATTTTAGATGCACTCTTGACATTTTTTCCCTTAAATGATTGCTAGTGCACTTCTGTTGTGTAATATTATACAGACATCCATAGTTCAGCTTCAAGACAGGAGAAGGCAAGATGAAGAACTGTCTTCAGGGTTGGGGTTCTTTATGAAACTGTTAATTACATATTAAGACTAAATACTACAGTACATGGTATTCAGAGATATACGAGGATCTAATCTTACTGTTACATTATGCAAACATTATTCCAACAATTCAACCACCTAATGCTAGTTGGTCTGATCCACATGCTTCTCTGAATGGGTCTTCTCTTCTCTCATTAACTCTGTCCGCACTGCTATTTATGCCCAATGAGTAGCAGTTTTTATAAGTATAAGCTGTCCCAGCGTCCTAAAGTCCTTAGGTAACTGGTGCCACATCCAAAATGCAATTATAGTCAGGAATGAGGTACTAATGATCTTTTTTGGGGTCCTCCTGTGGAACAGTGGTAGTGTCCATACCCCAAGGTCTTTGCTGCTCTTATTGCCCAAAGTAATACCCGGATTACATTTTATTCTGTTAATGAACGATCAGAGAACCTTTGACCGTACAATGTGGAAATACTAGGATATTGTTTGGCAAATCTGAAATAATTATATTAACTCAATTAAATTGCGCACACTACATGTACGGATTGAAATACGTGTTGTGATTGCTAGAATTAGACCAGAGAAACTTAGTTCCTCCATTTTTGAGGGGAAAGGTTCCTAATGACAAGGCATAACCAAGAAATTTCATAGAAGTAGACTTTTTTTTGAGTAATGGATTATAAAATTAAGCAGTAATGAGTTACTTCAAATATCCCCCATATGGGATCTCTTTTTTAGGAGCAAACCTTTACATCGTAAAGACATCATTGTGCAACAAAAACCTAAATGTTACATGCTAGATTTCTCTTAAATAGGAGACTGTTATGCAATGATTAGGACAGAGAGTAAATGATTTTGATGAGTAAGCTTTTAAAAATAGCTAGTTTTCAAAGTCCTTAGCCAAGCTTCTGCACACAGCATTTCATGTCAGTCAGAAGAGACCAAGTTGGCAGAAACAGTTGTGTATTAAAACCCTTTGACTAAGCAATGTCACAGAAATGGCAATTGAGGCAAATTCTGTCTCCCAAACCATTTTGCCTTTCCAGCTGTAAGGAAAGAATAGAAACCTAAGTGAATAAAATAAGGATAATGGGGAGATTAGAACAAAGGGCGATTTGACGTGAAAGACCATTCTATTTGCAGTCATCACCAAGTCGATACTCATCCCTGGATTAATTGATGAAGACGAACAAACCCTCCACATATATTAAATTACCATACTGAATTTTAAACAAAAGAGAAGCCTCATTAACCTCAAAAGAGTCAGACCCGAGAGTTAAAGTCTAAAACAGTCATGAAGTAGACAAATTCACATCATAGATCAAATGTAAGCAAATGTCTCAACTAAATGATTCCAAATGTGTGAGGTCAGGGGGAAAAAGAACATAATTCTTAGCATTTCAAGATTTCATTGTTTCAATGTCCCTTGAGCACCACATTTTTGTATTGGTAAAAATAATGACTCAAAAATTACTGTCAAAATAACAGAGCTAAGACAGGTCACCAACATCTACACACAAGTGCCACAGCAAGTTCAGGCAAAGCGCAGTCCACAGTTTAAATGTGGATATCAAAAAGTTGCTATCTGAGTTGCATTGCTCCACTGCTAACTTTACAAAAATGGCATCTCACTGTTAGCTCAATCTGTTTCAATGGGAACCTAAGATAAAGTTGCAGTTTGTGCAAGGTAGATGTGACACAACTTCACCACAGAAAGTTATCATTTTCCAAGTCTTCAGTTCAAATTTGGGACAACCGGAAGCGGCGGTACAAATTACTATAAATGCTGGAGGAAACAACACAGAAGTGCTTCACAGGAGGCTCCCAAGCACTGAGGATGTCACCTAGACAGGGGACGAAACGTCTGCAACACAAATTCCCAGCTCGGTGAACAGAACCACAACCAAGTCTTCAGTCTCCTCTCAAAACGATGTTAAATGTTAATTATGGTATTTCAAACTCTTTGGCATAGAAAATTAATTATTAAAACATTGTCAAAGTTTTAACTGTTACTGGAGATTTTTCCACATGGAAAGACCATTTCTTTTTATGTTCCTGTATTTTTGATTGTGAACTGAAAATGTGAAAAGGACAGTTTCATAAACCAAGGATTGAGGAAAGGATTTCTGCGCTTTGAAAAGCAAGCAACCAGTACTGCTTATGAGGGCTGTTTATATTGTTGTTTGACCCACCAGTGAGGAATGTTTAATTGCACACATACTGGCACCAGGGAGTGTGTGCAAAGAAAGATTTGGCCAACAACATGTAGCTGACAGGTCTACGGAGGATGACCATTTGTCAATGGCAAAGGCCTTCTGCCTGTCAACAACTGTGTGATTAGCTCGCAGAAACCTTTGGATTAACAAGAACCAACCCAGCAAATCTTGTGAACAAAAAATACAGAACTGTTTTCTCAGTTTTCCTGCAACCAGGTGTTTCATTTTCTGTTTATGTTTGTCCATCTGTGTGTGTAAGGAAGTTTATAAGGGGTTTCAAGTTTTAATTTGTAGAGTTTATTTAATTTAGTTTAATTGTTAATATTTAGCTTGAATCTAATTATCTACAATAAAACAGTGATTCTTATTAAGTACAGAGACCTGGGTTATGCTTTTGATCAACCTAACCCTATCACCAAAACAGCTAATTTGGAGAAATTCTCTTTTAAGACTTTCAACTTTTGTGATGACTCCAGCAATAGTGGGGCTTGATTTCTAGTGTACTACCCCAATGAGGATTGACATGAATTGAATTGAAAATTTGCAATTTTGAGAAGATTGTATTCAAACGTTTCATCACCATGCTAGGTATTATCATCAGTCAGCTTCCGGTGAAGCACTGGTGTTCTGTCCCGCTTGCTATTCATGTGCCTTGGTCTGTTGTGGTGGGTAATATCATATCTGGTTCTGTTTCTGAGAGATTGGTAAACAGGGTCCAAATCGATATGTTTGTTAACGGAGTTCCGATTTGAATGCCAAGCCTCGAGAAATTCCAGTACGTGTCTTTGTTTGGTCTGTCCCAGGTAGCCCCAGTTGAACTAGTGTCCCTCTTCCTCTGTGTGTATGGCTACTAATGACAGTTGGTGGCTTTTGGTGGCTAATTGGTGCTCATGTATCCTGGTGGCTAGTTTCCTGCCCATATGTCCAACGTAATGTTTGTTGCAGTCCTCGCAGACCATTTTTTTATATGACATTGAATAACTTGGGCGGCACGGTGGCACAGTAGTTAGCACTGCTGCCTCACAGCACCAGAGACCCGGGTTCAATTCCTGCCTCAGGCGACTGACTGTGTGGAGTTTGCACATTCTCCCCGTGTCTGCGTGGGTTTCCTCCGGGTGCTCCGGTTTCCTCCCACAGTCCAAAGATGTGCAGGGTCAGGTGAATTGGCCATGCTAAATTGCCCGTAGTGTTAGGTAAGGGACAAATGTAGGGGTATGGGTGGGTTTCACTTCGGCGGGTCGGTGTGGACTTGTTGGGCCGAAGGGCCTGTTTCCACCCTGTAATCTAATCTAAACTGCTTCTGTTAAAAGTCCTACACAAAGGTTAGAATGAACAGCCCTTCCCACAATCCAGCCCAAGCTTTGGGTGCGCTGTGTGGATGAGACCTTTGTCATCACAAAACGAAACAAATTGGAAGAAACCCACAAACACAAACAACATCCTTACCGATACAAAGTTAACACTGATTCCTGCACAACAGACTTAAAACAAGATGACACAACACGCCCAGAGACTCAAGCCACCCTGCCATACATAAAAGACATCTTGGAGATGACGACCAGACTATTCCAGCCCCGAGGCATCATGGTAGCCCACAAACCTACCACCACACCGAAACAGCTCCTGATGAATTTAAAGGGGTGTCACAGTGGTTCAGTGGTTAGCACTGCTGCCTCACAGCATCAAGGACCCGGGTTCAACTCCAGCCTCAGCTGACTGTGTGTGGAGTTTGCACATTCTCGCTGTGTCTACGTGGATTTTTCCAGGTGCTCCAGTTTCCTCCCATAATCCAAAAATGTGCAGATTAGACAAATTGGCCATGCTAAATTGCCCATAGTGTTCAGGGGTGTGTAGGTTAGGTGCATTAGTCAGGAGGTAGATTAATGGGGAATGGGTTTGGGTAGGATACTATTCAGAGGGTTCATGTGGACTTGTTGGGCTGAAGGGCCTGTTTCCACAAGGTTCTATCCTATTGTATAAAGGACCCTGTACCAATAACCAGCAGAACGATAATATACAAAATACCCTGCAAGGACAACAGGAAACATTACATTGGACAGATGGGCAGGAAACTAGCCACCAGGACATATGAGCACCAAGTAACCACGAAAAGACACGACCAACTATCACTAGTATCTATACACACAGACAAAGAGGGACACCAGTTCAACTGGGACAGGCTCAACAAAGGCACGCACAGGAATTCCTAGAGGCCTAGCATTCAAATCTGAACTCTATTACAGACATATCAATTTGGACCCCACTTAGCAATCTCTCTGAAAAAGAACCAGAAGTGATATCACCTACCACAACAGACCAAGACACAAACAGTAAGCGGGACAGAACACTAGTGCTTCACCGGAGGCTCACTGATGATGTGACCTAGCATGGTGACGAAACGTCTGAGAACAAATCTACCAGCTCAGCGAGCAAACTTAAAACCTAAATTAAAAGTTTTGCTTTTTCTCCCCTTTCTTTGCATCACTTAATCAGATTTTTCTATTCACCCTTTACTTGTCCTTCTAAATTTGATTTGACAGTGAGTTCATGATAGTAAGTTATACTTCACTGTACAAGCCTTGTACTCTATATTTGACTAATGTGAGTGATAAAGGAGATAATAGTTACAGAGTAAAATAATGGGACACTGGAAGTCAAATACTAAAACAGAAAATGCTGGAAACATTCAGTAGGCCTGGAAGAATCCATGAAAGAGTAAAAAAATTACCATTTCATCAACCAAATATATTAACCCTGTTTCTCTCAGAAGTGTCAGAATGCCAGATGCCCTGAGTTACACAGATAGTCGTCCTCATTATTCAAATGTCAGATGCCTGTAGAGGTAGTTAGGTAGCTTGAAGGGCAAAATATCATCAAGTTAAACAAGTTTAATTAACAGCAGGTGCTGTTCATTATCCAGATATGGGAATCTTCTGGGTCATTATTCAGCTTACATGGAATTAATTGCATTAAAAAATGCTGAAGTCTTAAATCATGTTTGCAATGTTACTAAAAATAAATTTGCTTTTCTTCTTTAATTATATCAGTGCTTTGAGCCAAACCAGACATGAAGCAAGGCCCGGGGCAGTCTGGAGACAGGTGCTGGCACGGATTGGACTGAAAGACTTTTTATTCCTTTATTTTTCTAACTTATTCCTATGGTTTTGTACTATTGTACCGAAGATGGTGCAAAGGTCTGTAATGCTGGATATGTTATGCCTTTCATTTTTCTATTTTTTATCCTAAGAACTTGTACTTAAGAATCTGTACCTAGGTACTTTTGTACCTGAGATGGCGTCATAAGGCGACTTGTAATCTTTTCACTGCATGCCAGTGCATGGACAATAAATCTAATTCGAATTCTAAAATAATATTATTCATTGTGTGTCCACTTGCAATACTGATATACTGTAAACAATGCAGAAAATGAACAAACGTACACGTTCTCAGAACCTGTTGATTTTTTTTATACCTACATTTTTAAGAGTAAAATAAATTCTCTCATCTGTTGTTTCAATCAATTTGTTCAATATCGGCCAGGGAAGTCACGGTTTGGTGCCCAATTTGTGCTAAGTTAGAAACTTTCAGCCAAGATGAAAGTTACTTTTTGGAGGGTCAGTGTGGACTTGTTGGGCCTAAGAGCCTGTTTCCACACTGTAGGGATTTTAAAAATATCTCTCTCAACACAGAACTGTTCAATATCGTAAAAAACATTTTTCTCCAGGTTACGTTATAGATTCTCAAACAAAAGCTCAATCAATTTTGTGTGTTATTTACTGATTAGTTTGTTCTTAGATTAAGATCACAAGTTCCTTTATCCTATTTGAAATCTTAAATTCATTTGGGCGGTACAGTGGCTCAGTCATTAGCACTGCTGCCTCACAGTATACATGGGTTTCCTCCGGGTGCTCCGGTTTCCTCCCACAGTCCAAAGATGTGCAGGTTAGGTGAATTAGCCATGCTAAATTGTCCAGATTGGGTGCATTAGTCAGAGGTAAATGTAGAGTAATAGGGTAGGGGAGTGGGTCTGGGTGGGATACTCGGAGGGTCTGTGTGGACTTAGAGTCATAGACTTGTCCAGCACAGAAACAGACCCTTCGGTCCAACTCGTCCATGCCGACCAGATATCCCAACCCAATCTAGTCCCACCTGCCAATTTGAATTCAAGAAATATTGGGAATTAAGAGCCTCTGATGATTATGAATCCATTGCTGATTGTTGTAAAAACCCATCTGGTTCACTAATATCCTTTAGGGAAGAAAGCTACTGCCCTTATCTGGCCTACATGTGATTCCAGACCCACAGCAATGTGGTTGACTCTTAACTGCCCTCTGGGCAATTAGGAATGGGCAATAAATACTGGTTATCCAGCAACGCCCTCATCCTATGAATGAGTTAAAGAAATACACAGAAGGCCCAGATTTTACTTGGAATGGGGAAAAGGGCATGGTAATGAGTGACAAAACTGCAACATGACGTAATGTGGAAGGCTGCCTTTGGCTTTCAAAGGGATTTCAATTCCATGACCAAACACTGTTAGGGCAAGGGATTTCTGGTCATATAAGAATGGCAGAAGTAATACATGTCTAAGTTTCATTCAGAGGATGGGAGTGTCGCTGGCTAAGCCAGCACTTATTGCTAATTCCTAATTATTTCTTGAGAAGGTGAGTTGCCTTCTTGAACCGCTGGAGTCCCTGTGGTGTAGCTATGCCCATAGTGCTATTAGCTGGGGGGTGGGGGGGCTCTTCCAGGATCCAATGGAGCACTGAGTTATGCATCTCAGAGTACAAGGTGTTTACCAAAGCATGCGTCATGTCCTCCCTCTTCTTCACTGACTGAGCAAAGCATCATTTGCCAAGCATCCTTCAGCAGCAACTATCAAACCCACGAGCTCTACCCCCTGGAATGACAAAGGCAGCAGATACATGGACTGCAGTGGTTCAAGACGGCAGCTCACCACCGCCTTCTCAAGAGGCAACAGGAATGGGCAGTAAATGTGATGCCCACATTCCATCAATAAATATAAAAGGTACCTGAACTCAAACTGAGCATCAGCTACTTTCTGCTTTATCTTGTAGTTAAATGACTGTTGTTGTACCTGTTCTGCTGCAGTAGGATGGGGTTCTGAAAAGGCATCATCTGTGATGATAGAAGAGGGTGACCACAGCCCAAAGCATTCAACCTCTAAGACCTGTACTAGTTTGAAAATGTTTCACACCTCCCCTGAACTTGGTATGACTGCTCATCTGGCTCCTGAACTGCTGGCTCTGACATTCCCCCAAGGATCTATCCCTTCCTATTACTCATCTTCATGCTGCCCTTTGGCGACATCATCCAAAAACATGAGATCAGTTTCCACGTCTGACTGTTTATCTAACACCCACGTTTGGCTGTCAGAATTGTGTCTAGGTCAATCTGAGGATTACCATAAAACAACTTGGATTCCTTGCCAACAATGCAATTGCTCCTCCTCAGTCACCATTTCAGGTTGAAGCCAATTGCTCTCACCCACTATTCAACCCCATATCCTCTCCATCACAAAAACAGACCAGACTACAGCTCTGTAACACCACCTGCCTCTAACACTGCCTCAGTTCATCTACTGCTGAAACCTCTCATCCTTGCCTTTGTTATATCTTGACAATTCCAGTGCTCTCTGGACAACATTCTTGTTCGGCAGTAGGGCCTGTTTCCACAACGTAAGAATTGTATTAAAAAAATCTTCAATGGTATCCCACTGTTTTCAAAAAATACTTTCAAACATTTAAACAGATGAAAATAAAAATACATGACAATAAGAATACATTCCTTAAACTATCAACATCAATATAGACAGGAAAATTTAGCCATTTTGAAATTCAAAAATAAATACAGAAATACACAGGTTAGTTAGCATCTGCCAAGATGAAGCATATAACATAATTTTCCTGAGATCATAGATAGGAATTGTGGAGTAAATGAACCTAGCAGTGCTCAGGAGTTCCTTTCATTTCAGCCTCCACAGCACTCATGTTCTGCATGAGCCCTCCCGTTTCACTTTACATCTGCTCCTTCAATTCCTTACTAATATCACTCCTTCTTACCAACCTTCAGTCCACTTGCAACATTTACTTTTGACCCTTCGAAATGTGTGTCCTGTGATTCTCTCTTCTGATGTTATTCATTTCAAGCTTAACAGTCAATCCACTTGCCCCTCTCTCATTCTCAAGGATCACACTCAGGCTCTTACAGCTTTTTTCTATGCTATATTCCCTGCAATCTATTTTGCTCAAAGAACCCTCGTTGCTACAATGAACTTTGGTTCATTGGAGAGAGAGACTAGGGATTAATAGTGGGAAATACAAAAATGGCAGAGACACTAAATCAATATTTTGCCTCAGTTTTCACAGTTGAGAATAATACTATCTCAATAATGATACGTAATGCAGTGGGTATAGAAAGGGAGGAACAACCATCACTGGGGAAAAAGGTACAGCACAAACTATTGGGATTGAAGGTAGGAATTGAAGGAACTTCCCAGCACCTGATGTCTACAGTCTGGGGTCTTAAAGGAAGTGACAGCAGAGATATTGGATCCACAGCCTTTCCCTGGATGCAGGAAAGGTTCCAGTAGATTGGAAAAATGTAAATGTAATGCCCTAATTCAAAAAGGAAAGAAATCACAAAGTAGGAAATAATAGACTTGCTAGTTTAACATCTCTAGGTGGGAACCTTGTAGAATCCAATATTAAATGCAATAACAACAACAGTTTAGAAAGTAAAAACACAATCCATCAGAGTTAGCATAGTCGCATGAAGCGTAAATCGTGTTTGATTAATTTCCTATAGTTCTTTGAAGATCTCACAAGTAAAGTAGATAATAGGAATGTACATGTATTATAGATGGACTTCCAGAAGGCACTGGATAAGTTGCTGCATAAAAGATTAATACACAAGGTAAGATCGTGTGGGGCTAGGGGTAATTTATCAGCTTGGATAGAGGATTTGCTAACAAACAGAAACCAGAGAGTTTGGGTCTTTTTCTGGTTGACAAGGTGTAACTAGCGATGCCACAGGGTTCGGTCCTTGAGCTTTGTAATAACTCAGGAAGCATGACTGGAAAGGGAAATCATTTATTGTTGAATATCAAAAGAGCCATTATTCTTGACATACATAAGCTAGTCCCAGGTAATAAAAAGTGAGGACTGCAGATGCTGGAGATTAGAGTCGAGAGCTTATGCCCGAAATGTCGATTCTCCTGCTCCTCGGATGCTGCCTGATCTCCTGTGCTGCTCATATATTGTAGTCTGGAGAACAGACCTCTATGGCGCAGAGGCCAAACGCCAATTATTCAACAGCTAAAAAAAAAATTAAACTAACAGCCAAATTCACAGCTGACCTTGGAGAAACCAGTGTGGGGGAGCTCACGGCAAGGGACAGCTAAGTGGCTAGTTTTATAATGTAACCTCACTGTTTTATTTTGAAAATCTACAGCAGTGAGTAGAGTGGTTCTTGGATTATATCTTTTTATTTAGATCTGTCTCTTGATTAAACTTTAAAACTTTAAAACCATAGCTACGAAGCTAGCCTGGAGCAGTGATTTTTGGAACAGTAAAACTGCTATTTTCTGGGTCTGTAAATTATTAAGGTGCAAAGATGGCCTTGAATAGAGTGATGTGTTCTTCCTGTCGAATGTAGTACATTGCAAAGAGTTTCTGTGCTACTAATGATTATGACTGAAGGAAGTGTGTTCAGTTGCGAATCCTATCAGATCGCATGGATCAGTTGCACTGGCAGTTAGAGGCGATGAGGAATTTACCAGAGCTCGGGGGTGTGATGGATGGCAATAAGGGAAGCAGGAAGGGAAATAAACTGGAGATAGTCAAGTAGATGGGTTACCACAAAGAAAGATAGGAGAGGGAGACTTGTCCTGCAGGAGTGTCCTGTGGCTATCCCCAACTCAAACATAATTGGCTTCATGGCAGGAGACAGAGAGTAATGGTGGACTGTTGTTTTTCAGACGGAGGCCTGTGACCAGCACTGTGCCATAGGGACGGGTTCTGGGACCTCTTTTATTTGTTATTTATATAAATGATTTGGATGAGAATAAAGAAGGTGTAGATAGTAATTTTGCAGATGACACCAAAATTAGCGACATAATATACAATGAAGAAGGTTTTCGAAGATTCCAAAAGGATCTTGATCAAGTGGGTAAATGGGCTGAAAAATGGATAAATGTGAGCTATTGCATTTTGGTGCAACAAACGAGGGTAGGGCTTATATAAGTAATGTTAGGGCCTTGAGTAGCTTTGTAGAACAGAGGGACCTAGGGGTGCAGGTACATAATTCTTTAAAGTTTGCATCACACATAGGCAGGGTGGTTAAAAAGGCATTGGCACACTTGCCTTCACTGTTCAGTCCTTTGAGTACAGGAGTTGGGAAGTCATGTTGAGGTTGCACAGGACACTGGTGAATATTCTTCTGGAATACTGTGTCCAGTTCTGGGCACCCCGTTATAGGAAGGATACTATCAAGCTGGGGAGGGTTCAGAAGAGACTAACCAGAATGCTAACCTGGAGGAAGAGTGCCTCATCTTCTGCTTAGGAACCCTCCAACCACATGGGATGAATGTAGATTTCTCCAGCTTCCTCATTTCCCCAACCACCGGATTCAGCACCGCCCTCTTGACCTGCAATCTTCTTCCCAACCTCTCCGGCCCCACCCCCTCTCCGGCTTATCACCTATCGTATTCCCAGCGCCCCTCCCCCCTACCCTCTATCTTAGCCCGCATGGCACACCAGAAGGGCTTATGCCCGAAACGTCGATTCTCCTACTCCTCGGATGCTGCCCGCCTGCTGTGTTTTTCCAGCACCACATTTTTCAACTTATACACTTAATAGTAAGGTACTGGGCAGTATCACAGTACCTTGGAGTGCAGGTTAATTGTTCCTTGAAAGTGGAGTCACAGGTTGATAGGATAGTGAAGATGGCATTTGGTACGTTTTCCTTTATTGGTTAAAGCATTAAATACAGGAATTAGGTAGCCATACTGCAGCTGTTTAGGACATTGGTTAGGCCAATTTTAAAATACTGTGTTCAATTCTGTCTCTTTGCTATAGGAAGGATGTTGTGAAACTCAAAAGGGTTTAGAAAAGATTTACAAGGATGTTGCCAGGGTTGGAGGATATGAGCTATAGGGAGAGGCTGAATACACTGAGGCTATTTTCCATGGAGCGTCGGAAGCGGAGGGGTGACCTTATCGAGGTTTATAACATCATGAGGCATGGACAGGGTATATAGACAAGGTATTTTTTTCCTGGGGTGAGGGAGTTCAAAAGTACAGGGCATTGGTTTAAGATGAGGGGGGAAAGATTTAAAAGACACCTAAAGCACAACTTTTTCACAGAGGGCCATGTATATATGGAATAAGCTGCCAGAAGTGATGGAAGCTGGTACAATTATAACATTTAAGAGGCATTTGGATGGGTGTACGAATAGGAAGGGTTTACTTGGCCAAATGCTGGCAAATGGGACTAGATTTATTTAGGAAATCTGGTCAGCATGGACGAGTTGGACAGAAGGATCTATTTCCATGCTGTACACCTTTATGACTGTTATTAAACACCTCTGGAGCAGGTGGACTTGAACCTAGGCCAACTGGCTCAGAGGCAGGGACACTACCATGACACAACCCTCCTCTGTTTCTGCTTTTTTTTCCAATAATCAATCTGGTCAGAGACATTAGTACACACTTCTGGAGCAGGTGAGACTTGAACCCAGGTCTCCTGTTTCAGAGGTAGGGATACTATCACAAGAGCTCCTCTGGGTCTTTATTAATATATCGAGAAATACCCTTAAACACAACTGAATAGCTTTCCGACCACTAAATCACCTTGTCTTCTCATTTGTTTTTAAAATATTGACCGCCATCAATAAATTACAATGTAGCCAATTTACTCTTTACATGCAAAGCCCATCACAGTCCTGGGTCTGCTAGTTCTAGTTTTCAAATTAGCTTTCTAATCAATCTGTTCAGTGATGGTATCACGCATCTCTTCAGCAGTTGGGACTTGAACCCAGGCCTTCTGGCTCTCAGTGACTACCACTGCACATCAGCCCTCATATTCTCTGCGTTGATATTTTCTAATGAAATTGTTCAGGAGCACATAATTACACACCCCTGGAGCTTAACATCAGGTCTTCTGGCTCAGAGAGACAGACACAACCACTACGCCACAACAGCCCTCCTACTCACTGGATTTATTTTTCTAATCAACCAGTTATAGAGTCAAAGAGTCCTAAAGCACAGAAACAGGCCTTTTTGGCCCAAACTGGTCCATGCCAACCAAAATGTTCATCCATACTAAATCCATTTCCCTGCACTTAGCCTGACTCCTTCTAATGCTTTCCTATCCATATATTTGCCCAAATGCCTTTTAAATATTGTTAATGTAACTGCCTCAGCCACTTCTGCTGGCAGCTCATTCCATATGCATACCATCCTGCCCCTCAGGTTCACTTTTACTCTTTCCCTTCTAACCTGAAACTGATGCCCTCTAGTCCTTGGTTCGCCAACCCTGGGAAAAAGACCGAGTGCATTCACCCTTTTCATGCCTTTCATGATCTTATACACCTCTACAAAGTCCACCCTCAATCTCCTACGGTCTAAAGAATAAAGTCCGAGCTTGTCTAACCTCTCGCTATAACTCAGACCCTTGAGTCCAGGCAACATTCTTGTAATTTTCTTCTGTACTCTTGCCTGTTTAATAACATCCTTCTTATAACAAGGTGACCCAAAACTGAACACAATACTCCAAGTGCGGCCTCATCAACATCGTGTATAATTGCAACATAACTTCCCAAGTGCTATACTCAATGCCTTGACTAATGAAGGCCAGTGTGCCAAAAGCCGCCTTCATTGCCCTGTCTACCTGTAAGTCCACTTTCAGAGAACTGTGAGCCTGACCTCCTAGATTCCCTCTGTTCCACTACACTCCATAAGGCCCTACCATTGATTTGACTTTCCAAAATGCAAGACCTCACACTTATCTATATTAAACTCCATTTGCCATTTCTCGGCCCACTTCCCAAGCTGGTCAAGGTGCTACTGCAGTTTCTGACAACCTTCCTCACTGACCACGATACCGCCTATTTTCACGTAATCAGCAAACTTACCAATCCTGTAACTGTACTTAGATTCAACACTTCCTTATTGGATGTGTTAGCTTAACAAGGGTGCTTTAAATCCACTGACTTCCTTAAAAGAGGAAATCTCTGCACGAACTATGTAATTTAAATCTAGTTTCCAGTTACACAATCATGATGATGAGATAAGACAGTGGCAGAGAGAAGTGAGTTTAGTTAACTGCAGTCAAGAATCCAGTGACAGAAATACATGGTGGTGTGCTGAGGAAGAGGAATTTAAATCAATAACTGAAGGACAGTTAATCATTTGAGAAGAAATAATGCTCTTCACTGTCCACAACTGTACCACCAATATTGGGATCATCCACAAACTTACTGGATACACCTCCTAAATTCTCATCCAAATCATTTATATAAATGACAAATAACAGTAGACTCAGCACCAATTGCTATGGCACACTACTGGTCACATGTCTCCAGTCACTACCACCACCCTGTCTTACATCATCAATCCATGATTCGGAGATGCCGGTATTGGACTGGGGTGTACAAAGTTAAAAATCACACAACACCAGGTTATAGTCCAACAGGTTTAATTGGAAGCACACTAGCTTTCGGAGCAACGCTCAATCACCTGATGAAGGAGCGTCGCTCCGAAAGCTAGTATGCTTCCAATTAAACCTGTTGGACTATAACCTGGTGTTGTGTGATTTTTAACATCATCAATCCAATTTTGTATCTAACTGGCTAGCTCTCCCTGGATCCCATGTGATTTAACCGTACTGAACAACCTACTATGTGGTACCTTGTCAAAGGCCTTGCTCTCATCTACTTTTTTGGTCACCCTATCAAAAAATTCAATCCAATTTGTGAGACACTATTTCCCACACAGCAAGCCATGTTGACTATCCTAAATGAGTCCTTGCCTCTCCAAAAGCCTGAACATCGGGGTCTCAGAATTCCCTGTAACAACGTACCCACCACTGATGTTAGACTTACCGGTCTGTAGCTCCCAAGTATTTCACTGCAGCCTTTTTTTAAAAATGGCATGATATTAGCCACCATGCAATCTTCGGGCATTTCACCCATGTCTGTTAATGGTACAAATATCTCTGCTAAGGAGCCCACAATTTCCTCCCTAACCTCCCACAAAGTCCTGGGATACACGAAAGCAGGTCCCTGGGATTTATCTACCTTACTGCCTTTTTAAGACTTTCAATACCTCCTCTTCTGTAATGTCAACTCTCTTCAAGACATCACTAATTACTTCCCCAAGTTCCCAAGCATCCATGCCTTTCTCAGCAGTAAATACAGATGAGAAATATTCATTTAGAATCTCAACTATCTCTTGTGGCTTTGCATGTGGACAACCTTAATAATTTTCAGGGGGTCTTGTTCTCTGACCAGTTACTCTTTTTCCCTTTATGTACTTTTAAAACGTCTTTGGATTATCCTTTACCTTACTAACCAAGGCCATTTCATGTCCCCCTTAAGCCTTCCTGATTTCTCTCAAGTATACTTTGACACCCTTTATACTCAAAGAATTCACTTGATCCCACTTCTTTACCTCTTCTCAGTCTCTGTCCCTGTCTATTTCTTAACTAAACATCACCCTCTCACCTTCCAGTCTTCATCTGCCCTCTCCCTTGCTACCTTACCACGAGAGTCGAAAAGGTTAGCAGTGGAAAAGCCCAGGTTAGACAGCATCCAAACAACAGGAGGGTCAACCTTTCAGTATCCTCACCATTTCTATCCTCTCCTTCTCCCATCTTTTCTTCCATTTCCATTTCCTTAACCCCTGCTTTGTAACTACTCAACATGAAACATTCAAACTGATCTTTACCATCTATTATTATGGTGGTCAACCCTTGCTTTATTGTTGTGGTTCTGTTCGCCGAGCTGGGAATTTGTGTGGCAGACGTTTCGTCCCCTGTCTAGGTGACATCCTCAGTGCTTGGGAGCCTCCTGTGAAGCACTTCTGTGATCTTTCCTCCGGCATTTGTAGTGGTTTGAATCTGCCGCTTCCAGTTATCAGTTCCAACTGTCCGTTGCAGTGGTCGGTATATTGGGTCCAGGTCGATGTGCTTATTGATTGAATCTGTGGATGAGTGCCATGTCTCGAGGAATTCCCTGGCTGTTCTCTGTTTGGCTTGTCCTATAACAGTAGTGTTGTCCCAGTCGAATTCATGTTGCTTGTCATCTGCGCGTGTGGCGAACAACAACGAACACCCGAGCTACAAATCCTCTCACAAACTTTGAACCCTTGTTTTAATTAAACAGTGAAATTAATTTATTTTAAAACATAACTCATTTATTTCAACAGCTTGCATCCAAGACTGGCTTTGCTACTTACTGAGCCAAAGGATGAAAATTCTGGTGATAATCCAAGATGGAGGAAGAGAAAAATTTGTGGCTTTAAGGGTTGTTCCTTTTTTGAGGTATTTTACATGTTGGAGCAGATTTCCTCGAATTCCAGGAGCAGTAATTACTGCTTTATAAGCTGTTGCATTGTTCTGGAACTTTGGGGAAAAATAGATCAAAACAACGGCACTTTAAAAAGGAAGAGAGGGAAAGGTCAGTGTGTGTGTGTGAGTGTGAGTGTGAGTGTGAGTGTGTGTGTGAGTGTGAGTGTGTGAGTGTGTGTGTGAGTGTGAGTGTGTGTGTGTGAGTGTGTGAGTGTGTGAGTGTGTGAGTGTGAGAGTGTGTGAGTGTGTGAGTGTGTGAGTGTGTGAGTGTGTGAGTGTGTGAGTGTGTGAGTGTGTGAGTGTGTGAGTGTGTGAGTGTGTGTGTGTGTGAGTGAGTGAGTGAGTGAGTGAGTGAGTGAGTGAGTGAGTGAGTGAGTGTGTGTGAGTGAGAGTGTGAGTGTGTGTGTGAGTGAGAGTGTGAGTGAGAGTGTGAGTGAGAGTGTGTGTGAGAGTGTGTGTGAGAGTGTGTGTGAGAGTGTGTGTGAGAGTGTGTGTGAGAGTGTGTGTGAGAGTGTGTGTGAGTGAGTGAGTGAGTGAAAATTGATCTCTGACACAGCAATGAATTTACATAGCTACTGCCTTTGCTGTTGGAGTTGTGGACAAAATGCAAAGAAAAATAAACAAACAATGAAATTCACAGCTGACCTTGGAGGAGACTTTGTGAGAGAGATCACAGCATAGGAGCAAATAAGTGCATGTTTTTAAAGTGTAACCTTGCTGTCTTTTTTTTAAATAGTGAGTACAGTGGGTTCTTTTTGGTTATATATTCTATTGAGATCTGTCTTGATTAAAATTTAAAAATATAAAACACAGGTACTAACTTAGCCTGGAACAGTGCTGTTTAGAGCAGTAAGATGGTGCTATTTTCTGGTCTGTAGATTGCTAAAGTGCAAAGAATAGCCTTTCATAGAGTCATGTACTCTTCTTGTCAGATGTGCGAGATTAGGGAAAATTTCCATGTTACTAACTATGATGTCTACAGTAAATGTGTTTGGTTATGAATCCTATCAAATCGCATGGATCAGTTGGAGTGGCAGTTAGAGCAATGAGGAATTTACAGGAGCTAAGGGGTGCAATGCAAAACAGTTATAGGAAGGGAGAAAAACTGCGGATACAGTCAGGTAGATGTGTTACTGCCAGAAAAGGTAGGAGGGAGAGGCAGGTAGTGCAGGAGACTCCTGTGGCTGTCACCATCTCAAAAAAGTATGTTGTTTTGGAAAATGCAGGGGACAGAGGACTCTCAGGGGAATGTAGCATGAACAGCCAAGATTCTGCTACAGAAATTGGCTCTAAAATAACGAGGGGTACATCAGGTTCCAAGCAATCAATTGTGAGGGGGAACTCTCTAGTCAGAGGCATGGACAGACAGTTCTGCAGCCGACAGCGAAAAATCAGAATAGTGTGTTGCCTCCCTGGTGCCAGTATCAAGGATATCACAGAGAAAGTGCAGAATATTCTAAAAGAACAGTGGGACCAAAAGGCCATTGTAAACATTGGAACTCAAGACATAGGAAGGAAAAAGGATGAGATTCTGAAGGAACAATATAGGAAGTTAGGAATTTAAAAAGGAGGTCCTCAAGGGTAGTAATATCTGGATTACTCCCAGTGTTACAAGCTAGTGAGGTTAGAAATAGGAGGACAGAGCAGATGAATGCGTGGCTGAGGAGCTGGTACGAGGTGAAGGGTTCACATTTTCGGATATTTAGAATATCTTCTGGGGTAGAATTGACCTGTAAAAGGACAGATTGCACTAAAAATTGGAAGGGGACTAATAAACTGGCAGGGAGCTGCGCTAGAACTGCTTGGGAGCATTTAAGTTACCAAAGTGGGGAGGTGGAACCCAGTGAGATAACGAGGAAAGTGATAAGTCTGAGACTGGCACAATTGGGAAAAGGAGCAAGTTAAACAGTCAGGGCAGGCAGGAACAAAGCAGACAACGAGGTAGGGCTGATAAGTTAAGCTGCACTTATTTCAATTCAAGAGGCCGAACACAGGAGGCAGATGAACTCTGGGTATGATAAGGAACATGGGATTGGGACATCAAAGCAATTACAGTGACGTGGCTCAGGGATAGACAGGATAGCAGTTTAATGTTCCAGGATACAAATGCTATAGGAAGGATGGGGGGGGGGGGGGGGGGGGGGGGGCAAGAGAGGAGGTTTAGTGGCATTTTGATAAGGTTTAACATTACAGCTGCACTTAGGGAGGATATTCCTGGTAACATGTCCAGGGAAGTTATTTGGTAGAACTGGATGTTCATCTCATTGGGATTGTACTATAGACCCCTTAATAGACAGCAGGAAATTGAGAAACAAATTTGTACGGAGATCTTAGTTATCTGTAAGAATACTAGGGTGGTAATGGTCACAAATTTCAACTTTCCAAACATAGACTGGGACTGTTATGGTTTTAAGGGTTTAGATGGAGAGGAATTTGTTAAGTGTGTACAAGACAATTTTCTGATTCACTCTGTGGATATATGTACGAGAGATGGTGCAAAACTTGACCTACTTTTGGGAAATAAGGTGGGGCAAGTGACTAAGGTGTCAGTGGGCATTTTGGCTGAGTTCAAAAGGGTAAATTTTTAAGGGGAGAGGAAAAATCCTTAAAAAGAACACAAGGACCAACTTTTTTTTAATACAGTATCGAATAGGAAAGGTTTGGAGGGATATGGGCCAAGCACAGGAAATTGGGACTAGTTTGGGAACATGGTGGGTGTGGACTGGTTGGGCCAAAGGGTCTGTTTCCTTGCTGTATGACTCTGTGACTCTAATATCAGATTCAAACACTTCCGCATTGCAATTAGATTAATGGATGAATAAATTTCTTACTATATCGCTCCTATGCTTCTTAAATAATGCAGCAAAATTGACAGTTATCCAGTCCAAGGAATCAATTCCTAGTTTTGGAAGTGAATGAAAATGCTTCAAAATTTTCCTTACCTGCTTCTTTCAAAACCCCAAGAAGAAACTACCTCTAGATCTTTAAAATTAATTTCTCTTCTACCTTTCATTTTACTTGTACTCAATCTAACTTCCTATGATTTATTTTTAGCTTTCTTCATATTTCTGGCACTGTAACCACATCCTTTGTAGTGACACCTGATATAAAGCAGATATTTTGTAAGGGTGACATCTCCTGATTTCCAATTAAAATATAACCTGTACCTGCATGTCACTGAGATGCTACATATCTTTTACCACCTTTAGCAAACATACTAGCTAACTACAAATAGAGGTAGGTCACTGGTTTCCCCGAGCCTATTTTGCCATCCAAAACAATCATGACTGGCCTGATTACTCCACATTCCGTCTACCCTGATAACCTTTTACCTTCTTACTTATCAAGAATCTAACTACCTCATTCAGTCTTAAACATATTCAAAGACTTAGCTTCCACTGCTTTGAGGAACACATTTCTAAAGACTGATTATCCTGTGTACAAAGAAAATCTCATCCATTTTAAATCTGTAATACCTTATTTTGAAACAGTGACTTCCATGCTCGATTCTCCCATAAACTGGAAGTACCCTTTTCGTATCTACTGTGTCATGAAGCCTCAGGATCATTGCCTATTACCCATCGAAACTTTAACAGACAGAAGTCTGAACTGTCCAACCTTTCCTCATCAGACAACCTGTCCACTTCATTTTAAATAAAGGAGCTACATTCACTATTTACTTTTCTAATAGAAACTTCTCTGGAAAAATTAGAAACAGTACATCAATTCTGTCATTTTAAGATGCTAAGATGAAGTCAATCAGGATTCAGATACTTGGCTTGCAGTTCCAACAATTTTCTCGAAACCACTTCCCAAGAAACTGGCATTTTCTGCAAGTTCACTCCTTGCCTTCTATTTGACTCTCTGACGCTGTTTAACCTTTTCAGTTAACCATGGGTGATCGGTCTGCCACTCTCTCTCTCACTGGAATGTAACTGTGCCCTTAAATGCCTGTCACTACATTGTGGTTGACCTATCCTTTAATTTGATTTGCCAGCTGACTTGCTTTCATGCCATCCTCACAATTCCTGCATTTTTAAGCTCAAAATACCAGGTTTGGACCGACTTCTCTCTCCCTCAAAATGAAAGTGAAACTCAAACATTATGATTGCTGCTACCTAGATTCATCTTTGATTTAACATAATTAATTAATCCCACCTCATTGCACAATTGTGGTTTCTGTCAATCAGAGACAAAATGGAAATTGCTGAAAAAACTCAGCATGTCTGGCAGCATCTATGGAGAGAAATCAGTCAACATTTCAGGTTGAGTGATCCTCAAGTTCTATTTTTGGTCATAGCTTGCTCTCGGGGCAGATGTGCTGTTTTAAGAATGTGTCTTAAAAATAACTCATCTCGGCTACCTTGGATCACTGGGGTATGTTTTGTGGTAAGCATAAATTCTACGAGAGAGACGGTTTGCACCTTAATAGGTTGGGGACCAGCATTCTGGCAGGCAGGTTTGCTACTGCAACACAGCTACATTTAAACTAAGTAGCAGGGGGGAAGGGGACAAACTGGATGTTTAAGAAGGAAATTGAAGGGAAAGTTAGAACAAGGGAAGTCAAGAAAGACAACTGTATCAATGAGGCAGAAAATTCAAAAAGGGATCATGCTGTAAGGTTGAGTGAAATAGGAGTTGATGGGAAGGCTGAGGGCAGTAACAAATTAAAAATACTATATATGAATGCACGAAGCATTAGAAATAAGATGGATGAGCTGGAGGCTCTTTTGGAAACTGGCAGATACGATATTGTGGAGATAACTGAGACGTGGCTTCAAGTGTACAGGGGCTGGGAAATGAATATTCAAGGCTACACGTGCTATCCTAAGGACAGACTGACGGGCAGAGGGGATGGGGTGGCGATGTTGGTAAGGGATGATATTAAGTCCCTTGCGCGGGGGGACCTAGAATCAAGGGATGTAGATTCAGCATGGATAGAGCTGAGAAATTCCAAGGGTAAAAAGACCCTCTTGGGTGTTATCTACAGACCCCCAAACAGTAGTCTGGATGTCGGATGTAAGTTGAATCAGAAGCTGAAATTGGCCTGTCGCAAAGATGTTACTACAGTTGTCATGGGGGATTTCAACATGCAGGTGGACTGGGAGAATCAGGATGGTCATAGAGTCATAGAGATGTACAGCATAGAAACAGACCCTTCGGTCCAACCCGTCCATGCCAACCAGATATCCCAACCCCATTTAGTCCCACCTGCCAGCTCCCGGCCCATATCCCTCCAAACCTGTCCTATTCATATATCCATCCAAATGCCTCTTAAATGTTGCAATTGTACCAGCCTCCACCACATCCTCGGGCAGCTCATTCCATACACGTACCACCCTCGGCGTGAAAATGTTGCCCCTCAGGTCTCTTTTATATCTTTTCCCTCTCATCTTAAACCTATGCCCTCTAGTTCTGGACTCCCTGACCCCAGGGAAAAGACTTTGTCTATTGATCCTATCCATGCCCCTCATAATTTTATAAACCTCTATCAGGTCACCCCTAAGCCTCCAACGCTCCAGGGAAAATAGCCCCAGCCTGTTCGCCCTCTCCCTGTCCCTCAGATCCTCCAACCCTGGCAAAATCCTTGCAAATCTTTTCTGAACCCTTTGAAGTTTAGTATTGGACCTCAAGAGAGAGACTTTGTGGAGTGCCTCCGAGATGGATTCTTAGAACAGCTGGTGCTGGAGCCTACCAGGGAGAAGGCAATTCTGGATCTGGTATTGTGCAACGAACCAGAATTGATCAGGGACCTCGAAGTGAAGGAGCCATTCGGAAATAGCGACCATAATACAATAAGCTTCAATCTGCAATTTGAGAGGGAGAGGGTACAATCGGAAGTGACAATATTTCTGTTGAATAAAGGGAATTATGGAGCTATGAGGGGCCAAAGTTCAATGGTGCAATACCTTAGCAGGGATGACAGTGGAGGAACAATGGCAGATATTTCTGTGTATAATGCAGAAGATGCAGGATCAGTTCATTCCAAAAAGGAAGAAAGATCCTAGAAGGAGGCTGTGGCTGACGAGGGAAATTAAGAAACATATAAAGTTAAAAGAGAAAAAGTATAACATAGCAAAGATAAGTGGGAAAACGGAGGACTGTGAAGCTTTTAAAGAACAACAGAGGATTACTAAGAAGGAAATGCGCAGAGGAAAAATGAGGTACGAAGGTAAAATGGCCAAAAATATAAAAGGAGGATAGTAAAAGCTTCTTTAGTTATGTGAAAGGCAAAAAAATGGTTAAGACTAAAATTGGGCCCTTGAAGACAGAAACAGGGAATATATTACGGGGAACAAAGAAATGGCAGAAGAATTGAATTGGTACTTCAGATCTGTGTTCACTGGGGAAGACACAAGCAACCTCCCTGAGGTAACAGTGGCTGAAGGAACTGAACTTAAGGGAATTTATATTTGCCAGGAATTGGTGTTGGAGAGACTGTTAGCTCTGAAGTTTGTTAAGTCCCCGGGGTCTAATGGTCTACATCCTAGGGTACTGAAGGAGGTGGCTCGAGAAATCGTGGATGCGTTGGTGATTATTTTCCAGAGTTCGATAGATTCAAGATCAGTTCCTGCGGATTGGAGGGTGGTTAATGTTGGACCACTTTTTAAGAAAGGTGAGAGAGAGAAAGCAGGAAATTATAGACCAGTTAGTCTGACCTCAGTGGTGGGAAAGATGCTGGAGTCTATTATAAAAAGGATGAAATTACGACACAGCTGGATAGTAATAACAGGATAGGTCAGAGTCAGCATGGATTTATGAAGTGGAAATCATGCTTGACTAATCTTCTGGAATTTTTGAGGATGTAACTCTGAAGATGGATGAGGGAGATCCAGTAGATGTAGTGTACCTGGACTTTCAGAAAGCTTTTGATAAAGTCCCACATAGGAGGTTAGTGAGCAAAATTAGGGCGCATGGTATTGGGGGCAAAGTACTAACTTGGATTGAAAGTTGGTTGGCTGACAGGAAACAAAGAGTAGTGATAAACGGCTCCATTTCAGAATGGCAGGCAGTGACCAGTGGGGTACCGCAGGGATCAGTGCTGGGACCGCAGCTTTTTACAATATATATTAATGATATAGAAGATGGTATTAGTTATAACATTAGCAAATTTGCTGATAATACTAAGCTGGGTGGCAGGGTGAAATGTGAGGAGGATATTAGGAGATTACAGGGTGACCTGGACAGGTTAGGCGTGTGGTCAGATGCATGGCAGATGCAGTTTAATGTGGATAAATGTATGGTTATCCACTTTGGTGGCAAGAACAGGAAGGCAGATTACTACCTAAATGGAATCAAGTTAGGTAAAGGGGCAGTACAAAAAGATCTGGGTGTTCTTGTACACCAGTCAATGAAGATAAGCATGCAGGTACAGTAGGTAGTGAAGGCGGCTAATAGCATGCTGGCCTTCATAACAAGAGGGATTGAGTATAGAAGCAAAGAGGTTCTTCTGCAGCTGTACAGGGCCCTGGTGAGCCGCACCTGGAGTATTGTGTGCAGTTCTGGTCTCCAAATTTGAGGAAAGACATTCTGGCTATTAAGGGAGTGCAGCGTAGGTTCACGAGGTCAATTCCTGGAATGGCGGGACTACTTTACGCTAAAAGACTGGAGCAATTGGGCTTTTGTACACCCTTGAGTTTAGAAGACTGATGGGGGATCTGATTGAGACATATAAGATTATTAAAGGATTGGACACTCTGGAGGCAGGAAACATGTTTCCGCTGATGGGTGAGTGCCGAACCAGCAGACACAGCTTAAAAATACAGGGCAGACCATTTAGGACAGCGATGAGGAGAAACTTCTTCACCCAGAGAGTGGTGGCTGTGTGGAATGCTCTTCCCCAGAGGGCAGTGGAGGCCCATTTAAAATTCATTTAAGAAAGAGTTGGATAGAGCTCTCAAGGATAGTGGAATCAAGGGTTATGGAGATAAGGCAGGAACAGGATACCGATTAAGGATGATCAGCCATGATCATATTGAATGGTGGTGCAGGCTCGAAGGGCAGAATGGCCTACTCCTGCACCTATTGTCTATTATCTATATGACTTTTCTGGTGTATACACAGATCAATATCCCCCATGATTTTGTATTTATTATTCAGGTGCTTGTACACTACTTCCAACTAGTGAATTCTTGCCTTTATCTCTACCCCAACCGTTTCTACATCCTGGTTTCCTCAAGTTGAGCTATCCCTCTTTATTGTGCTGGTACCATGATTAATTAATAGGTCCACCCCTCCTCTTTTTCCTAGCTTCCTGTCCATGCTAATCTTTCAATATTCAAGTTCCAATCTACATTATCCTGCAGCCATGTCTTTGTAATAGCTATATCATACATACGTCATTTTATTCTCGCCTTCAGCTCATGTTTTATTCTGAATGCTGTGTATTCAGTTACAGAACCTTTCACTTTGTTGTTTTATGACTTTTCTAATCTCTGCCCTTAGCTGTCGTTTTACTCTTCTATTCTTATTCCCCTGCCTTTCCTGTCAGTGTTTATCAATCATTGTCCCTGTACTAAATCTTTCTTTTAAAATATTTATGAAATCTTTAGAGCTGTTCTTGCTATTCAAGTCTTTTTTTTAATTTTTGCAGTTCCTATCATTTTGTTTTAAATCCCTTTATTGCTCTTTATACCTCTTGCTGTGCATAAGGCATCTCCTGCTGTTTAACTTTTAAAAAGTCTTTTGTTTGAATATTATTCCATTTGTCATTTGCCTTTTTTGACCAAGATTGTTTAATCATACAAGCTGAACTCTTGAAGTTCTTGAACTGTATATGCAGTGCTGATATTTTACCAGTTCATTTGTGGATACTTTTCACTGCTTATCAAAGTTTTATTCATCAACACTTATATAGAATACTATATAGAATCCCTATAGTGTGGAAACAGGCCCTTCAGCCCAACAAGTCCATACCGACCCTCTGAAGAGTTACCCAACCCAACCCATTCCCCTACCCTACATTTACCCCTTCCTAATGCACTTAATGCACACAACTCTGAACACTATTGTTGACACAATAATGGTTCTGAAAGCACTAACTTTGAAAACCGCATTAAAATCTAATCAATGTGATGATGTCATGCAGTCTTGGATAGGGAAAAGTGTCATCTGGCTTAAGATCCCAATATAGACATGTTATTAGTGTCTGCTGATTGGCTAGTTAAGCATAATAACCAAGATTAAATAATTCATACCTGTTGTTATAATGCAATAAACCACTTCATTAAAGCAACTGACTCTTCCCATTAAGACTCACTAGCAATTCATCCTCGACCACCGTTGACCATATAAATTCAGTCTAAAAGCCAGGATCAGCAGCAGCACCCTACCCTAGCGATTAACTGACAGTGGTTGCTTTGACCACATACAGAACAATTCAGTCCACCTATCTTATTGAACCAAGGTTAGCCTTACCTAAAACTATTAGCTTTTGTTCATGAAGCATCTCTTTGCTCCTTTGAGAACAAGTGAAGGTCAACATATTACTGTCGGTAACTAGTTGAGATTTTTTGACTAATGCAGATTCATTTACTCACCACTAAATATCAAATATTTATCACCTTTGATATAAAAACATGTGTAAATAAATGCCAATATCTACCAAAATTTCCCAATTAAATACAAGAATTTTTCCTTACTTCTCCACATAACCAAATTTCAAATGATACTTTTAATGACAGTTCCTCCTATTCTTAAAAAAAAACTTTTTTTCTTATTTTAGACAAATGGCAATTGGGTTTAACCTGGAGGTAGAAGGCAGGCTAAGACAGTAAAACTGGATAACCCTCATTAAATACCTATTTGCACATAAAGAAAGCTTTGCCCAATCAACACCATTTGCCACAAAAAATATTATTGCTCATTGCATTCGCAACTTATTATTGTGCAAATTTAGAGAAGTTTTTCACTCTTCTTCATCCCTTTTTAATAAGAAGGAATCATTATACACTCATTGTATTAAATGCATTCTCACAAAAAGAATAAGACGGGTTTTCAAATTTATGTCTCATTGACATAAGACATAAAAGAATAAAAATTCAACTCCAATTAATAAAATCATAATAATTAAGACAATTAAGGCCATTAATTTCACCTATGGCTTGAAAATATTTGACTTCTCACTTAGAAGTCCAATTTCAATAAATGCTCAACTTTAAGCTAACGATTGTCGGTTTCATTTTAATTCATACAGCTTCAATGAAAAAGCATTTCGACGAGTTGTTTGAAACCTGAAGGCAATGGCTCATGCCATTGCATAGACGCTGGCTATCCTACAAACTTGTCTTTTGTGAGTCATAAAAGCTCAGGAATAGGCTAATCAGATCATCATGCGTGCACTGGCTGAAAAAGAAAAAGAAAAGTAACAATTCATTCTAATCCTACATGGAGGTGGCAATGTGAGCCAGGGACCCCCAAAGACCAGCAAGGTCCACCCAGACAGCAGGGAAACGGAGTCTGGTGGCTCTGTAATCTCTGTAATGTTAAGACATGCAATGTATATATATATGAATGACGTGACCAATTGTACAGGTACCAAAGATTTATTTCTATGAATAAAGTATATTTTGAAATAAAAAAAGGTTTTGGTAGATTCTTCAGCTGTGCAATGACAAAACCCACCCATCTGCCACAAAATATATACTTCCCAGCAGGAGTAATTGGTAAAAAGAGCCCTGGTATGTTTTTTCTTTTCTCAACCAGGAGCACCAAGGGTAATCATAATATTCCCCACAACAACTCTACTACGGCTGAAGCTAGTTAACTCGGCATAGATGAAGGATTGTTATTGACTTGTGACCCTGTGCTGTTTATTTGATGTGCAGTTATATTAACTTTCTGCAAATTGCTGGGTCACCTGTGACAAAGAATCATGCTACACTGCTCAGATGTACTCAAAATTCTCCCAAAGTAAGTCAGCTACGTTAATCAAGTGATTTTTCCTGGGGAAGAAGGAAGGAAGAAAGGAAGAAAGAAAAACACCTTTTCTCTGTCAGCATTTGAGCACAGTATTTGAACATCAACAGCCAAATGGTACTGAGGTCAATGTTAATTATGAACAACCTGAAAATATTTAATTCCTATTTAATATTCATTCTAATATTATCAAAGTGGCTGGATAAGAAGTAATTTTCTTTTATTCTGTGGTATTTAACACATTCTATGCAGAAAAGGAGGCGCAGATTATGAACAGTACAATCAAGATCACCATGTTCAATAACGCAAAGCCAAACATCAACAAGTATCTAGGAAATAAGTGGATAAAAATTACATTTTGCAATCTTACAAAAATAGTATCAACCAAAGTGTAAGCAACAAAAAGCATCGACGGAAACAGAGCAATTTCCAAAAATAAAAATGTCACTTACCAAGTTCGCCATATAAATTGTTAACAGCCCTCGCCTGTAAACCAAAGAGACATTTAATTATGTACTGGATATTTAGTAAATATGGCTACATTACATTGGCTGAATGCATTTCTAGATAAAGGTGGTAAGAGTTTTTCAAATATTATATAAAAGCCTTTTTTGGGATGATATTGCAACATAAAATGGCCAGAAGCTGAATCGCAAAAATTGGCAAGTTTTTAATCTGAATGACATTTTTGTTAAAAATCACAACACCAGGTTATAGTCCAACAGGTTTAATTGGAAGCACACTAGCTTTCGGAGCGACACTCCTTCATCAGGTGATAGTAGAGGGCTCAATCCTAACATAGAATTTATAGCAAAAATTTGCAGTGTGATGTAACTGAAATTATACATTAAAAAATTGATTGTCTGTTAAGCCTTTCATCTGTTAGAATACAGTGATACACATGAAAGAAGTGAAACTATCACTATTCTAAAAGATGAAAGGCTTAACAGACAATCAATTTTTTAATGTATAATTTCTGTTACACTGTAAACTTTTGCTATAAATTCTGTGTTAGGATTGAGCCCTCCTCTAACACCTGATGAAGGAGCGTCACTCTGAAAGCTAGTGTGTTTCCAATTAAACCTGTTGTACTATAACCTGGTGTTGTGTGATTTTTAACTTTGTACACCCCAGTCCAACATCGGCATCTCCAAATCATGACATTTTTGTGAAATTTATAAATTCATCAAAATCTAGTCCCAGTAGCGCTGATCGTGAAATTCTCATCAATTGTTGTTAAAAGTCACCTGGTTAACCTATATCAGTTAGAGAAGGAAATCAGATCCACAGCAATGTCAATGATTCTCAGGTACCCTCTAAGGGATACAAGAAACCACTCCGTTCAAGAGCAATTAGGGATTGGCAACAATTGCTGGCCTTGTCAGTGAAGTCGACACCCCATGAAAGAATTTTTTAAAAACTGTGGAGAGGTGCTCAGTGGATCAGGGGCTTTCCAACCAGAAAATCAAAATCAAAGCCATCAGTCACCAAGGTTGCTCTGGCAGATTTTGTACAACAGTATAAGAGACTCCTCAAAACCATAAGCTATACTTTGAGGAGCTGGGATACAGGCTTGACTATATCAAGATTGATGAAGTTAGTGTGCTGGAAATTTTGGCAAACATTAAGATTCCTAAGTCCCCAGGGCCAGACCAGATTTATCATAGGCTGCTCCAGGAAGCAAGAAAGAAGGTTGCTAAGCCGCTGGCGAACATCTTTGCCTCCTCACTCTCCACGGGAAGCGTACCGAAGGATTGGAAGAATGCAAATGTTGTTCCTCTTTTCAAGAAGGGTAATTGGGAAATCCCTGGCAATTACAGACCAGTCAGTCTTACGTCTGCGGTCAGTAATATTTTGGAAAGAATTCTGAGGGAAAGGATCTATGACTATTTGGCAAAGCATAGCCTGATTAAAGGCAGTCAGCATGGCTTTGAGAGGGGCAGGTCATGCCTCACAAATCTTATTGAGTTCTTTGAGGAGGTGACAAGACAGGTTGACGAAGGTCAAGCAGTGGATGTGGTGTATATGGACTACAGCAAGGCATTTGATAAGGTTCCCAATGGTAGGTTCATCCATAAAGTCAGGAAGTATGGGTTACAGGGAGATTTGGCTGTCTGTATTTAGAATTGGTTGGCTAACAGAAGGCAGAGAGTGGTTGTAGATAGAAAATATTATACCTGGAGGTCAGTGTTGAGTGGGGTCCCGCAGGGCTCTGTTCTTGGGCCTCCGTTCTTTGTAGTTTTTATAAATGACTTGAATGAGAGGGTTGAGGGGTAGGTTAGTAAATTTGCAGATGACACAAAAAGGTTGGAGGTGCCGTTGATAGTATCAAAGGCGATTGCAGGCTGCAACGCGACATAGACAGGATGCAGAGCTGGGATGAGAAATGGCAAATGGAGTTCAGCCTGGACAAATGCGAAGTGATGCATTTTAGAAGGTCGAACTCGAATGCTGACTATAGGATTAAAGACTGGATTCTTGGAAGTGTGGAGGAGAGGGATCTTGGTGTTCAAGTACATAGATCCTTCAAAGTTGCCACCTAAGTGGATAGGGTTGTTAAGCAAACATATGGTATTTTAGCTTTCATTAACAGGGGGATTAAGTTTTAGAGCCGCGAGGTTTTGCTACAGCTCTACAAGTCCCTGGTGAGACGACACTTGGAATATTGTGTCCAGTACTGGTCTCCCTACTATAGGAAAAATACAGAGGCTTTGGAGAGGGTGCAAAGAAGGTTTACCAGGATGCTGCTTGGACTGGAGGACTTGCCTTATGAAAGAGGTTGACTAAGCTTGGACCTTTCTCTCTGGAGAGGAGGAGGAAGAGAGGTGACCTGATCGAGGTATACAAGGTAATGAGAAGAATGGATAGAGTCAATAGCCAGAGACTTTTCCCCAGGGCAGGACTGACTGGCACGAGGGGTCATAGTTTGAAGATATTAGGAGAAAAGTATACAGGGGACGTCAGAGGAAGGTTCTTTACGCAGACAGTTGTGAATGCATGGAATGCGTTGCCAGTGATGGTGGTGGAAGCAGAGTCATTGGGGACATTTAAGCGACTGCTGGACATGTGCATGGATAGCAGTGAATTGAGGAGTAGGTAGGTTAAGTTATTTTATTTTACATTAGGATTAATCCTCGGCACAACATCATGGGCCAAAGGGCCTGTTGTGTGCTGTACTTTTCTACGTTCTATGTTCTATAGGAGCAGAATTAGGCCATTTAGTCCATCAAGATAGCTCCACCATTCTCAACGACATTGTTTGGGTTGAGATAGGTTTCTCAATCCCATTCTCCTTTCTTCTCCCCTTAATCTGTGAAGCCCTTACTAATCAAGAACCTATCTACAGGTATTTCTATCTTCAATACACTCAATGAATTAGACTCAATAGCCTTCTGTGACAATGAGTTTCACAGATTCACCACTTTCTGAAGAAATTCCTCCACATCTTAGGTCTAAAGGGTCATCCCTTCACAGAGGCTGTGCCCTTGGACCCTAGTCTCTCCTACTAATGGAAACATCTTCTCCAAATCAGCTCCATTCTCTCAGTACTTCTCTAAGTTTAAATGAGCCTTGTGCACTCTCAGCAGTACATTTCCGCTCTGTATTCCAGCCCTCTTACAATGCTAATGTTGCATTTGCCTACCTGTCAACTGAAACTGCATGGAGAAAGTGAGGACTGCAGATGCTGGATATCAGAGTCAAAAAGTGTAGTACTGGAAAAGCACAGCCAATCAGATAGCAGCCCAGGAGCAGGGGAGACGGCTTTTTGAGCATAAGCTCTTCACCAGGAATGTGGGGGTGGCCCAAGGGGGCTGAGAGATAAATGGGAGGGGTGTGGGGCTACGGGGGAGGTAGCTAGGAATGCAATAGGTGGATAAAGGTGGGGAGTCATGGTGATAGGTTGGAGTGAAGGGTGGAATGGATAGATGGGAAGGAAGATGAACAGGTAGGACAGTGCCAAGTTGGAGGGTTGGATATGGGATGAGGTGGGGTATGGGAAGATGAAGAAACTCATGAAATTGACATTGATCCTGTGTGGTTGGAGAGTCTCAAGGTGGAAGATGAGGTGTTCTTCCTCCAGGTGTCAGGTGACTAGGATTTGGCAGTGGAGGTGGCCCAGGACTTGCATATCTTTGGCCTAGTGGGAGGGGGAGTTGAATTGCTCAGCCACAGAGCAGTGGGGTTGATAAATGCATATGTCCCGGAGATATTCTGTGAAACGTTTCGTAAGTTGGCGCCCCGTCTCCCCAATGTACAGGAGACCAGATCGAGAGCAATGGACACAGCAGATAAGGTGTTTGGAGGTACAGGAAAATCTCTGCCAGATGTGGAAGGATCCTTTGGAGCTTTGGATGGAGGTGAAGGGAGAAGGTGGCTGTGGCAAGAGAAGGTGCCAAGAGTGGAGCGTGGGTTGGTTTTCTTGGGGGTGCGCGGGTTAAACTTTATAGAATCCTGAATTAATACTCCCAAGTACCTTTGTGCTTCAGATTTTCAAAGCCTTCCCCCATTTAAAAAAAATGTCTTACACCTCTCGCCAACAAAGTGTAAAACCTCACATCTTCCCACACTGGATTCCATCTGCTACTTCTTTGCCCACTCTCCCCTCCCTGTCCAAGTCATTCTACAGCTTCATTACTTCCTCAACACCAATTGTCCCTCCGCCTACCTTTGTGGCATCTGCAAATTTAGCAACATTGCCCATGTTCCTTCAGCCAGATCATGAATGTATAATGTGAACAGTTATGGTCCCAATGCTGACACATTCAGAACTGAACTAGTCACTTGCTACCATCCTGAAAAGGACCCCTTTATGCTCACTCTGTCTTCTGCCAATCCTCTATTCATGCCTGTATCTTGCCCCTAACATCATGGGCTCTTATCTTATTTAGCAGTTTCCTGGATGGCACTTTGTTAAAGACCTTCTGGAAATCCAAATACAGCATGTCCACGGGTTCTCCTTTGTCTAACTTACTCGTTATCTCCTTAAAGAATTCAATGGCTCAAGGATGAGAGAATATATCACAAATCTGGAAGAAGAAAAATGAAAAAATAAAATCTTAAGAAAATAACTAATTTTAACCGTGCCCATAAACTTGCCTCATAAGACTGCAAGCCAGTCATTGTAAATCGTGCTCCAGTTGCAACTTGCAAGATGTGATAACTATAATATTTGACTTTCTATTCCATTCGGGATAAGTTCAAACTTCCACTGATCACCTCTGCTCTCAATCACTTTAGTGGTTTTCAAACACCATCCACTACTCATCTAAGTACAGAAACAGCATTATGCCTTTTCCAAGTTTGACAAACAGATCCAGCAGCATAATTTGAACCAAAAGTACAAAAGGTAGCTACAACATTCCAAGAGCGTAAGTCTATGTATATACAATGTATATCAAAGCCAATATCAAATGTCACTCATTACCAGATGCGTTAGTCAAGAAACATCACAGCATGGTTTCTGTTTTCCACTATCTATTTTAATTTACCGTGAAGGCTAAAACTAATATCATATTTCAGGCTGTTAAATAGATTAAATTTTGATATTCATGATTTGGGAGTGCAGTTTTTCCATCAGTCATTCCCTTTAAAATTTGTCCTTTTCTTTAACAGCTTCCAGCAGACCAAGCTATCTGCCCAGAATTCCCTGATGATCTTGGACACGCACCAACTTCTGCATAGTACTCTCAGTGCTTCTGTGACAAGATTTAGGCTGTGAGGCTTAGGATGGATACTTCACAACAGATTTGGGCAGTGATCAGGATGACTATTCAGGTTTGAACATAACATAACCTAGTTGTCCAGCAATTGTAATTAAAGTCACCATAGGCCTAGAGGACAATAGGGCTGACTTTAATCGGAGAGTCTCCACACCACAAGGGGTGATGTTGAAAAGGTACTGAAACCTCACCCAGTGGAGGACTTCTACCTGCACTATTGGCTTCACTTTGCATCACAAATCACTTGTCCAGCCAACTGAACTAACAAATATTCTATCAGCAATCATAGACAAAAAAAAGACTAGAGGGCATTGCAAGATGACAGAACGAACCAGCCTCATTTATAGTCACATGGGAATATAGAATGTATGCATATGCAGATCCTAATCAATCCTGGAGAAACATTGTTTGTGGTGGCATTGGTTGCTACTACATACTTCTCACCACTTCTCATTTCTAAAATTATAGCAAGAAAATTCAAACTATTCATCATTTTTATTAGCAACAAATAACATGATCATGAGCCAGATATCCACGTTAGTGACCAACACAATAACTGGAGTCATTGAAAGCAATGAGGATGACCAATGAGATATTTGTTTATAATTAAATAAGTAATTTGAACAAGTGCAGTGTAGATTTAAATTTGTAGTGAGAATTGTTTCTGAACTGCAATGGTTTAAATATAATTACACAAAACTATGGTGTAGTCACAGGAACGTAGAAGGTTAAGGGGTGATTTAGAATCATAGAGTCATCCAGATATACAGCACAGAAACAGACCCTTTGGTCTAACCAGTCCATGCCGACCAAACATCCTCAACTAATCTAGTCCCATTTGCCAGCACTTGGCTCATATCACTCTAAACCCTTCCTATTCAAATCCCCACACAGATGCTTTTAAAATGTTGTAATTGTACCAGCCTCCACCACTTCCCTGGCAGCCTATTCCATACACACACTACCCTCTGCATGAAAACGTTGCCCCTTAGGTCCTTTTTGAATTTTCCCCTCTCACCCTAAATCAATGCCCTCCAATTCTGGACTCCTCAACGCAGGAAAAAGACCTTGCCTTTTTACACTATACATGCTCTTCATGATTTTATAAATCTATAAGATCGCCACCTCAGTCTCCAAAGCTCCAGGGACAGCCCCAGCCTATTCAGTATCTCCCTATAACTCAAATCCTCCAACCCTGGCAACATCCTTGTAAATCCTTTCTGCTCCCTTTCAAGTTTCACAACATCGTTCCAATAGAAAGGAACCAATGTCCCGTACACCCACAACATGACTCCCAACTCCTACACTCAATGCGCTGACCAATGAAGGAAAGCATACCAAACACCTTCACTATCCCGTCTACCTGCTACTCTACTTTCAAAGAACTATGAACCTGTACTCCAAGGTGTCTTTGTTCAGTAACACTCCCCAGGACCTTACATTAAGTCCTTTCCTGATTTGCTTTTCCAAAATAAAGTACCTCACATTTATCTCAAACTCCATCTGCCACTCCTCGGTTCATTGGCCCATCTGATCAAAATCCTGTTGTACTCTGAAGTAATCTTCTCCCCTATCCACGACACTTCCGATTTTGTGTCATCTGCAAATTTACTAATTACACCTCCTATGTTCACATTCAAATCATTTATGTAAATAATGAAAAGCAGTGGACTCAGCAGTGATCCTTGTGGCACAGCACTGATCACCAACCTCTGGTCTGAAAAGCAACCCTCCAACAACACCCTCTATCTTCTACCTTCAAGCCAATTCTATATCCAAATGGCTAGGTCTCCCTGTACTCCATGTGAGCTAACCTTGTTTACCAGTCCACCATGAGGATTCTTGTCAAACACCTTACTGAAGTCCATATAGATCACGTCCACCTCTCTGCCCTCATCATCTTCATGACTTCTTCAAAACACTCAAATTAGTGGGACATGATTTCCTATGCACAAATCTGTGTTGTCTATCCCTAATCAGTCCTTGCCTTTCCACATATATATTTCTCAGGATTCCCTCCAACAACTTGCTCACCAATGTCAGGCTCGCCGGTCTATTCCTGGCTTTTCCTTACCATCTTTCTTAAATAGTGGCACCACATTAGCCAACCTCCAGTGTTCCGGCATCTCACCTGTGACAATCAAAGATCCAAATATCCCAGTAAGGGGCCCAGTAATCACTTCCCTGATTGACGGCTTCAAAACATTTGGTTTGTATTTTCAAAATTTCTCCTGGAAGTGCTGGAAAGATTTGAGATTCAATAGCAACCCTATTAAACCCCATCATGAATTGCCCTAAAGAAAATAAGTGAAACAGATAGCATAACTATAAACTATTTCTCCTGTTCCTAAAGCAACTGAAATATAAAATCACCTTGGTTCCAAATCCATTACACGTTCGGACTAAATGCACATTTGCACAAACTCATGTACCTAGTCTCAAGAATGTTCCTCTTTAGAAATGTATTGCAGAATCATGGTCCAGATGTCAAAGATATTTCACCTATTCAGAATAAACTTTGAGCTGTTGATGCATTAAGGTGCAATGCATATACTACATCTCTGACCCTATTTAACATGACTCCTATAAATCCCCTGGGCTACTGGTGAAAGCAATTGTCAAACTATCATAATGGAGCTCTGTTACAAAATACTGCAAAATATTTTCACCTGATCAACAGATAGCTTCACTCTACACTTAATACCAAAATATGGCAAACTCAAACTTTAACCAAGTGATTTTAATTCAAATACAACTAAAGTCTGATTTATGATTCCAGTTCACACCATTTTAGCCTCAGGTCTGGTCATTTGCTGTAATATTGGGTTATATACATCCTAAAGCTTCACCATAGAATAATGCTGTATTTATCTCTAACCACATTTCAATGACAGCCTCTGTTAAAGATACATGCACAATCATGGAGTATGTTAGACTAAATCCTATAAACAGTTAACTGTAATAGTTTGTAAATACAGAAAAAGTGACAGAATCTCAGGCCACAAGTGTGTAAGAAAAGGTAGCATGGAAAGAAATGAATATAGCCATGTGTTAATAACTGTAAATATGTTTATAATAAAGTTAGAGTGTTTTATAGCCAGCAGATTGAGAGTTATTGATACTTCAATGCAAAAATTCAATAATTATGTAAATATCTCTGCAGATTTTTTAAAGTTATGTGTTTATATTATGTGTCCCAATATTTTTAAAGTTATGTGTTTATATTAAGTTCAAGATTGTCTTTTCAATTTCATTTACACAAATCCTGATTGTGTTTTGCTACTTGAATATGGGAGAGATCTTCCTTAAAGTCTTTACTAAAGTAATTACTTGCGCAGCGAACAGCAAATAAATATCTGATAGGAGCCCAGAGTAGATGACTCACCAAAGTAGCAATACCTAAAGATTAGCATAACCAAAGAAAGGTGACAGATAAGCTTTAAAAATATACCCAGCTGACAAAAAATTGTCGACAAACAAATGCCTGACCAGCCATGGATATCAACAACCCATGAATGAATTAAAAAGCCCTCAATTCATGGCAGTGATAGATAAGAACACAAATTCAAAGAAAGAAAATGTCTAAACAAAAAAATTATGAATAAAATAAAGCAGTGCAACAGTTCAGGTATTTTAGTTTTATATTGTTTGAATGATTACATTTTTAGGTGAATTCATTACTTGGACGCTATAACAGTTTTTCAAGTTTGCAGATAGGCAAAGATAAATGTAACAATAGCATTTCAGACTCTTTCTCTTTGAGCAAATATCCAATTGTCAATGTATTATGCAATCCTAGTAAAGATATTTAAATTTGTTGGAACCAGCCATTTGCAGATGAATTTATAAACACACAGAACAGCTGCATTAAATTAAATTGGTTTTATAAGCACACACAAGCCAAACAAGAAAAAAAATCTTAATGGATCAATTAGTAAAACGTAGCGACAATATGTAACATAAAAACTAACATTATTCACATTTAGCAAAAGCACATTTTAAAATGATCACATACATTCATGAATCCAATTGCTGTTACACCACAAAATAGGTGGTCTGAACCCAGTACCTGTCAACAGTAAATAGAGGGCTGCACAACCAGCTGAGTTGCATTGTCTGCTGTAACTTGTACTGATTTCAGTGGCAGAAAGTCCTGCACATTCACTATTTGCACAATAAGGTGAAACACCAAGGAATTAGGAGACATCATTTATTAGTTTGTTGGAAAAAGGTCAGAGAGTTCTATTGTTATACATTTAGTCTTCTGGATCAGATATTAAGCTAAATTCTCAATTGAGAATAGAAGATTCTATGACAATATTCAAATTAGCTCCAACTTTCCAATCAATATCCCAAGAACGAATTAAGAACACTCACTTCATAGTAGTGACAGATAAGACCACAAATTGGAAGAAAGAAAATGCCTAGAAGTTTATGAACAAAATTAAGCAGTGCAACAGTTCAGATATTTTAGTTTTATATTGGTTCTTACAATCTTTAACAACATCAGCAAAAATAGATAAGAAGAAAAAAGGAAAGAACTTAAACAAGAAATTGGGGGGGGGGGGAGGGGTTGCTGAAAGGGGGCTGAAAGCAATATCCTTTGCAAGTAGGATTAAGGATTACATAGTCTGATTTTATATTAGAACTAAGAGGGTAGGTCCACCCTAGGACAGAGGGAATGTATGCATGCAACTCGAGGAAGTTGGATGATGAGTACTTTGCATCATTATTCACCAAGGATGAGGACTTGGATGATGGTAAGATTAGAGAGGAGTATGTGGATATTCTAAGGCACGTCAATATTAAGATGATGTTGATGTTGGGAAACATTAAGATAGATGAGTCCTCAGGGCCTGATGAGATCTGTCCCAGGATATGGTTGAAGGCAAAAGAGGAGATTGCTGGGATCTTCACAGAGATCTTTGTATTCTTTTTAGCCATAGCTGAGCTCCCAGGAGACTGCAGAATTGCTAATGTTGTTTCTTTGTTCAAGAAGGACAACAGGGATAATCCAGGAGATTATAGGACACCGAGGCTTACATCATGGAAATTACTGAAAAAGGTTCTTAGGGACAGTTAGAAAAGAATGGATTTATTCAAGATACTCAGCATGGCTTTGCATAGGGTCTTGTGTCTCAAACTTGGCTGAGTTTTTTGAGGAAGTGATGATGTTGATTGATGACATTAGGGCAGTAGGTGTTCTCTACAGGTGCCTCATATAGACTGGTCCAGAAGACTAAGTCACACGGAATTCAAAGTGAGTTGCTAAATTGGATACAAAATTGGCTTGGTCATAGAAGACAGAGGATAGTTGTGGAAGGGTGTTTTTCTGATTGAAGGTCTGCAACCAGTGATGTTTTGCAAGAATCAGAGCTGGGACCTCTATCATTTGTAATATATATACATAAAAATGTAACTATTTGGATGCAAAGGTAGGCAGCTATATAGTAAATTAACAGATGACATGGAAATTGGTGGGGTTATAGTTAGCGAGGAAGGTTGTTGAAGGTTATAGCAGGACATAGGTCAGTTGAAAAGTCGGATTGAGAAACTGCAGGTGGAGTTTAATCTGGACAAGTGTGAAATGATGCATTTGGGAAGTCAAATGCAAGAGGCAAGTATACAGTAAATGGTAAGATCCTTAGGAGTATTAATATACTGAGGGATCTTGTGGTGCAAGTGGATACGATCATAACGAAGGCATATGGCATGCTTTCATCGGTTGGGGCACTGAGCGTAAACACTAGCAAGTCATGTTGCAGCTGTACAAGACTTTAGTTATGCCGCATTTGGAGCTGTGTGTGTAGTTTTTGTGGCTACACTATAGGAAAGATCAGAGGCTTTGGAGAGAGTGCAAAGCAGGATTACCAAAACATTGTCTGGATTAGCTTTTATTATCTATAAGGAGGGTTTGTACAAACTTGGATTGTTTTTGCTGGAGCATCAAAACCAGAGGAACAACATGTTACGAGTGTATAAAATTATGAGAGACATGGATAGGGCGGATAGTCCGGTTTTTTTTCCCCAGGCTGGAAGTGTCAAATACTAGGGAGCATAGTTTTAATGTGAGCGGCAAAAGCTTAAAGGAGATATGCGAGGCAAGCTTTTTCTCTCCCCCCCCACCCCCACCCCCAGACAGGATGGTAGGTGTCAGCAGAGATATTGGAAGCAGGTATGATCGGCACACTGAAGAAACATTTCAGCAAGCAGAGAAGAGGGATACAGACTATGTGCAGGCACATAGAATTAGCTAGAATGGCATCATTGTCAGTGCACAGATGGTGGGCCAAAGGAGCCTGCTTCTGTGTTTGACGTCCTAGATGGCCATCCACTCGTTCATCTGTTTGCTGTGCATAAAACTGACTGCCACATCTGCTTACGTTATCTTTCATGAACAACAATAGAAATTACAGGGCAAAACCAAGGACCAGGGGACTGTCAGAAAGGTAAATTTCCCATTTCAACGAATGGGTTTGCACCTATCCACGGTTTTGGGCTTCCGTAGTCGGTCTTCGAACGTGTCCCCCGCGGGTACGGGGAGACTACTGTATTATACCAATTTACTAAAGTATAGCAATGTTTTGAAGATCTAGCTAGTGGAGTCAAGAATTATTTTATTAATGTTAACCTTTAACATACTACCCATACACAATTTATTTTGCGTATAGCACAACCAAGAATGAGTTCGGAAACTTACTTGTCAGAGAATAGTTAAAATTTAATTGATTTAAGCAATTTCAGATTTCCATAGGAATGGAAAGAAAATAATATTAAACAGCATATGGTTTGCTGACCTCAGCTTTAGATTCGTAGTGCCTGCCAATTGCAACTAGGAGCAAAAGGAAACAGTAGAGGACATTCCTAAGTAATGGTACTGCATTTGGAAACAATGGAAAATAAATTTAACTCCAGCTTTTCCTGAAACTTACAAGCACAAAAACCTTAACCACTAAAAGCATTTCAATTTACAGGCTATTGAGGAAGTCTGAAATTTGCACTGAAGAGACCAACAAAAGACCAAAAATAATTGCACCTTGTTGCTGCTGGAGAGGCACAAGGGGAAAGAGACCTCGAGTCACAATCATATTATATTGAAAGAAAATTGTAAGCAATGTGTTAAAATCCTACTCATGGAATCTCAACTGAAAAATATCCTGAAAAAATTCCTACGGCCCACGGACCGTAGGAATTAAATTATTTGGCTATCAAATCTGCTCTATCATGGTTGTTATGTTTCTCAACCTCATTCTTTTGCCTTCTCTCTATAATCTTTGATGATCTCCCTCATCAAGAACCTTTTTATCTTTGACTTAAATAATCTCAATGAATTGACCCTCACAGCCTGCTTTGGCAGTGAGTTCCACAGATTACCCTCTGGCTGAAGAAATTTCTCCTTATCTCAGTTTTAAAGGGTTGTCCTTTCACTCTGAGGCTGTGTCCTTGGGTCCTAGTCTCTCCTGCTAGTGGAAACATACTCTATTCTCCACATCCACTTTATCCAGGCCTATCAGTGTTCTGTAAGATTCAATGAGATCCCCCCTCATCCTTCGAAACTCCATTGAGTTCAGACCCTGAGTCCTCAACCATCCTCATATAAGTCCTTCAACCCTGGAACCATTCTTAAACCTGGCCTGGCCACCCTCCAAGGCCAGCACATCTTTCCTTAGATAAAGGGCCCAAAACTGCTAACATTCCAAATTTGGTCTTCAGGACCTTATGCAGCCTGAGCATAAGCCCTGTATTCTAACCCTCTTGAAATGGACGCGAAAATTGCATTTTCCTTTCTGACTGCCCACTGAACTTACTTGTTAACCTTAAGAGGATCCTGAACTAAAACTCCTAAGTCCCTTTGTACTTCAGATTTCCAAAGCCTTTCCTCATTTAGAAAATAGTCTATGCCTCTCTTCTTCCTACCAAGGTGCATAACTTGACATTTTCCCACATCTGTAGAGGTAGTTCTCCTATAACACTGTAGTTGTGTTCCAGTGAACCCTCGCTTCATAGAAAAATTGCTTAATATAAACAAAGGGGTCTATGGGAAAAGTGGAGTTGAGGCGGACCAGCAAAAAATGTTACACTCAATCGTTCAAAAATCACCCAAAAGTCTAACCAGAAGTATAGCGTAGCCTGAATCAAGGTTGAAATCTTAACTTATTAACAAAAAGTAAATTTAACACAGTATGTTTAAAATATGTAAGAAAGTTGCTTTCTGTACAGTACTTCTCACAGAAAGCTGCTTTGTCGGTAGCTAACATCGGTGCATGTGCAGAATGCAGAATGGTGTGGCGATTTCGGTGTGCATATCGGTGCATGCGCAGAACAAAGTGTGTGAACTGATCCCCACAGGAATCATGCTATTGCCAACGGAGGTAAGCGTTCTCCAAAATACCATTCCCTAATTCTTCAGCGACGTTATTGCCAAATCGTGCTGCCAAAAAATGCATTATCCCAGAACTACCTGTATTCCATCTGCCACTTATTTGCCCACTCTCCAACCCTATCCAAGACGTTTTGCATCCTCTCCACTTCCTCAGCTCAACCTTTCCACCTACTTATCTTTGCGTCATCTGCAAGCTTAGCAGCAATGCCCTCCGTTCCTTATTTGTACCGTTAATATACAGTATAACATTATCTTGTCCTGCTATCTGCCGTGCTTGCCACAACTTTCACCTGCATTGTATCATGATTTTGATCCCAAACCCTGTTATGAAATCTCTGTATAATTTCACATTATTTAGTCCCTAATTTCAGCCAGTCATCTTTTTCCAATAGTTTTGTTCTGTAGCAGTGGTGATATTACCCAGTCAATTGAAGTCTTCAGCCATTTCTTTGAAGTCTCCAGTGCCTATTGAGCTATTTATGTACCTGCTTTATATGTGTATAATTTGTAGTTTACTTCTTTCTTCACTTAGTGCTTTTAAACAGAGTATTCATCCTTTAGTGTGTACTGATGCCTTGACTTTTTCATGGTGAATGCTTCCATTAAGTAGCTGGTGTACCACAACTTGCACTTGTTCTCGACTCACCTCTTGTTGACAAAGGACACTGGTAGAATTTGAATAGTTACTACTGGGGCTTAGTTGCTTTTTGTGTCTTGTCAGCCTTTCTGAAGGCACAGCTGATAAATCTGAACATAGTTTTGAAGAATAAATGGTTGACTTTACAACAACCAAAATTCAAATAAGACTGTTTAAATTGTTAACGTTTTGAACCTGGGATAGTTTTAACTTGAATCGCCACAAATAAAGGTTCAGTCACACTTTTGCACCTTGCCTGATTTGCTTTTTTGTGTTTGAGGGCAATTAAATGTGTTGTAAAGAGAGTGGGAGTCGATAAAATGTGGTGCTGGAGAAAGCACAGCAGGCCAGACAGCATCTGAGAAGTAGGAGAGTCGACATTTTGGGCAGTGCCCTTCGTCGGGACTGGGGAAGGGGAAGACGACTGACAAATAAATACTGTGGGGCGGCGCTGGGGTAAAGGTAGGTGGATGGCATTATGTGGATGCAGGTAGGAGAGTCAGACCTGCCGTGCTTTTTCCAGTGCCACATTTTATCGATTTAACTCTTCAGTCTTACACTCTGCAGTCGTCACTATTGCCTTGTAATGAGGGTAACTAATTTACTATTGCTATTTCATTGGCTGGTGATAAGAGGTAAAATAACTTAGTTTTCTTGTTAACCTTGTGTTATAGTAATAGCTTTAGCCTGTGTGAGACACATTTCTAGTCATTTAGTCAGTAGTTTTCTAGTTTATGCATATACTTAAGAAATCATTCCTTCAGAGACAAACTGTTCATTTGGACAAGGAGTCTTTTGGTAATTTTATTGGGCCGTAGGAATTTTTTCAGGATATTTTTCAGTTGAGATTCCATGAGTAGGATTTTAACACATTGCTTACAATTTTCCCACGGACTGCAAAACCAATGTAGGATACAAAATCCCATGCAAGGACTGCACAAAACACTACATAGGACAAACAGGAAGACAGCTAACAGTCCGCATCATGAACACCAACTAGCCACGAAACGACACGACCAGCTATCCTTAGTAGCCACACACGCAGATGACAAGCAACATGAATTCGACTGGGACAACACTACTATTATAGGACAAGCCAAACAGAGAACAGCCAGGGATTTCCTAGAGGCATGGCACTCATCCACAGATTCAATCAATAAGCACATCGACCTGGACCCAATATACCGACCACTGCAACGGACAGCTGGAACTGACAACCGGAAGCAGCAGATTCAAACCACTACAAATGCCGGAGGAAAGATCACAGAAGCGCTTCACAGGAGGCTCCCAAGCACTGAGGATGTCACCTAGACAGGGGACGAAACGTCTGCAACACAAATTCCCAGCTCGGCGAACAGAACCACAACAACGAGCACCCGAGCTACAAATCTTCTCACAATCTTTAGCTTATATTCTGTGAGACTTTGAGCCATGCCTTCAAGATCCAAAGCCAGCATTGAATAGGATTAGTCAATGTAATTTTCCCTGGAGCAGTCAATTTGTGGCAGCAATAGTCTCTTGAAGCTGAATAGCCTTCCAAAAAGAAAGCAACAGCAGAATGTCATAGCAAGCGAGAGGGAGGATGTTGCAAAATGAAGACTCCCTCTTCCCAACTCTTCAACATTTAAATAATAAACTAAATTCGCAGGTACGCCATTACCATGGCGTACCTGCGAACCCCAACACAGAAGGCCTGCAGTTGCCACTGCACCCAAATAAGCAGGGAGGACCTGTTAGCTTGCCTGAAATGTACATACCAGGCCTGCTGTCAGGGGGCTGATTGCAGGCAGCTAAAATCATTATCAGCCACCTATGGAAATCTACAGGCCAAAGGAAAACCTCAGTTGCTCAAAATTAACAGGCTTTATTACTAATCACATGGTCCCAACAGGCCCAACACATCTCAAGTCTGGAAAAATGGTCTCAAACCAGGATGGCACGCAGATTGGCGATGCACATGTACCTTTATTCCCAGTTTTGGCAGGAGCTGAAAAATCCAACTTCAGGAAATGACTACTCAGTCTTGAGAAATAAAATGATATTTACACTTTGAACGTTACTTGACATTCGAAGCAGGATTTTATCAAACAAACATCTCAAATGTCAGCTTCCTGAATTTCACAAGCTAAGTTTAGTTTAAGAGTTACGGACCTCATTGACTAGACCAGCATTTATTGCCCATCCCTAATAGCCCTTGAAAAGACGGTGGTGAGCTGCCTTCTTGAACTGCTGTGGTCCTTGCAGCATGAAGTAAGCAGTGGGTGAAAGAAAATTGGACTTGAACAGTCGAATTTAATCACTGGGCATGTAATCATTGTTAATTAACATGCTCATACATGCTGTGATATAGCTTGGGGACAGGTGAGACTTTAACCCCCACCTTCTGGTTCATAGGTAGAGATGTAACAATGTAGCAGCATATTGTTACTGGCTCTCAATTCCTCCCAACAGAGACAAAACCTTACAATTGGTGCCAGCCAAATGTTGTAAAATACAAAGTTTGCGTAAAGATTTGTAGTTCGGGTGTTGGTTGCCATCGTGTGGGTATGTTCGCCAAGCTGGGAAGTTGATTTGCAGCTGTATTGTCCCCTGTCTAGGTGACATCTTCAGTGCTTTGGAGCGTCCTGTGAAACATTGCTATACTGTGTCTTCTGGAATTTATTTGGTTCCATTCCTGATGCTTCTGGTTGCTGGTTTCAGTTGTTCGCTGCAGTGGCCGGTGTATTGGGTCTAGGTCTACGTGTTTGTTGTTGGAGCCCATGGAGGAGTGCTATGATTCTAGAAATTCTCTGGCTGTCCTCTGTTTAGCTTATCCTATGATCATTGTGTTGTCCTAGTCAAAGTTGTGGCCCTTGCCATCTAATGTGGATGGCTACTATGGACAGTCATGGCATTTAGTGACTCGCTGGTGTTCATGGATGGGGATCGCTAGTTGTCTGCCTATTTGTTCTCACTAGTGTTTCATGCAGACAACAAGAACATAAACATAGACAGGGATGAAGTGATGATCTCATTCAAAATAACAGCACTGTTCGCTTCAATTGACAAAACTCTAGCCAGACAGACAATAGCCAACCTCCTGGACAAACAGACCAAATGACACAACGGGGAACCTATCAACAAGAACTGCACACCCAAACCACTCGACCAGTGCTTGACGACACACTTCACATTCAACAAGCAAATAAATGAACAAATCAATGGGAAACCTATGGGCTCACCTAACCCCAGGCTCGTAGCAGAAGCAGTGATGCAAAGACTGGACCAAACAATCCTCCCACAAATCCGACCCAAACTCTGGATCAGGTATGTGGACAACACTTTTGTAATTATTAAGAGAACAGAAATTGAGAACACATACCAGATTATTACCACCATGCTTACAGGGATCAAATTTACAAGAGGAGGAAGCTAACAACCAACTCCCATTCCTGGATGAGGTGCTAGAAAAAACGCAGAAGAGTGAATGCACTACAAAAGTATATAGAAAAGCCACACACCCGGACCAAATCCTGAACTACAACAGCAACCACCCAAACACACACAGAGAAGCTGCATTAGGACTCTGTTCAAAAGGGCTACAACACACTGCAGCACTCCCGACCTGCAGAGAAGATGAAGAAGAAGAACACCTCTACAGGATCTTCACCAAGAACGGATATCCCACAACTTCATTCACAGATGCCTGGCAGACAAACAACGTGACTAAGACATGCCATAACCCAAACACATTAGCCATGCTACCGTATATAAAAACATTTCGGAATGAACAGCCAGACTTCTCCGACGACTCGGGTTCATGACAGTTCATAAACCTACAGCCACACTCAGACAACAACTCACCAGGATAATAGACCCTATACCCCTCATGTGCAAGACTAATGTAATTTACAAGATTCCATGCAAAGACTGCATGAAACACTATATAGGACAACCAGAAAGAGCAGAAACGGAACCAAATAAATTCCAGAAGAGACAGTAAAGCAGCGCCTCACAGGAGGCTCCAAAACACGGAAGATGCCACCAAAACAGGGGACGACACATCTGCAAATCAACTTCCCAGCTCGAACATACCCACAACAATGGTTGCAAAATTTTTTTTTAAAAACTCAGCAGAGTTTACTTGGTAATGAAACTCTCCAAACAGGAACTATAATTTAAGAGTTGAACTCATTAGCACAGGTGGGGAGGGAAAGACATTGTGGTGCACAGCATTTCAAGTTAAACCTAAGTGTAATTTAACTTGGTAACAGTTTAACGAACAAATAGCCTGTTATGCAATTTTATGTGTTTTTTAGTGATTACTCCGCAATTTATAACCCTCGGTCTAGCCAGTGATTCCATGTGTTTTAACAAATAAAATGTTATAGTAAATAAGTTTTGCTTACCCAATTATATATTATGCAGTGAATAGTTTAATAAACACAGCTGGAACGAGGCATATGTGGTGAGCAGAACTGAAATGCTGGAGTCTCCTTCAGGGCTCAGGAACCCAACATTGGGAGATCTTCCAGATACGGATCTCTCAGTACAATGGAAATATATCCCTGCGACAATTTTCCAGTGTCAGGGCCAATTAATGGCCAGAGGTCACACTCATCATTCAAACAAGCTTGATGGTAAGGCTCTCAAGGCTAGGTGGCCAATGTCACATTGACATCGCCACCATCCAGGGTTGGAGCTGCCAATGTATGAAGGACAGAGGCAATGCCTCTGCCTCCGAGCTTACTTTTTCAATCAGGACTCCCGCCCACCTTCCAAGGACCCCTTTGCCCACCTCCAGCGCACTCCATCCACCCAGACACCCCATGCTGGCCTATTACCTTCCCTCGATCTCTTCATTTCCAACTGCCGCTGAGACATTAACCGCCCCAAACTGTCTACCCCCCTCCCCCACTCCAACCTCTCACCCTCAACACGCAGCCATCCACTCCCTCTGATCCAATCCCAACCTCACCATCAAACCAGCAGATAAAGGGGGTGCAGTGGTAGTTTGGCGCACTGACCTCTACACTGCTTCACCGGGACCATCTCTGACACTTCTCTCCCCTTCCTGGACCTCTCCATCTCCATTAATGACGACCGACTTGACACTGACATTTTTTACAAACTCACTGACTCCCACAGCTACCTGGATTACACCTCTTCCCACGCTATCTCCTGTAAAAATGACATCCCGTATTCCCAATTCCTCCACCTCTGCCGTATCTACTCCCAGGAGGACCAGTTCCAACACAGAATACACCAGATGCCCTCCTTCTTTAGAGACCGCAATTTCCCTTCCCACGTGGTTAAAGATGCCCTCCAACGCATCCCACACCTCTGCCCTCAAACCCCACCCCTCCAACCGTAACAAGGACAGAACCCCTCCCCGGGTGCTCACCTTCCACCCTACCAACCTTCGCATAAACATCATCATCTGACGACATTTCCGCCACCTCCCAACAGACCCCACCACCAAGGATATATTTCCCTCCTCACCCATTTCCGCTTTCCGCAAAGACCTTTCCCTCCATGACGACCTGGTCAGGTCCACGCCCCCCAACAACCCACCCTCCCTTCCTGGCACCCTCCCGTGCCACCGCAGGAATTGCAAATCCTGCGCCCACATCTCCCCCCGCACCTCCATCCAAGGCACCAAAGGAGCCTTCCACATCCAAAGTTTCACCTGTACATCCACCAATGTCATTTATTGTATCCGTTGCTCCCGATGCAGTCTCCTTTACACTGGGGAGACTGGACGCTTCTGAGCAGAGCGCTTTAGGGAACATCTCCGGGACACCCGCACCAATCAACCACACCGCCCTGTGGCCCAACATTTCAACTCCCCCTCCCACTCTGCCGAGAACATGCAGGTCCTGGGCCTCCTTCACCGCCGCTCCCTCACCACCTCACGCCTAGAGGAAGAACTCATCTTCCACCTCGGAACACTTCAACCCCAGGGCATCAATGTGGACTTTACCTCATTTCCCCTTCCTCCACCTCACCCCAGTTCCAACCTTCCAGCTCAGCACCGTCCCCATGACCAGTCCTACCTGCCTATCTTCCTTTCCACCTATCCACTCCACCCTCCTCTCTGACCTATCAGCTCCATCACCACCCCCATTCACCTATTGTACTCTATGCTACTTTCTTGCCATGCCCACTCCCCTCTTATTTATCTCTCCACTCTGCAGGCACCTTGCCTCGATTCCTGATGAAGGGCTTTTGCCCGAAACGTCGATTTTCCTGCTCCTCGGATGCTGCCTGACCTGCTGTGCTTTTCCAGCACCACTCTAATCTAGGCAATGAGCATGTGCACACCCTCCATCTTCCTACACATTTTAATATGGAAGCAAAGAGAAGTAGGCCATATCTATCAGGTCATCCACCATATTGCAGTCTCCACAGACAACCCACCTCCTAACCAGAAAATTCCAATCACTGTGGGACTGAGGCCTTAATACACTCCTTATAATCCCTTTGTAAGTACTTACCACAGATAGCAATTTCACCTGCACCCAGCCTTTTCACTAAATCCTTCATTATCAACATAGTGGGGAATACCACTGACCAGAAACTGAACTAGGCTAGCCACATACATCCATGGTTATAAGTGCAGGTCAAAAGCTGGGAATTCTGTGGCGAGTCACTCATCTCCTGTCTCCTTGGAGCACGTCCATCATCTAAAAGACACAAGTCAGGACTATAATAGAATACCCTTCACTTGCCTGGTTGAGTGTAGTTCCTACGTAACTGAAAACACTATCCAGGACAAAGCAAACTACATGACTGGCTCCCCATCCACCACCTTAAATATGCCAACGAAGTAGTGGTAACATCACTAGACGAGTAACCCTGAAACTCAGGTTATCGTTTTGGAGACATGGTTCAAATCCCACCACGGCAAACAATGAAACTTGAATTCAATAAAAATAAAATCTGGAAATGAAAAAGAAAGCTGACCATGGAACCACAACTGATTTTTTATAAAAACCCATCTGGTGTACTAATAACCTTTAGAGAAGGAAACCAGCTGTCTTTACCTGGTCTGGCCGACATTTGACTCCAGACCCGCAGAACTGTACAGTCATAGAGTCAGAGATGTACAGCACGGAAACAGACCCTTCGGTCCAACTCATCCATGCCGACCAGATATCCTAACCTAATATAGTCCCATTTGCCATCACTTGGCCCACATCCCTCTAAACTCTTCTTATTCATATACCCATCCAGATGCTCTTAAATGTTGTAATTATACCAGCCTCCACCATTTGCTCTGGCAGCTCATTCCATACACAACCACCCTCTGCGTGAAAAGGTCGCCCCTTAGGTCCCTTTTAAATTATTTCCCTCTCACCCTAAATCTATGCCCTGTAGCTCTGGATTCCCCCACCCCAGGTAGTTGGCTCTTAACTGCCCTCTGAGCAATTATCATTGGGCAACCAAGGCTGGTCTAGCCAGTGACACCCAAAGTTCGATAAGCAAATTACAAAAAACCCAACACAATAGCAGCAGTGTGTACCATCTACAAGATGTAGCGCAGTAACTCACTAAGTCTCCTTTGACGTACCTTCCAAATAAAATCAAAGGTAGCAAATGCAAGGAAACCATGACCTGAAAATTCCCCTCCAAGCCACATCATCCTGACTTGGAACTATATTGCTATTCCTTCAATGTCACAAAGGTCAAAATCCTGGAATTTCTTCCTAACCTGTAATATATTGGGGACACCGTCCAACCAACAATTGTAACTGGAATGTCAAAAGCTTCATGGTCTGCTCAATACTGGTCCTTAGGAGAGATTTGTCAGTTGAAACCTATGTGGGGCTCTACTGCAGATGCATGAAAAGTTGTCATTAATCATCTATTCAAGAGATACCCCTGTACTGCCAGGAGGTGCAGTGGCACTCAATTGCCCAAGAATAAAGGATGGATAGCAGCTGCCAAGATGATAAGTGCACAAAAACAAAGTCTTTATGGTAATCGCAGTCCATCTGAACATTTTGTGAATGAAGGCTCTCCCAAGCTGCTTACTCAATAGCCACATGTTTGCTTCAATTATGCACTGGATTACAAGAATACAGCTATAGACATGAATTTCACTGCCCTTGGAGCATACAAGACCACATCTGTTTGGAAGTTGATGCACTCTAATGCTCTTGTAAACAGGGCACGAGTGACCTCCAATTTGCAATAATATACTGCTACTTGCAAGAATTCACAAAGATCTACTGCTGATTTTTGGAATGATCCCAAGGCAACAAAGTTCAAAGCTGACCTTACAGAAACTGACAGAGCATGACCACATGAGTTCTGTAACCAGTGAAGTCTTCCATGCAAAGGACACAAACATCAGAACCCATCTGCATAGATACGCACAATCTCCTGTGGCCCTGATTTTCTGACACATCATGTAGCACATTCTTCTGTAGTTTACTCAGTATGGAGGGTATGATCATCATTGCTTACATGCCCCACTTTTGACTTTTTTGCCCGTCTTATCCCCAATGCTCCCTAGATTCTCCCTTTTCATCCCACACTTCCCTCTTGAACTGCCCTCTATGCACTCCACCAACTGTCTTAGCTGCACAAAGAATGGCATTAATGTGTCAATAAATGAGCGCACCTGCGAGCCTTCCACATTTTTTTTTAATGAACCTGCATCTCAAATATATCCACTGCGGATGCCGAGTGACGAGGCAGGCAGAATAAAAGGGCCAACTCAAATCTCTGGAACCATGTCCCAGTTGTTCATATTACATATTATGACCTCTCGCCCTCAGCTTCCACACACCCTCAACCCTTTCCCCTCACTCTCTATGCTCATCCATGCTACTTCATGCCAACTTAGTCCCCCACTCACCCCATAGTCCCTATATTCTCTGTGCAAACTTTGTTCTAACTTATACCAACCCATACACTACCATTTACACTTACACCTTGCACACTTACCTAAAATACTGGTTAACTGATTTATTTTTGTCACATGTACCAAGATACAGTGAAAAGCATTGTTTTGTGTGCCATACAGGCAGATAATACCATACAAAGTGCTGTAGGGTAGCAGAACAGAGTGCAGAATACAGTGTTACAGCTGCAGAGAAGATGCAGAAAGAGAGCGATCTAAATTAACATTTGAGAGATTTGTTTAAAAGTCTGATATCAGAAGGTAAGAAGCGGCTCTTGAACACGTTTGTCCATGTATTCAAACTTTTATATCTTCTCTCTGACAAAAGAGGATGGAAAGCGGTATAACCAGAGCGAGAGGGGTCTTTGATTATGTTGGTTGCTTTCGTAAGACAGTGGGAAGTATAGATGGAGTCAATGGATGGAAGGTTGGTTTGCATGGAGCTGGGCTGTGATCACAACCCTCTGTAGTTTCTTGCAGTCTTCAGAAGACCAGTTTCTATACCACGCTATGATGTATCCCGGTAGGTGCACCTTTCCTTATGGACATGATGACTTTCCTTAGCCTCCTGAGGAAGTAGGGCGTTTGTGCTTTCTTGACAGTCATATAGACATGGGTGGACCAGGACAGATTTTTGGTGATAAGCACTCTCGAGAACTTTACTTTCTTAACCATCTCCACCTCAGAGCAGGGGCATGGCCTCCACTCCGCTTTCTGAAGTTAGTGACCAGCTCCTTCATTTTGTTGATGTTGGAGAGATTGCTGCTTTGATAACATGTCGCTAAGCACTGAATCTCTTTCCTGTATTCTGTCTTATCATTGCATGAGACCCATTCAACAACAGTGGTGTCACCAGCAAACTTGTAAATGGAGTTGGGGTGAAATATAGCCAAATAGTCATGAGTATATATAAGGAGTATTGTAGGGAGTAGAGTACGCAGCCTTTTGGGGCACCAGTGTTCAGGACTATGGTGGAGGCCATAACCTTGGGAAGACCCCAACTACCAAGGAAGATGAAATAAACTCAAATTTGAAATATCCATAATCAATTTCACTTATGACTCTCAGAGAAATAGACTTTACTTCACTTGTGTTGTAAATGGATTTTAAAACAGCAATCTCCAGTTCTAGACGCTCCCATAACAGAGCACATTCTCGGCACCCTGTCAAGGGACTTCACAATCTTCTGCTTCATTGAAGGCACCTCTTAGTTGTCTAAACTCCAGCAGATACAAACCTACACTGTCCAACCTTTCCTCAAAAGACAGTCCTCTCATTTCAGGTATTTGTCTAAAACCTTTTCTGAACTGCCTCCAGTGCACTTACATCTTTCTTGAAAGAAAGTTGAGCAATATTGTGCAGATGCAATTTCACCAATGCCCTGTAGAAGTGAAGCATAACCTCCCTACTCTTATATTCAATTCTCATGACCAATAATAATATTCTACAACATTCCATTATTAATCCTTTCATTACCTCTTATCTGTCAATCAAACTGCAGGCTGTGGAAGCTGTTAAGTATTCATAACGCTATAATGACAGCACTAAAGTTGTATCAACAAACAGCAAATTTTAAAGGGCATGTACTTTAAATAACGTGACATCTGGGACAGTCCCGCATACTTCACCCACCTTTCAAAAGCATTTACATTCCCAGCATAAAGTTATGAAGCACACTGCCACTTTAAGTTATTCATATCAGCTTGTCCTACGCAACAGGTTTACATGTGTTAACTTGTAACTCGTGCCTAAGCGTTTCATGCCTCACCTTTTTCCCTTACTATCAAGAAAGGGAACTTCCAAACAATGGGGCATAAGTTCCAGATCCTATTCACATCAGGCATTATTAGAAATCTTCAATCATGTTGACCCATAGTCTTGTTTTTCCAATCACTTTCTGAGGGGATTCTATTCCACTTCAATTCTATAAAAATCTGCTCAAAAATATAACTAAATTCTACAGGATTGGGATAACATAGCAATTACAGAAACATGGCTCAGGGGTGGACAGAACTGGCAGCTTAATGTTCCAGGATACAAATGCTATAGGAAGGATGGAAAGAGGGGAAAAGGAGGGAGAGTAGTGTTTTTGATAAGGGATAGCATTATTACAGCTGTACTTGGGGAGGATATTCCTGGAAATACATCCAGCGAAGTTATTTGGTGGAATTGAGAAATAAGAAAAGGATTATCACCTTATTGGGATTGTATTATAGACCCATAATAGTCATTGGGAAATTGAGAAACAAATTTGTAAGTAGATGTCAGTTATCTGTAAGAATAATAATGTGGTTATGGTAAGGGATTTCAACTTTCCAGACACAGACTGGTTCTGCCATAGTGTTAAGGGTTTAGATGGAGAAGAATTTGTTAAGTGTGTACAAGACAATTTTCTGATTCAGTATGTGGATGCACATACTAGAGAAGATGCCAGACTTGATCTACTCTTGAGAAATAAGGCAGGGCAGGTGGCTGAGGGGTCAGTGGGGGAGCACTTTGTGGCCAGCAACTATAATTCCAGTAGATTTAAAATAATGATGGAAAAGGATTAGACCAGATCTAAAAGTTGAAGTTCTAAATTGGAGTAAGGCTAATTTTGATGGTGCAAGTCAAGAACTGATAGGGGACAGATGTTCGCAGGTAAATGAACGGGTGGAAAATGGGAAGCATTCAAAGTGAGATAAGAAGAGTTCAGAGATAGTTTACTCCTGTCAGGGTAAAAGGAAAGGCTGATAGGTATAGGGAATGCTGGATGGCTAGAGAAATTGAGGTTTTAGTTAAGAAAAAGAATGATAAGTGTATGTCAAGAACAGACAGGCGACATTGAGTGAATCCTTAGAAGAGTATAAAGGCAGTAGGAGTACACTAATCAAGAGTGTAAAAAAAAAAGGACATGAGATAGCTTTGGCAAATAGGGTTAAGAAGAATCCAAAAAGTTTTTACAAATACATTAAGGACAAAAGGGTAACCAGGGAAAGAATTTGGCCCCTCAGAGGTCAGAAAAACAGCCTGTGTGTGGAGTCACAGGAGATGAGGAAGATACTAAACGAGTATTTTGCATCAGTGTTTACTGTGGAGAAGGAAATGGAAGATACAGAATGTGGGGAAATAGATGGTGACATCTTGAAAAATGCCCATATTTCAGAGGAGAAAGTGCTGGATGTCTTGAAATGCATACAAAAAGTGGATAAATCCCCAGGACTGTGATCGGTGAACCTTAGAACTCTGTGGGAAGCGAGGGGAGTGATTGCTGGGCCCCTTGCTGAGATATTTGTATTATCAATAGTCACAGGTGAGGTACCGGAAGACTGGAGGTTGGCTAACTGGCCACTATTTAAGAAAGGTGCTAAGGAAAAGCCAGGGAACTATAGACTGGTGAGCCTCATATCCTGAGGGATAGTATTTACATGTGTTTGGAAAGGCAAGGACTGATTAGGAATAGGTGGAGAAAGTGAGGGCTGCAGATGTTGGATTAGGAATAGTCAGTATGACTTTGTGCATGGAAAATCATGTCTCACAAACTTGATTGAATTTTTTTGAAGTAGTAATAAAGTGGATCGATGAGGGCAGAGCAGTAGACGTGCTCTATATGGATTCAGTAAGGTTCCTCATGGAAGACTGGGTGAGCAAGGATAGATCTCATGGAATACAGGGAGAACTAGCCATTTGGATACAGAACTGGCTCAAAGGTAGAAGACAGAGGGAGGCACTGGAGGCCTGTGACCAGTGGTGTGCCACAAGGACCTGTGCTAAGTCCACTGCTTTTGTCATTTATACAAATGATTTGGATGTGAGCATAGGAGGCATAGTTAGTAAGTTTGCAGATGACACCAAAATTGGAAGTGCAGTGGACAGCGAAGAAGAATACCTCAGAGTACAGCAGGATCTTGATCAGATGGGTCATTGGGCTGAGGAACGGCAGGTGGAAATTAACTTGAATAAATGTGAGGTGCTGTATTTTGGAAAAGCAAATCAGAGCAGGACGTTTACACTTAATGGGAAGATCCTGGGGAATGTTGCTGAACAAAGAGACCTTGGAGTGCAGATTCATAGTTCGTTGAAAGTGGAGTCGCAGGTTGATAGGATAGTGAAGGTGTTCGATATGCTTTCCTTTATTGGTCAGAGCATTGAGTATAGGAGTTGGAAGGTCATGTTGCAGCTGTACAGGACATTGGTTAGAGCACTAATGGAATATTGTGTGCAATTCTGGTCTCCTTCCGATTGGAAGGATGTTGTGAAACTTGAAAGCATTCAGAAAAGATTAACAAGGATGTTGCCAGAGTTGGAGGATTTGAGCAATAGGGAGAGGCTGAATAGGCTGAGGCTGTTTTCCCTGGAGTGTTGGAGGCTGAGGGGTGACCTTATAGAGGTTTATTAAGTCATGAGGGGCATGGATAGGGTAAATAGACAAGGTCTTTTCCGTGTGTGGAGGAGTCCAGAACTAGAGAGCATAGGTTTAGGGCGAGAGGGGAAAGATATAAAAGGGACCGAAGGGGCAACATTTTCACAGAGGGTGGTTCGCGTACAGAATGAGCTGCAGAGGAAGTGGTGGAGGCTGGTACAATTTACAGCATTTAAAAAGCATCTGGATGGGTATATGAATAGGAAGGGTTTAGAGGAATAAGGGCCAAGTGCTGGCAGGTGGGACTAGATTAGGTTAGGATATCTGGTCGGCATGGACGAGCTGGACTGAAGGGTCTGTTTCCGTGCTGTATACCTCTATGACTATGATACTGGGGGAAGATATAGAAGCACACTTTTGCAACATAACATGTTCTGTAGAAGACACAGTTGACTGTCATCAAAGCTGACGAAGAGTCATCTGGACTCGAAACATTAGTTTAATCTCCCTCCATGGGTGCCACCTGACCTGCTGTGATTGCCAGCATTTTTTGCTTTCCAACACAAATTCTAGCATTTGCAGCAAAAGTGGAAAATACATAAAGTACACAGGTCAACCTTCTACGGAATAATAAGACAAATGTTTATCATTTGTAGTTCTCCCAAACAGAAATAGTTGGCAGAAACAATAACATGATTTGAAAAAAGGACTAAATCTTTTATTAAGAAACATCAGTGAAAAGATCATATCAATAAAGTAATAGATGAAACATTAAGACATTAAAGAAACAAAAAGGTGCACAAATAGCTAAAGCAAAAAACAGCAAACTTTTTTTGAAAGTGGAGAGAAACTTTAGGGTATAGTTAAATTCCAAGGTTGCTGAAATCAATTTTCAGATCCAGAGTACCAAAAAAGGACACATCATTTCTAAAACTTTCCGAGTTTCATTAGGACAGTATACCAAGCAAAATGAGAATAAAAGTTAGGAGGGGACAAAAGCAATTTAGATTGGTGGTTGCCAACAGAACAGCAGCAAAGCAGTAATTTCAATTCAGTCTCCCCAAGCTACAGCAGACCACACCATGAGCTGAAAGTAGAGTTTGCTAGAATTGCGGGTGCATTAATAAATTGTTCTCACAATGTGTGTCAAAGCTCAATGCACAAGTTTTACATTTTGCAGAGACAAGTATGATTAAATAAAGGTCAGGATAATTTAAAAAAATGAATCTTGTTGTCACAGAGAATAATTCCTCTTAAAAACAGTAGATGATCCAATTGATTTCTGGACAATGCTGTAGATGGCCAGCAAAATATTTAATGGTGACATTAAAAGGAGATTTGCTGCAAGTCTTCTCTAAGAGTTTGGGAAGAGATTCAAGGAACTTGGCTGGACTAGGTCGATAGCAGTGGTGAACTATAGAGAAGCAAACTTTCAAGTAAAAATAAAGGAGAACTGCTCAGAAGCTCTAAACATCACATATCAACACAAATACATTAGAAATTAGAGCAACTTGGACAAAGAGATGGAGTATTTAAAGGAAATAGGATAGGAAGAAGAATGTGTCAAGTAAGTGTGGGCATTGGGGAGCTTGCAATGGATTTCAACAGAAAGCTCAGCACCAAGGATAAAAAGGAAGATGTCCAGATTTGGAATCAGAGGAGGAGTAATGATAGTACAGATCAACATAAAGGGTTTGAAGGAAACTGGAAACACGTTGTGAAATTCTGAAGAACAAGAGCAAAACCAATAAGTTGAATGCACGATTGTCATCAATGCAAGTGTGGTGGACTGGGACCGGAATAAATAATCTTCATTATACCTGTCAAACAACAGAGATTAAAACAAAGCCTGCGTAGCCAAAGTAATTATAAATCAATTAGAAAGTATAACAGATTGTGACATGCAGCATGCATGCACATCAATTATCAAAAACAATAAGGCAGCAAGAGGTAAGCAACAAGTGTATTTTTTAATGACTTTTTTTTAATAGAATACTAAATCCTCAAGTTCCAACTTTATCACAGAGAGTGTTTTGCTATGCCTTCGAGTTCTTTGAATTTCATATAAGACATGAGCCTGGACTACACTTCTTCGGCAGGTAAAGCATTCAAGCCTGCAGAAACAAATGTCATCTCTTCTAGACATGGCTTCACATATCATGATTCTATGGTCAGTTTGACTATTCACCCTGCAGTCCTTGTTCTCAGCAGTCAGTGAGCAACCATCTCAAAACTGTTAGTCAAATGCAAAAGCTGAAACTATTCCAAGACTATATCCTGGATCCCCATGCCAACTGATTTAATCATCACATTCTCCTGCTCTCAGTCACTGACCAGCTAAAGTTCCACTTAATCTAATTTACGCACCTCATATCATTGCTAAACAGATATGAATTTTGAAGAAGTTGTTAAACAACCCAAAGCTAATCAATGTGGCTAATTCTGACTGTCATAAATCTGGAGAAAACACTCAAACTGGAACAACACAAGTTCTAGAGCAATACTGTTGAAAAAGAAAGTCCTTGTCTCAATAGACCTGATAAAATGCCAGTTAGAGAATCACAAAAACAGATGAAAACTGAAAAACCATAATAAAACCTAAAACTAAACTGCTTAATTCTGTTTTTACAAAAGGTAAACACATCAAGACAGTGAAGTATCTTGAAACAGTAATTAAATGGAGACATTTAACCAAAAAAAATGAAGACAACAGCCATAATAGACTGGCAGTTTTTTTAAACCTGTACTAGTAGTTAGCTACTGAGTCAGTGTCTTCAATTTATTCATGGAATTTTAGTCTCACTGGCTGGACCAGTGTTTATTGCCCATTCCCAATTGCCAAAGAGGCAGTTAGTGGTCAACCGTGTTACTGGAGGTCTGGAGTCACATGTAAGCCAGACCCGGTTTAAGAAAAAAGGCAGATATCCTTCCCTAAAGAATATTAGTGAGCCAAATGGATCCAGACATTAATTCAATTCATGTTTCACCATCTTCCATGTTGGGATTGAATTCATAATCCTAAAACATTAGCTTGGAACTCTTGACATCTTCACAGATGCATGTATGCACAGAGCAACATATTTTGATTTGCGAACACTACAACACGTACCGTCAACAGGCATTTTTCGTTCAGACAATAATATAAAACCATACGAGAACACAACTAGACTGTCTAATTGCTTCTGTCACTGGAAATGTGTTTAAATCCTGAAATAGTTGATTAAGGAAAATCCACTTTAATAACAGTTATGTGTTTGAGTGGAAGCATGTTTCTACATGCACCCATGTTCAACAGAGGCAAAGCCCTGATTTAATTTCAAAGTAATTATCTCCAAAAATTGTGTTGTTCATTTCAAAATTGTCAATTTTACTTGGACAAAGCTGTTACATAAAATCTAGAACAATACCTCATTACTCATCTGAACACCTAAAATCTAACAGTTTCAATATCCAAGAACCATTGTAGCAAATTATTTTCAAAAATTGCCAACTAAAATGTTTGTGTTGCTAATATCACATCCCTATGGCCTTGCACAATATAGAAACTAAGTGTCCCTTCATCAGAACCTGACCCGAAATGTTAACTCAGATTTCTCTGCACAGATGCTGTCAGATCAGCTGAGCTTTTCCAGAAATGTGTTTTTGTTACTGATTTACAGCATCTGCAGTTCTTTCAGTTTTCAAAAACAGGAAACAATTGCTTTATACTATCAAAAAGTGACAAATGCACTAATAGAAATCAAAATACATGGTTAACTATCAAGACACAATTCACAACTGACACAATCTTAGATTTGTAGATGGATGTCATGTACAAAACATCTACAAAGACAGATTAAGTGCACTGAAATAACAAACCTGCTGTTTCTGTTATTAATTGTCAAAGTCTCTTAGGCCCACTGATTTCCTTCAGGTAGTTGACCCCCAGCAGTGCAGTCAATGGTGCAAAAGATAATGTGCCAGCAATGAGACTGGAATGCAAAAGAATGGTCCTACACTAATCAGGTACAACTAAATAAATTAATGTCTGGCATCTTTGCTTAGAAATAATTTTAAAAATGGAAGCAATGAGATAATGATGAAATCCAGTCTCATGCTTCCAAATTTCATCAGATTTTGAACCACAAGAGTAAGAACCTGAGCTTTGAAATTGCTTACTATGAACAACTAAATCCTCCAGTAAAATATGGGTGGATCTCTGTCAAATGTTTTAAGTTAAAGCTTGTATCCCCACGGTGTATTTTTAAAGTCTGTACATTGACAAGAATTTTTAACAAAACTTCTCCATGTTTAACATTATGAAAACTAGTCTAGCAATGCCCAGTGATCTTCAGATACTAAATTCATCATTCAGCTGTGACAAAAAATGTTTTCAATGAAAAACACGAAGTGAAGTTGTAACAATGCAAATTAAACATAATTTCTAAGTGATTGACTGTCAAACACTCCAACAAAGTTCTAATGCAGAGTCATGAGACTTAAAAAGTTAATGCTGTTTCTCTCTCCAGAGAGGCTGCCAAATGTACTAAGTTTCCCCAGTACTTTGTTTTTATTGCTCAAGTCGCTTTCCTTCCTTTCCTATCCCCTACTATTAGATACTATTATAGAGGCAGTCATAGAGACGTACAGCATGGAAACAAACCCTTCGGTTCAACTCGTCCATGCTGAGCAGACATCCTGAATTAATCTAGTCCCATTTGCCAGAAGAATTGGCACACATCCCTCTAACCAATTCCTATTCATATACCCATCCAGATGCCTTTTAAATGTTGTAATTATATCAGCCTCCTCTACTTTCTCTGGCAGCTCACTCCATACATGCACCACCACCTAAGTTAAAAGTTGTCCCTTGAGTTTCTTTTAAATCTTTCCCCTCTGATCTTAAACCTATGTTCTCTAGTTTTGAAATCCACAAACTTGGGGAAAAGACCTTGACTTTCATCCTATCCATGCCCCTCAGCCTCCAAACACTTATAATCCTAGCCCCAGCCTACATTCCGTGTAGCTCAAACCTTCCAAACCTGACAACTTGCTTGTAAATCTTTTCTGAACCCTTTCAAGTTTAATAACATCTTTCCTGTAGCACGGAGACCAGAATTGAACGCAATATTCCAAAAGTGGCCTAACCAATGTCCTGTATGGCTGCAACATGACCCAACTCTTATACTCAAGGCAAGTGTACCAAATGCCTTCATCGCTCCAGTCTCTCTGCAACTTCACTTTCAATGAACTATGAATCTGAAGTCCGATGTCTCTTTGTTCAGTAACACTCCCATGACATTACCATTAAGTGTGTAAGTCCTGCCCTGATTTGTCCCATCAAAATGTAGCACCTCATATTTATTTCGATTAAATTCCATCTGTCACTCTTCTGCCTATCTGATCAAGGTCCCATTGTACTCTAAGGTAGCCTTCTTCGCTGTCCACACCACCACCAATGTTGGCGTCATCTGCAAACTTACGAACCACACCTCCGATATTCACATCTAAATCATTTGTACAAATGACAAAAAGCAGCAAACTCCCAACCAATCCTTGTGGCACACCACTGGTCATAGGCTTCCAGTCCAAAAAGCAACCCTCCACCACTACCTTCTTTCTCCTACCTTCTAACCAATTTTGTATCCAAATAGCTGGTTCTCCTGGTTTTTTCCTTGTGATCGAACATTATTAACCAGTCTACCATGTGGAACCTTGACAAACGCCTTACTGAATTCCCTATAGATCACGTCCACCACTCTGCCTTCAATGTTTCTTTGTTCCTTCTTCAAAAAACTCAAGTTAGTGAGGCACAATTTCCCACGCACAAAGCCATGTTGACTATCTCTAATCAGTCTTTGCCTTTCCAAATACATATAAATCCTGTCCCTCAGAATACCCTCGAACAACTTGCCCACCAGTGATGTTAGGCTCCCTGTCTACAGTTCCCTGGCTTTTCCTTATTACCTTGCTTAAATAATGGCACCACATTAGCCAACCTCCAGTCTTATGGCACCTTACCCCTGGTGATCGATGGTACAAATATCACAGCAAGGGGCCCAGCAATCACTTTCCTAGCTTCCTACAAGGTTCTAAGGTACTTCTGATCCAGTCCCACAGATTTTTCCAACTTTATGCATTAGTAGTAAGCAGCCAGAAGATTCAGTAAAATTTCGCATTAATTCAAATAGTTTTTTTTCTCATTGAATGGTACAAAGTAGTAGTGAAATCCAAACACAAATTCTGAACTTACAATTTTTCAGGAAAATAATATGCATCGTACAAACTGTTGCAAACTCAAAGGGAAAATAAAGATGAAGGAGTTACTTTACAGAATAACTGTTCTTCAAATTCTGAGCTTATGTTCCCTAATTTTAGGGATGCAGAATCTATCAAAAGCCAAACCTGACAGCATACGCCATAAATACCAAGCTCATGCTTTCAAAAAGTGACTTCTAAAGTTGTACAATAACTGCGATTATTAGTGCTTGTCTCATTGACTGTATTCACTATTTCCTAAAGACCACTTATAAATGTTTATCCCATTATTGAACTCAATCAAGGTCACAATAACTTTGTTTGCCATGATATTAAGCTTTTTCATCTTTCATAAACTTTCAAACTTTCAAAGCATTTATTTTATGCACTGAAAACTGAAAATCTACCTACACAAGAACTGTCAGCTTTTACAGCACTTTACTGAAATTGCTAAAGTTTGGAACAAATCAAGTGGCATGATTTGGCATACAAGAATATAACTTAACATTGAAATCAAAACTGTTTAATCTCAACTTTTTTTAAATCTCGTGGCTATAATATTTTCTAGCTGTTAAGCTATTAGCAGAGACCAGTGAAGGCACCATGAAATTCAGTATGTTATCCCGAGAAACAAAGAAAATTAGACGTAAGACAAAAACGTTGTTAACATGTTTTACTTTTAGGCTGTAGGTCTGATACCTTCTTTCACTGCAAAAGTGCAAAAAGCATTGAAAAAAATTGAGTTATTTCACAGCAAAGTAACCACCCTTCCCTTTCTAAAATTGTTTTTCCAAAAACTTTGACTCCTCCATTAAGCAGAAAAATAGCAAGAACCCTGGCCAACACTGCCATGCCAGTGTTTGGACATTTAAAAAAAAATTTTAAAACACCAATTGTGTCAGACACTCTTGGAAGCAAAACATCTCCCACAGGGAAAACCAGTTACAGAAATTTACCAGTGAGTTACAGCAGCTTGATTCTGGCCAAACTCCAATCACACTTCATTTTTGTTAAACACAGCAAACCCCTAACGAGTCTTTTTCACAATGCACCCCAGTCACAGATTTTGCACTTCATTGCATTCTGGACAAGTACAGCTTATTCTGTCACGTACAACGAAACAAAAAGGCCTGTAACTACACCACATGCACTTACCATCTATCATCAGCTATGGCTTAGGCTTCAGTTGAAGTTAAAAAGTATTTAAACTGAGGAATACCAATCCTTTCAGATAATAGCACAACCATAATGTCAATTAGTCAGTAGTTATTGATTGAAAATAGAGCTTAGTAAAGTGTGTTCAATAACATCTGATCAAAGGCGACAATTCCAAGCAGTGACATGCCTGAAGGCTACTCTTTCAAATTCACTTCCTAATCAAACTGCTTCAACCATTATCCTGCATCCTATTAGAAATCCAAAAGAATCAAATCATAAACATTGTTCATTTACTACCTAACACAACTTCTATGATTACATTTCTGAAGTTGTCAGCATTTGTTTCCAGCTTTGCACTCTACAGAACGTAACTTATAATACGCATTGCTCTATGATACGATATTCAAATCCATTTTAGCATCTGTAAGAAAGGCACTGAACAGGAAACTGCAAAAAAAATCATTTCTGCACATTATCTTTTCTGATTGACTTTCTCTCCATACTAATGCAGGTCTTAAGCTGTTTTCACAGAGAAATGGAGAATTGATTGATGGTCCAAATATGAATGAGGAGTCCAGTATAATCAAACAAGCTTCTGGAGTAACATGGGCAATCTCCTTTGTGTTGTCTTGTTCCCCCTGTACAAGCTATCAGTTATTCACTAGTCTGCTCAACAAGGCCCATTATAGCCATCAGGTCTCAAAATTAAAACAAGACGACAAAATAAACTTAAGTAAACAATGTATAATAAAATGAACATATTCAGAAATCTCAGTGATCACTGAAGCAAAATGTAAAAATGTATTATACAGTGAGGTGCAAAGAAATAGTCCACACATGATGCTGTTATTAGTCAATCTTTACTCAAATTTGGATTGTTTAGAAGGTCACTAATTTGTTACTGTTTACCAAAACAAACATTTCATCACCTTTTAATTCCCAATGATTTTTCCTAAATTTGCTTTTTTACGATGCCTTGGATAACAAAACCTACTTCTACATATAGAAAGACTTTTGTTCTTTCCCTACCAAAACAGAAATTGTGAAACAACATCAAATTTGATGTACATTAATTTTTCAAAGGGATTTAGAGAGAAGTACAGCATGGAAATAGACCCTTCAGTCCAACTCAACCATGTCAAACAAATATCCTAAATTAATCTAGTCCCATTTGCCAACACTTGGCCCATACCCCTCCAAACTCTTCCCATTCATATACCCATCCAAATGCCTTTTAAATGTTGCAATCGCACCCACCTCCAATACTTTCTCTGGCAGCTCATTCCATACACACATCACCCTCTGTGAGAAAAGTTGCTCCTTAGGTCCCTTTTAAATATTTCCCCTCTCAACCTAAACGTATGCACTCCAGTTCTGGACTCCCCCACCCAAAGGAAAACACCTTGTCTATTTACCCTATCCATGACAGTCAGATTTTATAAACCTCTAGAAGGTCACCTCCTCAGCCTCTTACACTCCAGGAAAAATAGCCCCAGCCTATTCAGCCTCTCCCTATAGCTCAAACCCACCAACCCTGGCAACATCCTTGCAAATCTTTTCTGAACCCTTTCAAGTTTCCCACCATCCTTCCAATAGGAGACCAGAATTGCACATCATATTCTAAAAGCAGCCTAACCAATGTCCTGCACAGCCGGAACATGACCAGCAGCATGGTGGCAAATGCACCGACGCTTGGGAGGTGTGCGAAGTAGAAACATAATTGCTAAATCTTAATCTACTGGAATGCACTGCAAGGTAGAAACACATTTGTGTGCACCATACCAACAAAAACAAACAGCACGGAGCGCCCCTGGGACAGCCCACCCCTCTCGCCAGCCCGGGCTCTCTACAAGTCAGCAGCATATTAGACGTTGCGTCTGACCTATGATATATCGTAGGTATATGCAATGTCACAAGCAGCTAATATGTTTATTGCACGAAATGGCCATGTGTGGTTTCTATTGGGGAAGATGTCTAGATGTGGAAAGCAGTGTGTTAACAAACACTTTGCAGTCTGCAGGGCTCTGCTCCGCAGGAGTGCAATTGAGCCCCAGCACAGTCCAGTCCCTTACAGCTATGTAAGGGTTACAGCTTTTATAGGTCTCACAAAAGCTCCAGGATACCAAGAAGTGAGCTAGAAAACAGTTAGAGTGTGTCCCCAATGAGACACGAGCAACCAAAACTTTAATTTTGAGAAAGACCTTACATATGATATAGACCTTACAACATGGTGACAATGGATGAATATATTGGTCAGCTTCTTGCAGAGTGGCAAGTGGACTCTGAAGAGAGAAGCAATTTATCAACCTTGACATCCAGGACCTTCCCCCAGTTCAGATACTCAATGAATCATGGGTCAAGATCTTGAACAATGCTAAAGAGGAATTCAAAGTCAATGGTGCCACTGCGGTCTTCTCCACATGGACAGTAGAAGCAGAAGACCCGCTTGACATCGGCGACGTAGAGGTTGCTGATGGCATTGAGGTCAGGGTAGGCCACATGTCCCTGGAAACTCACATCATAGATGAGAAAGCAGCACAACTCCTTACAGTACAAAAAAAACAGTTCCTGCGCGAGTGGGATGAAGGTAACTGAGTCGGTGAAGACAAGTTTGATCCGGTTCAGACTGAGAAAAAGGAGGACCAGGACATCATCGAAGGAGACCAGCCCAGGTTTCTTTACCGGCACCGACAAAGTCTTCTACCAGAATGCATATCCTGCCACCGCTGTTATTTATGGCCTCTACTCCCTAAGGGAACCTGATGTAGCAAATCTGGCCCCGTTCAGAGATGGTGACCTCAACTGCATTGTGAAAGGGTCCACGACCTGGCACCACTGTTGACGATGTGGCTGAGCTCAAGAAGATCCTTAAGTGGGCGATCATCCTGAAAGACATCGCTGGTGCAGGCATCTACAACTTTGGCAAATACCAGTTTGGAGGAATAGTGTTAGAGGAAAAGTGAAGCTCATCGTCCACAACGGCCACACCTGGCCCAAAGACTTTCACTTCCCCCCAGAATAGGCAGGTTCACATATACAAGGGCAATGTCTGGGAAGCCATTGAAGAGGCCACACAAAACAAGCCAATCACCATCTGGCCCTTTGGTAGCCAAGACAAGCAGCTCAGCATTGACCAGTTCATCCTGCAGGATGGACGAACCTACACAACCTTGCACAAGCTTCAAGGAATCAAGGCTTATGTATCCCTCAGTACCTGTGGCTGCGAGGAGGAATGGTGCGTCTCTTGCCTCAATGGCAAAGAGTATCTCTTGTCAGTAGCTCTGGCCCAGTGGCGTGATAAGTGTGAACAACCATGCATGCCTCAGGAGCACGCCACTTACCTCCCCAGGCCAGAACAGTACAGCCAACAAAAAGACGTTCCACCCTCCACAGCGCTCTGCTGTAATGACCCCTCACCCACCATCAGCTGAGCTATCTCAACGGCGGTGGTGGCTTGGGCAAGACGACAAGAATGATTGAGCTCTTCAAGGTGAGAGGTTCCCTGGTGTTCGCCCTGACACATTAGCTGGCCAAGGAAACGTCAGCCAGAGGTGTCAAGGCCCAGACCTACCACAGCTTCTTCCGATGTTCGCCAGACCGAATGGGTCAGATGTTCACCCCTCCACGTCATCAACTTGGACAAGGTTTGCACAGCTCTGCAACCCATCCTGGAAACCTTCGTAGCCTGGCTGGAGCAACCTGGAGTCTAAGTTATCTGCTGCAGCGACCAAGGCCAGCCCCCACCAATTATGGGAGAGATGCCCCACAATTGGCTCCGGGAGCATGTTCACTACTACGAAGAGGTCGAGGTTGACCATAGAGCTAAGAAGAACACCCTCAAGGCTTTGAAAAGAGCAATTTGTCTACAGACCAATGCCAACATATGCAAAAGGAATTGGGTCGGACAGATTCGTGGAGCAATGGAATCCCAGTGATCTCATCCTCATCAGCTGCCAAAAAGTCCAAGACAGGGCACAGGACTTGCTGTTCTAGAGACACAAGGAGCAGTACCCAAATACTCTAGTCTCACTCCTCTACCACCCGAAGGACAGCTAGAAACAAAATATCATGGTAACAGTCCCCAAAACAAAGGACTATGAAGAGTTTGTCCTGGACATCATTGTGGAAGTCACCATCGAGGCCACTAAGCAGGCCACTGCATTCCTGCATAGCGACCGGCATCTCAACTATGCATTCACAGTCCACTCTTCCCAAAGCCTCACAATCCACGACCCGCAACAGGTATGAATAATTGACAACCACCTCCCGTAGGCAAACTTGGCCTACCTCTCGGTCTCTAGGATCAAATACATGTGCCAGCTTGAATGGGTGCTCTGTCCACCAGTACAGGGGACTGAGGTCAGGCAGCCCACCGAGCAGCAGCACCACAAAAACATCGTGAAAAAGTTCGTAGCCGATAAGCACCAGGACCAGGCGAAGAACTCCCAGAGTTTAACCTCAATGTCAACTACATCTTGCAGCTCAAAGCGAGCCAGTAGAACTCTCATGCAGCATGCAACATCGAAATGTTCTGGGCTGACCAGCCAAAGGACACACAGCAATTCAGCACTGACCGGCTGGACAACAGTAAAGGGCACTGCAAGGACAATGTGTGCCTTTGTTGCTTAAAATGCAACTGAAAACGAAGGGCTGCAGCTCTCAACAAGCGAGAACATCACCTGGTGGCAGCTGGGTTTCGGGAGGCACCACAAGCAGCTCTTCCCAGACAAAGCCACAACCTGGTCCGTCCTGAGGTAATACAAGACAGATTCATCAACCTTTGTCTCGGACTTTCCCAGCCTGTAAATCTGGAGGGACCACACAGGGTTTGTAGCACAGCGATGATCTCCTCTAACTCGCCTGGCTGGTACAGGTATCTCACCCCAACACCAGAGGGGAGCTTTGGCTCTTCCAAGCCAACAGCGCGACTTGCAGGCAGAGGGGGCTTTTGTGCGATAACCTTGGCCTTGATAGCATCAGAGGGTTTTTCACCAGTCAGGCGAGTCACCTCATTGTTCAGAGCTGACACAATGGCAGGTAGTTGGGCAACCCATTTAGTTGACCTTTAGCCCTCAGAAAACCTCATTTCCTGCACGTACTAGTGCCCAAATAGTCTTTCAGCAATGGTACAGTTGAAGCGCTCCACGATAGCCTGGTCTCGGTGGACATCCACACGACTGCACCTCACCGAAATATCATGCTTTGCTCGTAACTGAGTTCCCCCGTGAACTCACGCCCAGGATCTACCTGAAGCAGCTTAAGCCAAAGGGGGTCCCGTTTGTACACCCTTTCGAGGGGACCCATAACCTCACTTGTCTCTTTTGTGGCCAGGGGGTTCTGCCTCTTTGTAGCTGGAGACCACATCCACACCATGAGGGCATACTTGGAGGCCTTATGACCACGGGTCAAGCGATCATGTGGCAGAAACAGTAGATTGGCCTGGTGGACCTCATTTGGCACACATAAATTCAACATTGATCATGGAATATGCCTTATGGCTGGCAGATATATCTGCCAGATGACCTGTTTGTTCAACCAAACCCAAGCCATATCTTGGTAGCCACTACCAGTTTCCTGATGGCTGAGATGCTTTTCTAGCAGTCCTTGGGGTTGTAGTATACTTGAGACAACTTCCATTCCATGGCTGGAATATATCTAATATTCTGGCAAAGTTATAAGCTTTCAACCGGCTTGCAGAGAGTCCTCCGACAGCTGCCCAGTAGTTACGCTTAGGTCGGTTGGACCCGAGAGCACCATAGCAGCAAAGTGTGTGAGATCATAGTGTGAGCCAGAGTCCGGGGATTTTACACCTCCGTGTGTAGTACTCTACTTCTAGCATTGCACAATATAGTTGTTCAGGGATTCCCTTGATGCTATACATAGGCGCACAAAATAAGCCCAAAATCAAACACTTGAGCCTCAGGCTATGTCAACGTGCTGCCCCAAACAGCAGGTGGCAGATAAAACACAGTCTTTTCCGATTACTCGCTCGGGTTTGTAGGTAACAAGGCCTGTCATGGCCACCCGACGACAATGAAGGCGATCTCGCAGTCCCTATGACCATCTGATGATGTATAACAGACTAAACACCGAGGCTCGAGGCCAAGGGGGTTAAGTGTTTTGCCCACGACCAGGGCGTACTCATGGATTGCGACGTCAATGTGCCAGAAAGCTTGCACAGCATGACCTTGCCAGTGGAGGTCCTCACTGATCCAATCGAGGCATTTGGTTAATTTCCATGGCCATTTGGCCTGCGCAGCTTGTAACCGTTCTATGGCCTTATTGTGATTCACGCAATGCGTCAGCCTCAGAGTTTCACTGCATCAAGAAAAGGTAGTTGCTTCTGCTGAAGGCCAAGGCGTTCACAATGAACCCCTCCACACCACTCCCTGACGAGCACTGCAATCAAGGCCATGTTGCTGCAGAACTGTGTTCAGTTACTTCATAATATCGGAGGGTATGATGCCCTGTTTAATTAACATGCCCTTTGCCACCACGGCCACAGCCACATTGACCATGACCATGCCAACATGACAGGGAGTGGAGTTGAGTTAGAGGGGACTGACCGCCAATGACCATCTTGTCTAGGTATGACCAGCCCATCACAAGGCCAGATTCAACGGTGCTGTGGTACAGCGCATTGATTCACATTTTTCCATCGATGCTAGGGTAAGACATGTTTCGTCACTCGTTGTTGCAGCAACAATACTCACTGCATGTAGAAAGTTTGTCTAGCGTATAGGAAGGGTTTGGAATGGCTCTAATTGCTCAGAGGTGGTGGGTTGTTTAGCAGCAAGAGGCAAGACTCAGTTTTTGGTGCCTGCGGCCCTGCCATGCTTCACCTCGGTCGCCTCTCAGAGCTCGGCCAGGAGATTTTCCTGCTTGGCCTTTCTGGCGGCAGCCTCAGTCCTCCCTGCAGTCACTTTTTGGGGTCCTTTTGGTGCACTGCGTTTCTAGAAGTCTTGGGGGTCTGCGGTTCCAGCTCCTGCGACAGCACAGTCACTCTTGACGTCTCATGGGTTTTTTCCGACATCCTCAATCTGCTCGTCTTCTATTGGGTTGGGGGGTGCAGTGTCCAAATCAGCAATACTTGGTGGTCGTCAGGGCTGCCGTGAGTGGAGTCAAGTACATACACAGCGGTAACACTGCTCAGTGTGTGCCCGACAAACGGGTCAGTATCAAGGTCAGCTACCCATTTTGATTGATTTTGTGGGGTGGGGGAGGGAATACTTCCCGGATTTCCCACTGTGCTATAGCAAACAGTTCGCTGATCAGTCTTCAACAGCAGCTTGCTATGTCTCTGTCAGCAGCTGGCAGACAGCAGCTGGCTCTTACCATGTGAGGATCACGTCTTTCTCTCGAAAGCAGTCCTCAAAAGAATCATGGTCCATGCATTCGACCCACCACATCTGCTCGCGCAAGTCCTTCAGGACAGAGTTGCACTTTTGCGTTAAGAACCAAATGCTTTGGCAGCCAGAGAAGGCCAGCTCTGATGGTATGTTCTTCTTTTGGGTCAAGGCCTTTGTTGCTGAGCAGTCGTCAATCACGTAAAGAGTGGGCTCGCTGGCAAAGCAGCTGTACAAGGCTCTGATGTAATTATGCAGCCACTCACCTGGGTCGACAATGAAGACCTTGGGATCAGCCCATAACTGTGGGCATGTTTAGTAAGTTTTATTATATTGCGCTGTGGGGCAGGGGATCACAATATGTTCAAAGACGCTTCAATAGGGGCCCTCCAACAGGTCAAAAAAGAAGAATGTTTTCCCACGGCAGTCTGGCCACAGATGACCGAGTTTGGATCCTTCGGAAGTACATCAATACAAGGCACTAACGAATCGGTTGTCTTCAATGTTGAGTTGGGCATCCATAATGACGTACAGGTAAATGGTCAAAATGTCAGCTGCCTCTGCAGCTTGTGAGATCTGGATTGTGACACCCTTAGAGGCATTTTCAATGTGCCAGCCACTGTCATGAAGCTGGACATTGTCAGTTGTCCTGAGGTCCAGCCACAGGGTGTATTTGCTGCTGAGGAATTGGCCGAGGGAGGCATCTGCCAGCACCAGGTCTTTTGCGACCATCGTCTCCTCGAGGTACTGCTGCTGGGAGAAACTGCGAAGAACTTCCTGACCTCATCCCAGCACTGGTGTGGGCACATGCCCTGAGAGTACAGCTGATTCAGAACGCCCTCGATGGTCACCTTGACAGTAGTGATCTTCGGGTTGCAGAAGGCCTCTGTATCCTGAACAAAGGCTGCGGCCGGATCCTCAAATAGCATCACGATTCCCTTCATGCTGCAGGCTGGTTGACATTCCACAGAGTGGTGCTTTTGTTGGCCGCAGTCTTACATGGCGCCCCGGGTACTGGTTGTGGATCTGTTGAGCAACCATGTCGAACTCCAGGCTGATGTATTTGATTGTGTATCTGGCATTTGCATCACCGGCGGCCTGCACCACCCAGCTGTAGTCACTGAAGTTAGTTCATACTCTAGCCTGCCACCAAGGGCGCTCTGGTAGCAGGGCATGTGGCTCTCCAGCAGGACGAAGTCGAGTGGGATGCAGAGAGGTTCCCAAACGCGCTCATGATTGCACTGTCAACTGCATATCCATGCCATCTCCACGCCAACCCGCAACTTGAAGACGTATCTTACCGCTCAGGTGTTGGTGCCCTGGTGTTGGGCATTCTCCCTCTCCTGGGCAGTTTTCCAGAGATCTCCATAGCACTGATGTACATCTGAGTCGTCAATACTCATGACCTCGTTGCCGCTGATTTTGATCATCGTCTTCTTAGAGTCATAGAGATGTACAGCATGGTAACAGACCCTTCGGTCCAATCTATCCACGCTGACCAGATATCCCAACCCAATCTAGTCCCACCTGCCAGCATCCGGCCCATATCCCTCCAAACCCTTCCTATTCATATACCCATCCAAATGCCTCTTAAATGTTGCAATTGTACCAACCTCCACCACATCCTCTGGCAGCTCATTCCATACACGTATCACCCTCTGCGCGAAAAATTTGCCCCTTAGGTCTCTTTTATATCTTTCCCCTCTCACCTTAAACCTATGCCCTCTAGTTCTGGACTCCCCGACACCAGGGAAAAGACTTTGCCAATTTATCTTATCCATGCCCCTCAATTTTGTAAACCTCTATCAGGTCACCCCTCAGCCTTAGACGCTCCAGGGAAAACAGCCCCAGCCTGTTCAGCCTCTCCCTGTAGCTCAGATACTCCAACCCTGGCAACATCCTTGTAAACCTTTTCTGAACCCTTTCAAGTTTCACAACATCTTTCCAATAGGAAGGAGACCAGAATTGCACAAAATATTCCAACAGTGGCCTAACCAATGTCCTGTACAGCTGCAACGTGACCTCCCAACTCCTGTACTCAATACTCTGACCAATAAAGGAAAGCATACCAAACACCTTCTTCACTATCCTATCTACCTGTGACTCCACTTTCAAGGAGCTATGAACCTGCATTCCAAGGTCTCTTTGTTCAGCAACACTCCCTAGGACCTTACCATTAATTGTATAAGTCCTGCTAAGATTTGCTTTCCCAAAATGCAGCACCTCGCATTAATCTGAATTAAACTCCATCTGCCACTTCTCAACCCATTGGCCCATCTGGTCCAGATCCTGTTGCAATCTGAGGTAACCCTCTTCACTGTCCACTACACCTCCAATTTTGGTGTCATCAGCAAACTTACTAACTGTACCTCTTATGCTCGCATCCAAATCATTTATGTAAATGACAAAAAGTAGAGGACCCAGCACCAATTCGTGTGGCACTCCACTGGTCACAGGCCTCCAGTCTGAAAAATAACACTCCACCACCTCTGTCTTCCACCTTTAGCCAGTTCTGTATCCAAATGGCTAGTTCTTCCTGTATTCCATGAGATCTAACCTTGCTAATCAGTCTCCCATGGGAAACCTTCACCATAGCCCGGCCTAGATTCTGGACCACAGTCATGTCAGCGTCAGTTGAGTTCAGAACAATCATGAATGCCAGGCAGGCAGTTCAGGGTACAATGATGTCATGGGCGCCAAGGTTGGTGAATCGGATCAGAAGCTGCCAGTTCTGATCGATCATGCTCTGATTGTTTGTGATAACAACCAACTGGTGCATGCCTTTGATTCTGAGGGGGTTGCGCAGTCTGCGACGTGGGTTAGGCTTGCAACCGTATTGACTGGCAGCCAGGTGTGTATGCTGTATTGAACCGACCGCAATGATTCTTCAAAATGCAAAGACAACATGCAGGCTTTGAGATAGGTGACTGGTGACACTGCAGAGAGGCCTGACACCTCTGGCTTGACTGAAGAGACTTACCTTATTTACTCATCTGTTGGTGTGGGGAACGCTGTGGATCCCGCTATTGGCCCTACCGTAGAGCCCACCAAGGTAACCATAGAGACGCAGAGACAGAAGCTTCTTAATAATGCTGTCGATAGCTATTACAAAGCCTTGGCCAGAAAAGGCCAAATGCCATCGGACAGGATTATTTGAAATTTGAGCTTGTCAGTGGGTGGCTGCGGATGAAAGCCGACCCCAACTTTGATATCATAAATCATCAAGATGGTAAACCCTTCACACGATCAACAAATGTTGGACGACATGGGGGGTTGTGTCATCCGTGATGAGCTGGGATTTGAGAGTTTGAGCTTGAAAAAAAAAACAGCTACCACTTTGGGCGACTCCAGTCCTCCAGGAAACTAATACTCAGCTGAGTGAAGTGGCTACTGCCGTAAAGAGTATTGAACTGCAGGACCTGGGGCAAACCGCAAGTGAAGCTTCAGCTGTAGTCCACGAACTGGAAACCAGATTGATGGACGCAGACATTGACAAGATTCTCAGAACCCTGGATCCCCCCCCCCCCCAACTAACTCTCCGCGAGCTCAGGGTGCTTGACAAGGCAATGCAGACCATCCAAGGTGAGTTGACGAACAATCTGGCCAAAATATCTGAACTGGTTGAATACATCGCTGAAGGCCTGTGCTAAATTGGCAGGAAAAGCGGCTGCGGCTCTTCCGGGGATCATTGGCTCTATCATTTCCTGGCTGCTCAGCCTTCTCGCAAAAATGGCTGGCCAAAAGCCTGTGGGCCATGGCCCTCGCAGTCAGAGGACTTCTTCTCGTTGCTGCCCGTGACTGGCTGCATGCAGCAACAACGATGTGACGAAAGCACAAGTCGGCCGACAGCAACTCTACAAAGGTAGTTTCTTCACCTTGGTGTTTCTCAGCTGCTGCGCTCGCAGGTGCTGTGGCAGGAGGCGCAGTGTCCTGTTGCTTCACTAGACCAGTTTTTTCTGACGTTCCGCCAGAAGGCACCCCAGCGATGATTCTTGTGGCTTCACTCGAACGATTTCTCCTGTGGTATGGCTTGGTGGAGCATCTTGACACATTGGTCCTCGGTCCTGCTACTTGGCCTATAGCAGCATGCCGCTTGGGACCATGTCGAGCCCGAATCCAAAGACAAAGTCAACCTTACAGCCTGCATACTGCAACACATTTTGATAGTGCTCGATTGCTGAAGGGAGCTCCACAGGGCAAGAGATGGCATTTTCCAGGTTGGCTAAATACGGTGTCTGGGCATCGAATGCTGTCGAGTGTGAGATGCTGCAAAAGCACAGCAGGTCAGCAGCATCCGAGGAGCACGAAAATCAATGTTTAGGGCAAAAGCCCTTCACCTGGAATCGGTGTGCCAGCCCCAAGAATGCGTGTGCTTGTCTGAGCTTATGACTCCAAGATCACTCATACATCGGTCCTACTGCTATCAGTTAGCTGTTCATTCCCTGGCCAAGTGAATCCTTGTGATTTTTCAAGGAGGAAGGTGCTCCAGGCACAATCTGCATTCAAAGAATCCTGCTTGATGAAGTCTACATGCAGGACCTCGTTCGTGGTCGGTTTTGTGAAAGATATACTGACTGGGTTGTACGTCCCATCACTCATGGAGTGATATCCATTCTTGGTCCAGTAGTTGTACACCCGCTCCAGACCATGGTTTTGGCCCTTAACATGCCAGTGTGTGGGGACATTCCAAACTCACTACAAATTCACTTATATGCCCTCCGATCGTATGGATTGCTGAAGGCTGCCCAGGCCCAATCCACAGGCAGCAGAGCCTTTATTTCAAGCAAGATTCTGCAAATCTGGTAGTACATGTGGAAGTAAAATTGGGCCCGAAGCAAAGGATTGGCAGTGGTGAGATGGTCCTGTGCTGACAGGCTACAGCCTGTTATTGCACACCATACAGCGAAATTCACTTGGTTCTGCCTGAACTGACGGGTTGCTGTTCCACACCTGAATTAGCTGGTCAGACGCCTCGTTAAGCAGCCGATAATTTTGAAACACGTTGGGGACCTTGGTTTTCAAGGCCTCCACTGTTCCTGTTTAGACATGAATGCTGGGTTGAGTTAGTTGTGCGACCTCCAAAGCAAGGGAGAAGACCCCATCAGTCTGGTATTTCACATCCTTGTTAAAGCTAAATGCTTGTGTATCACCCATTGTCGCAACTATGTTTCACACACTGACAAACGTTTAAAGAGGAGAGGCGGTAGGCCTCCTGCAATATACTGACAACCAGGCAGGCAACCTGCAAGTTGGTCTCCGTCCATTATCGAAACAGTAGCTTGGTAAAATGTTGGGCTGCAGGAGATGCTCTTGTGGAGGGGAACTGACTGCTTTGAGCATAGCGTTGACATTCCCTCGGTTCTTTACAGCTTCACGCAATTGAAAGATTTTATCAAGTCTTAATCTGCAAACACTTACCGTCTCGTTTCTACTCGAGCTAGACAATGGTGCAGGGGGGCAATGGCTCCATGAAGGAACTTTTGAGGGCGATAACCCTGTAAACGTCGCAACTACAAAACACTTAATGTGTGCCACAACCAGATAAACACCACTGCAAACACGGACGCTCCAAAACCTTGGGCTTGGGTGCCATTCATTCGGTGATTTCGAGCACCCCGTGTTCAAGTGCCCCCAGAATGGTACAGTGAGTGAGTTAAAGATTACTATCAGACATAATACTGGAAAACTTCTTGACAATGAAGATCTTCCTATCTCTGTGGTACTTGAAATAATCCAAAAATAGCATTTATGGACCCAATGCCTGTTGCAGGGACATAAACTCCAATGATGATCTCTCCGATTACACCAAAAAGAACTATGTCGATGCCTGGAACAACCTGAGAGTTCTGAAGGCCAGTGACAGCATGGCTGGGACCATTGAGATGGGCAACAACATAGTCAAAAATGTGGCACAACTCACGGGGGCACAAGATGCAGCCACCAAAGGCTACACGGATTCCCTCGCTGAGGGCACAGTAGCCCTCATTGAACCGAAGACATTGCAGCTTGACAACATGACGGCCCCGATACAGAACATCAGCTGGAGGGGGGCCCTAAGATTACACAGATGGCAAATCCTAGGACGTAGTCACCAAGGACTACATAAATGCCCGGGTAGCGTCTCTTGCCGATATGTGACTTTCAAACACCCCACCTGGTTTCTACTTTTCATTAATGTCTCAAAAACCTACACGGCTGAAACTTGGAGCTCGTATGACACAGCCAATCTGATAGCCCAGGTTCCTAACTGTATGGCAGGAGATTATCTAGAGATCTACATCATTGTAGTGAATGACTACCCAGTTAAAACAATATAGACAATCTTATAAGGGTCCCCAACACCAATTCTACTGGCGACAGCATCCTTCCGATCACTCAGACCCGAGTGTTGCTGTTCACAGGCGGTGACAACAGTCTCAAACTAGGTGATATCAGGGTACCAACCTTGTATCATTCCAGCTGGAGTAACTGGTTTATGTGTCGTTTCTCTAGAGATTCAAGCAAAATCAGATAACCTACGCACATGGCAGGCTACTAGTTTTGGCATTCTTGTTAAGAAATATGCCCCTCTAACATCTTCAGAACAGAACATCCAAACCTGTTTATGCTTGCGGTCCCCACCGAGAATCTCATATTCATTTTGCCATGTAGTGCTGTATACATACATACTGAGAAATGAAATGAAGCAACCTACTGCACCGCTGTATCCCGCACTACCAGCTGAGGCCCCCACTCATTCCTAATACAATCGCCCCAACAGACCAGTCCTCCAGGCTACAACACATATGCCAACTCAACAAACGCTGGAGAATGAGAGAGAGATGTGGGCGACCTTGTACAAAAAAATACCACCGCAGCATCAATGTTGTAGATAGCGTTAATACGACTCTAGTTGCAGCCAGCATTGGGATGGGTATTGGCAGAGTGGGGTTTCTGTCTACCATCACTGCCACATCAGTTGGGGTGGGCCTTGACATTGCGGCCCTGGGTTGTGGCATTCTCAGCGTGGCTGGTAAGCTCATTAACCTCCGCCTGGCCAAAAAGGCCAAAAAGCACGATGAGATCAGAGTTTTGGCCGAAAGCAAGCTGAACTCAATCTCAGACCACGTGCCTACCATCCTAGTCGACAGGGAAATCTCAGATCACGAATTCTGGCTCATCCTCAGCAAGTTGGAAAAATACAAGATGGAGCGTAAGATTCGAGCTGGCGCCAGGAAGGCCCACACCATGGTGACACTTGACAGGAATACACAAAACTCCCTCATCCAGCAGGGCAGGGACGAGACCTGGGCAACTATCATAAAAAGATTGGCTGCACAATGAAGTACTCCTGTATCTGTTGGCTTGACAGAGTGGGCATGAGCAACCAGAATGACTCACCCCCGCAATACATCCCATAATCATGTTTTTGCCCCTTTCTTTAACTACGTATGGAAATCCCCAATCTTTGTTTGCCTGACCGTCCAGCCAAAAATGACTCATCATGCATTTTGAGCACACCCACCTATAGGCGCAGTGTGACTAATATCCAGGTGTGCAATACCAGTTTTCTCAATTTTTCTGCAGAGGCAATATATATATAAAGTCTGTACATGTTCCTTTACTCATCGTGTGACAAACATCTCATCGTGACCAGACAGCATGGATATAGACAGATCACAGCAAAGAGTTCTCTTTTTCAGAGCAACTGGCTAAGGAATCAAAAATTTCTAAAGGAAAAGTCCACCTCGAACTGGCGAGAAAACTAAACCAAAGATCTAAAATTATTCAGAACAGGAGAAAACAGAGAGAAAGGATCAGAAAATTGATTAAAGACTTGGAAACCACAGAAGGTCAATTACAGTTGGTTGAGGAGGATATCAAAAGGATCGACTCTATGGTGGAAGAAGGGACGAGTGGTGAGGATGAGTAAATACCTCACTATTATGGCTGTTGATAATGGTTTCTCATGGCTGAAGCCTTAACCGTCTCCACTACAGGGCCTGCTCTCAGGCCTAGGCACACCAACACTGTCGGGGATCATCAATACCTGTCAGGTATTCTGATGAGGCCTGACAGGCCGAAATGGCTTATGTATAAGTGTAGAAATTTTCCTAACCTACTCAAAGGGCAGTAGAGCCCGGGCCGGCAAGCCTGGGGCGGACTGTCCCAGGGACTCTCCATGCTATTTATTGTTTGTATGACGCACACAAATATGTTTCTACCTCACGGCGCATTCCAGTAGATTAAGAATTGGCAATTGTGTTTCAAGCTTGCACACTTCCCAAGAACCAGTGCATTCACCCAACCCCTGCTGCTTGACCTCCCAACTCCAATACTCAATGATCTGACCAATAAAAGAAAGCATACTAAATGCCTTCCTCACTATCCTACCTGCACTTTCAAGGAACTATGAACCTGCACTCCAAGGTCTCTTTGTTCAACAACGGTTCTCTGGACCTTACCATTAAGTGTATAGGTTCTGCCTTGATTTGCCTTTTCAAAATGCAGCACCTCACGTTTATCTAAATTAAACTCCATCTGCCACTCCTCGGCCCATTGGCCCATCTGATCAAGTTCCTGTTGTACTTTGAGATAACTTCTTTGCTGTTCACTAAACTTCCAATTTTGGCGACATCTGCAAACTTACCAACTGTACCTCCTTTGTTCACTTTCAAATCATTTATATAAATGATGAAAAGCAGTGGACCCAGCCCCGATCCTTGTGGCACGACTGGTCACAGGCTTCCAGTCTAAATAGCAACCATCCATCATCACCCTGTGTCTTCGAACTTGTATCCAAATGGCAAGTTCTCTCTGTATTCCATGTGATCTAACCTTGCTAACCAGCCTACCATGAGGAAACTTGTAGAATCAACGCTGTGATTTGTGGCACACTGAAAGCAGTTGCTATTGCTACTCTCCCCAATTACTGACCACAACCACAACCATAACCCCAGGCACACACTTCGTTCAGAAGCACCACTTTTAACAATGCAGCATCTCATTACTTCAGGAAACTTCTCAACAGGCTATCTGGGGTCTGCAATTTGTCTAAACTAAAGGGCAACACAGCGGCTCAGTGCTTAGCACTACTGCCTCTCAGTGCCAGGCACCTGGGGTCTATTCCAGCCTTGGACGACAGTCTGAGTGGGTTTCTCCCAGGTTCTCCTATTTCCTCCCATGATCCAAAGATATGGGGGTCAGGTGGATTGGCCATGCTAAATTACCCATAGTGTTCAGGGATGTGTAGTTAGGAGCCCTAGCCATGGAAATGGCAGCATTACAGGGATACAGTAGGGGAATGGGTCTAGATGGGATGCTCTTTGGTAGGTTAGTGTGGACTTGTTGGGTCAAATGGCCTGTTTCCACAATGTGGGATTCTATAAAACATGCCCTATCTCCACCTGAAAATCTTATTTGAAGATCTATCATAATGATTTAATTACAATATACAAATGTAATACCTTAGAAAATGCCCTGATATAAGCCAAATGCATCCTCTCTGCCCTACTGAGTCAAGATGACAGTGTAAAAAAGGTTGAATTCATTAAAATTAAAGCAGTAGTTATGACCCAGTTGATCCTCAAATGTAGTTGCCTAATCTTGTATACATATATATCACAAGCATTATTACGAAGATCAAAAACCTGACCCAATTAATCCCATTTTGGAGCCACCTTTCCCACTTCATCTTATGGCTACTCCAGGCTATCTGACCCCTACCTGTGCTGCAATTCGATGTGAGGTATTGATCAGGAAGTCATGACTGAACAAACTGCCTGTCAGAGCCACAAACCAACAGTCCCCCAACTAATCACCACTGTAGCTGGACCTATGGAAGCCTGACTTTGGTGGGTAGGAACAGACCCCAACACTCCTAGTATACTTGCCCCGCAGGTCTTGGAAGTTCCATCCACCAACCCAATCCCTTTCACCATTGTGACTGACACCTCTCCTCTTCTCTTCCCCCGACCTCTGCCCCCTCATTCCCCCCATCTCTTTTCCCTACCACCTCTCCCACTCTCTTGCTCATACTCAAGAGTATGAATCTCTAAACCTCTCCTGGCACCACTTACTCCTAGAAATAGGAGGTTAGGGCAGATGAATGCATGGCTGAGGAGTTGGTGCAAGAGGCAGGGATTCAGATTTTTGTATCATTAGTATCACTTCAGGGACAGAAGTGGCCTGTACAAGAGGGGCAGGTTGCAACTGAACTGGAGGTTGACCAATATTGGCAAGAGCAACTCGGAAGGGTTTAAGCTAGTCTGCATGCGGGAAATGAACCTAAACAGTAGTGAGGCAAAAGAGCAGGTTAAACAGACAAAGTAGACAAGCCCATATCAGGGCATGAGGGAAGACTGTTGAATTAAACTGTATTTATTTCAATGCAAGAAGTCTGGCAGGTAAGGCAGATGAACTCAGGGCGTGGTTGGGAACATGGAATTGGGATATCATCACAATTACAGAAACATGGGCAAGATAGGGGCAGGACTGGCAGCTCGATGTTCTCGAGTACAGGTGCTATAAGATGGATGGAGGATTGGGAGGGGGTGGGGTGGGGGTGGTGCTTTCGATTAGGGAAAACATCATGGCATTACTCGAGAGGTTTTTCCTAAGGGATCCTCCAATAAAGCTATATGGGTGGAACTGAGAAGTAAGAGGGGGGTGATCACTTCCATGGGATCGTACTATAGGGCACCTAACAGTCAGCAAGAAATTGAGCAAATATGTAGGGAGATTGCAGACAGCTGTAAGAATAGTAGAGTTGTAATAGTGGGGGATTTTAACTTTCCAAACATAGACTGAGACTGATAAGTATTAAGGGGAGGAATTTGTTAAGTGCGTTCAGGAAAACTCTCTCAATCAATATGCAAATGGCCCTACTTGAGAAGAGGCAAAACTTGACCATTTCTTGGGAAATAAGGCAGGGCAAGTGCCTGAGGTGTCAGTGGGGTAGCACTTCAGAATCAGTAACCATAACTCTATTAGTTTTAAATTAGTTATGGAAAAGGATAGGCCTGGTCCACGAGTTAAAGTTCTAAACTGGGCAAAGCCAATTTTGATGGTATTAGACAGTAACGTTCAAAAGTTGATTGGGGGGGGGGGGGCTTTTTGCAGGTAAAGGGACTTTTTGCAAGAGGGAGGCTTTCAAAAGTGAGATAACAGAAGTTCAGGGCCAGCATGCTCCTGCTAGTGTGAAGAGCAGGACTATCAGGTGTAGGGAACATTGGATGACTAGAGATATTAAGACTCTGGTCAAGAAAAACATGACGTGTCCGGTATAGGCAGCTGGGATCAAGTGAATCACTTGAGGAGCACAAATAAAAGGGGACATGAGATAACTTTGGCAGATAACATAAAGGGATTCTACAAGTATGTTAGAGGCATAAGAGTAACTGGGAAGCTAAAAAAGCCACTTAACCATCAACAAGGCCAGCTATGTGTGGAACCACAGGAGACAGGGGAGATCCCAAACAAATATTTCACATCAGTATTTACTGTGCAGAAAGAAACGGAAGCTAAGGAACTCTGGGAAATAAATAGTGATGTCCTGAATAAAGTGCATAATGCAGAAGAGGAGTTGTTGGAGGTCTTAAAACACAAAGGTAGACAAATCCCCAGAACCTGATCAAGTGTACTTGAAGACATTGTGGGAAACAAGAGAAGAAACTGTGGGACCCCCAGCAGAGATAATTCTACCATTAACATGCACGGTTGAGGTGCTGGAAAACTGGAATGTGGCTAATGTTGTGCCACTATTTAAGAAAGGCTACAAGTAAAAGCCAGGAAACTACAGATTGGTGAGCCTAATGTCTGTGGGGTTAAATTGTTGGATGGGATTCTAAGAAACAGGATCTACATATATTTGGAGGGGCAAGGCATGGCTTTGTGCTTTGGAAATAGTGTCTCTCAAATTTGATTGACTTGTTTGAAGAGGTGACCAAAATGATAGATGAAGGCAGAGTGGCTGACATTATCTACAAGCACTTTGCCAAAGCCTTTGACAAGTTTCTGCACAGTAGACTGTATCGTAAAAGTTATATCACATGAAATCCAGGGAGGAGGATAATGAGGCAACACATATGGAATTGGCTTGATAGTGGGAGACAGATGGTGGTAGCAGAGTTGTTGTTCAGAATGGAGGCCTGTGATCAGTTGTGTGCCGCAAGGATCGGTGCTGGGTCCACTTTTGTTTGTCATTTACGTGAACAATTTCAATAAGAATATAGCAGGTTGGATGAGAATATAGGAGGCATGGTTAATAAACTTGCAGATGACACCAAAATTGGTATAGTGGGTAGTGAAGAAGGTTATCTAAGAGTATAAATGGTATCTTGATCAATTGGGTCAGTGGGCCAAGAAATGGCAGATGGAGTTCAATTCAGATAAATGCGAGATATTACATTTTGGCAAGACAAACCAGGGCCCAGGGTGGGTGGTCGAACAGACAGACCTATGTTGCAGGTGCAATTCCTTGAAAATGGCATCACAGGTTGACAGGGTAGTGAAGAAGTTGTTTGACATGCTTGTCTTCATTGATCAGAGTATTGATCTATATCAAGAGCTGGGACAACATATTACAACAGTACAAGACATTTGGAGTACTGCATACAATTCTGGTCAATCGGCTAAAGGAAGATGTTATTAAACTGGAAAGGGCACAAAAGAAATTTGCAAGGATGTTACTGAGACTGGACGGTTTGAGTTAAAAGGAGAGGCTGGATCGGCTGGGACATTTTCCCTTGTTGTGTGGGAGGCTGAGGGGTGACGTTATAGAGGTTTATAAAATCATGAGTATAGTTCACGTGAATAGTCAAGCTCTTTTCCCCAGAGTAAGGGATTCCAAAGCTAGAGGGCATAGGTTTAAGGTAAGAGGGAGAAAGATTTAACAGGGATCTGAGGGCAATTTTTTCACACAGAGGGTGGTTCGCACATGGAACAAGTTGCACAGTAAGCGGTAGAAGCAGATGCAATTACAACACTTAAAAGACATTTGGACAGGTATATAGACAGAAAAGGTTTCAAGGGATATGGGCCAAATGTAAGCAAATGGGGCCAATTCAGTTAGGGAAGCTGGTCAGCACGGAACAGTTGGACCAAAAGGCCCATTTCCATGCTGTATGACTGTATGAGGACCTACCCTCCTTTTTGCCACCCCCACTTCTGCCCCTTGCTCGTCTTCTCACATCACCCTCTCTTTGCCTTACTACCTCTGCACCCCTCCTCCATCCCACCTCTTTCCATCCAACCCCAACTTCTTCCCCTCACATTTTTTACCTCACCATTACCCTTTTGCACTCCGAATTGTTCAGACTCCATTCTGGTCTGATTGGAATTGGAAACAAAAACAGGAAACGTTTCCTTCTTTCTGAAGAAAAGACCTTGCATTTACATAGCAATTTTCACAAAAACAAGTCAAAGCAACGTACAAATAATAAATTAAAAAATAACACAGAAACCAAATTGGTTACTGGCTTCCACAAAACATCAATAAAATAAAAGGTCACATTGTCTGCTAATGAAGCTGGTGAGAGATAAATATTGTCCCAGGGAGAAGAACTTGTTTAGTGTTCTCAAATAATACAACAGATCTTCCATGTCCACCTGAAATGGACATAGCCTCGAGTCTCATTTTGAAAGACAATATCTTCACCATGGCAGCACTCTTCCAGTAATGTACTGAAGTGCCATCCAAGAATACCTGCTTCAGTCTTGAAGGTATAACGTGACTGCATGGCCATGTGACTGAAAGGCAGATTGTTACTGCTGAACTCAAGTTCACTCAGGTTTAATTTCACTTAAAAACAGAACCAGGTTCTGAGATCAGGTTGAGGAATTGAACAATTACTTCATGTCAGTCTTCATAGTGGAAGATATGAGTAATATCCCAGAAGTTCAAGAGAGTTAGGGGGCACCAAGGAGAAGGTGCTAGAAAAACTGAAATGTCTGAAAGTAGTTAAATAACCTGGACTAGATGTACTACACCTCAGAGTCCTAAAGGAGATAGCTGAAGAGATAGTGGAGGCATTCATGGTAAATCTTCAGGAATCACTGGAGTCTGGGAGGGTCCCAGAGGAGTGGAAAATCATGATGTGATATCGCTGTTTAAAAAGGGAGTAAGGCCTAAATCAGAAAATTACAGGTCAATTAGCCTAACCTCAGTCATGGGTAAAACTTTGGAGTCCATTGTGAAGGATGAGATTTCTGAATACTTGGAAATGTATGATAACATAGGGCAAAGTCAACATGGTTTCTCCAAGGGGAAGTCATACCTAACAAATCTATTAGAAATCTTTGAGGAAGAAACTCAGTGAGGAGCTAGTTACACTAAGGAGAGCCAATGGATGTTATATACCTGGACTTTAAGAAGACCTTTGAGAAGGTGCCACACAGGAGGCTGCTGAATAAGTTAAGGGCCCATGGTATTAAAGGCAAGGTGCTAGCATGGATAGAAGACTGGCTGTCTGGCAAAAAGTAGAGAGTGGGAATAAAAGGATCCCTCTCAGGATGTCAGCTGGCAAAACAAGGGGTGTTCCGCAAGGATCAGTGTTGGGACCACAACTTTTCACTTTATACATTAATGATTTCGATAAAGGAACTAAGGGCATTCTGGCTAAGTTTGCAGATGATACAAAGATATGTAGAGGAACAGGTAGTATTGAGGAGGCAGGGAGGCTGCAGAAGGATTTGGACAGGTTAAGAGACTGGGCAAAGAAGTGGCAGATGGAATACAACATGGGAAAATGTGAGGTCATGCATTTTGGCAAAAAGAATAGAAACATGGGCTATTTTCTAAATGGAGAGAAAATTCAGAAGTCTGAAGTGCAAAGAGACTTGGGAGTTCTAGTCCAGGATTCTCTGAAGGTAAACTTGCAGGTTGAGTCAGAAGTCAGGAAGGCAAATGCAACACTGGCATTTATTTTGAGATGACTTGAATATAAAAACAGGAATGTACTTCTGAAGCTCCATAAGGCTTTGGTCAGACCACATTTAAGAATATTTTGTGCAGTTTTAGGTCCCATATCTCAGGGAGGATGTACTGATCTTGGAGCAGTTTCAGAGGAGGTTCACAAGAATGGTCCCAGGAAAGAAAAGCTTGACATATGAGGAATGTTTGAGGACTCTGGGACTATACTTGGAGTTTAGAAGGAGGAGGAATGATCTAATTGAAACCTACAGGATACTGAATGGCCTGGACAGAGTAGATATTGGGAAGATGTTTCCACTGGTAGCAGAGATTAGGACGCAAATCAGCCTTAGAATTAAGGGAGGACCTTTTTGAACGGAAATAAGGAGTAATGTCTTCGGCCAGTCAGTGGTGAATCTCTGAAAGTCATTGCCACAGAAGACTGTGGAGGCCAGGTCAGAGTATATTTAAGACTGAAATAGGTAGGCTCTTGGGTATCAAGAGGATCAAGCGTTACAGAGAGAAAGTGACAGAATGGGGTAATGGGGTTAAGAAATTTCCTGATGAAGGGCTTATCCCTGAAATGTTGATTCTCCTGTTTCTCAGATGCTGCCTGACCTGCTGTGCTTTTCCAGCCCACACTCTCGACTCTGACCTCACTTTCTCCTAAGAAACTTAATCAGCCATGATTGAATAAAGCAGCACACTCAATGGGCTGAATGGCCTAATTTCTGCTCCTATATCTGATGGTTTAATACACAATTTATGTAACTTATCTGGAAAGATATTTTTACTTCATGAACATAACCTCATACAGTAGTCAAATTTGTTGCTACTTTACCAAATGCTTCAAATATTACAAAAGGTTCAGCACTGAGAATTTATGATTTTATAATGCATAAATATCAGAATACCAATGCAAAAACAACCTAGAACATTTTTCTTCACTGCAAGAGAGCAGAAATGCATCCACTATTTCAGTTTACTGCACTGGCCAAGCATTTCTTGGTCACAACCTTTTACTTGTGCACCTAAATAAGTTCATGTCCACAGGAAATGCTAACTCCTCTAGCTTAAAAGAAATTGAATAGGTCATTTCTTCTTGGAGGAGAAAGTAAGGACTGCAGATGGTGGAGATCAGAGATGAAAAATGTGTTGCTGGAAAGGCGCAGCAGGTCGGGCAGCATCCAAGGAGCAGGAGAATCGACGTTTCAGGCATAAGCCCTTCTTAATCCCTGAAGAAGGGCTTATGCCCAAAACGTCAATTCTCCTGCTCCTTGGATGCTGCCTGACCTGCTGCGCTTTTCCAGCAACACATTTTTCATTTCTTGTTGGAGGTCAACATTACTACTAAGGCTGGCATTCATGGCCCATCCTTAACTGTACATGAGAAAGTAATCAAAGGTTGTGAACCATCTCCTTGAACTATTGTAGTCTGTGTGGCATCAAAACGTGAATAACACTGATAGGAATTTGTAACAGCGAAGGAATAGCAGCTGAGTTACAAATCAGGATAGTTTGAGACTTGGGGAGCGGGGGGTGGGGGGGGGGATCTTAGTGATATTCCCATGCATCTATTGCCTTCGTTCTGGCTGGTAAAAATTACAGTTCTGCAAATATGTTGTCAAATGACTTTTATTTTAAAAGAGTTGCTGCATGCATCCTGTGCAATGGCACATACTATTGGTTCTCTCAACATCAGCCACAGGCCAGTCTGGCAGGTTTGACTTTCAAGATGTATCAGTGTGATCAGTCGTTGTGTTGGTAGGTACCGCTCATTGATGGACATATTGATGTCTGCCTTTTATCAAAGAGTTTTCAAGAAGAGAGAAAATTAAATAGATTTATTCAGCAAAAGAGACATGATGATTGGGTGTCACATGAACACCACCCATAGGTTTAACACTATGAGAGAAGCTAAGCACAATTCTTACTCCAATTATCTTAAAATAATTGTCAAGATTCATTTTTAAGACTTTGAATCCTTTTTCTTAATATCCAAATATAACCTTATAATCAAAGATCTGCCACATATATATTGCACTAAATGACCAAATAGGAGAAAGTGAAGAGCTGCAAATGCTGGAGATCAGAGTCGAAGACTGTAGTGCTGGAAAAGGAGCAGGAGAATCAACGTTTCAGGAATAAGCCCTTCATCAGGAGGGCTTATACCCAAAACGTCGATTCTCCTGCTCCTTGGCTGCTGCCTGGCCTACTGTGATTTAGAGGTGCCGGTGTTGGACTGGGGGTGTACAAAATTAAAAATCACAACACCAGGTTATACTCCAACAGGTTTATTTGGAAGCATTACCTTTCGGACCGCTGCTCCTTCATCAGGTGGATGTGGAGTACAAGATCGTAAGACATGGAATGCATAGCAAAAATTACAGTGTGATACAATTGAAATTGCTGTGCTTTTCCAGCAGCACACTCTTGAACTAACCGACCAATGGTATATCTACATACCGTACTATTCTATAATATTCTAAAGATATGAGATTCTAAAGATAATGAAATGCCAAAGAAAAGGCATGTACAACTTTTAAGTTCAAACTCCCAATCAAAATATAGAAATATGGGTGGACGAGGAAAAAATAACTCCACTTCCTGACAAAAAGTTAAGTTGAATTGGCACTACGAATCTTTTTTTATATTCTTTCATGAGCATCACTGTCTGAGCAGCATCGAATGCCCCAGTTCTGAGTGGACCATTTCAGAGGGTAATTAAGAATCAAACATATTAAATTCAATACTTCGATACCAAAGAGGAAAAATGATGAAACTTCTGTTAAACAACATAATATAAATCTACACAATCTAGATTAAATTCTATGGTCAGGCTGTAATAAGAGGGTTCATTACACTGAGTAGCTTTACTTTCCCCATAAAATTTAACAGGTCACTAAAATATCAGAGATGTTCATCCTTGCAGTAGAATGTGCCCAGAGGCCAGATACTCAAGAAGAGGTGGAAAGGGCTGGCAATGAAATGGTACAAACAAAAGAGCAGATTCTTGAGACACAATGCCAGCACAGCAGTCAAAATATATATCTGTGTGCTTAGAAAACCAATTTAATGATAATAAACCTTTCCCAAGTATAAACAAAATAATATATTGCTGAAGCAAGACTAAATAATAGATAATAAAACAAGCTCAATTTCCTACAAAAATCCTTGGAGGTGAGGAATAGTAAAGGAAAAAAGTCACCAGTAGGTGTGCTCTACAAGCCCACTAGCAGTAAGCATACTGTCAATCAAAGTATACAAGAAACAACAGTGCTTGTTTGTGATAAAAAGTTGGCAATAATCATGGGTAATTTTAAACACCATATAAAGTCGGAAAATCAGATCAGCTAAAGTCCAGAAGTCAGCATGCTTTTAAGTAATTTCTTACAGCAACACAGTCTGCAACCGACAAGACAGCAAGTGATATTAGACATGATCTATATGAACTTCCGTAAGGCTTTCGACAAGGTTCCCCATTGGAGACTGGTTAGCAAGGTTAGATCTCATGGAATACAGGGAGAACTAGCCATTCGGATACAGTACTGGCTCAAAGGTAGAAGACAGAGGGTGGTGGTGGAAGGTTGCTTGACATACTGGAAGCCTGTGACCAGTGGAGTGCCACAAGGATCAGTGCTGGGTCCACTACTTTTCATCATTTATATAAATTATTTGGATGTGAGCATAATAGGTATAGTTAGTAAGTTTGCAGATGACACCAAAATTGGAACAGTGGATAGTGAAGTTTACCTCAGATTACAACGGGATCTTGATCAGATGAGTCAATGGGCTGGGCAGTGGCAGATGAAGTTTAATTTAGATAAATGCGAGGTGCTGCATTTTGGGAAAGCAAATCTTAGCAGGACTTATACACTTAATGGTAAGGTCCTAGAGAGTGTTGTTGAACAAAGAGACCTTGGAGTGAAGGTTCATAGCTCCTTGAAAGTGGAGTTGCAGGTAGCTTGGATAGTGAAAGCAGTGTTTGGTATGCTTTCCTTTATTGGTCAGAGTATTGAGTACAGGAGTTGGGAGGTCATGTTGTGGCTGTACAGGACATTGGTTAGGCCACTTTAGGAATATTTTGTGCAGTTCTGGTCTCCTTCCTATCGGAAGTAGTTGTGAAACTTGAAAGGGTTCAGAAAAGATTTACAAGGATGTTGCCAGGGTTGGAGGATTTGAGCTATAGGGAGAGATTGAATAGGCTGGGGCTGTTTTCCCTGGAGCGTCAGAGGCTGAGGGGTGACCTTGTTAAGCCAAACGGCATGTTTCCACAGTCTAGGAATTCTATGAATCTTCTATGTGTCTAAGACTGCTTTTTAAATCTAAATAAGGACACACAAGTCGACATGGAAGCTAAGCTAGCTGGACTGGAATACTCGGCCCAGGAACAGATCAAGAGAGATTCAGTGGCAAACATTTATATTCCAAACATTCAATATGTATACCCTATGAAAAGAAAATTCTGAGTGGAGGACCCACCATCCATGGCTAACAAAATAGTTTAGGGAGGAGTCATATTTATGGAATAGCATATAATTGTGCAAAGATGAGTTGCAACTAAGATAATTTGGCGAAATACTACAAACAACAGAGAATTAATAATCAGGGAAAGAAGTTAGGGCATGAGAGAAAGCTAACTAGAAATGTTAAAACGGTCAGCCAGTTTCAACAGGTATTTAAAAAGGATACAAGTAAAATGAGCCTGGACCTCCAGAGAGTAAGGTTTGACAATTACATGATAGACAACAAAAAGGCAGATCAAATTTTGCTTTGATTCTGTCTTCACTACAGACGATAGAAACAAAATTCCAGTAATGACTGAAATCAAGAGGTGGAAGTGAGAGTAGAAATGATCATCACTGGGGAAGCAGAACTAAAACTGTGGGTTGAAATGTCTCTGGGCCCTGATGAACTTCATCCGAGGAAATGAAAGATGTGGCTAATGCAGTTGTAGAAGCATTGGTGGTAATTATTCGAAAGCACACTAAATTCTGTAAAGTAGCAAATATAATTTCTCGACCAGGGTGTGGGGGGAGGAGAAAAACAAAAAGGTATAGGCCAGTTAGGTTGATGTCTGTTGTCTGGAAGATGTTAGAATTGATCATTAAGGTTAGAAAAACTCAATGTAAGCAGGAAGAGTCCACATGGCTTTGTGAAAAGCAAATCATGTTTAACCAATTTATTGGCGTGCTTAGAGTAATACACACTGTGGATAAAGGGGAGCCTGTAGGCATACCAGACTTGGATTTCCTCAAGATATTTGACATAAAAGGCTATTTCACAAAGTGGAGCTCATGGTGCAAGGTTTAACATATTTGCATGAACAAAAGTCAGATTGGCTGACAGAAAAAAAGAGTATACATAAATAGGCATTTTTCCAAAGAACAAAACATGCCAAGTACAGTTCTACAGAGATCGGTGCTGGAGTCACAACTTTTTACAATTTATATCACTGACTTGGAAACAGGAGTGAAGGCATGGTAGTTAAATTTGCAGATGACTCAAAGTTAGGTCAGAAACTATGATTTGAAGACCACCTGAGGAGGTTGCAGTGGGGTACAGATAGGTTGAGTGATTACGCAAAATCTGGCAGATGATATATAATGTGGGGAAATTACAAATTGTTAACTTTGGCAGGAAGAATGAAAATGTAGGCTATTACTCAAATGAGGAATGACTGCAGAACATAGGTATGTGGATATATGGCACATAAGTCACAAAAAGTTAGGATGCAGTCACAGAAAGCAATTATGCAGGCTAATTGGATGCTTTTGCTTATTGCATGATGAGTTGAGCATAAAAAAGATGTTATACTTCAGTTGTGTTGGTAATTGATGAGATCTCATCTTGAACAATGTGCGTCGGTTTTGTCTCCTCATTTAAGGAAGGATGTAAATATGCTAAAGGTGAGTTAAAGGTGGATTACTATTGATACTTGGAATAAGCAGGTTATCTTACGAGGATAGGTTAGACGGGGGGGGGGATTGTTTCCACTGGAGTTTACAAAAACATGGTGCGGGTGGGGGGGGGGCAGTGATGGCTTGATTTCAATGTATAAGATCCTAAATGATCTTGATAAGGTGGACATGGAAAGGATGTCCTTTCTCTACCCTGAGGAGCTCTGTCTTTCCTGTGCAGGTTGCTGTAAAGTCCTTTCACCTATAACTGGCATTAAGACTTATCTTCAGAAATACAGAACCTCCCTAACTTGCTCCCAGCTCTTAAGTAGAGTCATAAAGATGCACAGCACAGAACAGATTCTTTGGTCCAATTCGTTCATGCCAACCAGATATCCTAATCTGATCTTGTCCCATTTGCCAGCACTTGGCCCATATCCCTCTAAATACTTCCTGTTCATCTACCCATCCAGATGCCTTTTAAATGTTGTAATTGTACCAGCCACTACCACTACCTCTGGCAACTCATTCTGTACACGTACCGCCTTTGTGTGAAAATGTGCCCCTTAGGACACTTAGCTTCTCCCACACAGGTTCCTCCAACGTCAGCTATGAATTTTGCTGTGTTTGTTCATTTTTCCTAGACACACTCCAATGTTGAGATACTTGAACTAAAACAGGAAAGGCAGTAACTGTGCAGATTCACTGCTGTGTCAGACAGCATGGTAGGTTTCTTTCTATGACCATGTGGTCTCCGCCTTTGTCTGTCTTCCTCCTTTTTAAAGTGCCGTTATTTTGGTCTTTTTTCCCCTCAAAATTGCAAAACAATGCAACAGCTTTTAAAACAGCAATTGCTGCTCCTGGAATTCGAGGAAATCACCTCCAGTACTTAAAATATCTCAAAGAAAGCAGCTCTTATAGCTACAATTTTTTCCCCTCCTCCATCTTGGATTACCCAGAATCCTTTCTCTATGTCAGTAGCCTACATCAATTTTGTTTTAAAACTTCAGTCCTTAACTGTACTAATTGGCCTCAGTAACAGTACAGCAAGTTTGCAGGCACATACTTTCAAAACCACATGCCCACTAAAATTTCATGCAAATAAACCTGAAGTCAGACTTTGGTAGCATTTTTCTGCCTTCCCCTTTCCCTCACCCTGTTTAGCCTCACTTTGAGCTACAAAAATCTATCCCAGGAATCAAAACATGTAATATTGGAAAAATAGAATTGTGCAAATAAAGACAACAAGTGCAAGATATGCTCAGCAGGTCTGGCAGCATCCAAGAAGAAGAATACAGAAGAATTCAGATTGACGACATTACTTCAGTATTGGAAACATTGTCTCTCAAAGCATGTATGACATTTAACTGCTGTGCTTCAAAGCATGGATATCTTGAATACTATTCTTTCCAGTCAAAATACTTTCCCTCAAATCCTTAAGCTTTTGAATATCTATTTCTTCAAATAGAACCAAACTGCAAAATACATTTGGCTCAGAAAGGGACAATGATTAAATCAGTGTGAGTTTCCCAAGTTGTTCTTGACAGTTATCAGACATATTTATCATAGCATGTCAGAAAAGCTTTAGCGTTTTGGGAGAGTTTAAAAAAACAAAATAAAAAGCTTAAAAAAAACAAATCATTTTACATTTCATTGGCATTATGATGATTATGAAATAACTCATCAATGTACTGTGATGCGATATACCTGAGAGTTAGAACAGATGTTAGGCCAGACAGTGAAGCAGGGTGAACCACCAAAGAGACAACAGGCTGAATGGTTTCATTTTTACCATAAATTTTCTATGTTTCTATGTTGATGGTAAGGGATAACTGGACAAGAGTGCAAAGATGTAATTTAGTGCACATTTTAATTTTTTTCATGTATTTATTTTAAATGCCTGTTGCTATATTTAACAAAATGGTAAAGCACAGAACTGGAGTACAATAACTAACATTTTGTTGAGTAATATATAATTTTGTTTTTCAGAATATACTACTTTCATAATACTGCATATTACTTCACACTGGCCCTGGAAAACAAATTTTATATTTATGAAATGTCATTGTCTCTAACACTATATAATTTTCAAGTGTCTTTAATATAGTGTAAGTTAAAGTATATAATTTATATATAATTTAGTGAACTTTGTTTTAGAACTTGATTTTGATCTAGCGATACCTGGGTTTGGTCTGCAGGCTTGAAGGGGTTGATTGATTAACTGTCAAGTATGCCGCAGCCATAGTGACTTCTTTTAAAGCAGTGTTAGACAGATTTCCTGGAAAGTAATGATGTTGTAATTCGTAGCGTTTACTTGGAAATAATAATAAACATTAGGGTTTATTATATTTTAAATGATCAGAATTTTTAAATTTCATTTACAGGAAACACCGTAACTTAGGAAGAAACCTTTGGGTTTCAGGTTGGGCAGTTCTGCAGAAGTTTTGACTGAAACTAGAAAAGTATTACAGTGGCTCCTAAGAAAGGAAGGAAATTTAGGACTATTAAGAAATAGGTTTAGAAATAGGACTGTTAAAGAGTTTAGTTTAGAAGTTCAGTTTAGAAATGTTTGGTTAAAACCCTGAAGGGGTTATTTGAAGTTGAAAAAGTCCAAACTCAGTTGTATTGAAGCTCCAGAACAGGCTACCAGATTCTCAAGACATGGAATTGAAGCCATGATTAAATCAACTCTGTTTAACTGTTAACCCCAAAGCTGCATAGTTTTATATTTGCATTTCAGTTATAAATATAAAAAAGCAAAATATGATCTATCAAGCCAGATTTCAATCTGGGATTCCACCAGTCAGAATAACTGACTTTTCAGCATCTATCAAATTCCAAATCTTAATTATTTATTCTACTATTTAAAAATTAAACTGACATTGAAAAACAAAGTGCCTTTAGTTTCCTCGTTTGAAATCTGTGAGAACAAATACTTCAATGCAGTTGACTGTGTAGCCTGCTTAGTGATCCCCTTGACTTGGCACCAAATTCAAATTAACATTGGGAAAGAGTAAATCCATGCAACAAAAATATTTCTGGATAGATTTCTCCAAAGTCAACAGCTAGCACAGAAGTTATGGTGTTTCCTGCTTTGTTTCACAATAACCTCAGACCATGAGCTAGGGCAATGAATGTGAACTCACTGCAAATATCAATTCCTTTGCAGCCTACATACTATAGATAAAAGATTAGTGGTTACTGCTTCTAGCCATTATGGTCTCCTTGAATTTTCTTTATCACCAGAGAGGAGCTTCCCAGAGTTCTGTTCCTAAATTGACTAGATATTCTGCTTTCCCAGGTGTCTTGGTGATTTGTTGGAGTGAGTGAGAGAAAGAATCTATCAGGAAAGAGAGTGGCCTTATGAGATTCATGACGTGCATCATAACGATATGAGCCAGGTGAGCTTTATCTGTCTCTTATAAGAACATTTTTTAAAAATTGTCCTGATGGCGATTCGCATATGATTCACTGACAGCTTACTGGAACATTAACACACTGCCACTACAGCCCTTCAATTTCCTCAAAGATGCCCTACTTGCTGTTACCTCAACAGGAAGACACTGGGCACAAATAAAAGAAAAATAAAGAGGTATACACCCAAAATGTCCCTGCATCCTTTCCAATAGCTAATTATAAACCAGCATTAAAAATGCCAGAAAATAAAATCAACAAGCTTCTCAAGGCTATCCAAAGAAGTAGAAGAAGAAATAAAAGTACAACCAGGTAAATAAATTGTCTAAAAATGATATGGTAAGAAATTTCACAAGGGAGGTAAATCAAAAATCAGACAATGATGAAAGATATGCTGATCTGTCACTGAGATCAAAATACTAGGACATTAGACAGGTGTCACAAGCGCTTATGTTGCAGTAATGTATCAAGTTCACATATAGCTGGATTTATTGCATATAACAGGACATGTTTTATTTGCACACACTGAGTATGCAAATTAGTGTCTAAAACATTCCATGATCATAATAGTACATACAGTATTTCATTTTCAACTATAGAACACAGCTTCATTTTAATCAAGAAGAATGTTGGCAAAATGTGCAACCTGTGCTCTGCCAAATATGAACGTTCTAAAAATAAAAAAACAAACTCAGCTTTACTGCAACTTGTAGAATTATAATTAAGGTTAAACTAGGAATGGTTTTTGCATTTAAAGACTCTCGAAGTTCAAAGTATAACATCATGCAGCTGCATCTAAGAATAAGAAAATAGTCTCAACTTCATTATTTAAAACGTGTGGATTAATGGAGGGGGAAAAGGAAAATCATGACTTGAATATGGAATATATGCTGACCACAAAACATCAGAAGCAGAAGTCGGTCATTTAGCCCATCAACTCTTCTCTACCAATCAATATGATCGCAGCTGATCATCCAACTCAGTATCCTGTTCCCATTTTCTCCTCTTACCCTTTATAACTTCTAGACCCAAGAACTATACCCAACTCCTCCTTGAAAACATTCAATACTTTGGCCTCAACAACTTTTTGTGACAGAGATCTCCACGGGATCATTATTCTCTGGTGTGAAGAAATCCTTACTTGTCTCAATCCTAAATGACTGACACTGTATCCTTTAGCTGTGACCCCTGGTTCTGAAATCCCTGGTCATCAAGAACATCCTTGCTCTCACTTTCTGGATTTATGCTGTTAGAATTTTATACGTTGCTATGAGATCACCCCTCATTCTTCTAAACTCCAATGAATATCATCCTTATCTCATGTTTCACTAAGATTGCCTCTTAACCTTCTAAATTTCATACAGTCCAAGCCTAACCTACTCAATCTCTTCTCATAAAACACAGACTTCAAGACCTCGTATCAGCCTATTGAATTTTCTTTGGAATGCCTCCAGTGCTAGTATATCTTTCTGTAGATAAGGAACTCAGAACTGTCTGGTATTCCAGCTATGATCCAACTATGCCTTATATAGTTTTAGCAAAACCTTGTTACATTCATACTAAATTACCATTGAAATAAAAGCTAACATTCAAATTGCCTTCTCTATTACCCACTGAACTTGAATGCTGGATTTTTATGATTGATGCACGAGGATTCCCAAATCCTTCTATTCTGTCAATTTATGATGTCTTTCACCATTGAAATAATATTCAGCTCCTCTGTTCTATAGGTTAAAATGTATAACCTCACATTTGCCCACATTATATTCCATCTATCAAGTTTTTGCCCATTCACTGAAACCGGTCTATACTTCTGCAGAATGTGCATAATCACCACTGCTTGCCTTCCCACCTACTTTTATGTCATCCGCAAACCTGACTATAATACATCCATTTTCCTCATCCAAGTCATTTATATATTTTTTTAAATAATTGCAGCCTCAGGACTGATACCTGGGGCATTCAACTAATTACAGGATGCCATCTGCAAATGTCCCACTTTATCCCAACTCTCCAAATTCTATTAGTAAGCCAATCTGCAATCCAAGCTAATATACTACCTTCAACAAGAAGGGCATTTTTTTTTTTTTAAGTAGCCTGATGCGTGGTACTTGCAAAACAATTTTGAAAATCCAAATATATTATATCCACTGTTTTCCCTTATTCATCCTGCAGGTTACCCCCTCAGAGAATTCTAGTAAATTTGGCAGGCATGATCTTCCCTTCATTAAAACATGTTGATTCTGCTCAATCTCATGTCATGTATTTCTAAATGCTCTATCACATCCTCTTTTTAGATTTTAACATTTCCCAGTAAGAGACGTTAAGCCAACCAGTCTTTAGTCATTTGTTTGTTTCCTTGACTTCTTAAATAAAACTGCTACACTGGTAATTTTACAAAGGCTTTTCCAGAATCTAAGGATTGTTGGAAGATTAATACCAGTACATTGACAATCTCCATACTTACTTCCTTTAAAATTGTACAATGTATCCCACCAGGGCCATGCGGGCGGCACGGTGGCTCAGTAGTTAGCACTGCTGCCTCTCAGTGCCAGGGACCCAGGTTCAATTCCTGCCTCGGGCAACTGTGTGGAGTTTGCACATTCTCCCAGTGTCTGCGTGGGTTTCCTCCAGTGCTCCGGTTTCCTCCCACAGTCCAAAGATGTGCAGGTTAGATGAATTGGTCATGCTAAATTGCCCGTGCTAAATTGCCCATAGTGTTAGGTGTAGGGGAATGTATCTGGGTGGATTGCTCTTCGGAGGGTCGGTGTGGAATTGTTGGGCCACACTGTAGGGAATCTAATTTAATCTGTCTTCAGCCCCAGGAGTTTCCCTGGCACCTTTTTCCTGGTGATAGTTACTATACGTATTTCCTCACCACCTTTTGCTCCTTGATTATTCAATAATTCTTAAATGCTATTAGTGTCTTCTACTGTGAAAACTGATGCAATATATTTATTCAACCCCCCTGCCATTTCCTGGTTCCCCATTATTTCCCAAGCCTTGTTCTCCAAGGGGTTCAGGCTTTTTTCTTTCAATTTGATGCTATCTTTAACTTCCCTCATTAATCATGATTGTCTTATCCCTTTCCAAGAATCCTCCTTCTTCATTGGAATATATATTTGCTGTAAGCCACAAGCTATTTTCTTAAACTTCTACCAATGTTTCTCAACTGTCTTTGCAAATAAACGCCTTTCCCAGACCACTCCACCTGGCTGCTCTCATTTTTTTTACACTTGCCCTAATTTAAGCTTAGCCCAGTTATTTTGGACCCAAGTTCCTTCCTGTCAAATTGAATGCTAAATTCTACAATACTATGGAAAAAGTGAGGACTGCAGATGCTGGAGATCAGAGCTGAAAAATTTGTTGCTGGAAAAGCGCAGCAGGTCAGGCAGCATCCAAGGAGCAGGAGAATCGACGTTTCGGGCACAAGAAGGGCTTATGCCCGAAACGTCGATTCTCCTGCTCCTTGGATGCTGCCTGACTGCTGCGCTTTTCCAGCAACACACTTTTCAGCTCTACAATTCTATGGTCAGTGTTTCCTTTGGGTTTTTACTCTGACGTCATTTATTAAACGTTCCTCATTACACATCATTAGACTCGATTGTACTGACCAGTGACCGCACATGCCACAAACAGAGCAAAATTTATTTGACTTGGAGAGTCCTTATAAATAGCTGTATTCTTAAAAATGCTTTTCACTGAATAAAGAAAAAATTCCAGAGTGATATAATTATCCTCATCAATAAGTGATCAATTAAGTACAATGGACTTTAGCAAACTTTAATACTTTCAATATAGATCAGGTCACTGATATCCACTAACATCTGTTGCACATAACTAAATACACACTTACTTTGTTAAGGGGCCAGCAAGTATTTGTGTTGCTCATCAAACGTGATTTGATTTAACTCAAAGAAACAAACTTGCATTTAAATAGCAGCATATGACCACCAGACAGCTCAAATGTCTTAAAGTCAATCCAGCACTTTGAGAGAGAATGGATGTGTTTACAAGACGACTCAAAATTATGAAAAGGAAAATACTCATAAGATGCCACATTCTATCCATTTTGCCAGATGCTTCAGAAACCTTGATAATAAGTAAAGATCACCCTTGATCCCATGAGTTTTTACCTTTGTCAGTTTTTCACGTGCAGTCTTGTCAAAGGCCTTGCTGAAATAAAGATAAAGATAAACTACTTTAACCGCTCTACCTTCATCCAATCACTTGGTCAACTCTTCAAAAAATTCCACTACATTTGTTAGCCATGACCGCCCTCTGACCAAGCCAAACTGACTATCCCTGATCAAACCTGGTCTTTCTAAACGAAAATAAATTTTCTCCTTTCACTATTTTCTCCAATAGGTCCCTACCAATGATTTCAGACTCACTGGTCTGTAGTTCTAGGCCTACCTCTGCCACCCGACTTGTAAAGTGAAGTCACATTAGCGGTCTTCCAGTCCTCTGGCACCGCCCATGCAGCCAGAGACAATTTAAAAATTGCGGCTGTGACTTCCTCCATTATCTCCCACAAATACGATAGTTATGGTAAGGGATTTTAACTTTCCAAACATCATTTGGGACTGCCATAGTGTTAAAGGTTTAGATGGAGAGGAATTTCTGAAGTGTGTACAAGACAATTTTCTGATTCAGTAAGTGGATGTACCTACTAGAGAAGGTGCAAAACTTGACCTACTCTTGGGAAGTAAGGCAGAGCAGGTGACTGAGGAGTCAGTGGGGGAACACTTTGTGGCCAGCGACCATAATTCTATTTTTTAAAAAATAGTGATGGAAAAGGATAGACCAGATCTAAAAGTTGAAGTTCTAAATTGGAGAAAGGCCAATTTTGACAGTATTAGGCAAGAACTTTCGAAAGCTGATTGGAGGCAGATGTTCGCAGGTAAAGGGACGGTTGGAAAATGGGAAGCCTTCAGAAATGAGATAACAAGAATCCAGAGAAAGCATATTCCTGTCAGGGTGAAAGGGAAGGCTGGTAGGTATAGGGAATACTGGATGACTAAAAAAATTGAGGGTTTGGTTAAGAAAAAGAAGGAAGCATATGTCAGGTAGAGACAGGATAGATCGAGTGAATCTTTAGAAGAGTTATAAAGGAAGTAAGAGTATACTTAAGAGGGAAATCAGGAGGGCAAAACTGGGACGAGATAACTTTGGCAAATAGAATTAAGGAGAATCCAAAGGGTTTTTACAAATATATTAAGGACAAAAGGGTAACTAGGGAGAGAATAGGGCCCCTCAAAGATCAGCAAGGCGGTCTTTGTGTGGAGCCAGAGAAAATGGGGGAAGATGCTAAATGAATATTTTGCATCAGTATTTACTGTGGAAAAGGATATGGAAGATATAGACTATAGGGAATTAGATGGTGACAGCTTGCAAAATGTCCAGATTACAGAGGAGGAAGTGCTGGATGTCTTGAAACGGTTAAAGGTGGATAAATCCCAAGAATTCTGTGGGAAGCTAGAGAAGTGATTGCTGAGCCTCTTGCTGAGATATTTGTATCATCGATAGTCACAGGTGAGGTGCCGGAAGACTGGAGGTTGGCAAACATGGTGCCACTGATTAAGAAGGGCGGTAAAGACAAGCCAAGGATCTATAGACCGGTGAACCTGGCCTCGGTGGTGGGCAAGTTGTTGGAGGGAATCCTGAGGGACAGAATGTACATGTATTTGGAAAGGCAAGGACTGATTCGGGATAGTCAACATGGCTTTGTGCTTGGGAAATCATGTCTCACAAACTTGATTGAGGTTTTTGAAGAAGTAACAAAGAAGATTGATGAGGGCAGAGCAGTAGATGTGATCTATATGGACTTCAGTAAGGCATTCGACAAGGTTCCCCATGGGAGACTGATTAGCAAGGTCTGATTCTCATGGAATACAGGGAGAATTAGCCATTTGGATACAGAACTGGCTCAAATGCAGAAGACAGAGGGTGGTGGTGGAGGGTTGTTTTTCAGACTGGAGGCCTGTGACCAGTGGACTGCCACAAGGATCGGTGCTGGGCCCTCTACTTTTTGTCATTTACATAAATGATTTGGATGCGAGCAAAAGAGGTACAGTTAGTAAGTTTGCAGATGATACCAAAATTGGAGGTGCAGTGGACAGCAAAGAGGGTTACCTCAGATTACAACAGGATCTGGACCAGAGGGGCCAATAGGCTGAGAAGTGGCAAATGGAGTTTATTTCAGATAAGTGCGAGGTGCTGCATTTTGGGAAAGCAAATCTTAGCAGGACTTATACACTTCATGGTAAGGTCCTCGGGAGTGTTGCTGAACAAAGAGACCTTGGACTACAGGTTCATAGCTCCTTGAAAGTGGAGTCGCATGTAGATAGGGTAGTGAAGAAGGCATTTGATATGCTTTCCTTTATTGGTCAGAGTATTGAGTACAGGAGTTGGGAGGCCATGCTGCGGCTGTACAGGACATTGGTTAGGCCACTGTTGGAATATTGCGTGCAATTCTGGTCTCCTTCCTATCGGAAAGATGTTGTGAAACTTGAAAGGGTTCAGAAAAGATTTACAAGGATGTTGCCAGGATTGGAGGATCTGAGCTACAGGGAGAGGCTGAACAGGCTGGGGCTGTTTTCCCTGGAGCGTCGGAGGCTGAGGGGTGACCTTATAGAGGTTTACAAAATAATGAGGGGCATGGATAGGATAAATAGGCAGAGTCTTTACCCTGGGGTCGGGGAGTCCAGAACTAGACGGCATAGGTTTAGGATGAGGGGGGAAAGATATAAAAGAGACCTAAGGGGCAACTTTTTCACGCAGAGGGTGGTACGTGTATGGAATGAGCTGCCAGAGGATGTGGTGGAGGCTGGTACAATTGCAACATTTAAGAGGAATTTGGATGGGTATATGAATAGGAAGGGTTTGGAGGGATATGGGCCGGGCGCTGGCAGGTGGGACTAGATTGGGTTGGAATATCTGGTTGGCGTGGACGGGTTGGACCGAAGGGTATGTTTCCATGCTGTACATCTCTAATGACTAACAGCCTGGGATATTAATATATTTGTAAAAACAGCCTGGACCTGGGGACTTGTCCACTTTTAAGTCCACCAATGTAGTGTTATGGGGTACAGTGGAGGTCTGGGTCTGGGTGGGCTGTTCCTCGGAAGATCGCTGCCAGCCCAATGGGCCAAATGGCCTTTTTCCAACTGGGGACATTCTACCAACTCTTTTGCTGTTGTCCTGTTTCCTCTGGGGTGGCAAACTTTAAGGTAGCCTTGACTCCTTGGTAGACAGTGGTTTCCCTAAGGTGTTACTTCACCAGTGCTAATTTCTGAAATTGAGAGAGGAGCAGGGAAAGAAAGTACAAAACTCTTGCTGCTATTATTAATACATGTTGCAATTTTTGTCCTTTGTTGCTCAAATGCCACTATTGATAAACTGTTCCTTTGCGGATTCTGATATGTATGTCAACGTTCATTCTAAGCCGAAAAATTGTGACAACCTTATAAAAGTGTCACTAAAACAAGAGGTCAAAATTTGTTTATGTATCACTGAATTTCAGTGCCTCTTGATTAATAGAGTAATTCCAATACAGCCAGCTTTGGATTTTCCTTTTGAGTTGTCTGGGTTTGTCAGGTGATTACATTTTAGGTCAATATTGTACTACTTAAAACCATAAAAATGTGAGCTATTACAGTAAAATAATGAAAGCTGAACATTGACAATCAAGTTTCACATTAATCATAATACCTTCATACCAAAAATAATGGATGTAAACAATATTCCTCTGACTTGTTTACGTTGAGCATTCCATTACAAAGTCAATATGAAAAATCAACATACAAAATCAGGATGATAACACTCGCACTTTACGCCTTCACATTCTGTCCTAATCTGGATTCACAACTGAATTTGGGAATGGCAATTAGATGTGTTTGCTGACTTTTAACCCTTCATTGCAACAACTCTATAATCTATGTACAGGTCGTTCTGCTATAACACGCACTTCGTTAATGCAAATTGGCTGTAATGCAATTGACGAACTGGGATCACTGTTTCTAAAGCGCAAACTTTGAAAGCATGTACTCGTTATAACATGATTCCGACACATTAGTTTAAATAGTGCTATTACGCGATTTTCGTATAACACGGGATTGCAAGAGAATGGAACTACCGCTTTACAGCAGAACCAACTGTAACAGATTCTATCATTTTACAAATTTGCGTTCTTGAGGTTGATAGGTAGCTGTCTGAGGTTTGTCTCCTTTATGATATCTAAACTTACATCCTGTACTCCCCTCTCAATTACATTTGACTGGTTGAAGTCTTGGTCCTGTTCTTGACATTTGCAAGTGGATAATTGCATGTTTAACTCACTGGTATGCTCCAGGTAGCCTTCACCAGTCTACAGTGGGGTATATTCCTTTCTCTTTGTTCTAGGAATAGGTTTTCCCCGAAGCTGTTCCACTTTATCTGGAACACTACGGTCATCAGTTGGATTGTCAGCTATGCTGTGCCTTAGGAAAGTATTCCTAATAGGTTTTGCCTTCACTTTCCCCCAGCCTTTATGACTGAGAGAAAGTGAACCTGCACCCTTTTACTCCTTCCAGACCATTTCTGACACTTGTGGCTTGACATTAGCCCTATTTAAAAAAAAAAGCGACCCTTCACACGCACCCCAAATCTCTCAGTTCTTAATGCCTCCTGCATGTCTTCAAAATCGCTCTCAGTTCCCAACCTCTTTGTTTCCCATTGGTTTAATTCAAATGACCCCTCTTCAGCCACTCAAATGGGACAGCTGGGGTCTGGGCACAAGTTCCCAATTCATTACAATTCCAGGCAGGATAGCCACAAATAGTTATTACCTGGGTGATGAGGGATGAATTGGCTCCCTTCTTAATTAAACCCCTCTCTTGACTGGTCACAACAAAGGTAATTCAAAAAGAATCCCTTTCCTCATGCAAACCTTTTCAAATACAAAATGTTTTTAAAAGGAACCAAATTAATGAGGCTTTCTTGAGTCCAAGAAAGAGTGAATTTATTAGCTACTAAATGCATGAAAAGATAATACAATGGGACACCTGCAGACTCTGATTTGAAACGTGAAGAGAGTAAAACAATAGCAGTTAAAAATGTATCCAAATAAGTCTGAGTTTTGTAAAGAGTAGAACATTCCGACCATTAAATTGGATGATAATGGTAGTGAAGCATTAATTTCAAATTCTTGGCTATCCAAGCTAGTTGACAGACTTTTGTCCTTTTTCTTTTTAACAGTGACTTCAATGGCTGACCTAATTTCCAGCACTCTAACCGAGAGAAGTGTTTCATTTACCTGCAGTGCAGGGGTATCTAATAGCTGTCCTCAAGCTGTGAACTTCATGGCACACTCAATTACACAAGTACATCAGCCCATGAACACACTACGACTAGGGCTGAGCGAATTTTTAAATCTCTGCTCTTAATAAATTAACACACATAGTCTGGGATATAACCTACAGAAAATGGCATTCTTGCTGAGAAGGGTAATTAGTTTTTGTCTTGTATCAATTGTTTTTAAGCCTTTCTGAAATCTCCCTGACACTTTATAGGTGTGACATTCCATGGGTTGACACAAAGACCTTCAGCAGTCAATGAATTCTAATCTCAGGACTTACGTTATCAGCTATTCTGGGCTTCTGGACCTTTTTTTTTCCCCAAGATAAGTTTTGTTTAATTTGTCAGTCAGTAATTTTGGATGATGATCCATTGTCAAGACAGCAATTCTCATTAGCTTTGCTTCCTGTTTAGACCTTCTGAAGCTCTTTCAGTCCCCAGCTTTCCTGCCACTAGCTTTCTGAGTCACCTCAGTCTCTCTGGCTTGTCGTCATCTGTTTGAGAAGTATATTTTACAAAATCATACCCTTATAAAATATCTCTATCTGGCATTGGCAAGTTAATCTTACCCTTAAGTGACAACCTAATAAATGGTACCTCTATATCATTTCTCATGAGCCACTTCATTGGCACTCAGTTGATCTGCCTTCAGGTGAAAGTTCTCATTTTTCCCAAAGCAAGAGTAGTCAGCACCCAGTGTCTCAAAGAATACAGATTTCTTTTTCTGGATGCTTAAAGCAGTCAGTGGTCACCATTACTTTTGATAAAATCTCAACAGCTATCCTGAATACCTGAAAATAGCACAGACCAATGCTCAAGCCATATCTTGCTGAGAGTTCCTGGAGGATGCAGTAACCAACAGATTTCCTTTACCTGCCCTGGGTTCCTGCAGTGGAAGCACCATGGGTGTTTTCCCACCTGTCTCCCATTCAAATGTCTAAGGACATTTCCACCTTCACTGTCTGGTTTCCTTTTTCGTTCTAGCTGACTCCTGCAGTATTTACCTTGCCCTCATTCCCCTCCAGTCTTTGAAAGTTGAGACACCAAATTCCCATGGTTTAATGGACTTGTGGATTAGATTGGAGTCATCAGACATAATTTCTGCCTGTTCCTCAACAGGAGTACCATTTGGAAAGAATATGGAGATTTTGAAACCATTGAGGAAAATCACCTCAACCACGTTTTCATAGATGGTTTCAACTTTAAATTGCTGTACTCACTGGTCAAAAACAATTTCCTCAAGCTATTCATTTTCTAGGTATACTTGGTGAGACCAGTTTCTTGATGATATGGAAATTTCACACTATATGTCCCTGAAACTAACAGCAATGCAGTTAAAATAACCCTTTTGGCTCAAACTGGTAGTAGTTTCTGGGTCAGCCTGCTCTGTAACAGTAATGTCAAACAATGGACTAGCCACTTAAACTGCTGTGCTAAATTTGTTAAGAGACAGTATTCAACTCTCCTAATTATTAGAGAAGGCACACAGAATGTTAACTTTTTTTGCAAAGTAATAGTATTTTCCATTTTAGCTCATCAGCATTAATAAAATGCCTCTAGAGATTTGCAGCTAATTAGATGGTAAATTAGTTGACTGCTAAACTGGTTGCTAAATGATTTAGTACCAGAACAGATTGCAAGTCACAACCCAATTCCAAAGTCACATGCAGGCAATTAAACTCAGCCAACTTGACTGGGCACAAGAGTGAGTGCTAAATTTTAGCAACTTTTGCAGTTACTCCTTCCTCATCTTCAATCTCTCTTTTCCCTTGACCACAAATTCCCTTGGACATACGGCATCTCTCAAAATACAAAAGCTGGAAATTTAAAATAATAAAACACTGAAAATCTAGAAAACACACTAAGGTCATTTGAAGGGAGAAACTGCTGCGACAAGTCGTATTTTTAAGTTTTTGGCTTTTGTTCCATACACAACTGCAAATTATCTTCTCCAGTTAATCCACACAAGACTAACCAATCAAGCCCATGGGTTGCACATCAAGATTTGATTTCAAAACATAATTCCAGCTTAATCTTGTAGCTACTAAGAGTTTTCTTTTTGAATGACTTCAAAATAAACAAATTAGGATTTTCTGACCAAGGTGCTGTAAAAAGTTTCCTGTGTCTGGCTCTCTGAATAAAATTAAAAATAGAACAGTTGCTTTCAAACAAGTATGACCTTTAATTGAGAACTGCCCTTTTTGTAAAGGACAAGCCTCCACTTCTACTATCCACAAGTAATTACAAGTCCTATTTTTGATGAGCAATAGGAAGTATCCACAAAAACTGCAACCAAAAAGCTACAAACTTTATTACTATCAATTGTCAAGAGGGATTTTTTTATAAATATTTTTATTGAAAAGAAAGTAAGTTTTCAAGTTTTTACAAAATTACAAAACTAATACAAAATTGTGTAATCTCTTTACAGTATAGTGACAGTATCAGTATAAAAAAAGCTAACTTCTGACCTACTCTACAAACTACCAAAACACAAAATAAGATACAAGAAGAAAAACTCTATACATTAACAAACAAAACTACAGTTTAGTACATAACTAGCAACAAAAGAAGAGAAAAAGGAAGTGAATAAATAAATAAGCAAAGTAAAATTATGTCAAGTCATAATAAAACCCGTATTTATACGAGATTCTTCCTCCCAGGGGCCCCGTACTGACACACAGTCCTCAAGGCTAAACAAAGGTCAATACATCTGCATTGATGTCGCTCAAAAATGGGCCGCCACATTCTATAAAACAATTCCATTTTTTGGTGCACACAGTCGTAAGAAAGTCTAGATGGATATATTCCATAACTATCCTATGCTAGTTCGAAAGTTCAGGAGGACTTTTGGATACCCAACTTGCTATTATGTTTTTCCTTGCACAAAATGTGAGGAGAGAAAATAATTTCTTCCCATATCCATCTAGAGAGGAAACATTTGAAGAGCCCAAAAGGCGAGACACCAGGTCTAACCCAATCTCCGTTCCCAAAATCTTTGCCAAGACATTCACTACACTGTTCCAGTAACTACGAATCATATGTAATGTCCACAAACAATAAATGAGAGTACCAACTTCTATTTTACGTTTAGGACACATTGAAAATGCTCCTGCCTTAAACTTTGCAAGTCGCTCTGGTGCCAAATGGGTCCGAGATGTATTTTCAATTGAATAGCTTGAGTCCTATTACAGATAGTGACCTTCCTGGCATTTTCCCAGATGTCCTCCCACATCCATAATTCTGGAGTCCAGGTTTCATATAGCCATTCCATTTCCTTCGATACATTATTACCTAGTGAGTGATAGAGAGTACTGTCCGAGGGTGTGCCCATCGTCTGAAGCACTCTCCTTTCCATATCTGATTTATAAGGATTGGTCATTAATGTGGTCTTTTTTTGAACAAAATCTCGTATTTGAAAATATCGAAAGAGATCCTTGCTAGACAACCCGAACCTCTGACGTAACTGTTCAAAGAACATCACGATCTCCCCACCAAATACTCCCAGCATTCCCACTATAGGGATAAAGGGTGAGTTTTTTTTGTAAATTACCCTCACCCTGTCGTATCATCCTCCAAGCTTTGACTGCGTTTAGGACAATCTGGCTTTTACAATGATCCGTGACAGTTCTCATCTTATCCATAGACAATAGATCGATGAGCGGGCATTTTGATTGGGAAGCCTCAATATCCAGCCAAATTGATTGTGAATCACAAGAGACCCAGTCAGCCACATATGATAGTAGAGTGGTCAGTTGGTACTTTCTAAAAACCGGAAAATCCAGACCTCCCCTTACTTGTGGAAGCTGTAATTTATCTAATATAATAAGGGACCGTCTATGATTCCAAACAAAGGAACCAAGCCAACCATAAAGCTTGCTCAGCGCCTGTCTCAGCAACATCAAGGGAAGCATTCTCATGGGGTATAATAAGCATGGGAGGATATTCATCTTAACCAAAACTATTTTTCCTAACCAGAATATCAGGAGATCTTCCCAACGCTGGAAGTCCTGCTTTATTTTCTTTAATAAATGAATATAATTAGCTTTACATAACTGACCAAATACCGGAATAATAAAATACCTAAATAGAGAAAACCTCTCAGTGACCACCGAAAGGGGAAGCAGGATCCATCCACAAAGTTAGTTATACTGGTAAGACCTCTACCTGCATGGCCTCTGATTTCGTGAAATTAATTTTGTATCCTGAAAACATACCAAACAAATTAACCATTGAATTAAACAGGGCACAGATGTCAATGGATCATTTAAGAAAAGAAGAACATCAGCATAAAGAATAATTTAATGCTTGCCTGATCCTACCTTCGGGGCCGTTATACTGGGGTCAGTTCGGATGGCTTCCGCCAGCAGTTCGATCATTAGTGAAAATAGTAGTGGCGAAAGAGGACATCCTTGGTGACAACCTCTGCCAATACTAAAACTATCCGATCTTATGCCATTAGTAGTCACCGCTGCTTTTGGGCCATTATGTAAAACTGTGACCCATTTAGTAAAAAACCTCTCCAATACCAAACCACTCCATACTTTAAAAAAGGTATGGCCATTCTTCCTGATCGAATGCTTTCGCTGCATCTAGGGTGATAACTAATCGATTGCTTTTTGCTGGCAGACTTGTACCATATTTAACACTCTGCTGATATTAGTAGATCTGCGACCCGTAATAAACCCCATCTGATCCTCTTTTATAATAAATGGCAAAACCTTCTCCAGTCTTATTGCTAGCACTTTCGAGAGGATTTTAAAGTCCACATTTAATAAGGATATAGGCCTGTGCGAGGTACAGTCGTCTGGGGCTTTCCCCTTCTTGAGGATGAGAGAGATATTTGCTTCTCTAAGAGAGCGCGGGAGACAACCCTGACTAAATGAGTAGTTGTACATGTCTATAAGTGGTCCAGCCAACTCATCTACGAACTTTTTCTAAAACTCAGCCTGGAATCCATCTCGCCCGGGAGCTTTGCCACTCTGGAGCTGCCTCACCGCCTTCTGCACCTCCTGAATTGTCAGGGAGGCATTCAAAGTGGACCTGTTCCAAGGTTATGTCCAAAAGATCCAGATTCTTAAAAAAAAAAAGACTCCATCTCCTCGTTCTATCCGCACAGCCCTCTGACTGGTACAGCTCAAAATAAAACTTTCTCAAAGCTGAATTGATCTTTTTATGGTCAAGTCAAAATACCATCTCTCATAGATGCAATGGATTGGGGAGCTTTCTTCTTTCTGGCAAGCTATACTAGATACCTGCCCGGCTTATTGCTGTACTCGAATAGTCTCTGCTTCGCAAATAGTATCTCCCTCTTTGCTGTTTGAGTAAGAGTAGCATTCAAGGTAGCCCTGAGGGCTGTAATCCGCTGCAAGTGAATTATGGATGGCTTATCAACATACACCAACTCAGCTGCCTTCTGGCGAGCCTCAAGCAGACGCTGTTGTTCTCCTTTTTGTCTTTTCCAGGTCGCAGAATATGAAATAATTAAGCCGCGCATATGTGCCTTAGCAGTCTCCCACATCATCAATGGGTTACTGGCTGTACCTATGTTAATGTCCCAGAAAGCTTTAAATTCCTGCAAAAAGTATTCTATGAACTTACTATCCTTCAGTAGGAAAGGATCCATACACCAGTGTCAGGAGTCTATCTTATCACCACTCGTGTTGACCTTCATATAGACTGCTGCATGGTCAGAAATAGCTATATTCCCTATTTTACAGGACAGTATCGAATTCAGAAAGGTCAAGGGGACAGAAAAAACATATCAATTCCGGTGTGGCACTTGTGTGGGTTAGAATAAAAAGTGAAATCTCTACCTTCAGGGTGAAGACATCTCCACACATCTACCAGTCCCAACTCACTATTCAAATCAACCAGCTGCCTAGATCGCAGAGATATGCCCGCAGAGCTCCTAGGTATCCTGTCCACCTTGGGATCAATAATACAATTAAAATCTCTCCCTATAATTATGTGATGTACCCCAAGGGCCATCAGCCTGAAGAATGCATCCGTTAGAAATTTAAAAGGATGTGCTAGAGTGGGGGGGCAATATACATTCAAAATCTCATACGCTTCTCCACATATTGGAGCTTTAAGTATAATAAACCGCCCGGACTAATCTTTTATCTGGCTTAACATTTGAAATGGTAGATCTTTATGAATAAGAATGGCCATTCCCCTACTTTTCAAGTTGAAGGATGAAAAGAACACCTGACCAAATCCTCTCTGTTGCAGCTTCAAATGCTCCTTATCAGTTAGGTGTGTCTCCTGTATAACGGCTACATCAACCCTCTCTTTTTTAAGACTCGATAACATCTTTTTCCTTTTCATTGGCGAGTGGCTCCCTTTAAACATTCCAAGTGCACTATTTAAACGAATGGCTAGCCATGATCGCTCAAGAAAGTCAGAGAACCCCCCAGGAGGAAGAACCCCACACAACAAACCGAGTAAAAACCGTAAACAATTCGTAAGTTTTAAAAAAAAACCTTTACAAAACTACTAAAAATTACTCCTAAAAAATAATAACAGTATAAGGGAGGACTTCCACCCTTATACACAGGGGCAATCCTGCCATAACTCCTTCCAACTGGAGCTATGCCCTTGCCCCAGACATTGCAAAATAAAATGGATAAATACCAATGTCTTATACCAAGGAAATTAAAGGTGGGCATCCAGCCCATCCCTTCCATATTATTAACCTAGGCATTCTTAACAAAGCAGCATCATGAAAAAATATATATAAAATTACAATCCCAGAAAATATTCAAGGAAAACCCGAAAAAATTCAGAAACAACCCCCAACCAGATCAACCAAGCAAATTATAAATAAAAGTTAAAGGACAAGCCCCTCAGGAAACGATAAGAAGTAAAAGGGGGAAGGAGGAGAGAAAAAAAGGGCATAAAGAAGAAAAACAATTGTTCATATAATTCGAGTCCTTTAGTCTATTTAAGAGCATCCAAAAATTCTTTTACTTTTTCCGGTGATCTAAAGTTATACACAGACCCTCCATGACTGAAGTGCAGTGCTGCTGGGTATCTCAAGGCATACTGAATATTTAAATCCCTCAGAAGCTTCTTTACCTCATCAAATGCCTTCCTCTTACGTGCCACGACAGGAGAGAAGTCCTGGAACAGCATCATTTTCAACCATTTGTATACCATAGCTTGGGGATCCTTCCCCAAAGCTCTGGAGGCCTCCAGCAGCATTTGCTTATCGCTGTAGTGCTGGAGTCACACTAGGCCCAGGCGGGGGCGCTGGTCCGATTCAGGCCTGCAAACAGCAACCCAGTGGGCCCATTCAACCCGCACCCGGCCTAGCCCCAACCCCAGCTTCAGCAGTTGTGGGAGCTCTTCCAAGGTCCAGACTCTGCTTACCAGAGGCCGGACCTGACCCACAGAGGATTCAGCAGCAGTCTTGGAGGCCACCCCTCCAACACTCTGCCCGTGTTTCTCAATCTCTCTGTCATGCTTCTGCAGCATGACCAAGATTGACTCCCACCTGGACCGGGTCTCTTCCACTGAAGCATCGATCTTCTCTCGAAGTTGACAAACTCAGAGATCAGGCTCTCTGAGTTTGTCAACTTCGAAACTTTTGAAAAGTTTGGTACATTTCAAAATGACCAAAGGAAACGAATCATGCAGTTTGCAACAGGCAGGGACCCTTCCCCTGCCTGCAGCAACAGATGCGGCCACCCCGGGGAACTTGCCTGCAGAGACGAGCCTGATCTCTGAGTTTGTCAACTTTTAAAAGTTTGGTGCAAAATGGCTGTAGCAACTGGGAAATAGCTAGTTTTAGTGGTTTAAAACATGAGAGGAGGGTGGGTACCCCACTTTTTCTGGGTCCTGGGCAGAGCTCAGCAAACTCAGACCTACTGGGTCGCTGCCATCTTGAAACCCCCAGGAATTTGTTTTTAAAAAAAGCCTCACGCGCACATTCTGAAAGCAGGGAGATCCCTTGTTCAGCACAAACATTTTAATCACAAAATCCAACCCAGACCCGGGTTCGATTTTAGTCACAAAATCAATACAGCATTTATACTGGAGAACTATACATTGGAAGGATTTACCATTACAGGCTATTGCTTCTATAGAAATTGCAAAGTTTATATTGCAGGACAATTTCAGCAGTGTGTAGATATCCAATGGGACTGTACAAATTCATTTCTATGTTAAAATCAAAAAAATTCTACAAAAACTTAGCAGGTCTGGCAGTATTTCTGGAAGCGAAACGGAGTTAATTTTTCAAGTCCAAAGACTCTTCTTTGGCCACCCATGACAGTAGACCGGTGTTTCAATTCCAGACTAATCAATCAATTAAATTTAAATTCCACCAGCTGTCATGTTGGGACTTGAATCCTTGTTTCAAAAGTATTAGCTTGGACCTTAGGATTATGATTCTAACAGCATTACCACTATGCCAGCGCCTACTTACGGCATTACTACTTTGGATCTATCTTTACCATAGAGGAAGACACTGCTCAGGTTACAGTGAGAAGGTGCAAATCAGACTAATGAAAGATTTAAAACTAATAAGGAGGCAGCATTGTATAGGCTGCCTGTATACAGCTGATGAAGCACCAAGAAAAAGTGCATCAAAAGATACACAGGGAAATGAAACTGCAAGTTGCAGAGGCAAGAGATAATTTTCTAGTCTTCCATTATCTCTGGAACCTGCTAAACGACTACAAATTTGCAAATGTTACATCCTAGGGGAAAATGATATAAAGATAAGCCCAGCAACTACAGGCCAGTCAGTTAAGTTTGGTGGTATAGAAGCTTGTAGTAAAGGTTACTTGGGCAAAAGTTGCTTAACAAGGAGCGTCAGAGTGGATGTGTCAAACACAAACCATGTTTAATTAACTTCTAGCTTATTGACAAGGCAACAGAAGACTGATGAGATGTATTTGATTTCCAAAAAGCATTTGATACAGTAAGCACAAAAGACTTGTGAGCAAAGGAATAGGTTACGAAATGCAAGGGACAGGATCAACACAGATACAAAACTGGCCAAATAAAACAGAAAGCAATAGTTGATACGTATTTTCAAGACTAGATGAAGATTTGTCAAGATCTCGACTCTCCTAATTATATATTAATGAAGAGCATAATTTAAAAATCTGTAGATTTTTCTATAAACTGCACAATTGTGAACTGGGGAAAAAGGAACTTAAGCACACGGAATTGTGTTCCACTTAAAAGGTTGGGGCCATGTTGTTTTAAGAAATTAACAATTAGAAAGATAGGATAGAAATAGGTGAACTTGCCAAGCTGGAGACATGATGTCTACTCTGCTTGCAGTAATATCAGTCCAGAGATATTCGTGTTTTTGTTAAGTTAAATTAGTTAAAAGCATTCTGTGAACTCTGCAAGGCTGCAAAACCAATTTACTTCATCAGGTCAAAGAAGAAATTATAAATAATACTTCATTCAAAAAGTCAAATTAAAAGGTAGTACAGAGTAGGAATAGGGAACATCATCATGGAGATGTGTACAGCCTAAGGTTTCTCTGGTTTCAATTTATCTATATGCTTGTTGCAAGAAGCACTGGCTGAATTTTGCAGCTGGAGGAGTGCTACATCAAAACACTGTTATTCTCTAATGCCCTTCAGGGAACAAAATCTGCCATAGAAACATAGAAAATAGGTACAGGAGTAGGCCATTCAGCCCTCTGAGTCTGAACCCCCATTCAATATGATCATGGCTGATCATACAACTTCAGGATCCCATTGCTGTTTTCTCTCCAAACTCCTTGACCCCTTAAGTCACAAGGGGTCACGTCCAGATCCCTCTTGAATATATCTAATGAACTGACCCCAACGGCTTCATGTGGGTGAGAATTCCACAGATTCACAACTCTCCGAGTAAAGAAATTCTTCCTCATCTCAGTCCTGAAAGGTTTAACCCTTATTCTTAGATTGTGACTCTTAGTTCTGGACTTCCCCCAACATCAGTAACATTCTTCCCATATCTAGCCTGTCCAGTCCCATCAGGCTTTTATATATTTCTATGAGGATTCCCCCCCCCCGCCTCATTCTTCTAAATTCCAGCAAGTACAAGCCCAGTCAATTCAGTCTTTCCTCATACATCAGTCCAAGAATACATTCGCTGGACTCAGTCAATGGCAAGAATGTCCTTCCTCAGACAAGGAGGCCACTGCATACAATACTCAAGATATGGCTTCCCTCAGGCTGCATCTACATGCCAACCTTCAAATGACTGTTCCACCATAACACCAAGGTCTCATCGCACCTCACCTTTTCCGAAACTGCCACTGCAAGGCAGGTTATCATTCAGATGATAACCTGCCTTGCGACCAAAGTGGATAGCCTCACATTTATCTACATTATATTGCATTTGCAAGTATTTGCCCACACAACCAGCCAATCTATCCAAGTCACTCTGCAGCCTTTTAACATTCTCCTCACAGCACACACTACCACCCAGCTTAGCGTTATCTGCAAATTTGGAGATACTGCATTCAATTTCTTCATCCAAATCATTAATGTATATTGCAAACAGCTGCAGCACCCCACTCATCACTGCCTACCACTTTGAAAAGCACTCGTTTATTCCAACTCTTTGCTTCCTGTCTGCCAACCAGTTCTCTACCAATGTCAGTACATTACCTCTGATACCTTGAGCTTTAATTTTCCTTACCAATCTCTTGTGTGGAACCTTGTCATAAGCCTTTTGAAAGTACAGATACACAACATCTACTGATTGATACTGGTCCACTGTACCACTCACATCCTCAAAACAATTCTAGAAGATTTGGCAAGCATGATTTCCCTTTAGTGAATCCATGCTGACCAGGACCTATTCTGCTACAGCTTTCTGAATGCTCAGTTATTACATCCTAAATAATTGACTCCAGAATTTCCTCCACTATTGATGTCAGACTAACCAGCCTGTACTTCCCCATTTTCTCTCTCCCTCCTTTTTTTTAGAAGAGCTACCCTCCAGGCAATTGGAACTCTTCCAGAGTCTATAGAATGCTGGAAAATGATCACCAATGCATCCACTATTTCTAGGGCCACTTCCTTCAGTATTCTAGGATGCAGAGCATCAGGCCCCAGGGATTTATCTGGTTTTAATCCCATTAATTTCCCCAATATTACTTCCTGAATAATAAAGATTTCCTTCAGTTTCTTTTTTTTTTAATAAAAGTATTTATATTGAAAACATTTTTCAAAATTGTAAAATTACAGAAATATGAAAATATAACATTAGAATGACAAAAACAACAATAAACAATAAAGCAACTACTATACTACTCTACAAAAGAACTCAACTACACTCATTACACAGCAATAAATAAATAAGTACATAAATAACGCTGCTCAGCATAACAAGACCTCAGCTCTCAACTTTCGACAGCATTAATTATTAAACTCATGTTTGCTCAAAATATATCCTCTTGGGACATTAGGTTTATTAAACCAAACCAACATGGCTGGACAAAAGCCCTAATTAAAATCTGCTCTCAAATAGTGCAAAAAGGGCTGCTATGTCTTATAAAAATTGTCCATTTTCTGGTACACCATGTTTGTAAGGAAGTCCAAAGGAATGTGTTCCAGAAATTAACTAATGCCACCCCGACAGACCCGGGGAGTTCTCAGCACATCAAAATGTTCTTCCTCACACAAAAAGTGAGGATGCTAAAAAAAAATTTCCCATGTACATCTAAGGAAGATAAATTCAGCAAACCCAGAAGAGAAAGCAGGTTCACCTTGTCTTCAGTTCCCAAAACCCTCTCTATTACTCCTGCCACAGCGCTCCAATATGTACGGAGCCTGTGGCAAGACCACAAACAATGAGTGAGGGTACCTCTATTTATTTTACATTTGGGGCACACTGAAGACGCACCCTGCTTAAATTTTGCTAGACAATCTGGGGCCAGATGAGCCCGATGAAGAATCTTTAACTGCAAAACATGGGTCCTATTACATATCGAAATCTTCGTCACATTCTCACAAATGTCCTCCCAAGTTTCCAGAGTGATCTCCACCCCTAACTCTCTCTCCCAGACCTCCCGTAATCTGTCAATGTCACCCAAGGAATCTCCTCCCAACAAATGATAGAGAGTACTCACTGAAAGAGTGCTCTAAGCCTGAAGCATCCTCTTTTTCCATCTCAGACCTAAAACACTCAGTCAGAAGTGTAGTCTCTTTTCAGATAAAATCTCTGATTTGAAAAAAAAACAGAAGAGGTCCCTACTCGATAATCCATACTTAAGAGTTATTTGATCAAATAACATTAATTTTTCATCTTCAAACAGGTCACCCAAACAAGAGACTCCCCTATCAGAGATCCATTATCCCTGGCCGGAAACCTGGCGTACCAACTATGGGACTATGGAAAGATGTTTTAGACATATTACCCTCCATCTGTCTCATTGCCTTCCACTTTTTGTCAGTATTAATAACTATTGGATTGCGGCAATGTTCCACAACTATCCTCATTTTGTCCAGAAACAACAGGTTAATCAGAGGTCACTTTGCCTGGGAGCCGCAAAGTCCAATCATATCGACACCGAATCCTCATAGGCCCAGTCACTCACAAAAAAATAGAAGGGAGCTCAATTGATATCTTCTGACTCCTCCCAACCCCTGGAGCATCTGTTATTTCATAAACTTGACAAGGAGCCGCTTATGGTGCCAAATAAAAGAACTACACCAATTAATTCCCAAAATGTTTCGCTAAAAAAGCAAGAAAGCATCTGCAGAGGTTACAATAAGCCAGGAAGAACATTCATTTTAAGAAGAGCAGCTCGACCTAACCATGACATTGGAAGGGCTCCCCATCCTAGAAGGTCTTGTTTAATCTTGTGAAACACATTAACAACATTAGCCTTGAATAACTGATCAAAACTAGGGGTAACAGAGGCCCAATTTAAGAAAGCCTCCCAGTGCCCACTTAAAGGGGAACCCACCTTCAACGTCTGGTATTTCCCCAAGACCCCTGTAGGCATAGCCTCCGATTTTGAAAAATTGATCTTGTAACCTGAGAAAACGCCAAATGAATTAATACGTTGTATCAAATAAGGTACTGAAACTGCCAGGTTTGAACAAAAAACGAAAACATCATTGGCATATAATGTGATCTATGCACCTTCAACACTACTCTTGGGACAATTATATTAGCGTCCCGACGAATGGCCTCTGCCAGCAGCTCAATCACCAATGTGAAGAGCAATGGTGAGAGGGGACTGCCTTGCCGACTGCCCTATCATGTTAAAATTACCAGCCATTATACCATTCGTGAGAACCGCGACCAGAGGATCACTGTAAAGGATCCTTATCCATCTAGTAAACATTTCACCCAGGCCAAACCGCTCCAGGGTATGAAAAAGATACAGCCATTCCACCCAGTCAAATGTTTTCTTCGCATCCAAGGAAACCACCAACCCTTGAACTGACATTGCTGGCACATTTGAATCATGTTAAACAGTCTCCTAACATTACTAGAAGACCTGTGACCCTTTATACAGCCCTTCTGATCTTTCTTAACAAACAAGGGCAACACCCTTTGCAACTTCAATGCCAGAGTCTTCGATAAAATTTTAAAATCAGAGTTTAAAAGCGAGATGAGTCTATAAGAAGCATAGTCTTCCAGGGTCTTCCCTTTTTCAAGGATAAGAGAGATATTAGCCTCTCTCAAGGAAGGCAGGAGGCGATCCCAATGACATGAATAGTTATACATGTCTAGTATCGGTCCTGACAGTATGCTTACAAATTCTTTATAAAACTCACTGGGCAAGCCATCAGGGCTGGGCACCTTACCACATTGAAGTTGCCTCACCACCTCCTGTATCTCTGGACTGTTAACAGAGCACTAAGGAGAGACACCTGCTCAGCAGACAAATCAGGAAGATCCACATTCCTAAAAACAGACTCCATCCTACCCAGTCTGTCCTCACAGCATTCAGATTGGTAAAGTTCAGAGTAAAACCTCCGAAACATCTCATTGATTTTTTTTAGCATCGTAACTAAGAGAAGAAATAGGCTGGGAGGCATTCTTCTTCCTGACCAAAGTATTTACCCATCCTATCACCATGCTCAAACAGTCTCTGCTTTGCAAAGGAAGGTTCCTTCATTGCTGTATGTGTTAACGTTGAGTTTAAGGTGGATTGGAGAGCTGTGATCCACTGCAGCTTAGTCACCGATGGTCTACTTGTAATATGCTGGCTCAGCTGCCTTCTGTCGTGCCACAAGCAGACGCTGCTGTTCTCCCTTCTGTCGCTTCTGGCTGGCAGAGAATGATATAATACTCCCTCCAGCATAAGCCTTAGTAGTGTCCTAAAGAATGGACGGATTACTAGCTGTACCTGAATTGGTGGCCGAAAAAGCTTCAAATTTCCCAGAGAAGTATTCTACAAACTTGCTGTCCTTGAGGATGAAGAGATCCATTCGCCAGTACCATTAGCTCATTGCATCACCCTTAATCTTAACCATTAAATACACCACTGCATGATCAGAGAGGGCAATATTCCCAATTGAGCAGGATACCACCAAATCTCAACAAGCCATGGGAGTTAGGAAATAATCAATCCTTGTGTGGCATTTATGAGGATTAGAAAAGAATGTAAAGTCTCTACCTGTGGGGTGTAAACGCCTCCAAACGTCCACCAACCCCAGTTCCACACATAGATCACCCAACTGCTCAGATTGTGAAGAAAGCTTTGGGGGGCCTGTGGGCATTCTATCCAGCACAAGATCCATAAGGCAATTAAAGTCCTCCCCTGTAAAAATATGCCGCGACACCAAGGCCATCAGCTTAGTGGATCATTCAGAAATTTACGAGGGTGGGCCAGAGGCCAGAAGTCATTCAAAATACTATATTCTTCACCATGTATAAGGATCTTAAGAATAACAAACCAACCATACTCATCTTTAACACAATCTATTAAATTAAATAGGAGACCTTTCCGGACGGGTTTTGCCACTCCTCTGCTCCTAATACTAAAAGACAAGAAAAACACCCAATCAAATCCAACCTGTTGCAACATCAAGTGTTCTTTGTCATTAAGGTGAGTCTCCTGCAACAGGACAACATCCACCCTCTCCTTTCTAAAGCTTGACAATGCCTTTTTTCTTTTAACTGGTGAATGAATTCCTCTGATATTCCAGGTGCACCATTTAAGAATGCTACTAACTATGATCCTTTACAATTATCTTTGACCTGCCAAGAGGAAGAATTTATCTTGCAACACACTGACCATACTCAAAAGGAGACTCATAGAACCTATTTACAAAAAAAAGCTAAACTACAAAACACACTTATTGGGGGACTCTTCCCCCTATCCACAGAGGTGCTTACATTTCCCACACATACCTCCATCCCCCCCGCTTCCAGCTTGAGCCACACTCCAAACCCAAGCAATGGAAGAAACCAAACAAAGGACATTGTAAATGCAAAGGCATAATAAAAGCAGTGAGCACTCTGCCCACCCCCCACGCTATATCAATACCACTCTAGCTCAAAGAGGGAAAAAAACCCACCAACAACATCTTTGGGAAAAGAGTGAAAGTACAAGGAATAAAAGCAAGACAAAAAAAACAGACACTATTGTCCATTTCCATAAATACATCTACATTATTTTAAGGTGTCCAAGAGGTTTTTGGCTTGTTCCAAGGAATCAAATGACTGCTCGTAAGTAACACAAATCACCGCGGAGTATTTCACCCAATTTTGAACACAGCGGTCCTTTAATCTTCTCAATCTCAAACAATTTCCTCTTAAGGGTCACTGCCGCAGAAAAGTCCTGGAAAAACATTATCTTAGTTCCTTAATAGGTCAGGGCATGTTTATCTCTCCCCAACCTTCTACAAGTTTCCATGACACACTGCTTGTCCCTGTAGCACTGAAATCATATCAGAACCAGGCGGAGGCACTGGCCCTGACCGGGTCTGCGCACTGCAACCTGGTGAGCTCTGTTCAACCTTCGCCCAGTCCACTTCAGCATCCCAGCCAAGAAATTGTGGCAACCAGTCTTCAAAAATAATTTGCTGGCTGCCCACCTTCTACTCCCTCCAGCAGGCCAATGATCCAGATATTTTTCCTCCTACCTCTATTTTCCAGGTCATCAACTTGCTCAGTCAAGGTTCCAACCTGTTTCTCAAAGGCCTGGATCAGCTCCACCGAGGACTTTACCTCAGTCTCCTATGCCACGGTCTGCCGCTTAACCTCTTCAACTCGCTTTCTGAGCCCTTCTAACTCCTCGTGCTTTCACAGCATGGCTGAGATGGGCTCCAGTTAATTACAAGTCTCTTCCCTCATCTCCTGGATCAGTTGTCAGTTCGCTCAGAGTTCCTCCACAATGTTTTGCTGTGCAGGCATTTCTTTCACAGCTGCAGAAGGAGCTGCAACGGCTTCCACATTTACAGGCTCGGGCCCGCCCAATGTTTCAGTGTTCAGAGTGTTGAGACTTGGCCGTTTGCTTCCCCTTAGTCATTCTCACACTTTTGAAAAAGGATTTAAACAGTTGTATTACCATTTAATAATAATATTTTTCCATAAAAAAAACTAAGGTGGGAGGGGAGGTGAAAAAATATTACTACCCTGGTTTGGGGTGCAGAGCTCAGCAAGGCTGATCTTTTCAGATCGCCACCATCTTGAATCCCTCTTCAGTTCCTCCTTAATGCTTGACCCCCTGTTCCCTAGCATTTCCTGAAGGTTATTGGTGCCCACCTTAGTGAAGGCAGATCCGAAGTATTTGTTCAACTGGTCTGCCATCTCTTTGTTGACCATTATGAATTCATCTGATTCTAACTGCAAGAGACCTATATTTGTTTCACCAGTTGTTTTCTCTTCACTTATCTATAGAAGCTTTCGCAGTCAGTTTTTATGTCTTTCTCAAAACTTACCTCCATAGTCTTTTCCCCTTCTGAATTAAACCCCTTCTCCTTTGCTGAATTTTAAATTTCTCCCAGTCCTCAGGTTTGCTGCTTTTTCTGGCTAATTTATATGCCTCCACTTTGGCTGTAACACTGTCCCTGATTTCCCTTGTTAGCCATGGTTGAGCCACCTTTCCGGTTTTACTCTTACAGCAGACAGGGATGAAGGAATTCCTGATGAAGAGCTTATGCTCAAAATGCTGATTCTCCTGCTCCTCGGACGCTGCCTGACCAGCTGTGCTTTACCAGCATCACACTCTTCGACTCTGATCTCCAACATCTGCAGTCCTCACTTTCTTGCAGACAGGGATATACAATTATTGAAGTTCATCCATGTGTTCTTTAAATGTCTGCCACTGCTATCCATCAACCACCCCTTAAGTATCCTTGTCCAGCTTATTCTAGCCAATGCATGCCTCATAACATCAATGTTAACTTTCTTTAAATTCAGGAACCTAATTTCAGGCTTAATTGTGTCACTCGCCATCTTAAATGAACAATTCTAACATATCATGGTCACTCTATCCCAAAGGATCTCACACAACAATGTTGTTAATTAATCCTCTCTCATTACATAATACCCAGTCTAGCCCTCTAGTTGGTTCCACAATATATTGGTCAAGGAAACCTCATATTCCAGGAAATCCTCCTCCATCACATTGCTACCAGTTTAGTTAGTCCAATCAATATGTAGATTGAAGTCACCCATAATAACTGTTGTATTCTTCATGCATACATCACTAATTTCCTGTTTGATACAATAGCCAACGTCTCAGCTACTGTGTGGTGGGCTGGACACAACTCTCATTAACGTCTCTTTCCCTCTGGCGCTCCACAGCTCACCCATACAGATTCCACATCATCCCGGCTAATGTCCTCTCTTACTTTGCGTTAACCTCCTCAACTAGCAATACTACCCCACTTCCCTTTCCTTTTCTTCTATCTTTCCTGAAAATTGAATAACCCTGGATATTGAGCTCCCATCCTTGGTCACCCTGGAGCCAGGTCTCCATGACCCCATTATCCATTATATCCATTAATAACTATCTGCGCAGTTATTTCATCCACCCTATTACAAATACTACTCACATTGAGACACAAAGTCTTCAGGCTCTCTTTTTTTGACATTTATTACCCATACTCACCAGGTCTAGCCCACATGCAACTCCAGACCAACAGCAATGTGGTGATTCTCAACTGCTCTCTGAAATGATCTAGCAAGCTACTCAATTCTATCAACCACTACAAAGTCTCAACAAAGAAATGAAACTGGACAGACCACCTGGCATCAACCTCAGCAGTGGAAATGACAACAGGAAAAACCACCCCAATCCACCCAGCAAAATCCTCCTGACTAATGTCTGGGCACTAGTGCCAAAGTGGGAGAGCTGATTCATAGATTTATCAAACAACAGCCTGACATATTCACCCTCACTGAATCATGACCTAGAGACAATATCCCAGGCACCATCATTAACATTCCTGGATATGTCCTGTCCCACCAATAGGACATACCCAGCAGAGGTGTCAGCACAGTATTATACAGTCTGGAGGTGCTGTGTTATGAACCTTAGTGAATTTCAGCAACAAACTCCAGGCTGATGTAAAGTTGCTTTCGTGCAAACATTAAAATAACCTCCATAATCTCCATAGTGGGTGGCACAGTGGTTAGCACTGCTGCCTCACAGCGCCAGAGACCTGGGTTCAATTCCCGCCTCAGGGGACTGACTGTGTGGAGTTTGCACGTTCTCCCCGTGTCTGCGTGGGTTTCCTCCGGGTGCTCCGGTTTCCTCCCACAGTCCAAAGATGTGCAGGTAAGGTGAATTGGCCATGCTAAATTGCCCGTAGTGTTAGGTAAGGGGTAAATGTAGGGGTATGGGTGGGTTGCGCTTCGGCGGGTCGGTGTGGACTTGTTGGGCCGAAGGGCCTGTTTCCACACTGTAATGTAATGTAATCTAATCTAACCCAAACCTAAAAACATTATAAGACTGCTAGCCCAAATGTCCTTCAGTTCATAGTCCATTACTACTCAATTGCCAAATTTAGCTTCTTATTTGAAACGGCTCTGCATGACTCAACATTTCCTTGAAGAAAATAGTAGTTTCTCTTGCAAAACAGGTACAGACAATAATGTTCCCTTCCTCTCCCTTTTGATAAAGTCTGAGGAGATTTGAAACAAATCCTGCCATCATTGTAGGATCTTTCCTTTGAAAATGCATTACATACACAAACAAAAATTTTAATCTTTTATCTGGAATTGCACCTTTAGCACAATTATTATGGCATTTCTGACCATCAATTTTTTCTCATCTTTTCTCGAAATCATTATTTTATCATGACCACATCATTCAATTAACAAAGTGAATTAATTCCAGAATGTCCAGACCGACAACTGTTCTATGGTAACCGATTACATATCCAAACATTGGAATATGCCAAACCTAAACACGCCATTACATAAATTCCATCAAATTGAAGAACCCTTATGAGAACATAGCATAAATGATAGCAAAATGTGAAGAACACTGTTTCAGACATAAAAGCAAATTAAAAAAACAGAAATGTTAAAACACAACTAAATACAGGCTCAAAAATAAAAGTTAGATTGATATAGGTTTTAAATTTGATTTTATTCAGTGCTTAAAAAATACATTTGTATTCATAATTTAAGAAAATGATTTGTTGCACATGGTAAATGTCTTCGGATTCCAAAATGAAGAATTACTGTCCATGTTCCAGTCTGACAAACAGAAATTTACTAGATCTTTGCATTTTATAAACAGTAAACAAAGAACTTATGTAGGGGAGGTCCATTAATTCTAAATAGTACATTGGCATTGTTGAGAGGCTGTGGAACCAAAGTTTCTAAATTTGTTTGGAAGATTTCGATTTAACTAGCAATTTAGAATGCTGGGGACAAACAGTCAAGCTCAAGCACTTTTACAACAGGAATAGAAGAATTCTTATTTCTACAAGATGGTGCCTTGTAGTTACAATTAGGAGAATAACGGGTCTCAATGGTCAAGAAAGTCACCTGATTACTGAATGAATTTAAGTGTGCAAGATTTAGTCAATATGTGATAGCAAACACCAGCAGTTGACTCAATCTACAATACTCTCAGAGGTGTGTCACGGTTTCTTTAATGGCTCAGTAAGTTTATCCTGAGATCAACACATCACAAACCAGGACCCCTGCTGAGTTAACTGACTGCAGTTTGGATGGCCATTGGAATGCTACAAGTAAATTAGCACCCTGACTGAATGGAGAGGAAAATAAAGACCCCACTCCTTACTGCAATCCAACTCCTCCTTCTGGCTATGCACACCACCATCATTTGATGTCCTTCACAGCTGAATTATCGCCTGACCCTCACATATAAACACACATGAAAACCCATGTGTGATACAATCTTCAGCGCAACAGCAACTTTTCTACAAAGAGGAAAAGCATTTAAGATATGAGATGGAAGAAAACTAACAACTGGTGGGGTGTGGGTAAGAGTTGACAATGGTGCCAATAGATCTCAAACACAAAAAAAACAAACATTCTATATAACAGCATTATTAACCCTTGAAGATAGGGATCCAAAGAAGTGTTACTCATTTGCCATTTCAGAATTTCATTGCAATATATTCTTGCAATACATGTATCAAAAGTACTTTATAGGGCAAGTCCCTACTTATAGTGGTAGTAATTTTAAAAATAATACCTGCTTTTCCTCTCAATCAAAATGGCCAAGTAGGAAGCAGGCAAAGCAGCACCAAATCCTGGGGACCATATGTAGAATTTCCCAAGAAGTTTCCTAGATTTGGAGAAAAACAAAACCCGACACTTAAACTAGTTTTATTAGCCAGATTAATATAATCATCTGATGTATCTGTATAACAATTTCCTCAAATAAATAAAAATAAAGCATGAGAGAATTGATGGAATTGCCAACTGAAAACCTCTTCTGGTTGGATTTTTATTTACAGAACTGCAATTTCTCCTTAATTCTGTGGCCAACAGATAAATATTACCCATTAAAATTTACCAAACATTCATAACTTGCAGTGTTTGTTTAGGTTTGCTCATGAATAATTTCAGAAATGAAAAATGTATTACAGTACTAAAATTTTAAAGCAACACATGCAGTACAACTCAATTCTATTTTCTACAAATCAAAGTACGTTCCTGAAAATAAAGAGCCATTCTGATAAAACTTTCTGTTTTGTATTCAAGTCAGAATTGCAAGAATATCAAATTTCAAAGCAAACAATTCACACTACATGATGGTGCTGGCTAGTTGGCCTGAGATCTGTAATTGGTCAAGTCCTCACAATGGAAGATGTACCAGGAAACAATCTTGTATTTTCAGTCAAACCAGACAACTGTGATCAGTAAAGGCATTACCATTGGGAATGCATCAGGAAATGGCTGTCCTACCTCTGCTTAGTTAAAACAGGCACTAAACATGAAGACTTTCTTTATGTTTGCGAAGAATAGGGTGCTATATATGAATATATATAGGTTTTAGAATGCATAAGTGAACTACAAAGCAAGCTCAACTGATAAAAATGAAATGATTGCTGGCATAGTTCTTCATACAATCTGGAGTGCTGATTAAATATTGCCTAACTGTGAAATCATAACTAAGGTTAACAGGATGTGTTGAACTTTGCAAGAATGGTCTAGTTAAGTACTGTCAACAGTATCCCAGTTGAGACTGGCCAAAGAAGTGCGTTATTTCATAAATTTACCCAGTCATTATGACATACAACCTACGTTCTTGGCATCAAATCAGCAATTAAGCTCATATCACAGTACTCATTGATGGAATAGGCAGAACACCTTTCAGTTTGATGGACTCTGTTAACGGACAGTTATTACAGCTTAGCAGCAACATAAAATGGCTAGCTACACCTTCAAAGCTGCAGACAAGGTGCCTCAGGGTTGATCCATTATAGTCAGTGGGACAAGGTAGAGTTAATATCTACTGTGAGATGGGGTTGCAGTACAACAGGCATAGGGAACAAAAGGCTATGGAGCAAGACCCAAGCAGTCTGCAAGGGAAAGGAAGACATACCTGAATGAAGGGCAGGATAAGCATAAGTAAGTGAGGTAGCTGGCTGGTATGACAAAGGAGAAGGCCACTTCTAAAAGCGCTGGAAGATTGCAAGATATTCATGAGGACACAACAGAGTGGGGGAGAGCATGTATGTAGTTGAAACTTTATTGCTGGAACAGCACAGCAGGTCAGGCAGCATCCAGGGAACAGGAGATTCGACGTTTCGGGCACAGGCCCTTCTTCAGGAATTACAGCCATTCCTGAAGAAGGGCCTGTGCCCGAAACGTCGAATCTCCTGTTCCCTGGATGCTGCCTGACCTGCTGTGCTGTTCCAGCAATAAAGTTTCAACTTTGATCTCCAGCATCTGCAAACCTCACTTTCTCCTCGAAGAGCATGTATGTAGGCACATCAGGGGGGTAGGGAATATTGATCAGTTTTCTGTGATAATGACACAGTTATTTAAGCCAGTGTTTTATTTCTCCTTTATATCATTAATTTTAAATGTGATTTTTAAAAAGGTAATGGTTACAATTTCAGCTAAGTTGCCAAAAACCAAGTTACAGGTCATCTGCTGTAACTCAGACTTTGTTAATGCAAATTCGCAGTAAAGCGTTTTGACAACTTGGGGACACTGTTTCTAAAGCACGTACTTTTAAAACATGTGCTGGCTGTAATGTGATTACATGACTAACATTTTAAACGCTGTTGCTAAAGCGCAATTTTTCTATAATGCAGGATTGCGCAAGAATGCAACCATCGCATTATAGAAGAACTGCCTGTACCACTTGTACTCTGTAGTGTGATAGTTGGTCAATTTTGCAGTGTTCAGAATTATACCAGCAATATCTAAATACAAATCACTCCATTGTATTTTAACATTCACTCAGCTAAAAGTAGCAAATACAATCACAAGAATCAACTCAATCAAATTAACTTCAATTGTTTAATTTAAACTGCATTACTTCATGTGCGATGAGGCAGGTGTCATGAAAATGAAGTTGCATTTAGCCAAGTGAAATGCTCACAAAAACAAGTTCATTTATTATCACATTTACAAGTTTGATGGGCACTGTTCAGCTGCACTTGTCAAACAGTTTTATAGTAGCTATTGCCTACAATTGGTTGGACATATCAGCACATAGGCTAAAGCCTCCAACTACTTTAGGACAGATCCTACAAATCAATGCCCCCCATCAGTTAGTAACCCCCCTCACCTGAGGATACAGAAAAACATAATGTATAAGCCACCATTTGCAGTCAGGAATGAGGTCGATTGGAGAATCTCTGGAAGCAGTTTGTGAATGTAGTAGTCTAACTTCCGCCTTCTAAGAATGGCTGCAATCTGAAAGAAACATGGTAAGATTTCTATTTGTAAAAATGACAGAAATTGAGAACAAGCTGCATTCAATTCCATATCAGATTGCTTTGATGCTTCATTTCGTCATCACAAAATTGCAATTAACATCCATCAAGTTGATAAAGTTTTACTTCCTTGCTATTCTTGCAGCCCAAGCAGATTATTTCAAAACTCTATTTAATTTACTATTTAAATCAACTTGTCTCAGCTTCCAGTATCTTCGCAGGTAGCATGCTCCTGGTTGTGAAAACTCACATCATAAAAAACTTTCCTCACAACCAAATTACAGATTTTTGTTTTTCCAAAAGTAAAACAATCAGATGCCATAGAAAATGTTACTACACAAGGGCATATGACATCGGCAATGATACACTACCTCAGACAGATGACTGGCTGACAGCAGAGAATCAGGATGAACTGGCCATTTTCAGCTTAGCAAACAGTAGCCAGTGGAGTGTCAGAGATCAGAGCAGAGACCCAAACTATTTAGGGTCTCCATTAATGACATGGATAAAGGGATGGCATACTACGGAGGAGTCTCGATTAGCAGAATACCAAATATTCAAATTTCGGATTATCCAAAGAAGATCTCAAGGTCCTGATAGAATTACATCAAACAGGTGTTTCAACACTAATCACGTCTTTTGATTACAATGATTAAAAATGAACTTGGCTTACTGAAATGCTGCCGAGAACAGTCCTGGACATCGATGTGAGCCCAAGCACCATCTCCAAATGACTGACCGCCTGCCCCATCTCTCTCTCCCCATACTTTCCCTGGAATGCTAAGCAGGGGTGTACCCAATCCCCAGATAATCTCTCCACCATTGTCCTGTACAGGACAAAGGTAGGACTTGTCAAAAAGTTGCAGTAAAAAGTGTGCACATCTGCGTGTGTCCGTTATTTTGAGACTCACCCCTGAAAGGCAGCAGCTGTCTTGCCGTTGTTGTCTTGCCCGGCTGCCATGGAGATAGGGTGGAGCTGGTGGCGGACAGGAGTTGATGGGGCCAGACCTGCACGGGGGAGCCGAGGCAGACAGGGGGGGTCCGCACATGGGGCAGGGTAGGAGTGGACGGAGGGGAATGTTTGGATGGGGTGGGGGGGGGGGGGTGGGAGGGCAGACAGGGGAGGAGGCGCGGATGGGGGTGTGGTGCTGGACAGGTGTGGGGGCTGAGGCTTGCACGCGGTGTGCTACTGCCCAGTCTCCTGATCAGGCAGTGGACATAGCAAGCGCTTGCTGTGTCAATCCCATTTGAACTGATTGGTGGGTGGGTCTTCAGCAAAGCTGCAAGTCCCTTACGCACAAGTGTGTGTCTGCTTAGAAACAAACCCTGAGACACAGAGAGAGAGCAAGGCAGGCAGAGTAAGGAAAAAGAAAACTTCAGGTTCCAGAGGAGAGGCATGGAATCAATTAACCGAATAATCAATTATCCAAACGAAATAGTGCCCACCCATCTTGTTTGGATAATCAAGGTTCCTCTGTATTGCAGCCAAATGTGTAGACTATGCACAAATAGGTAGGAATTTTTAAAAAAAGGAAAGCAAGTTATGAGAAGGATACAAAGAGTTTGCAAAGATACATAGATGAGTTAAGTGAGTAGACAGAAGTTTGGCAGATGGAATACAATTAGAAAATGTGAGGGTGGCTACTTCAGTAGCAAAAGCAGAAAAACAAATTATTATTTAAATGTAGACAGACTACAAAATGCTGCAGTACGGAAGGGCTGGGGATCCTTATTTCATAGAATCTCTACAACATGGAATCAGGCCATTTCCACACCAACCCACCAAATAGTAACCCGCCCAGTCCCATTCCCCTACCCTATTACTCTACATTTACCTGACTAATTCACCTAACCTATACATCCCTGAACAGTATGGGCAATTTAGCATGGCCAATTCACCTAATCTGCACATCTTTGGATTGTGGGAGGAAATCGGAGCAGCCAGAGGAAATCCATGCAGACATGGAGAGAACGTGCAAACTCCACACAGACAGTCGTCCGAGGCTGGAATCAAACCCAGATCCCCCGTACTGAGGCAGCAGTGCTAACCACGAAGACACCCCGCAGCCCTTGTACATGAATCACAAAAAGCTAGCATGTAATTATGGGAAATACATCAAACTTTCTTTCAGCCAGCACCTTATGAACCAGCACGCTCCATAAACTGTCAACAACTATACACCAAAGAATCGTGGAAGTTTACTGTATTTACCGTGATTCCCGTAATGTCCAAGTAACCAGTTTAGGGTGTAAGTGAGAAGGTTCTCTGCCAGTAAGTTTTATTTAAGGCAATGTTGGATTAAAGTGATTTATGTTGTAAATAAAGTATAACAGTGATGATCGTATGCTCTACATTACATTTCTATTACTTGGTGTGTGTTTTTATGTCAGTTATGTGGACCCATCAACCAGAACATGTGATCAACTGATACACTCCTGGACCCAGATGTGCCAGTTAATAAAGTGTTTGCTACAATTAGGAAGGGAAATAGAATACTGGACTTTATGGCAAGGATTTAGGAGCACAAAAATAAGGAAACTTTGCCCCAACGGGGCATTAGTGAGACCACATCTAGAATAGAGTGTGCAGTTTTGGTCGTGACTCAAAGACAACCACACTTGCATTAGAAGCAGCTCAGAAAGGATTCACTAAGCTGTTTCCTCGTTTCACGTAACTTCTTTGTGAAGAAATGTCAAACAGATTAGGCCCCTTACTCACTAGAGTCAAGAAAAGTAATCTTATAAAAACATATAATGTTGCATCTTCCATTATGAACCACAATTGGTTTTGCCTAGTCCTTCTTCAAAGTAATTTGCACACATTCCATTAAATAGAGCCAGAGTCAGACAGCACAGAAACAGACACTTCAGTCCAACCATTCCATGCAGAACGTATTCCCAACCTAGAGTCAGAGTTGTACAGCATGGAAACAGGCCCTTCGGTCCAATCCGTCCATGCGAACCAGACATCCCAACCCAATCTAGTCCCATCTGCCAGCACCCGGCCCATATCCCTCCAAACCCTTCCTATTCATATACCCATCCAAATGCCTCTTAAATGTTGCAATTGTACCAGTCTCCACCACATCCTCTGGCAGCTCATTCCATACACGTACCACCCGCTGCATGAAAAGGTTGCCCCTGAGGTCTCTTTTATGTCTTTCCCCTCTCACCCTAAACCTATGCCCTCCAGTTCAGGACTCCCCCACCCCAGGGAAAAGACTTTGTCTACTTACCCTATCCATGCCCCTCAATTTTGTAAACCTCTATCAGGTCACCCCTCAGCCTCCGACACTCCAGGGAAAACAGTCCCAGCCTGTTCAGCCTCTCCCTGTAGCTCAGATCCTCCAACCCTAGCAACATCCTTGTAAATCTGTTCTGAACCCTTTCAAGTTTCACAACATCTTTGCGAAAGGAAGGAGACCAGAATTTCACGCAATATTCCAACAGTGGCCTAACCAATCTTCTGTACAGCCGCAACATGACCTCCCAACTCCTGTACCCAATACTCTGACCAATAAAGGAAAGCATACCAAATGCCTTCTTCACTATCCTATCGACCTGTGACTCCACTTTCATGGAGCTATAAACCTGCACTGCAAGATCTCTTTGTTCAGCAACACTCCCTAGGACCTTACCATTAAGTGTATAAGTCCTACTAAGATTTGCTTTCCCAAAATGCATCACCTCGCATTTATCTGAATTAAACTCCATCTGCCACTTCTCAGCCCACTGGCCCATCTGGCCCAGATCCTGTTGTAATCTGAGGTAACCCTCTTCGCTGTCCACTACACCTCCAATTTTGATGTCATCTGCAAACTTACTAACTGTACCTCTTATGCTCGCATCCAAATCATTTATGTAAATGACAAAAAGTAGGCCCAGCACTGATCCTTGTGGCACTCTACTAGTCACAGGCCTCCAGTCTGAAAAACAACCCTCCACTACCACCCTCTGCCTTCTACCTTTGAGCCGGTTCTGTTTCCAACTGGCTATTTCTCCCTGTATTCCATGAGATCCAACCTTGCTAATCAGTCTCCAATGGGGAACCTTGTCGAACGCATTACTGAAGTCCATATAGATCACATCTACTGCTCTGCCCTCATCAATCCTCTTTGTTACTTCTTCAAAAACCTCAATCAAGTTTGAGAGACTTTATTTCCCACACACAAAGCCATGTTGACTATCCCGAATCAGTCCGTCCTTTTCCAAATACATGTACATCCTGTCCCTCATGATTCCCTCCAACAACTGGCCTACCCACTGAGGTCAGGCTCACCGGTCTATAGTTCCCTGGCTTGTCTTTACCGCCCTTCTTAAATAGTGGCACCACATTTGCCAACCTCCAGATCTTCTGGCACCTCACCTGTGACTATCGATGATACAAATATCTCAGCAAGAGGCCCAGCAATCACTTCTCTACCTTCCCACAGAGTTCTCAGGTACACCTGATTAGGTCCTGGGGATTTATCCACCTTTGTGTTTCAAGACATCCAGCACTTCCTCCTCTGTAATCTGGACATTTTGCAAGATGTCACCACCTATTTCCCTACAGTCTATATCTTCCATATCCTTTTCCACAGTAAATACTGATGCAAAATATTCATTTAGTATCTCCCCCATTTTCTGTGGCTCCACACAAAGGCCACCTTGCTGACCTCTGAGGGGCCCTATTCTCTCCCTAGTTACCCTTTTGTCCTTAATATATTTGTAAAAACCCTTTGGATTCTCCTTAATTCTATCTGCCAAAGCAATCTCATGTCCACGTTTTGCCCTCCTGATTTCCCTCTTAGGTATACTCCTACTTTCTTTATACTCTTCTAAGGATTCACTCGATCTATCCTGTCGAAACCTGACATATGCGTCCTTCTTTTCTCAACCAAACCCTCAATTTCTTTAGTCATCCAGCAGATTCCCTATAACTATCAGCCTTTCCTTTCACCCTGACAGGAATATATTTTCTCTGGATTTTTGTGATCTCATTTCTGAAGGCTTCCCACTTTCCAGCCGTCCCTTTACCTGCGAACATCTGCCTCAAATCAGCCTCCGAAGGTTCTTGCCCAATACCGTCAAAATTGGCCTTTCTCCAATTTAGAACTTCAACTTTTACGTCTGGTCTATCCTTTTCCATCACTATTTTAAAACAAATAGAATTACGATCGCTGGCCCCAAAGTGCTTCCCCACTGACACCTCAGTCACCTGCCCTGCCTTATTTCCCAAGAGTAGGTCAAGTTTTGTACCTTCTCTACTAGGTACATCCACATACTGAATCAGAAAATTGTCTTATACACACTTAAGAAATTCTTCTCCATCTAAACCTTTAACGCTATGGCAGTCCCAGTCTATGTTTGGAAAGTTAAAATCCCCTACCATAACTACCCTATTATTCTTACAGATAGCTGGGATCTCCTTACAAGTTTGTTTCTCAATTTCCCTCTGACTATTGGGAGGTCTATAATACAATCCCAATAAGGTGATCATCCCTTTCTTATTTCTCAGTTCCCTGGATGTATTTCCGGGAATATCCTCCTTCAGCACAGCTGTAATGCTATCCCTTATCAAAAATGCCACTGCCCCTCCTCTCATGCCTCCCTTTCTATCCTTCCTGTAGCATTTGTATCCTGCCAGTCCTGCCCATCCCTGAGCCATGCTTCCGTAATTGCTATGATATCCCAGTCTCATGTTCCTAACCATGTTCTGAGTTCATCTGCCTTCCCTGTTAGGCCCCTTGCATCAAAATAAATGAGGTTAATTTATTAGTCTTACCTTGTCCCTGCCTGCCCCGACTGTTTGACTCACTTCTGTTCTCAGCTGTACCCGTCTCAGATTGATCTCTTTCCTCACTATCTCCCTGGGTCTCACCCCCCCACCTTACTAGTTTAAATCCTCCCAAGCAGTTCTAGCAAATTTCCCTGCCAGTATATTAGTTCCCTTCCAATTTAGGTTCAATTCGTCCTTCTTGTACAGGTCACTTCTACTCCAAAAGAGATTCCAATGATCCAAAAATGTGAATTCTTCTCCCATACACCAGCTCCTCAGCCACGCATTCATCTGCTCTATCCTCCTATTCCTGCCCTCACTAGCTCGTAGCACTGGGAGTAATCCAGATATTACTACTCTCGAGGACCTCCTTTTTAAATTTCTGCCTAACTCTCTGTAACCACCCTTCAGAGTCTCAACTTTTTCCCTCCCAATGTCGTTGGTTCCAATGTGGACAACGACCTCCTGCTGGCCCCTCTCCCCAATGAGAACATTCTGCACCCTCTCTGAGACATCCTTGATCCTGGCACCAGGGAAACAACACATCATTCTGCTTTTTCTTTGCTGGCCACAGAAACGTCTGTCTGTACCTCTGACTACAGAATCCCCTAACACAATTGATCTCTTGGAAGCCGACGTACCCCTCGTTGCATTCGAGCCAGTCTCGATACCAGAAACTTGGCTGTTCGTGCTACGCTCCCCTGAGAATCCATCACCCCCTACATTTTCCAAAGCAGCACACCTGTTTGAAATGGGTATATCCACAAAAGACTCCTGCCCTCGGTGCCGACCTCTCTCACCCTTCCTGGAGTTAACCCATGTGACTGTATCTGAGACTTTCCCCCCTTCCTATAACTGCCATCCATCACATCCTGTTGCTGTTGCAAATTCCTCATCGCTATCTGTCTCCCCAACCGATCCACTTGATCTGATAAGATTCGCATCCAACAGCATTTATGGCAGATATAATCCGCAGTAACACTTAAACTCTCTTTAAACTCCCACATCTGACAAGAAGTACATATCACTGCAAAGGCCATTTTTGCTCCTTCACAATCTACAGACCCAGAAAATAACACTGTGTTATTCCTCTACAAACACTGCCCCAGGTTAAATTAATAGCTATGGCTTATATTTTAAGTTTAATCAAGAAACTTATCTCCAAAAACATACAATCAAAAAAGAATCCACTATACTCACGGTTGCTCCAGGCCCATATCCCACCAAACCTTTCCTATTATGTCCTTGCCCAAATGTCTTTTATATGCTGTAATTGTACCCACATCCACCAGTTCCTCAGGACGTATATTCCACATGCGAACCACCCCCTGTGTAAAAATATTGCCTCTCCCCCTTGGCTTTTCTAAAAATCTTTCTCATCTCACCTTAAAAATGTGACCCCTAGTCTTAAAATCCCTCATCCTACCACTAACTCTATCTATACCTCTCATTATTTAAAAACTTCTGTAAGGTTACCTCTCAACTTCCTACGGTCCAGTGAAAAAAATCCCAGCCTGTCTAGTCTTTATTTATAACTCAAACCTTCCATACCTGGCAATATCCTGGTAAATCTCTTCTGAAACCTCTCCATCTTAGTAATACCCTTTCTATAACTCTCCCACACGAGCACATGGAAGGCACCAAAGCATGAACCATAAGCGTTAATGTGTCTTTTCCTTAAATTAAGGATGTCCCCATTATTACTATAATTTCTGCATTTAACTCTGACCAGGCATTAAGTTAGTCCCATATGCTACAGTTCTCCCATATTCTTTGGCATTTCTTTTTCATTTTTTATTAATTTCATTTAAATAATACCAGTCACATCCTCAGGCCACTAAAAGCACTTCATAGTTGTTACAACACAGTGTTGAACCTAGTGATTGGTTAAATTTGAATTGTTGTCAAAATAGCAAGCAACTCAGGTATCCATTCCACAGCCAAATGTTATATATTTTCAATTTTCCAGTACACTCTGACTGTTCTTGTAAGCTTTCAGTAGACAGGCAGGAGGCTAGAAGAACACAGCAAGCCAGACAGCATCAGGAGGTGCAGAAGTCAACATTTCAGGTGCAACACTTCTTCATGACTGGGGGTGGGTGTACGAGGAGCTGAAGATAAAGGGGTGAGGCAGAGGCAGGATGGTGAACTGGGGATAGGTGAAGACAGGTAGAGGGTAAGACCTGGTTGGTCAATGGGAGGAATGAATCCGGTTGGTGCAGGGTGGAGTGGAAGGGAGGCGGAGGGGTTGGCAAGAGAGTCGGAGGATGGGACGGGAGGTTATTTAAAACTGGAGAACTCAATGTTGAATCCTCCAGTCTGTAGGCTGCCCAGGTGGAAGATGAGGTGTTGTTCCTCCAAATTGTGGTTTGGATCATTGTGGCAATGGAGGCAGCCAAGGATGGTCAGAACAGCAGTCACTCTCTCAAAGGTACTGCACATACCTTCAACTTCATAACATCTCCCCCTTAAGAGAAAAATGAGCCATCATAAAGAAAAGATGGCTTTTTTTTCTAATTCATAATCTCATTGCAATGAATACATAGGTCATGAATCTAAGTTCACATTAATTTCTGCACACATATATAACATTGGTATCCATTCAAACTTATTGATACTTTTTCCTTTAAATACGTAATAACACATCTGCTATCACATTCTTACAATGCACAACATGCACATTTTGTAAAGTTTGTAACATAAGACTCCAACGAAATCTCCAACTTCGGCCCTGTCAATTTTTCTTTAATTAATTTCTGAGGCCCTCTCACTTCATGTTTGAATATTAACTCAAAGGGAGTAAACAGAGCAGATGTGTTTGGGGCATCTTTAATGGAAAACAATACGAATGGGATACCTTTCCAATACCAATCCTGACAGTATGTCCTTAACATGGTCTTCAGGGTCTGATGCCACCTTTCCAAAGCTTCTTGGGATTCAGGATGGTACGCACTTGGTTTAAAGCGATGTATACTTAAGATATCCATGACTTCCGTAAACAGCTTAACTGTAAAATTAGACCCTTGGTCTGACTGAATCTCTCTTGGTAGCCCACATCAAGAATGTGTATCGGTTATAAGTAGGCAGGGAAAGAGTTAAATTCTGAGTTTTGTGAAACAAGAAGTTCAGCTGAGCATGGCTCAAATCAGATAAGAACTTGAAGTGAACAATGAGGTGCTGAGGCAAGGGTAGTGGGTTAACAAGGTGGAAAAACATTCATTATGTAAAGCCATTTAACAAGATGATGAAGCATTCAGTATGTAAAGTCAGTTAACAAGGTGAAAAGTATTCATTATGTGAAGCCAGTTAAGAAGGTTAAGAACATTCATTGTGTAACAGCAGATGGCTTAATCTCTACTATTGACACTCACTGATTGTAACGGTCACCCAATCAATATGTACGTCACCTCATCTGGATGCTCCTCCTTGCAAATGTCTATAAAATTCATTAAGAAACTGCTGTTCAAGAGAAGACTGAGAACCCATGTCTCTGTGCACATGGGTGATCATTCTCTCTCCCTCCAGGGCCTGGAATAAAGATGAAGGAGGTAAAATTATACTGCGTCTCTGAGCGTTTTGCTTCAACTGAGGCAGGAATGGGACAACAATACTGTGAAGAAAGCTACTAACTTCTCTATCACCCTTTTTGCCTTAATATTCCATAATGGAACTGCCTCCAGAAATCTGGCACACACATCCATTATGGTTACCAAGTAGTGGTTCCCACTTTTACTTTTAGGGAGGAGACCGACACAATCAATCATGGCCCACGTGAAAGGTTCTTCGAATGCAGAAATTGGCAAAGGTCTTGGTTTTATTACTGCTTGTGGCGTACCTACCATTTGGCATGTATGTTATGTACAGCAAAATTAAACCACATCCTTGTTCAATCTAGGCCAAAGTGCTTTTGGACTTAACTTGAGTCTTCCTCACACTTAGGTGACCTCCTACTGGTAATTCATGTGCTACCCAGAATACCTCCTCTCTGTAGGCTACCAGCAACACAATCTGGTGCACTTCTGCCCATTTCTCCTCTGCACTAACCTGCCATCGTCTCCATTTTTGTTTTAGGATTCTATCTTTAAGATAAAAACCCTCAGGAATACATTCGGATTCCTTTTCTGAGCATGCATCAATATATATACATCTTTTATTGTCTCATCTTTCTGTTGTAAGTCCATTAGCCTTTCAGGACGAAACACTTCTGCTTGACTCTGTGCCTGTTCAGATTTTTTTCTGCACCATTAAATCAAACATGGTGTCTGTTAACTGAACCTCAACTCCTTCATCTTTCTCTTTAATTTTTACTTCTTACTGTGACTTACGATAATGGGATCTTGGTACTACACAATCTGGAAAAATTCCAGGGTATTTTTCTTTCAACTCCTCAGTTCCCTGGTCTTCCTTTGGCTTCTCCACAACAAGAGGTGTCATCCCACCTTGGATCCTGCTCAATCGTTCCCAAGAACAAACTATATTCCTGGAACTGACACTCTTGTCAATCATTCCCACTGTTACTTCCCCAGTCTAGAGTTGGCACTCCAAACTGATCTTAAATAGGTGATGCTATAAATTTCTGTCCATCTATCCCACAAATTACCACTCTCTTGGGTCACAGGTCAGAAGGAGCGCAAATATGTTCATTTCTTACTGTTAGAGACTGATTATAGAACATAGAACATTACAGCGCAGTACAGGCCCTTCGGCCCTCCATGTTGCGCCGACCTGTCATACCAATCTGAAGGAGAAAGTGAGGACTGCAGATGCCAATCTGAAGCCTATCTAACCTATACTATTCCATGTACGTCCATATGCTTGTCCAATGACGACTTAAACGTACTTAAAGTTGGCGAATCTACTACCGTTGCAGGCAAAGCATTCCATACCCTTACTACTCTGAGTAAAGAAACTACCTCTGACATCTGTCCTATATCTAATCACCCCTCAATTTAAAGCTATGGCCCCTCGTGCTCACCGTCACTACTTGGAAAAAGGTTCTCCCTGTCCACCCTATCTAACCCTCTGATTATCTTACATGTCTCTATTGAATCACCTCTCAACCTCCTTCTCTCTAATGAAAACAGCCTCAAGTCCCTCAGTCTTTCCTTGTAAGACCTTCCCTCCATACCAGGCAACATTCTAGTAAATCTCCTTTGCAATCTTTCCAAAGCTTCCACATCCTTCTTATAATGTGGTGACCAGAACTGTACACAATACTCGAAGTGCAGCCGCACCAGAGTTTTGTACAGCTGCAGCATACCCTCATGGTTCCGGAACTCTAGCCCTTTATTAATAAAAGCTAAAACACTGTATGCCTTCTTAACAACCCGGTCAACCTGGGTGGCAGCTTTCAAGGATCTATGTAACTGGACACCAAGATCTCTCTGCTCATCGACACTACCAAGAATCTTACCATTAGCCCAATACTTTGCATTCCAGTTACTCCAACCAAAGTGAATCACCTCACATTTGTCCGCATTAAACTCCATTTGCCACTTCTCAGCCCAGCTCTGCAGCTTATCTATGTCTCTCTGTAACCTACAACATCTTTCATCACTATACACAACTCCATCGACCTTAGTGTCGTCTGCAAATTTACTAACCCACCCTTCTACGCCCTCATCCAGGTAGTTTATAAAAATGACGAACAGCAGTGGACCCAACACCGACCCTTGCGGTACACCATTAATAACTGGACTCCAGGATGAACATTTCCCATCAACCACCACCCTGTCTTCTTTCAGCAATCCAATTACTGATCCAAACTGCTATATCTCCCACAATCCCATTCCTCCACATTTTGTACAATAGCCTACTGTGGGGAACCTTATCAAACACCTTGCAGAAATCCACATACACCACATCAACCGGTTTACTCTCATCTACCTGTTTGGTCACCTTCTCAAAGGATTAGATTAGATCCCATATCTCTCAAAACTATAACTTCTTTCTCTTCTTCCCCCTGTTCTTTCTGAGTAAACTTTATCCACAGAGGCAGAGTCTTTATAGAGATCAGGCACTAACTCAATACCCAGCCTCTGCCAGGCTGCACACTTTCCTGTAGCTCCAAGACTTTCTTGGGATTTCCTTCACAACTTTCACTAATTCCACTTGCTTTGCCTCTTATACCACATCTTTTCCCACACTGCCTTTCTTTAATGACCAGCACTGTGACTTTATGTGTCCCACGTTTCCACAATGGAAACACCCGAGGCCTTTCACCTCCTTTTCACCCTCTTGGGCTTCCTTTTTAACCTGTGGTGAACTATTTTGCCTATTACTAGTGTGCTTTAATCTTTGGTTTGTAGTGCAGGATCTCTCCTTCTCCCAATTTCACAAGGTGAAATTCTTGCCAAAGATAAAATTTACTAATGCATTGTCATCTACCATCTCTGTTGCTCTTCTCACTTCTTGAGCTTTCTGTTCATCCACATGGGTTCTTATCATCCCTGGAAGTGAATTGTTAAACTCCTTCAGCAGAATAACCTATCTCAGAGCCTCATATGTTTTATCTATTTTTAAGGCCCTCACTCATCTATCAAAATCATTATGTTGAATTCTTTTGAACTCAACATAAGTCTGATCTGATTCCTTCTTTATGTTTCTGGACCACTGTCTACATGTTTCTGGTACCAATTCATAAGCACTCAAAGTACCCTGTTCGATAGCTGCACAATCTCTCGATCCTTCATCTGAAAGCAGTGCAAATACCTCACTAGCTCTACCTACCATCTTAGCCCGAACCAGCTTTACCCACATGTTCTCTGACCACTCCATCTGCCTCGCCAATATTTCAAATGAAATAAAAGCAGGCGTTGACATCTTTCTCATCAAAACGTGGCTGTGTTTTAGCATATTTGAATACATCATTATCATCTCTCTTCATCTCCATCCTGTTAACTTGACTTTCCTGACTAATTTGCAACTTTTGAAGTTCAAATTCTCTCTCCGTTGCTCTTCCTTCTCTCTCTCTTTGCTCAGCTAAGAACCTTTTTTCTTTTCTCTCTCTTGCTCTTTTCCTTTCTTTATCTTCTAACTCCATTTGCCTCAATTGCAATTTAAGTTTTTCTAACTCTACTGCACTTGTCTGTTTCGCTGATACACACACCTAAAGTGTTAACTAACACCGTTACAATTTCAGCTAGGTAAAAACAATGACTGCAGATGCTGGAAACCAGATTCTGGATTAGTGGTGCAAGAAGAGCACAGTGGTTCAGGCAGCATTCGAGAAGCAGTAAAATCGACGTTTCAGGCAAAAGCCCTTCATCAGGAATCGAGGCAAGGTGCCTGAAGGGTGGCGAGATAAGCTAGAGGAGGGTGGGGGTGGGGAGAAAGTAGCATAGAGTACAATAGGTGAGTGGGCGAGGGGATGAAGGTGATAGGTCAGGGAAGAGGGTGGAGTGGATAGGTGGAAAAGGAGATAGGCAGGTAGGACAAGTCATGGGGACAGTGCTGAGCTGGAAGTTTGGAACTGGGGTGAGGTGGGGGAAGGGGAAATGAGGAAACTGTTGAAGTCCACATTAATGCCCTGGTGTTGAATGTTCCGAGGCTGAAGATGAGGCGTTCTTCCTCCAGGCGTCTGGTGGTGAGAGAGCAGCGGTGAAGGAGGCCCAGGACCTCCATGTCCTCGGCAGAGTGGGAGGGGGAGTTAAAATGTTGGGCCACAGGATGGTGTGGTTGATTGGTGCGGGTGTCCCGGAGATGTTCCCTAAAGCGCTCTGCTAGGAGGCATCCAGTCTCCCCAATGTACAGGAGACCGCATCGGGAGCAACGGATATAATAATTGATATTAGTGGATGTACAGGTAAAACTTTGATGGATGTGGAAGGCTCCTTTAGGGCCTTGGATGGAGGTGAGGGAGGTGGTGTGGGTGCATGTTTTGCAATTCCTGCGGTGGCAGGGGAAGGTGCCAGGATGGGAGGGTGGGTTGTAGGGGGGAGGCGTGGACCTGACCAGGTAGTCACAGAGGGAACGGTCTTTGCGGAAGGCGGAAAGGGGCGGGGAGGGAAATATATCCCTGGTGGTGGGGTCTTTTTGGAGGTGGCGGAAATGTCGGCGGATGATTTGGTTTATGCGAAGGTTGGTAGGGTGGAAGGTGAGCACCGGGGCGTTCTGTCCTTGTTACGGTTGGAGGGGTGGGGTCTGAGGGCTGAGGTGCGGGATGTGGACGAGATGCGTTGGAAGGCATCTTTAACCACATGGGAAGGAAAATTGTGGCCTCTAAAGAAGGAGGCCATCTGGTGTGTTCTGTGGTAGAACTGGTCCTCCTGGGAGCAGATACGGTGGAGGCGGAGGAATTGGGAATACGGGATGGCATTTTTGCAAGAGGTAGGGTGGGAAGAGGTATAATCCAGGTAGCTGTGGGAGTCGGTGGGTTTGTAAGAAATGTCAGTGTCAAGTCGGTCGTCATTAATGGAGATGGAGAGGTCCAGGAAGGGGAGGGAGGTGTCAGAGATGGTCCAAGTAAATTTACGGTCAGGGTGGAATGTGTTGGTGAAGTTGATGAATTGCTCAACCTCCTCGCGGGAGCACGAGGTAGCGCCAATGCAGTCATCAATGTAGCGGAGGAAGAGGTGGGGAGTGGTGCCGGTGTAATTACGGAAGATCGACTGTTCTATGTAGCCAACAAAGAGACAGGCATAGCTGGGACCCATACGTGTGCCCATGGCTACCCCTTTGTTCTGGAGGAAGTGGGAAGATTCGAAGGAGAAATTGTTAAGGGTGAGGACAAGTTCGGCCAAACGAATGAGAGTGTCAGTGGAAGGGTACTGTTGGGGATGTCGGGAGAGGAAAAAATGGAGGGCTTGGAGGCCCTGGTCATGGCGGATGGAGGTGTAGAGGGATTGGATATCCATGGTGAAGATGAGGCGTTGGGGGCCGGGGAAACGGAAGTCTTAGAGGAGGTGGAAGGTGTGGGTGGTGTCTCGAATGTATGTGGGAAGTTACCATTACAATTTCAGCTTTCCTTTTGTCCCTTGTTAAACCCAATTCTAACCTGTTTGCTCATTCTAAAAGTATGACTTTTCTGTCTTTTTCAACTTTCTTGGCAACATTTGGAATCATCTTCAAATCCCAGAACCTCCTTAGCAATCTTAAGAGCCATTTCTCTCACTTTTAACTTAACCAACAACAAATAACTGAAATTAAACAAATTATCTCACCTACATTTTATTTAAAGATTGAAGACACTAATCTGCAATGCTGGGATCTTTCATACCCCAATCTGTACAAATCTATCCAAATCTCAAACTGGACCTGTCTAAACCAGCCCAAATTAACAAATTCATGACAGCATTTGTCAATGCATTATTAACATTATCCTTAGCACAATATGAACTGAATGGTAATTCTCCCAGTTGGAATTTCAAAACTTCAACCCAATCAAGAAAGGCAAAACCTTGAATAGAAGAACAGATATTCAAATATTTGGTTGAGGTAATGCTTTCCGGTAGCTGTCATGCGTAGCCTCAGCATTACCATAGAAAGGCAAGCACCACAGGTGCATGCATTCACCAGTGTATCCAAATTCTCCGGCAAGCTACACAGCATCCTGCCATGGAAATAAATTGCTGTTCTTTCATCATCATTAGATTATGATCTTGGAAAGCTCTACCTAACAGGAAGCAGCTTCACCACACATGGGGTGCAGTAGCATAAGAAGGGATCTCACCACCAGGTTAAGAAAACTAAGGATGAACAGCAAAAACAACTTTGGTAACACAATACCTACATCCAAAAAACAAATGAAAAGCTTAGCCAATACAAGAAAATAGATTGAATATGAGAGTACATAATACAAGGAGAACATCCAGGTGAAACATAATGATTTGAGTTCCATAAATATCACTTCAAAATAATCTGTGCTCTTCATTACTAAATAATGAATATCAGATACAACATTTCATTATGGATTAAACAACGTTTTTGTTAAACAAAAATACCTGTCTGCTTGACCGTCATTAATAGTAAATCACAAATGAAGATTTGAATACAAAAATAAAAGTGGACTGTATTTGAAAGAGCACTCTTAATGCTGAAATATGAAGCAATAACCATATTGCAATGTGCATATGAAATCAAAACATTACAATTATTAGATTAGATTAGATTAAATTACATACAGTGTGGAAACAGGCCCTTCGGCCCAACAAGTCCACACCGCCCCGCTGAAGCGCAACCCACCCATACCTCTACATTTACCCCTTACCTAACACTACGGGCAATTTAGCATGGCCAATTCACCTGACCTGCACATCTTTGGACTGTGGGAGGAAACCGGAGCACCCGGAGGAAACCCACGCAGACACGGGGAGAACGTGCAAACTCCACACAGTCAGTCGCCTGAGGCGGGAATTGAACCCGGGTCTCTGGCGCTGTGAGGCAGCAGTGCTAACCACTGTGCCACTGTGCCGCCCAAGGACTATCCCGGATATAATCTCTTCTGGAAGATCTCAGGCAGAAGATACAAAAGTTTGAAAATGCATACTAACAGATTTAAGAATAGCTTCTTCTCCGCTGTTCGTAGAATCATAGAATCCCTACAGTATGGAAGCAAGCCATTCTACCTATCAAGTCCACACCAACCCTCTGAAAAGCATCCTACCCAGGTACACCTCTCGACTTTATCCCTGTAACCCTGCATTTCCCATGGCTAATCCACCTAGCCCGCACATCTTTGGACTATTATCAGACTTATGAATGGATCTCTCTTATATCAGAGTTGATCTTTCTCTTCACCTTCTCTCTCTCTCAGTGTAACACTATAATTTGAGATAAAAGAAAAACAAAATAAAAAGACGCTGGAATCCAACGTAGACATGCAGGAGGCTGGAAGAACACAGCAATCAGGCAGCATAAAGATGTGGAGAAGTCAACATTTTGGGTGTAACCCTTTGTCAGGTCTGGGGGTGGGTGTAAGGAGAGTTGCTGATAAATGGGGGGGGGGGCGGTGGTGAGAGAGGGTTTTGCGTGGGGAGAGGCAGGTGGTGAAGTAGGCATGGATGAACACAGGTAGAGGGTACGACCTGGTTGGTCAATAGGAGTAGTGAATCCAGTTGGCAGCTGGAAGGGTCAATGAGAGGAATGGAAGGGAGGGGCAGTACTGGAAAGGGAGTCAGGGGATGGGAAGGGAGGTTATTTGAAATTAGAAAACTTAATGTTAAGACCTCTCCACTTCCATCACCAGTGACAGTCTCCAGATGGACATTTACTCTAAGCCCACAGACTCCCATAACTATCTAGACTTCACTTCCTCCCACCTAGCATCCTACAAGAGCTTCATCACATTTTCCCAATTCCTCTGCCTCTACCGCATTTGCTCGGACGAGGAGACATTCCACTCCCAAGCATCCAAGATGTCCACTTATTTTGAACAATGTGCTTTCCCTGTCATCTACACATCTACACAGCCCTCTGCCACAAAACCTCCATTCTCCACTCCACTGCTCAAACCTCCACCCTTCCAAATGCAATAAAAACAAGATCAACCTTGTCTCCACCTACCACCCCACCAGTCTCTACATCATGAAACACTTTTGCCAATTCCAATTAGACCCCACCACCAAGAACATCTTCCCCTCCCCACCACTCTCTGCCTTCCGCAAGGACCATTCCCTTCGTCAATTCTTGATTCATGCCACTGTCTCCACCAACCCCCAGGTACCTTCCCCTGGCAGCACACTGCACCCCTCATCTCCATCCAGGACCCCAAACAGTCCTTCCACATGGGACAGAGGTTTACCTGCCTCTCCTCAAACCTAGTTTACTGTATCCAGGTGTTCTCTACATCAGTGAGACCAAACGTAAACTCAGGGCACGTTTCGCCAAGCATCTCAGGTGTGCCCCCAGGGGCCAACCTGACCTGCCAGTCACAGCCCATTTCAATTCCCCTTCTCACTCCCTTTCTGACATGACCATCCTCGGCCTCTTCTATTGCGACAGCGGATCAGACCGCCAACTGGAGGAACAAAACCTTATCTTCCACCTCAGCAGCCCACAGTCCAGAGGACTTAACATTGAGTTCTCCAATTTCAAACAATCTCCCGTCCCATCCCCCAACTTCCTTTTCAGCCCCATCCCCTCCCTTCCATTCCTCTAACTGACCTTTCCTTCCAGCTAAGGACCGATTCATTCTTTCCAACCAACTGTGTTCATCTATGCCTGCCTCACCACCCCACCCCTCTCCCCAACCCCCTTTATCTGCAGCTCCCCTTACACCCACCCCCAGTCTTGAGGAAATGTTACACCCAAGACATTGACTTCTCCACCTCCTGATGCTGCCTGACTTTTGCTGTGTTCTTCCAGCCTCCTGCTTACCTATCCAGTATCACGATAATTCTGCATTCTAGTCTTATATAAAGGTATGATTTGTCTGGTTAGCATACAGAACAAAAAACTTTTCACTGGATCTCAGTACATGCGATAATAATAAATTAAATCAAATATAAATAAAGTGTTGCAGTTATTTAAAAGGCTGTTGCTAATAGTCAAAACAAAACAGTTCAGTACAGTACATTTTCCAGCATCCAAAATCCTTATTTAATTACTACACACTTTACATTCATTTAACACAATAAAATTTCATAAAATAGTATAAATCAAATTTTATTTACGCCTGCAAATGCTAGCTTTGAACTAAGATTTCAAAGAAATAATGAACATCTCCACCGAAATGTAGAATACTGCATATATGGGAACGAGATTATATTGGCTAATCATAGAGGAGACAGTACAGTACTAATTAAAGGTCATTTGTATTCTAACAACCAATTCATTCAATGTTTTTGAGTATTGCACGTTTCACATGAGGCCTTCAAAGGAAAAATTGGCAATTATTTAAGTGAAAAAAATGCCAGGCAACAAGGAAAAGACAACTTGTGGGGCTAATTGAGTTGGTCTTACGGAGAGCTGGTACAGAGATAAGGGCTGAATGGCCTCCTTCCATGCTGTAACTATTTCATGACTCTCAGGGAGATAGTTCTATAGGTAGCGATAAAAAGGTAAAAAGAAAAGAAAAACTTTTTTTAAAAATTCATTCATGGGATGAGGGTATCACTGGATTGATATGCATTTATTGTTTTAAACTCAGTGTCTTCCTTCCCTTTTTAATGACAACCCAGCTTGTGTTATAGCTTCATTGGGGAGCTGGGCGAGTTTAAGAACTAGTATGCTGTGTAAAGATTTCCTCTGGTAGCCCTCCCCAGTCTCAACAATCTGTTTCCTTTTGGAGCGACCAGGCCTCCCCCAACCCTGCGCCCCGCTTTCTTACAACGTACGGCCGTACTCACGATGTACAGGGGCGCATAAATTTTCAGCGACTCTTGGAATGCTCCGACAGTGACTTGAAAGGCGGACATGGTGCAGGAAGTGCTCCATGTGTGACCAATCTCATAGCAGCCGTGCGGGATACTCTTGCTGAAGGCAGCCATAATGATGACGGGAGCGCCAGTGCCACGGCGAGCGGGGCAAAGGTCAACGCCGCTGGCGGGGGTTACTCCCGGTCAAAGGCAGGGGGAGCGTTGAGACCGTTGGCTGAGTAACTGGAGATGTTCGTGGCGAATGGTTATGTTTCAGACGAGGGGAAACAGTGAGAATTCCTCAGGCATCCTGACAGAACCAATGGCTTGCTTGATTTTATTCGCAGAGACAAATTCAAAAATCGAAGCTATTGTGAACTGTGAGAAGGACGGTGTTCAACCTCGAGCTATTTGGCTGATTAAATGGGTGATCTTCAGAAAGTTGAAATTCGAATTCGGACAAGTGCGGAGTGGTTCGTTTTTTTGGAGAAACAAAATAAAATAGAGGATAAAGTTCAAATAGAGGGTGCAGAAGCAGAAGGACCCAAGGACTATAATGTGGCCAAATCGTTGAAAGTAGCCTTGCAATTTGAAAAAATAGTTCATAATGCATATATGATGTTGGTCTTTTAAAAGAGATTCTAAATTAGAGTGGTGCTGGAAAAGCACAGCAGTTCAAGCAGCATCCGAGGAGCGGCAAAATCGACGTTTCGGGCAAAAGCCCTTTATCAGGAATACAGCTGTTTTTGCTGCTCCTCGATTTTGCTGCTCCTCGGATGCTGCCTGAACTGCTGTGCCTTTCCAGCACCACTCTAATCTAGAATCTGGTTTCCAGCATCTGCAGTCATTGTTTTTACCTTTTAAAAGAGAGCCATTGAGTACAAAGGAAATTACTTTCTGTTAAACCTGTGTAAAGAGTAGTTTGTGGCTTCAACTTTACTGTGTTCAGTTCTGGGCACTACACTTTAGGGAAGCTTGGTGCAGAAAGTATTCATAAGAATGGTTCCAAGAATTAGGAACTTCAGCTAAATGGAAAAGTTGGAGACCCTGATGCTGTTCTCCTTGGAGAAGATTTAAGATGAAATTTGATACAATTATTAATAATCATACAGGGTTTGAACAGAGTAGATAGAGAGGAGTTCCCAATAGTGGAAAGGCAGAGGAAACCAGTTTAAGGAAACTGCCAAAAAAAGGGACATGAAGAAAAATGTTTTTAACATAGAATGTACTATGTGAGAGTATAGCAGAGACAAACATAATTGAGGCCTTCAAAGGAAAAATTGGATAATTATTTGAGTGAAAAAAAAAATGCCAGGCAGCAAGAGAAAGACAACTTGTGGGGCTACTTGAGTTGGTCTTACAGAGAGCTGGTACAGAGATCAGGGCTGAATGGCCTCTTTCCATGATGTAACCATTCTATGACTCTCAGGAGATACTTCTATAGGTAGTGATAAAAAGATAAAGAAAAGAAAAACTTTTTAAAAATTCATTCATGGGATGAGGGTATCACTGGATTGACCTGCATTTATTGCCCATTTTAATTGCCCAGAGGGCAGTTAAGAGTTGACCATATTGCTATGGGTCTGTGGGCCAGACCAGGTAAGGATGGCAGTTTCCTTCCCTCAAGGATATTAGTGAACCAAATTGAATTTTCCTGACAATGGCCATCATTAGACTTAGTTCAAGGTTTTTAATTCCACCATCTGCCATGGCAGGATTTGAATCTGGATCCCCAGAACATTATCTGGGTCTCTAAATCAACAGTCCAGCGATAATACCACAAGGTCATCACCTTTGCTATGATTTTACAATATGTAATTTAAACACTTTTATACTCTAACCCCAACTGTATTAATCCAGGCATATTATTAAACATGCCTGAATTTTTGGATGTGAAAATATTGTTAAGTTGTCGGGAACTCAGCCTCACTTAGGAGCATAGTCTGACACATGGGATCCCAAAATATACAGTAGGAATGAAATGGAAATCTGAAAAATGCATTGATCACATCTGAAAGTTGGTATGCTGTCAACTCACTTTTCCTTTCAAAATGCATACTTTATTCATAAAATTTGTCAAAGTATATTACATAAGAGTTCATAAAATTTATCATTACACAAAGTGTAATTTAGTTTAATTTAGTCAAATGCAGTACGTTACACTCTGAAGTGCCTCACTTCAATTACAATAATAAGTCAGATTTACAATATACATTTCATATCAAATATTCCCAAGTGCATACAGGTGGGGGTTTTACACAGTTTCCAATTCTTTACAATGACAGAAGCATCTTAGACTGTGGAATATTCCCAATGAATCTAGGGTTAGCTATCCTAAGATTTTGTGCATCGCTCAATATATGTTTGCATTTCTGAACGTTGGTATATGTCATTCAACAACACTCAAACATTGGCAGTGAAATAACTCCACAAAGGTTGCTAGGGCTTTTCTTATTGGAGCAAAGAAGGATGAGAGGTGATTTGATAGAAGTGCACAAGATGTTGAGAGTGGATAGCCAGAGACTTTTTCTCATGATGGCAGTGTCTATCACAAGGGGCATGATTTTAAGGTAATAGGAGAAAGGTTTTGAGGAGATGTCAGAGGTAGGTTCTTTACTCAGAGGGTGGTGGGTGTGTGGAATGCACTGCCAGCAGTGGTAGTAGAGTCAGATACATTAGAGACATTTAAGCGACTCTTGGATAGGCACATGGAACTTAGTACAATGTAGGGTATGTAGGTTAGTCTGATCTTAGAGTAGGATAGAAGGCTGGTCCAACATCGAGGGCAGAAGGGCCTGTCCTGTACTGTTCTATGTTTCATTGAACTTTGGCAAAAGCTGGTTCCACAATCACTGACACAGCTGCGCCAGTACTGACCTCCATTACAATTGGTAACCATTTACCAAGATGTTTATTTTGATTGGTTCTGCTTTGGATTCTGCTAAGCAATTTAATTGTTCCAAACCAGCTGTGGGTGGATTTTCCAGGGTGTGTAGTCACTACGATACTGGGTTATGAGTTCTCTTGCTCAACTCAGACCTCGTGAGTCTGTTTTGTCATCTCAGGTCCACCTACTGATACCAATTACAATGGCCTGCCAGCCTGGATCCTCGAGAAAGTTTTAACCATTTGGCCGAGGCTTGGCTTTATTTGAGGTTTTGCTGTGGGCTGACTTAGAGTTTCTCTGTTCAGGATATGTTATGGCTATTTGAATTCTCTTTTTGTCAGAAGACAGTATGTAAATTCAAACTTCTTTGAAGAATCCTCAACTTGTGGCACTGAGATCTTTCTGTGGGTTTCAGCTCAAACACTTTGAGAGGGGTTTCAGAGAAAGAAAAAGAAGCAAATACTATTTCCCCCATGCAAGTTCTCTTTGAATACCAATATTTATTTCACCCACAAACTGTGTCACGATATCTCTCTTTGAAAGTGTTGCACCTTCAGTGTGTCCATTCAGAGCTTGTGATTTGCAAATGCCATTTAGACTGTATCTTTGCAGAGAGCTTTTTCCAAAAAGTCCAAGATGTATATGTCCAGTCACTGATATTTAGATTTATATTTTGGATAACATACTTCATAACAACTCAGTTTCTGTTTACAAATGCTGCTGAACCTGCTGAATGGTTCCTGCATTTCAGGTTATATTTCAAATACTTTCCAACTTGATATATTCTTTCATTGTTGATGTCAAAATGCTGATCTCCTTCCTTCATCAGCAGCACTTCATGGAGAAGGCATGCCCTATTATTTTAGGGCAACTAAGGATAAGCAACAGCTTTGTCAGCACCATCTATTTTCCATTGCCAAGTCAAATACAATGCTTGAACTTCTCAGTTCCAGCTGACAGTGCAAATGCCAGAAAAGTATAGAACAATTATATTGAGAAAGGACATTAAAAAGGGAAAATATATTGTAAAATAGAGAGAGGGAGAATTGAGGAAAACAACAGAGATTGATACAAATCAACAGTGAAGTTGTATATTAGAAAGATTGAGACATACAGATTTTGGAGAAAAGTGCATGTCTGACAATATAGATAATTAAACAACATTGAGAAATCAAATGGAATTAAACAGAAGCATCAGCATTTTAGGGGAGATGGTGACACAGTGGAAATGTAGTTGGACAAATAAACCTGGGATAAAACTGTGGACATGTGTTCAACTGTCACTATGTTAGCTTGTGGGATTAGAATTCAGTTAATACAATGTGAATTTGAAAGTTAGTCACCACTAATATTGACCGTAAAGCCATCTTTAAATATTGTACAAATTCATCTGATCACGATTGTCCCTTGGGGAATGCCATGAAGCACTTCTGAAACTATGTTAAACTGGACTCCAATATTCCTGGGACCTTCACAAAATTTAAAGATTTACTCAAAGACCCAATTTTCCTAACTGATGAACTCAGGTTAACTCAGCATCTGCACTTAATAAGAAACTGTCATTTTTTTAACAAATAAATCAATTTGAACCACTGACAAATAAGACTATGAATTGTCAACTTATAAAATTAGTAACTGAACCTCTAACCCTCTCCTTAAACCTCTACACATACGTAAGACAAATAAACAAATGTAGATGTTTGTGGAGATAATATACTAAGGAAATGCAGTTCAGTAGAAATACAGTACAAGATTTGATGAGGCATTCCTTCTACTTTCCAAGTGCTAATGCCCTCTTGAGCATCTTAGACTTTCCAATTTCTTTCAGTTCTTTACCACAGACATGGAACAATTGACAGTAATTGTTCAGTATTTCAGTCTTAGGTTAGTGGCATCAGCTTATAGCAAACATTGGGAGAGAATTTCGGCATTCAAGAGGGCATTGGATGATTATTTGAAAAGAAGTAATTTGCAAGGGTATGGGGAAAAGCAGGAGATTAGCACTACATAGTGACTAAGATGGTGCAGACGTGATGAGTCAAAAGGCTTCCTCTGCACCACAACTCATTTTGATCCTGCAAAAGTTATCTACTAGTTATTGCTTCTGCACCTATATTGTTTACACACTTTCTACTCATCCTGTCGAGGAGCCAAGCAGAGGATTGTTGTCATGCTGATGACTCCTGGCCTCTTTAATTGATCCTGATTTCACAAATCAATTAACAATCTGTCTTTGATTGAAGCTTGCTTTGCACGTGCGTGTGCACACACATACACATAGTGCTGTGCTGTATTAGACATCTTCCCTCATTGAACTTTATAGAAGCATAAACAGCATTCACGATGTGTTCCAGTAAATTGTAAGTGCAACAACTCCTTCCACAGTGCTTGATTTAAAGTAGTCTGTTTCCTATTTTCATCCACAACCTAAAAGAAAGAACATTTTTTAAAAATGCCACAACAAGGAAGCATATGTAAGGTATCGACAGGATAGGTCGAGTGAATCCTTAGAAGAGTATAAAGGAAGTAGGAGTATACTAAAGAGGGAAATCAGGAGGGCAAAACGGAGACATGAGATACTTTTGGCAAATAGAATTAAGGAGAATCCAAAGGGTTTTTACAAATACATTAAGGATAAAAAGGTAACGAGGGAGAGAATAGGGCCCCTTAAACATCAAAGCTGAAACTTTATTGCTGGAACAGCACAGCAGGTCAGGCAGCATCTAGGGAACAGAAGATTCGACGTTTCGGGCACATGCCCTTCTTCAGGAATGAGCAGAGAGTGTTCAGCAGGAGAAGGTAAAAGGTAGGGAGGAGGGACTTGGAGGAGGGGCGTTGGAAATGTGATAGGTGGAAAGAGGTCAAGGTGAGGGTGATAGGTCGGAGTAGGGTGGAGGCGGAGAGGTCAAGAAGAAGACTGCAGGTCAGGAAGGCGGTGCCGGGCTGGAGGGATCCGGCTGAGACAAGGTGGGGGGAGGGGGGATGAAGAAACTGGTGAAGTCCAAGTTCATCCCCTGTGGTTGGAGGGTTCCCAGTCGGAAGATAAGACGCTCCTCCTCCGACCGTCGCGTTGTTGTGGTTTGGCGGTGGATGAGTCCAATGACCTGCATATCCTCGGTGGAGTGGGAGGGGGAGTTGAAATGCTGTGCTACAGGGTGATTGGGTTGGTTCGTCCGGGTGGCCCAGAGGTGGCCAGAAGATTGGAGGCTAGCAAATGTGGTTCCCTTGTTCAAGAAGGGGAGTAGGGATAACCCTAGTAATTATAGGCCGGTGAGTCTCACTTCTGTTGTGGGCAAAATCTTAGAGAGGATTGTAAGGGATAGGATTTATGAACATCTGGATAGGAATAATGTGATCAAGGATAGTCAGCATGGTTTTGTGAAGGGCAGGTCGTGCCTCACAAACCTTATTGAATTCTTTGAGAAGGTGACTAAGGAGGTGGACGAGAGGAAAGCAGTAGATGTGGTGTATATGGATTTTAGTAAGGCGTTTGATAAGGTTCCCCATGGTAGACTACTGCAAAAAATACGGAGGTATGGCATTGAGGGTGAGTTGGAGGTTTGGATTAGGAGTTGGCTGGCTGGAAGAAGACAGAGGGTAGTAGTTGATGGCAAAGGTTCATCTTGGAGTGCCGTCACTAGTGGTGTTCCGCAAGGATCTGTTTTGGGACCATTGCTGTTTGTCATTTTTATAAATGACCTGGAGGAGGGGTTAGAAGGTTGGGTGAGCAAGTTTGCGGATGATACGAAAGTGGGAGGAGTTGTAGACAGTGAGGAAGGATGTGGCAGGTTACAGCGGGATATAGATAAGCTGCAGAACTGGGCAGAAAGGTGGCAAATGGAGTTCAATATAGCTAAGTGTGAGGTGATTCACTTTGGTAAGAGTAATAAAAAGATGGGGTACTGGGCTAACGGTCGGATACTTGATAGTGTGGATGAGCAGAGGGATCTTGGTGTCCATGTACACAAATCTTTGAAAGTTGCCACCCAGGTAAATAGTGCGGTGAAGAAGGCATATGGCGTACTGGCTTTTATTGGTAGAGGAATTGAGTTCCGGAGTACTGAGGTCATGTTGCAGTTGTATAAGACTCTGGTGCGGCCGTATCTGGAGTATTGTGTACAGTTTTGGTCGCCATACTATAGGAAGGATGTGGAGGCACTGGAACGGGTGCAGAGGAGGTATACCAGGATGTTGCCTGGTATGGTAGAAAGATCGTATGAGGAAAGGCTGAGGCACTTGGGGTTGTTTTCATTGGAGAAAAGGAGGTTTAGGGGTGACTTGATAGAGGTGTATAAGATGATTAGGGGTTTAGATAGGGTTGACAGTGAGAATCTTTTTCCACGTATGGAGTCAGCTATTACAAGGGGGCATAGCTTTAAATTCAGGGGAGGTAGGTATAGGACAGATGTTAGGGGTAGGTTCTTTACTCAGCGAGTCGTGAGTTCATGGAATGCCCTGCCAGTAGCAGTGGTGGACTCTCCCTCATTATGGGCATTTAAGCGGGCATTGGATAGGCATATGGAGGATAGTGGGCTAGTGTAGGTTAGGTGGGCTTGGATCGGCGCAACATCGAGGGCCGAAGGGCCTGTACTGCGCTGTATTCTTCTATGTTCTATGTTCTATCGATTGTCACAGGTGAGGTGCCGGAAAACGTGGTGCCACTGTTTAAGAAAGATGGTAAGGACAAGCCAGGGAACTATAGATCGGTGAGCCTGACCTCGGTGGTGGGCAAGTTGTTGGAGGGAATCCTGAGGGACAGGATGTACATATATTTGGAAAGGAGAAAGTGAGGACTGCAGATGCTGGAGATCAGAGCTGAAAAATGTGTTGCTAGGAAAGCACAGCAGGTCAGGCAGCATCCAAGGAGCAGCAGAATCGACGTTTCGGGCATAAGACCTTCTTCAGGAATGAGGAGAGTGTGCCAAGCAGGCTAAGATAAAAGGTAGGGAGGAGGGACTTGGGGGAGGGGCATTGGGAATGCAATAGGTAGAAGGAGGTTAAGGTGAGGGTGATAGGCCAAAGAGGGGTTGGGGGGAAGAGGTCAGGAAGAAGAATGCAGGTCAAGAAGGCGGTGCTGAGTCCGAGGGTTGGGACTGAGAAAAGGTGGGGGGGAGGGGAAATGAGGAAGGTGGAGAAATCTGCATTCATCCCTTGTGGTTGGAGGGTTCCTAAGCGGAAAATGAGGCGCTCTTCCCCCAGGCATCGTGTTGCCATGGTCTGGTGATGGAGGAGGCCAAGGACCTGCATGTCCTTGGCGGAGTGGGAGGGGGAGTTAAAATGTTCAGCCACAGGGTGGTTGGGTTGGTTGGTGCGGGTGTCCCAGAGGTGTTCTCTGAAACGTTCCGCAAGTAGGCGGCCTGTCTCCCCAATGTATAGGAGGTCACATCAGGTGCAGCGGATGCAGTAAATGATGTGTGTGGAGGTGCAGGTGAATTTGTGATGGATATGGAAGGATCCCTTGGGGCCTTGGAGGGAAGTGAGGGGGAAGGTGTGGGCGATCTTTACATTGCTGAGGCCAAACAGCAGCTCGCGGATACCTCCACCTACTGCCCCCTTGACCATGACCACACCTCCCACCACCAAACCATCATGTCCCAGACCATCCATAACCTCATCACCTCAGGGGATCTCCCATCCACCGCCTCCAACCTCATAGTCCCACAACCCCGCACTGCCCGTTTCTATCTCCTGCCTAAAATCCACAAACCTGACTGCCCCGGCCGATCCATTGTCTCAGCCTGTTCCTGCCCCACCGAACTCATCTCTGCATACCTTGACATGGTCCTGTCCCCCTTAGTCCAAGAACTCCCCACCTATGTTCGGGACACCACCCACACCCTCCACCTCCTCCATGATTTTCGCTTCCCCGGCCCCCAACTCCTTACCTTCACCATGGACATCCAGTCCCTATATACCTCCATCCCCCATCACGAAGGCCTCAAAGCCCTCTGCTTCTTCCTTTCCCGCCGACCCAACCAGTACCCTTCCACTGACACCCTCCTTCGACTGACTGAACTGGTCCTCACTCTGAACATCTTCTCTTTCCAATCCTCCCACTTCCTCCAAACCAAAGGAGCAGCCATGGGCACCTGCATGGGCCCCAGCCATGCCTGCCTCTTCGTCGGATATGTGAAACAGTCCATCTTCTGCAGCTACACTGGCACCACCCCCCACCTTTTCCTCAGCTACATCGATGACTGTATCGGCGCTGCCTCGTGCTCCCATGAGGAGGTTGAACAGTTCATCCACTTTACTAACACCTTCCACCCCGAACTCAAATTTACCTGGACCGTCTCAGATTCCTCCCTCCCCTTCCTAGACCTCTCCATTTCTAACACGGAAGACCGACTCAACACGGATGTTTATTATAAACCGACTGACTCCCACAGCTACCTAGATTACACCTCCTCCCACCCTGCCCCCTGTAAAAACGCCATCCCATATTCCCAATTCCTTCACCTCTGCCGCATCTGCTACCATGGGGACCAATTCCAATACCAAACAACCCAGATGACCTCCTTCTTCAAAGACCGCAATTTCCCCTAGAATGTGGTTGACGATGCTATCCACCACATCTCCTCCACTTCCCACTCCTCTGCCCTTGAACCCCGCCCCTCCAATCGCCACCAGTACAGAACCCCACTGGTCCTCACCTACCATCCCACCAACCTCAGATACATCGCATCATCCTTCGTCATTTCCGCCACGTCCAAACAGACCCCACCACCAAGGATACATTTCCTCCCCTCCCCTATCAGCGTTCCGGAAAGACCACTCCCTCCGCGACTCCCTCGTCAGGTCCACACCCCCCACCAACCCAACCTCCACTCCCGGCACCTTCCCCTGCAACTGCAAGAGATGCAAAACTTGCGCCCACACCCCCCCCCCCCCCCAACTTCAAGATCAAGGTATGCAGAGATAAGTTCGGTGGGGCAGGAGCAGGCTGAGACAATGGGTCGGACGGGGCAGTCAGATTTGTGGATTTTAGGCAGGAGGTAGAAACGGGCAGTGCGGGGTTGTGGGACTATGAGGTTGGAGGCGGTGGATGGGAGATCCCCTGAGGTGATGAGGTTATGGATGGTCTGGGACATGATGGTTTGGTGGTGGGAGGTGGGGTCATGGTCAAGGGGGCAGTAGGAGGAGGTATCCGCGAGCTGCTGTTTGGCCTCAGCAATGTAAAGATCGCCCACACCTTCCCCCTCACTTCCCTCCAAGGCCCCAAGGGATCCTTCCATATCCATCACAAATTCACCTGCACCTCCACACACATCATTTACTCCATCCGCTGCACCTGATGTGACCTCCTATACATTGGGGAGACAGGCCGCCTACTTGCGGAACGTTTCAGAGAACACCTCTGGGACACCCGCACCAACCAACCCAACCGCCCCGTGGCTGAACATTTTAACTCCCCCTCCCACTCCGCCAAAGATATGCAGGTCCTTGGCCTCCTCCATCGCCAAACCATGGCAACACGACGCCTGGAGGAAGAGCGCCTCATCTTTGCTTAGGAACCCTCCAACCACAAGGGATGAATGCAGATTTCTCCACCTTCCTCATTTCCCCTCCCCCCACATTTTCTCAGTCCCAACCCTCAGACTCAGCACCGCCTTCTTGACCTGCAATCTTTTTCCTGACCTCTCCGCCCCCAACCCCCCTCTGGCCTATCACCCTCGCCTTAACGTCCTTCCACCTATCGCATTCCCAATGCCCCTCCCCAAAGTTCCTCCTCCCTACCTTTTATCTTAGCCTGCTTGGCACAACTCTCCTCATTCCTGAAGAAGGTCTTATGCCCGAAATATCGATTCTCCTTCTCCTTTGATGCTGCCTGACCTGCTGCGCTTTTCCAGCAACACATTTTTCAGCATATATTTGGAAAGGCAAGGACTGATTAGGGATAGTCAGCATGCTTTGTGCATGGGAAATCATGTCTCACAAACTTCATTGAGTTTTTTGAAGAAATAACAAAGAGGATTGATGAGGGCAGAACAGTAGTTGTGATCTGTATGGACTTCAGTAAGGCATTCGACAAGGTTCCCCTTGGGAGACTGATTAGTAAGGTTAGATCTCATGGAATACAGGGAGAACTCGCCATTTGGATACAGAATTGGCTCAAAGGTAGAAGACAGAGGGTGGTGGTGGAGGGTGGTTTTCAGACTGGAGGCCTGTGACCAGTGGAGTGCCACAAGGATCAGTGCTGTGTCCTCTACTTTTTGTCATTTACATAAGTGATTTGGATGCGAGCATAAGAGGTACAGTTAGTAAGTTTGCAGATGACACCAAAATTGGAGGTGTAGTGGACAGCAAAGAGGGTTACCTCAGATTACAACAGGATCTTGATCAGATGAGCCAATGGGCTGAGGAGTGGCAGATCGAGTTTAATTCAGATAAATGCGAGGTGCTGCATTTTGGAAAGCAAATCTTAGCAGGACTCAGGACATTGGTGAGGCCACTGTTGGAATATTGCGTGCAATTCTGGTCTCCTTCCTATCGGAAAGATGGTGTCAAACTTGAAAGGGTTCAGAAAAGATTTACAAGGATGTTGCCAGGGTTGGAGGATTTGAGTTGCAGGGAGAGGCTGAACAGGCTGGGGCTGTTTTCCCTGGAGCGTCGGCGGCTGAGGGGTGACCTTATATTGAGGTTTACAAAATTATGCAGGGCATGGATAGGGTAAATAGGCAAAGTCTTTTCCCTGGGGTCGGGGAGTCTAGAACTAGGTTTAGGGTTTAGGGTGAGAGGGGAAAGATATAAAAGACACCTAAGGGGCAACATTTTCACGCAGAGGGTGGTACGTGTATGTAATGAGCTGCCAGAGGATGTGGTGGAGGCTGGTACAATTGCAACATTTAAGAGGCATTTGGATCGGTATATGAATAGGAAGGGTTTGGAGGGATATGGCCCGGGTGCAGGCAGGTGGGACTAGATTGGGTTGGGATATCTGGTCGGCATGGACGGGTTGGACCGAAGGGTCTGTTTCCATGCTGTACATCTCTATGACTCTATGACTCTAAGTAATATAATTTGAGAGTGATCCAAATATAGAAAGACTTGAAAATTAAATTAAACTAGAGTATGAGAGTAAAAGTGGTACTCGTTGAAATGCAGAAGAGACATTATGAGAAATGTGCAAATGAAATGAAGGAGAAAAATATGCAAGGTATCACAAAATAAACTTTGAGAAATCTATGTTACTGAGTTAGGGAATGCACAATTTTGTATATTACAGAAATTATTTTTTGCATCAAAAATGAAGAAAATGTTTCGAATGAGAGAGATAACAGTCCTATTTTGAAATGGAAACTTAGATATATAATAAACATTTCCCCAATATATTATTTGATTCCCTCATCACATTTTTTTTCTGCTGGCATTTCTTCCCTGCATAGGTTCCAAATTTATAATGTTGGAAAAGACATATTGTTATATTTTTGTTCCTTTGTTTTAGATTGTGGATCAAAATGGGAAAAGGAGTGCTTTAAATCAATGATTGAGGAAGATGTAACAGCACTTTTAAAAACCAGTTAATTCATTCTGAGTTGTATTTACATGATTACTTTGTTCAAACAGTGGAAGGAAAATGGATAATATGTCACAGCTTTGTGGGTGTGTGCCTAATAAGCTTTGCCCAGAGATGGATTGTTAATTGGTTTATGCAGCAGGACCTGTTGTGCAGGCCAGAATTCACCATCATGACAAAAACTCTCTGGCTTCTGGACTGGTTAACAAATAACAGATGAACAATACGGGTGTAGATTGAACAATTAGTGTGCCAATTGCTCTCTGCAGTAAAAAACTGAAACAACTCAGGAAGATTAAGAAGCTTGGAAATCGGAAGAACTTGGGAAGCAAAAGGGACAGCTTATCTAATCCTGTGGACCGGTACTATTGAACTATGTTTCCCCAGTAATATTTTTCTCGACCCCATAATATCCATTTTTGCTTGCCTGTAAGGTTTAAGGAGGGGATTAAGAGTTTCACCTCATAGAGCCATATGTTGATAATTCACAGTTTTGTTTGCTTGTGGCTAAAATTCATTCCTTTGTCATAAATAGTAGTTTCTTGTTAAGCACAGATACCTGGTCAGTATTTTCTATTAAGCTGAGTTCATTAGATAGGAAGACTGGTTCTTCGGGTAATTTGATTAAAGCTTTAAATTTTGTAATGACCCCAGGAGTGGTGGGGAGTCAAGTATCAATGCAGTTTCCAAAGTGGATTGTGGCAATGAACTTTATCCATGTAAATTTCTCATGTGTCACTACAATGTGCTATGGTGCCTCAATTTCCTTTGATCCATCTCTTTGCCAGTGGCGAGTCTTGCTATTAAATATCCTCTTACCATTGATCTTCTCGCCAACATGGCCAAAAATTGGCATCACTGTTCTGGAAGCTGAATGTATCTGTTGGTATTAGAAATAAAGTTCTGCTTTCTCCAGGTCTCCATCCATTCTGATTTTCAAACTTGCTTTAAGCACCAGTTCTGGTTCAGCTCAACAGAGTTACTGCCAGATTTCCCAGCCCATAGCAATCAATTAACTATCTGAAAGAACTCGTTCAGCACTGCCAGCTTACCAATTCTATTCTAATGAAGAGCAGCCAAGAAAATAGTTTGACCTGCCACTGACCCTATCAGGTCAGCAGCTGAGTCTCCACCCACCACCAGACCAATGTGCACATAGCCCAGAATTCAGCCCTAACGTTGCTACATTATGTGAGCAAAACATTTTTTGAATAATGTTAAAATCTCTCTTTTGCCTTTTGAGATTTCTAACATTTTGAGTTGAAGTATTAATGGTTTCAAACCTATATATATATATATATATATATATACAATTGATGTGAAGCGGTCTGGCAACCCAACAAGCGTGTTGCAGAGTAACACAGAAATGAGACAAAAAGCGCTAATTAGAGTCATAGAGATATACAGCATGGAAACAGACCCTTTGGTCCAACCCGTCCATGCCGCCCAGATATCCCAATCCAATCTAGTCCCACCTGCCAGTACCTGGCCCATATCCCTCCAAACCCTTCTGATTCATATACCAATCCATATGCCTTTTAAATGTTGCAATTGTACTAGCCTCCACCACTTCCTCTGGCAGCTCATTCCATAGGCGTACAACCCTCTGAGTGAAAAGGTTGCCCCTTAGGTCTCTTTTGTATCTTTCCCCTCTCACCCTAAACCTATGCCCTCTAGTTCTAGACTCCCCCATCACAGAGAAAAAACTTTATCTATTTATGCTATCCATGTCCCTAATGATTTTATAAACCTCTATATGGTCACCCCTCAGCCTCCGATGCTCAGGGAAAACAGCCCCAGCCTGTTCAACCTCTCCCTATTGCTCAAATCCTCCAACCCTGGCCACATCCTTGTAAATCTTTTCTGAACCCTTTCAAGTTTCACAACATCTTTCTGATAGGAAGGAGACCAGAATTGCACGCAATATTCCAACAGTGGCCTAACCAATGACATGTATAGCCGCAACATGACCTCCCAACTCCTGTACTCAATACTCTGACCAATAAAGAAAAGCATATCAAACGCCTTCATCACTATCCTATCTATCTGCGATTCCACTTTCAAGGAGCTATGAACCTGCACTCCAAGGTCCCTTTGTTTAGCAACACTCCCTAGGACCTTACCATTAAGTGTATAAGTCCTGCTAAGATTTGCTTTACCAAAATGCAGCATCTCACGTTTATCTAAATTAAACTCAATCTGCCACTCCTCAGCCCATTGGCCCATCTGGTCAAGATCCTGTTGTAATCTGAGGTAACCTTCTTTGCTGTCCACTACACCTCCAATTTTGGTGTCATCAGCAGACTTACTAACTATACTTCTTCTGCTCACATCCAAATCATTTATATAAATTATGAAAAGTAGTGGAGCCAGCACCGATCCTTATGGCACTCCACTGGATACAGGCCTCCAGTCTGATAAACAACCCTTCACCACCACCCTCTGTCTTCTACCTTTGAGCCAGTTCTATATCCAAATGGCTAGTTATCCCTGTATTCCATGAGATCTAATCTTGCTCACCAGTCTCCCATGGGGAACCTTGTCGAAAGCCTTACTGAAATCCATACAGATCACATCTACCGCTCTGCCCTTACGGATCCTCTTTGTTACTTCTTCAAAAAACTCAATCAAGTTTGTGAGACATGATTTCCCATGCGTAAAGCCATGTTGACTATCCCTAATCAGTCCTTGCCTTTCCAAATACATGTACATCCTATCCCTCAGGATTCCCTCCAATAACCACCAACATCAGGCTCACTGGTCTATAGTTCCCTGGCTTATCCTTACCACCTTTCTTAAACAGTGGCACTACGTTAGCCAACCTCTAGTCTTCCGGCACCTCACCTGTGACTATCGATGATATAAATATCTCAGTAAGAGACCTAGCAATCACTTTGCTAGCTTCCCACAGAGTTCTAGTGTACACCTGATCAGGCCCTGGGGATTTATCCACTTTTATGCGTCTCAAGACATCCAGCACTTCCTCCTCTGTAACATGGATGTTCTTCAAGATATCACCATCTATTTCCCCACATTCTGCATCTTCCATGTCCTTTTCCACAGTAAATACTGATGCAAAATACTCATTTAGTATCTGCCCCATCTCCTGCGGCTCCACACGAAGGCCGCCTTGCTGATCTTTGAGGGGCCTTATTCTCTCCCTAGCTACTCTTTTGTCCTTAATGTATTTGTAAAAACCCTTTGGATTCTCCTTAATTCTATTTGCCAAAGCAATCTCATATCCCCCTTTTGCCCTCCTGATTTCTCTCTTAAGCATACTCCTACTGCCTTTATACTCTTCTAAGGATTCACTCGATCTATCCTGTCTGTATCTGACAGAAGCTTCCTTCTTTTTCTTAACCAAACCCTCAATTTCTTTAGTCATCCAGCATTCCTTGTACCTACCAGCCTTTCCTTTCACCCTAACAGGAATATACTGTCTCTGGACTCTCGTTATCTCATTCCTGAAGGCTTCCCATTTTCCGGCCATCCCTTTACTTGCGAATATCTGCCCCCAGTCAGCTTTTGAAAGTTCTTGCCTAATACCGTCAAAGTTGGCTTTCCTCCAATTTAGAATTTCAACTTTTAGATCTTGTCTATCTTTTTCCATTGCTATTTTAAAACTAATAGAATTATGGTCACTGGCCCCAAAGTATTCCCCCACTGACACCTCAGTCACCTGCTCTGCCTTATTTCCCAAGAGTAGGTCAACGTTTGCACCTTCTCTAGTAGGTACATCCACATATGAATCAGAAAATTTTCCTGTACTCAGTTAACAAATTCCTCTCCATCTGAACCCTTAACACTATGGCAGTCCAGTCTATGTTTGGAAAGTTAAAATCCCCGACCATAACTACCCTATTATTCTTACAGATAACTGAGATCTCCTTACAAATTTCTTTCTCAATTTCCTGCTGACTATTAGGGGGTCTATAATACAATCCAAATAAGGTGATCATCCCTTTCTTATTTCTCAGTTCCACCCAAATAACTTTCCTAGATGTATTTCCGGGAATATCCTCCCTCTGTACAGCTGTAATACTATCCCTTATCAAAAACGGCACTCGCTCTCCTCTCTTCCTTTCTATCCTTCCTGTAGCATTTGTATCCTGGAACATTAAGCTGCCAGTCCTGTCCATCCCTTAGCCATATTTTTGTAATTGCTATAATATCCCAGTCCCATGTTCCTAACCATGCCCTGCGTTCATCTGCCTTCCCTGTTAGGCCTTTTGCATTTAAATAAATGCAGTTTAATTCATCAATCCTACCTTTTTCTCTACTTTGTCCCTGCCTGCCCTGACTGACTCGCCTTTGTTCTCAACTGTACCAGCTCAGATTGAAATCTATCCTCACTATCTCCCTGGATCCTACTAGCTCATAGCACCGGGAGTAATCCAGATATTACTACTCTTGAGGACCTCCTTTTTAAATTCCTGCCTAACTTTCTGTAATCTCCCTTCAGAATCTCAAACTTTTCCCTTCCTATGTCGTTGGTTCCAATGTGTACAATGACCTCCTGCTGACCCCTCTCCCCCTTGAGAACCTTCTGAACCCTCTCTGTGACATCCTTGAATCTGGCATCAGGGAAGCAACACACCATTCTGATTTTTCGCTGCTGGCCACAGAAATGTCTGTCTGTACCTCGGACTAGAGAGTCCCCTAACACAATCGCTCGCTTGGAATCCGACGTACCTCTCATTACATTAGAGCCAATCTCAATACCAGAAACTTGGCTGTTTGTGTTATGTTCCCCTGAGAATCCATCACCCCCTACATTTTCCACAATAACGTACTTGCTTGAAACGGGGATAGCCACAGAAGACTCCTGCATTACCTGCCTACCTCGCTTATCTTTCCTGGATTTAACCTATCTATGTGACTGTATCTGCAACTTTTCCCCCTTCCTATAACTGACATCCATCACATCCCCTTGCTCTTGTAAATTCCTCATTGCCTCTAACTGTCTTTCCAACCGATCCATTCGATCTGATAGGAATTCGCAACAAATGGCATTTATTGCAGATATAATCCTCAGTAACCCGTAAACTCTTGCTAAATGCCCACATCCAACAAGAAGAGCATATCACTGTACTAAGGGCCATATTTACTTCTTTCAATCCACAGACCCAGAAAATAGCACTGTTTTATTCCTCTACAAAACACTGCTCCAGGTTGAATTAGTACTTATGGCTTATATTTTAAGTTTAATCAAGAGATATAGCTCAATAAAACATGCAGAGTTATTTTAAGGCCACGCTTACAATTCACTTATCTGCTTCTGTGCTGTGACCTCTCCCAGATAGGTTCCTCCAAGATCAGTTGTAAATTTCACTTTTTTAATTTTCCCAGTCACACTCTGATGTCCAGCGGTACATTAATTCAACAGCAAAGGCAGTAACTGCTAACTCTGTCGGTTAGCAATGTGGATTTCTTTCTCTCTCTCTCTCCTGCGCTGACTTCATCATGTGCTTCCTTTGACCGTTCTTACTCCTTTTAAAAGTGCTGTTGTTTTGACTTTTTTTTCTCCAAAGTTCCAAAACAATGCAACAGCATATAAAACAGTAAATGCTGCTCCTGGAATTTGAGGAAATCATCTCCAACACCTAAAATACCTCAAAAAAGGAGCAGCTGTTACAGCCACAAATTTTTCCCGTCCTCTGTCTTGGATTACCCAGAATCCTAATTGATCGATCTTTGAAAATTTCCAGTGGTTATGTTGTGGGAGCAGGAAAAGATAACGCAACTGAGGGTGCTTTGCTTACTATCAGTTAAGTAAAAGAGAATCAATAAGAAAAATTGAAGGAGGATTGTGTTGTTGATCATGTTAAAGGTTTCCAGAATGTCAAAGACAATAGTAACATCAACCTGTGATCATCTGGTGTCTGGTAGTCTTAAAAGATTTGAAGACATATCACAGAATCATTCTTCTTGAGACCTCTACCTGAAGACAGACAAAATAAACTTCATCATAGGTAGGTCAAGGAGACCAATCTCAAATCCACTCCTGGAGAAACAGGAGCTGAACCCTATACTATTGACACTAATCTGATCTGTACCAACAGCCCAGTCAACTAAGCTAACCAGCTGGCCAAGGAATTCAAGTTGTGACAACTTCATGTACTTCAACATGCATGTTGTAACCTAGCACTCGTGAAAGTAAAGGCTCCGAAATTTTTCCATTGCATAACTGATCAAGATTCTCTTCCACACATACCTCCTGCCATTGGTGTATATTGGCAGATTTGCAAGTTAGGTGAAGGAGCCTTGGATGACAAGAGAAGAGGAGCTTCTCTTCAAGAGAAAGAAGGAAGCTTACTTAAGTTTGAGGAAGCCAGGATTGGCACAGTTTTAGAGGATTACAGGGTAGATAGGAAAGAACTCAAAAATGGACTGAGGAGAGCAAGGAGAGGGCACGAAAAACCCTTGGTGGGAAGGATTAGAGAAAACCCAAATGTGTTCTACACTTGCATGAGGAATAAGAGAATGATCAGACAGAGCTTAGGGCCGATCAGAGATAGTGGAGGGAACTTGTGCCTGGAGTCTGTAAAGGTAGGGGTGACTCTAAATGAGTGTTTTGCTTCAGATTTACTAGAGAGAGGGATTTTGTTGATTGTGAGAACACTGTGGACCAGGTTAATAGGCTTGAACAGATTGATATTAAGACAGTGGATGTGCTAGAAATTATGGGAAGCAACAAGATGGCTAAGTCCCCAGGGCCAGACCAGATGTATCTAAGGTTACTGTGGGAAGCAAGGAATGAGATTGCTGAACCTCTGGTGATGATCTTTGCATCCTCACTCTCCACGGGAGTGGTACTGAATGATTGGAGGAAGGCAAATGTTGTTCCTCTGTTCAAGAAAGGGAACAGGGAAATCCCTGGGAATTACAGACCAGTCAGTCTTATGTCTGTGCTGAGCAAGGTACTAGAAGTTCTTCTGAGAGATAGGATTTACGACTATTTGGAAAAACATAGTTTAATTAAAGATAGTCAGCATGGCTTTGTGAGGGCAGGTCATTCCTCACAAGCCTTATTGAGTTCTTTGAGGATATGACAAGACAAGTTGACGAAGATCAAGCAATAGATGTGGTGTATATGGATTTCAGTTAGGAATTTGACACGGTTCCCCACGGTAGGCTCATGCAGAATAATAGGAGGTATGAGATACAGGAAAATTTGGCTGTCTGGGTACAGAATTGGTTGGCCAAAAGAAGACAGCGAGTGGTTATGAATGCAAAATATTCTGCCTGGAGGTTGTTAATCAGTGGTATCCTGCAGGAATCTGTTCTTGGACCTCTGCTTTTTGTAGTTTTTATAAATAACTTGGATAAAGAAGTGGAAGAGTGGGTTAGTAAGTTTGCTGATGATACAAAGATCGGTGTGTTGTAGATAGTGTCGAGGGCTGTTGCAGGTTTCAACAAGACATTGATAGGATGCAGAGCTGGCAGATGGAGTTCAACATAGATAAATGTGAAGTGATTCATTTTGGAAGGTCGAATTTGAATGCTGAATACAGGATTAAAGACAGGATTCTTGGTAGTATGGAGGAACAGCAAGGTCTTGGGGTCCATGTACATAGATGCCTCAAAGTTGCCACCCAAGTTGAAAGGGTTGTTAAGAAGGCGTATGGTGTTTTGGCTTTCATTAACAGGGAAATCCCCAGGACCTGATCAGGTGTACCCGAGAACTCTGTGGGAAGCTAGAGAAATGTTTGCTGGGCCTCTTGCTGAGATATTTGTTTCTTTCATAGTCACAGGTGAGGTGCCAAAAGACTGGAGATTGGCTAACGTGGTGCCACTGTTTAAGAAGGGTGGGAAAGATAAGCCATGGAACTATAGACCGGTGAGCCTGACCTCTGTGGTGGGCAAATTGTTGGAGGGAATCCTGAGGGACAGGATGTACATGTATTTTGGAAAGGCAAGGACTGATTAGGGATAGTAAACATGGTTTTGTGCATGGGAAATCATGTCTCATGAGTTTTTTGAGGAAGTAACAAAGAAGATTGATGAGGGCAGAGCAGTAGATGTGATCTATATGGACTTCAGTAAGGCACTCGACAAGGTTCCCCATGGGAGACTGATTAGCAAGGTTAGATTTCACTGAATACAGGGATAACTAACCATTTGGATACAGAACTGGCTCAAAGGTAGAAGACAGAGGGTGGAGGTGGAGGGTTGTTTTTCAGACTGGAGTCCTGTGCCCAGTCGAGTGCCACAAGGATCGGTGCTGGGTCATCTACTTTTGTCAATTACATAAATGATTTGGATGCGAGCATAAGAGGTACAGTTAGTAAGTTTGTAGATTACATCAAAATTGGAGGTGTAATGGACAGCAAAGAGGGTTGCCTCAGATTACAACAGGATCTGGACCAGATGGGCCAATGGGCTGAGGAGTGGCAGATGGAGTTTAATTCAGATAAATGCGAGGTGTTGCATTTTGGCAAAGCAAATCTTAGCAGGACTTATAAACTTAATGGTAAGGTCCTAGGGAGTGTTGCTGAACAAAGAGACCTTGGACTACAGGTTCATAGCTCCTTGAAAGTGGAGTCGTAGGTAGATAGGATAGTGAAGAAGGCGTTTGATATACTTTCCTTTATTGGTCAGAGTATTGAGTACAGGAGTTGGGAGGTCATGTTGCGGCTGTACAGGACATTGGTTAGGCCACTGTTGGAATATTGCATGCAATTCTGGTCTCCTTCCTATCGGAAAGATGTTGTGAAACTCTAAAGGGTTCAGAAAAGACTTACAAGGATGTTGCCAGGGTTGGAGGATTTGAGCTATAGGGAGAGGCTGAACAGGCTGGGGCAGTTTACCCTGGACCGTCGGAGACTGAGGGGTGACCTTATAGAGGTTTACAAAATTATGAGGGGCATGGATAGGGTAAACAGGCAAAGTCTTTTCCCCGGGGTCAGGGAGTCCAAAGCTAGAGAGCATAGGTTTAGGGTGAGAGGGGAAAGATATAAAAGAGACCTACAGGGCAACTGTTTCACGCAGAGGGTGGTACATGTATAGAATGAGCTGCCAGAGGATGTGGTGGAGGCTGGTACAATGGCAACTTTTAAGCGGCATTTGGATGGGTATATGATTGGAAGGGTTTGGAGGTTTACGGGGCCGGGTCCTGGCAAATGGGACTAGATTGGGTTGGGATATCTGGTTGGTATGGACGGGTTGGACTGAAGGGTCTGTTTCCATGCTGTACGTCTCTATGACTCTATGAGGTGTGTAGGTTTGGTTGATCTTAGATAAAGATAAATGCTCAGCACAACCATGTGGGCTGAATGGCCTGTACTGTGCTTTACTGTCCTATGTTCTTTGTTCTGGTATTCAACTTGTATGACTCATTCTGAATGGACCTTCCTTGGCCACAAAGTTGTCGAGTGGGAAGATGAGCTTTGAGGGTAATCTTGCAATAATATAAAGACAGACAGCAAGACTTTCTTTAAATGCATTAAAAAAGAGAGAAGCCAAAGTGAACATTGGTCACGAAGAGAATGAAGCTGGGGAGACATAATGGGAAACCAGGAAATGGCAGAGAAGTTGCATTAGTACTTTGCACCAGTCTCCACAGTAGAAGACATTAATAGTATTCCAAAATTACTAAATTATTAAGGGGCAAAAGGAGGCAAGGAAATACAAACACTAATTATCATGAGAGGAAAAAGTGCTTGTGAAACTAATAGGACTAAAGACACATAGGTCCCCTGGACCTGATGGGATGCATCCTAGTATTTTGAAGGGAATAGCTACAAAGATAGTGGATAGACTAGTAATAATCTTACAGAAATCTTTAGACTCTGTAGAAGTCCCAGGAGATTGGAAAACTCCCAATGTAACACCTTTATTTGAAAGGAAGAAGACAAAAATCAGGTGGCAATAGGTCAGTTAGCAAAACATCTGTTATTGAGCAAATGTTAGCCTATTATAAATAATGTAATAGCAGAGCATTCAGAAATACATAATATGATCAGGCAGAGTCAACATGAAATGAAATCATATGTGATAAATTTATTAGTATTATTTGAGGAAATAACAATTTTTATAGATAAATGGGAATCAATACATTTGGACTTTTAAAAAGCATTTGATATAGGACCACACAATCGGCCACTTAATACAATAAGAACCCATGGTGTCGGAGGTAATATATTAGCATGGCTAGAGGATTGGCTAACTAATAAAAGATGGAAAGTTGGGATAAGGTGGGCATTTTCAGGATGGTAATCTGTAAGTAGTGGAGAGTTACAAGTTTCATTGCTGGTGCCACAATTATTCAGACTCTACATTAATGGCTTAGATGAAGAAAATAAATGTACCATAGTCAAATTTGCAGATGACACAAAAATAGATAGGAAGGCAATTGGTGAAGATTACACAAAAAACTCTGCAAAGGGATATAGATAGATTAGGTTAATGGGCAAAAGCTTGGAAGATGGAATACACTGTAGGAAAATGTGAGGTTATGCACTGTGGCAGGAAGAATTGAGGAGCTAATTATTATTTAAATAGGGAGAGATTGTGGACAGTTACAAAACACAGGAATTTTGGGAGTGCTCAAGAATTAATCACAAAAAGCTAGCATCCTAGTTCAGCAGGTATTAGGGAAGGCAAATTTCTCTATTTCAGGGGGGATGGAGTAGAAATGTAGAGAGGTTTTGCTAAAGCTCTCCAAGCCAACAGCTGGAACAGTTTTAAACCCCTTATCTAACGAAGGATATATGGCATTTGCAGCAGTCCAGAGAACATTCACTGGGCTGACACTGCTTGTGGAAAAATCTTAAGAGGAGAGGTTGATTAGTTGAGTCTATACCCACTGGAGTTTAGAAGAATGAGAGGCAACCTTATTGAAACCTATATGATTCTTAGGAGACTTGACAGGGTAAATGTGAAAATGTTGTTTCCCCTTATGGGTGAATCTTGGACCAGAGGACATAGTCTCACAATACTGCAGGAAAGGAAGAGGGGTAAGTAGTGATGGTTAAGGAGCATATTGCAATGCTAGAGAAGGACGTTATCTCAGAGCATTCAAGGATGGAGTCAATTTGGCTAGAACAATGGAATTATAGAGCAATGCATTACATGGCTTAGTATGGTGTACAGACCACCAACTAAGGGAAAACATGTAGAACAAATCTGCAGGGAAATTCAAGGGAAACACCAGGATTATTGAGCAGTTATAATTGGAGACTTCAGTTTCCCCAGATATAGACTGGGATACTGGTAATGAAAGGGGCTGCAAAAGACAGGTGTTCCTCAATTATGTTGGGGAGTGCTTCCTACAGCTCTTTGTGTCCAGTCAAACAAGGAGGGATGTATGTTTGGATCTGGTAATGAGATAGGCCAAGTGGATCAAGTGTTTGTGGGGAATGTTTAGGAGACAGTGATCATTGTATTATAAGGTTCAGGTAGGTGTTGAAAAATAAAATACAACAATCTAGACCAAGAAAAATCAATTAGTTGAGAGCTGACATCAGTGGGGCTAGAACTGAGCTGACAGGATTGATTGAAATAGGAGGTTGGTAAAAATATCAGTAACTGAGTAATGGGCCATCTCCAAGGAACAGATGATTTGGTATATTCAAGCTATATTGCCTCCAGTGCAAAAGGTAGGACAAACAAATCCAAAGTACCCTACGTGACAAATGAGATACAAATTAATATTGAAAGGAAAGGTTGTGCTTATGACAGGTATAAGGCAGGAAATTCGATTGGGAATCAACAGGAATATTAAAGGTTTTTGTGGGTGGTGAGGTGAAAAAGCCAATAAGGAAAACGAAGAGGAACTATGAAAAACACTAGCAGTAAACATAAAGGAAAATCGTGAAGTCTTCTATCAGCACATAAACAGCAAAAGAGTTGTTGAAGGATGTGTAGGTCCAATCAAAGTCCAAAAAGGGTATTTACAGCTGGAGGCAGGAGCATGGCTGAAGAAGGAAATGAATACTTTGCATCTGCCTTTACAAAAGGGGATGCTACCCAGGCTGTAGTAACAGAGGAAGAAACTCTGTCACTAGAAGGGATCAAAAATAATAAGGAAGAAGTCTTTCTTTTATTGGTTGGGGAACTGAGTACAAGAGTCAAGATATCATGTTGCAGCTTTATAAGATTTTGGTTAGGCCAGACTTCAAGTTTTGCGTTCAATTCTGGTCACAACATTATAGGAAGGATGTGGAAGCTTTGGGAGGGGACAGAAGAGGTGCTGCCTGGATTCAAAGATATGAGCTGTAAGCAGAGGCTAGAAAAACTCAGGTTGTTTTCATTTGAGCAGTGGAGGCTGAGTGTAGACTTGAAAAATATCTATAAAATTATGATATGCATAGATAGCTTTGACAGTCAGAATCTTTTTCCCAGAGTTGAAATGTCTAATAATAAGGGGCATGCATTTAAGGTGAAAGGAGTAAAGTTCAAAGGAGATGTGAGGGGCAAGTTTTTTACACAGAGAGTGGTAGGAATCTGGAATGCACTGCCAGGGGTGGTTGTTGAGGCCGATAGGATAAGTACATTTAAAGGACTTTTAGGTGAGCAAATGAATATGCAAGGAACAGAGGTATCTGTACCAAGGGAGGCCGAGAGATTTATTTCATTTACCATCATCTTCGGCAGAACATCGTGTGTCGAAGGTCCCATACCTGTGCTGTGCTGTTCTATGTTCTAAGTCTTTGATAGATTGTTGGCCCTTATATTTAACAAGGTACCAGATGCATCCATGGATTTTGAAGGCAGTGAGGGTAGAAATTGTGGAGGCACTGGCCATAATATTTCAGTCTTCCCTGGTCTGGAAAATTGCCAATATTATGGCCTGGTTCAAAGAAGTTGTAAGGCCAATTCCAACGATTACAGATCAGTTAGTTTAACTTCAGTAGTGGGGAAACCTTTTGCAAACAATTGTTTGGGATCGAATCAGTTGTCTTGTGGAAGAGGTTGCATTGATTAGGATGATTCAGCATGGATTTCTAAAGGGGAAATCATATTTAGCTAACTTGCTGGAGTTTTTTGAAGAGGTAACAGAAAGGGCTGATGAGGGTAACACTTTTTGATGAGGTACACATGTATTTCCAGAACGCATTTTGTATAGCAGACTTTTGAGTAAAGTTAGAGGACATGAATACAAAGTTAGTCAGTATTGGGACTGACCAGCAGTCAGTATTGGGACTCCTTCTATCTTGAATTTTAAAAATGTATTCATGGAACAGGGCATCGCTAGTTGGCCAACATCTTTATTGCCCATCCTTGTTCACCATGAGAGGTTGATGGTAAGCTGCCTTCGTGAACTGTTGCAGTCACCATAGAATAGACAGACACACAGTGCCCGTAGAAGGGAATTGCAGGATGTTGACTCAGTGACAATGAAGTAATGGCAATACATTTCCAAGTCAGAATAGTGAGTGGCTTGGAGGGGAACTTGCAGATGGAGGTATTCCAATATAGCTATTGTCCTTGTCCTTCTAGACTGAAGTGCTCTGGATTTGGAAGGTGCTATCTATGGATCTTTGGTGAATTTCTGCAGTGCATCTTGTAAACCGTACACACTGCTGCTGCTGAGCGTCAGTGGTGAAAGTGATGGATGTTTGTGGATCCAGGTTTTGTTGCATTTGGGCATGGATTGCTTCAGTATCTGAGCTGTTGCAAGTGGGGTTGAACATTGTGCAATCATCAGTGAACATCCCTACTTCTGATCATACGATGGAGGAAGGGTCATTTATGAAGCAACTGAAGATGGTTGGGCCTAGGGCATTGCCCTGAGGAATTCCTGCAGTGATGTTCTGGAGCTCAGCTGACTGACCTCCAACAACTACAACCATCTTCCTACATGCCACGTATGACTCCAACCAACAGAGAGTTTTCTCCCTGGTTCCCATTGATTCCAGTGTTCCTTGATGCCACATTTGATCAAATGCAACCTTGATTGCAAGGGCTGTCACACTCATCTCAACGCTGGAATTCAGCTCTTTTGACTATGTTTGAACCCAGGCTGCAATGAGGCCAGAAGCTAAGTGGCCCTGGCAGAATCCAAACTGGGCATCACTGAGCAGGTAGTTGTTAAGCAGGTACTGCTTGATAGCACTGTCGATGACACCTTCCATATGTATAAATGATCTAGATTTGGGTGTGCAGAGGACAATCTCCACATTTGCGGAGGACACTAAACTTGGAAGAATTGTAAACTATGAGGAGGATAGGATAGGTTGGTGGTTTGGGTAAATTGGTAGCAGAAGAGGTTAATGCAGTGAAGTTTGGATGATGTACTTTAGTTAGAAGATCATTGAAAGACAATGTAAAATAAAGGTTATATTCTAAAGGGGCTGCAGGAACAGAGGGCTCTGGGTGTATATGCAAACGACGCATTGAAGGTGGCAGGATAGGTGGACATTGCAGTAAATAAAACAGACAATTTTGTCACATTTATTAATAGGCGCACACAGTATGAGAGCAATTAGGTAATTTTAGACTCATACAGGTCACTTGTTAGACCTCAGCTGGAGAACTGGATACTATTGTGGATGCAACATTATAGGAAAGATATGAATGAAATGGAGAGAATGCATAAGCAACTTATTGGTATGGTTCCAATTATAGGAAACTTCAACTCTGAAGAACTTGGACTATTCTTCCTGGACAGAAGCAGATTAACAGGAGATTTGACTGCGGTTTACAAAATGTGTACTCAATTGATTACATTGGGAGAAACAGTTTCTGCCTGTAAAAGAAACAAGAGTGAGAGTGGATAGATTTCAAGTGATGTGAGAAAAAACTTCCTTCCTTACAGCAAGTTGTTAGGGTATGGAAGGCATTACCTGGAAATGTAGAGGGAAGTTCAATTAAGGCATTAAAAAAAACATTTTATGATCATTTGGATAGTAAGGGTGTGCAGAAATATGGGGAAATGGTAGAAAACAGAGCTAGTGGAGGCTCAATGGCCAACATACAATTTCTGTGAAATTCTGTGAAAATTTTCCAAGACGTCAATTCTAATCTGTATTCCATCTATTTCTACCTATGGATAAGGTTTGCATTTTCATTAATTGCATTCACTTACATCTTTATATGTTCTTTTATATAGTTTCTTTCATGTCTTAATAGGCTCCATCCTGTCTTCAAACTTACATTTGAAATGGAGCTGTCAAATGAGCTCCTTTTCCTTGATGTTGTTGAGAAATCAGCCAGCAGATTATCTATTACTGTCTACTGCTGGTCTTCACTGGTCAATATACATAATAGGATTCCTTCACTTGCAATACATAGGATTGGGTTTATCAACAGCCTTAATAATAGGGCTCAAGCCCCATGTGCAAGTAATGCTGAAAAAGAGTGTATCAAACTATCTGCAAGATAATAACTACACTGATCGGATCATTTCACACAGTATATCATACAAACTCATGGATAAGCTTAAGACATGAAAAGTTCTGTAAAGGACTGGTCCTCATCTTGAAAAATGACCAGTCTACCTCAGATGACCCTCAAATCTGAGCAACAGGCGTTGCTAACTGTTTCATGCTTTTACTATCCAGTAGCAATATAAGTGTTTTTCCACATGAGCAGGATGCTGTTCCAATCATAGAATCCCTACTGTTTGGAAGCAGGCCATTCAGGCCATTGAGTCCACACCAACCCAACAAAGAGTAACCTGCCCAGACCCAGCCCATCACTGTAACCCTGCATTTCCTATGATTAATCCATCTAGTCTGCACACCCCTGGACACTATGGGCAATTTTAGCATGTCCAATCCACCTAATCTGCACATCTTTGGGCCGTGGGAGGAAACCAGAGCACCCAGAGGAAACACACACAGACACGGTGTGACGAAACTGTTCCTTTAACAAGGTTAGGTTGTCCTTTTTTTTTCAGAGAGGTCCTAAATGACACATGTTCTGAAAAGTCTGAGTTTGGATTGGTTTTAGGGCCAATTTGTTTACAGCTAACAGGCTGAAGGCTTTTAAGTTTTGAAAACTAACACTTGTATCGAGAAAGGGGAATGGCCAGTTGTCCCAGATCAGCTTTTCTCTGGCTTGGTGTTTTTGTAGCAGTAGTGTGAAAAGCTGCTAGAATTCATAAGCAAGCTCAGGCTGGTCCTCTCTCTCTGATTTCAATCCTGTAAGAACTTGTGTTTGATTTTACTTTTGTGCCAAGGGGTGTTTATGGGCATTGTTGCAAGTATTTTGGAACAGCATCATTAAGTGTGATGATCTGTTGGGTTTTTTGATAGTATACACTATTCGGTATTCTGTTTTCTGTTCTCTGTGTTTCATTTGGTAATCTTGTAAATAAATTTTGTTTTGTTTAAAATTAAGTGATTTGACCAGCTGAATCTCTCCCTGAGTATCCACTTTACACCTGCTTAAAACAACTAGAAAGATTAGGGTCTGGGCTACCTTCCTGAAAGGTTTTGAGGCATCTGGCCGAGTCCATAACAATGGGGAGAATGTGCAAACTCCACACAGACAGTCACCCAAGGCTGGAATCGTACCTGGGTCCCTAGCGCTGTGAGGCAGCAGGGCTAGGCATTGAGCCACCTTGTTGACTATCAAGCCAAGAAAACATTCTGCCCATCAAATTAGTCATGTGGTTTACAACGTTCAGTACTGAGGTGATGCTAGGCATGTAGGCTGTATGCCCCAAAACACTGGTGGACCATATCAAGAAGCATATCCCTCTGGTTGTTTACAATAAGCAGAGCACTTGCTAACTGTACCCAACTAGCCCATGCTTGCAAACATCAAAACAATATTATGGGTGATTCTGCAATTGGCCAACATTTGCTAAATAATATTGAGAATGTAAACATTTACACTGACAATCAATTTAAGGCTTTGCAGTGTGCCCTGTAAGCTACATATCTTCATACACAGGGCTGGTACTTTACTGAGATAAAGAACATCTACAAAAACTGCATTTGTTTCAACTCAACAAAATAAATGGCCACCATTCTCTGATTCATTTCTCAGGAAAATTCCTTGACCCATCAAAGGCGGCACGGTAGCACAGTGGTTAGCACGCTGCCTCAAAGTGCCAAAGACCTGGGTTCAATTCCCACCTCAGGCAACTGTGTGGAGTTTGCACATTCTCCCTGTGTCTGCGTGGGTTTCCTCCCACAGTCCAAAAATGTGGAGGTTAGGTGAATTGGTCATGCTAAATTGCCCATAGTGTTAGTTGTAGGTGAATGGGTCTGGGTGGGTTGCTCTTTGGAGGGTCAGTGTGGACTTGTTGGGCTGAAGGGCCTGTTTCCACACTGTAAGTCATCTAATCTAAAGTCAATCTGCCTGGTGTAAAATCTAAACAAAAGCTTAGCAGTTAACTGTCAGTCATCACCCAACTGATAACTTGCATGGTGAACATGCTAAATTCTCATAGCAAGAAATAGAGCTCAATTGCCAACAAGTAAACAGAATAAACATTGTTCTCCTCTTACATTTGCATTTCTTGTTAATACTCCTGATAAGTGCAGATAAAAGGTTTCAACAGTGCATGTCATTATACTGGATGGAAATAGACCCTTCGATCCAACTCATCTGCATCAACCAGTTATCCTAAACTGATCCAGTTCCTTTTGCCATCATTTGTCCCACATCCCTCGAAACCCTTCCTTTTCATGAACTTATCCAGATGCCTCTTAAATGGTCTAATTGTACCCATCTCCACCACCTACGCTGGTATCCTGTTCCATACATGCACCACTTTCTGTGTGTAAAAGTTGAGCCTCAGATTCCTTTTAACTCTTTTACCTATTACCTTAAACCCTCTAGTCTTGGACTCCCGTACCCTGGGAAAAAGACCTTGGCTACTCACCCTATCCATGATTCTCATTATTTTATAAATCTTTATAAGGTCCTTAGCCTCTGATGCTCGGGGGGGAATAAAACCCCAGTCTATTCAGCCATTCCCTATAGTTCAAACCCTCCAATCCCAGCAATATCCTTGTAATTTTTTTCTGAACTATTTCACGTTCCCCTGCTCTTCCTTCAAACACACGACTCTGACATTGGGCATAATCCCTGGAGTTGTTAAACCAATTTGCACCAATTTAATAATAGAATGACCTGCACCCATTTTGCACAGTCATTTATCACATTCTCAATTTGAGGGCCCTATTTTTGAAGCACCTGATGTCAAAACCAAATGTTAATTTTCTTGAATACATAAACTTGAAACCTAATAGCTGTTACACTGTTCTTTTACAAAATGAGTCAGAAGTGCATCCTAACATATATGGATAGCTTGATTAAAAATCTTCAAGATGAATTACCAATAAGCAGGGGAGGTATTGGCCTCTAACAAATACAAATAAACTACCTGTCTTGACTTGACAGCCCTGGCAACTTAATCATTTAATTGATACCTCAGGGTCAATTTGGCTGACCTCTGTAGATTCGCATGGCACCAGATCTGAGTCAGTAAAATGGGAGCAGACTAATTTGTGCACTCTCTACATTATATACAGTTCTGCAAGAGAACTCCATTTTGATCTAAAAATGCAAATTGGTGTTTTCTTTAATCTGCTGATTCCTACTTCACCATGACAAGGGTGTTGACTACAATTCCCTCAGCTCTCAAGATCACCCATAGCTACTACAACATCAGTCACACAGTAACTGATCAGAGCACAGTAACTGATCAGAGCACAGTAACTGATCAGAGCACAATTGCCCCAAGTATACTGCATGTAGCATTTTTCAGTGTTGAACTCCAATTTCCACCAGTCTGTCGTAGTGAGCTCATTTGGATCTCTCGAGCTACCTACCAGATTGTACTCGGTCATCATTCCAGATAGGAACATGTGCTCAATTTTTGGTATAGTTCTCGGTGTATGAAGAAAATGAAGATTAGGCACTATAGAAAATCCAAGAGTACGTCTGAGAAAATCTACTCAGGACTTTACACTGCTTCAACAATATTCACCGAAAAGGATTAGCTGTTTCTATTCCAAAGGATTAGCTGTTTCTATTATTTTATTCAACACATTATACAAATTTCACCATAACTATTTAGAAATTTCATTCAGTCTTACTTTCCTCATAAAGTTTTTATTTTGTTTAAAGGTAATCTCATTCAGGTAGAATCCGATGCGAACTAAGACCCGGCAGGAACCATGTCCGGCAAAGCTTATGTCTTCTGGCAAGTACACCCAAAGGTTCACTGTTACTTTTCAAATGTACACGTCGTGTTTTTATTAAACTGGTAGTTTATCGTAATATCCTAAATGTTGGAGATCGGATTGTATAACAGAACAATTTAATTTAGCATCTATTTAAAAATGCGTAAAAGGTTTTCAGAATCTGACCCTCAATAAGTGCAGACGAACAAACGACTAGTTAATGTGCAGACATCCAACTATTCCTGTGTTTGTGTGCAATTAGTGTCAGTAATTGTGAAGGATAGACCGAAGCTTGAAATTACATTCGCAGAGGGCAGACATTCACCAGACTGGAATGCAACGGGCTCTGCCTTGCAATGTTTGTGTTTTGATAACAAATGCCTTAGAAATATTTGAGCTCTAAAAGAACTTTCCATACACACAAAAAGTTGCCAAAGGTCAGCTAATTTAACTCTCCGCGATATAACTGCATTATTTAGTACATGACACATTCCTTTGTCTTTCTAATCTATGTGTCTACCTACTAAAAATGGTGGGGGTGGGAGGCGGTGTTTAAAATAATATCGGAAAACCTTTAAAGAAATCGTGAAACATAACCCCGTTTTTCAATTGTGTTTCAAATTTGTATTCCCAATTATTTTTCCAGCCCGTTCCCAGTTTTATTTCCATTATGGCGCGTTTTTTTGTGTGTGGAATTCGAACTGAGAGTTAGTCTCTGCCGCAGTGCATGGAAACAACTTTGAAAACCCCTTCCCATTTATCTCTCAGTCCCCTTGGCCCACAAGCCTCATTCCTGATGAAGGCCGAAACGTCGATTCTCCTGCTCCTCGGTGCTTTTCCAGCACCACACTCTGATCTAGAGCATCTGCAGTCTTTACTTTCTCCAACTTTGAAACTAAACCTCCCAAGACTGATTAGAGATGACCACAAAAGTTACATGCACGCCAAATTTGCACAATAAAACGACTGTTAAATCTATCAGTTTTTACAATTTTACCTGAGGGGTAACTTATTTTCATAGAGTTGACTTATCATCAGTTTATTTTCCTTTTTAAGTTTTCTTTTACAACTTCTGCAAAATAATAACCATTGACCAGTTGGATCGTCCACAGTGACCACTGTGGCATAGCAGATATATCATTAGACACATGGAACACTAAGGTCCCCTCCCATCCAGCTCCAACAGCAAAACACTTCCCGATCTCTTGGAAAATATTTGTCATTTTTCATATCGTGGGCATCTCCTATATATTAGGAAAACATTTATGAAACATTGTCTCCAATGTGCCAGTTTGACCTTTGGCCAGCTAATTGAGGATTTGAGAACAAGGGTAAGGGTTCACCAGCCAACAATGATTGCTGAATCCTATTTGCTATGGAGATTTTAACACCCTACAGCAGTCACTAGAGAACTACCTGCAACAATGCCTTCAGAAGATCCTTCAAATCTATTGGTAAGATATGTAGTCGAGCAGCAGCATTCTCTCCTAAATTTACTTGCCAAACACCAAGGTGCTAATCACTCAAAACCAACTGTGCTGATGTGTGTCTGCATGTGTAAGGGGTAGAGGAAGTTATTTGCATGCCTGACACCAGACTTCTCAGGCAACTGCTCAACTTAAACTCATTCTAGGCAGGAGACGCTCAGGAGCACAATGGAAAATCTTTAGGGCTGTCCTCAGAGAATCCCAGGTTAAATCCCAAGGAACTTTCCAGGATGCAGTTTATGTTACAGGGATAGTTATTCAAACGCTTATAGAAATGTTCCAGAGTCTTGATTGCTCCAAAAGTTTATCTTACCTGTTCTGGCCTATACTGTTAATGAATTCCTGATGAAGGGCTTATGCTCAAAAAGTCGATTCTCCTGCTCTCGGAAGCTGCCTGACTGGCTGTGCTTTTCTAGCACTACACTCTTTGACTCTGTATATGAATTCAGACCAACAGCAAAGTAGTTGAGTCAAGTACCTTCAGAAATAGCCCAACAAACCAGTCATAAAGTCATACAGCACGGAAACAGGCCCTTTGGCCCCACTCGTCCGCACCAACCAGACATCCCAATCTGAACTAGTCTCATTTGCTAGCATGTGGTCATTGTCCCACTAAATCCTTCCTATTTATATATCTATCCAGACACTTTTCAAATGTTGTAATTGTACCTGCCTCTACCACTTCCTATAGCATCTCATTCCATACATATACCAACCTCTGCATGAAAATGTTACCCCTCAGGTTCTTTTTAAATATTTCTCCTCTCACCTTAAACCTATGCCCTCTAGTTTGGGACTCCCTCAGCCTGCTGGTGGATTTCTCAACAATTGCTCCTCGTGATTTTACAAGCCTTTATGAGGTGACTCCTCAGCCTCTGATGCTGCAGGGAAGAAAGCCCCAGTCTAGTCAGCCTCTCCCTATCTCTCCCTATAACCTCAAACCAGTAACGTTCTTGTAAATCTTTTCTGCACCACCTCAAGTTTAACAGCATCCTTCTGAATAGAAAGGCAATCAGAATTGTGTGCAGTATTCTAAAAGTGACCTCACCAATGTCCTACACAACCACAACATGACATCCCAACTCCTATACTCAATATTCTGACTAATGAAAGCAAGCATGCCAAACACCTCTTCACCACCCTGACAACTTTCAAATACTCCACTTCTAAGGAATTATGCACATGCACCACTAGGTCTCATTGTTTAGCAACACTCCCCAGGGTTCCACTATTATCTGTTTAAGCACTATCCTGGTTTGCCTTACCAAAATGCTAAATCAATCTTCGGAGAAGCAAGATACTAATCACTCAAAACCAGCTTATCTGGTGCATGTCTGTGTGTTTGTGTGTAAGGGATATCCATATTAAACTCCATCTGCCACTTCTCGGTCCATTACCCAACTGATCAAGATCCTGTTTTCTCTGAGATAATCTTCTTCACTGTCCATTACACCATCTATTTTGGTGTCATCTGCAAACTTCCTAACCATACCTCTTATATTCATTTATGTAAGATCATTTATGTAAGTCAGTTTATCAATTTACAACAAAAAAGTTAAGTAAAACCTCAATGAATTAACTAATGTTGGTCTAGGCCTGAGACATGGAGACACTGCAAACTCTTCCTTCCACACTTCTAGGTACAGTCAGCGAATGTTCTTTCAGCTAATGTTCCAGAATCCTCCATCACCACCCCAGGTATGTCTTGTGGCAGGACAATGCCACTGGAGGTGGTAGAATAGTGTCATACAGAGGTGGCACAGGAAATCTTCAATGTTAACTCTTGGATCTCTTGAATCTACATGCCATAAAATCATGTCTGGAAAAAAAAATCTTCTGTCAAATGCAGTCTAGTCTTCTGCTTCAGTCACTGAGCTGTACTTCTCACATCACATAGTACTTCTCAAATTTGCATTCTACTTGGAAGAAGCACTGTTGTATGACTGCAGAAGGTAATCAAGGATGGAGCCATATCTAACATAAAGGCATATGGTTGTGGTTGCAGGAGGACAAACATTTCAGTACAAGGATAGTTCTACAAGAGATCCTCAGGGTTGCGTTCTTGACCTAACCATCTCTACCTGCTTCATTAATGAACTTTCCTACATCCAAAAGTTAAGAGTGGATATGTTTCTTGATGACTCAGCAGCGTTTAATATCAATCATAACTCCAATCCAATTTTGGCTGATAAATGGCAAACAATATTCATGTCAAGATCTTTTGCTATATTGAATCACTTCTGCTTAAGCTTCAATGGCAAAGCCGTGACTAAATCTCCACCCTTAAAATCCTGGTTGTTTCCATTGACTATACTGGTAACAAAAAGATCAGCTAAATGATCGATCTGTCTACAAAAGTAAATCAGAGGCTGAGTGCTCTTCAGTGTGTGACATTCCTCCTAACTCGACAATGTCTTTCAACTATCTACTAGACAAAGTCAGCATCGAGATAGACTATTCTCCACTTGCCTAGATCAGTGCAGTTCTGAAAATACTCAAGAAATTTGATGCCATCCAAGACAAGCAGTCTGCCCTCCAATGGTATTCCATCCACTACCTCAAACATATACTCCACCACCAATATATAGTGGCAATACTGAGTATAATTTACAAGATGTATTGCAACACACCAAGGCTCTTTTGACAGCACCTTGCAAACCAATGACCTCTACTTCTTCAAAAGACAAGGAAAGCAGAAACCTGGAATTCCACCAGATAACGGTTTCTTGCTCATATTGGCAGAACACAAATTTTGAAAAGTTTTGGGAAATAGTTTATAGAGCTTTCAAGGCTTTGTGGACCAGGTTCTTTCACAGTGCAACTAACTCAGATGATATTTACTGTATTGGGATCCTTAATCCTGTGTCAAGGTCTTGAGCGCCACGTTGGTGATGATTTTATTTAATCAGTAAGGTAATAAACTGTACTCAATTAACTGAGCAATAAACCTTTGAACAATATAGTTTGAGCATGGTTCTTTGGCAGATATAACTGTTTCCATAATGAGTTGTTATGGTTGACACATTAATTGGAAGGTATCTGAATTTACCAAACTGAACTGATTATTATTGCTGGCACTGCTGCAACATTTTCATTGGCATTTTATATTGTTACCCTGTCACAGTTTTGTTGCATCTGGTTTCAGGCACACATTTAGGGGTGGATTGGATAATAGATGCAAACCTGTGACACCTGCCACTATAAAGCATCTGTATATGTGCAAGAAGTGCTCCCCCCCCTCCCCATGCTGTGGCACAAATAAACACGATAATACAGAATCACCAGATTGTTGCAGCACTGATGGACAACCTATGGTCTGCTGTGGAGGGTCCTATGGGACAGTATCCCTACCTCTGGATCAGGAGATCTGATTTCAGGTCCCACCTATCCAGAGGTGTGACCAATATATCTAAACAATTTAATGTTTTTACAATCCATCAATACCTGTGCTGCTATCATTCCTCCAAAACGAATAATTCACCTTGTGACATGACCCCCATCTCCCTATATCCCTGTACATTCACTCTTTTTGTATAATAATACAATTCCCTCTTGAATGCCTCAACTGAATTTACCTCCACCATACTCTCAGACAGCGCATTCCTGATCATAACCACTCACTGTGTGAAAAGCTTCTTGTGTCTCCTTTGCTCCTTTCCCATTGATCTTAACTCTGTGCCTCTCAGTCTTGATCCTTTAATGAGTGGCAGCAGTTTTTATCTGCTTTGTCTGCACTTTTCAAGATTTTGAATACCTCTGTAGGCTCGTCTCAACAAAAACAGTCCCAAATTTTCCGATCTGACTCTGTAACTGAAGTTTCTCATCCCTGGGCCCATTCTTGTGAATCTTTTCTACACTCTTTCTGATGCCTTCACATCCTTCCTCAAGTGTTGGAAGGGGACTAATATACTGGCAGGGAAATTTGCTAGAACTGCTTGGGAGGATTTAAACTAGTAAGGTGTGGGTGTGGGGGCCAGGGAGATAGTGAGAAAAGAGGTCAATCTGAGACAGTTGAGAACAGCAGCGAGTCAAACAGTCAGGGCAGGCAGGGACAAGGTAGGACTAATAAATTAAACTGCATTTATTTCAATGCAAGGGGCCTAACAGGGAAGGCAGATGAACTCAGGGCATGGTTAGGAACATGGGACAGGAATATCATAGCAATTACGGAAACATGGCTCAGAGATGGGCAGGACTGGCAACTTAATGGTCCAGGATACAAATGCTACAGGAAGGATAGAAAGGGAGGCAAGAGAGGAGGGGGAGTGGCATTTTTGATAAGGGATAGCATTGCAGCAGTGCTGAGGGAGGATATTCCCGGAAATACATCCAGGGAAATTATTTGGATGGAACTGAGAAATAAGAAAGGGATGATCACCTTATTGGGATTGTATTATAGACCCCCCAATAGTCAGAGGGAAATTGAGAAACAAACTTGTAAGGTGATCTCAGCTATCTGTAAGAATAATAGGGTAGTTATGGTAAGGGATCTTAACTTTCCAAACATCGATTGGGACTGCCATAGTGTTAAAGGTTTAGATGGAGAGGAATTTTTTAAGTGTGTACAAGACAATTTTCTGATTCATATGTGGATGTACCCACTAGAGAAGGTGCAAATCTTGACCTACTCTTGGGAAATAAGGCAGGGCAGGTGACTAGGTGTCAGTAGGGAAGCACTTTGGGGCCAGTGACCATAATTCTATTCGTTTTAAAATAGTGATGGAAAAGGATAGACCAGATCTAAAAGTTGAAGTTCTAAATTGGAGAAAGGCCAATTTTGACGGGATTAGGCAAGACCTTTCGAAGGCTGATTGGAGGCAGATGTTCGCAGGTAAAGGGACGGCTGGAAAATGGGAAGCCTTCAGAAATGAGATAACAAGAATCCAGAGAAAGTATATTCCTGTCAGGGTGAAAGGGAAGGCTGGTAGGTATAGGGAATGCTGGATGACTAAAGAAATTGAGGGTTTGGTTAAGAAAAAGAAGGAAATATATGTCAGGTATAGATAGGATGGATTGAGTGAATCCTTAGAAGACTATAAAGGCAATATGAGTATACTTGAGAGGGAAATCAGGAGGGCAAAATGGAGACATGAGATAGCTTTGTCAAATAGATTTAAGGAGAATCCAAAGGGTTTTTAAAAATATATTAAGGACAAAAGAGTAACTAGGGAGAGAATAAGGCCCCTCAAAGATCAGCAAGGCGGCCTTTGTGTGGAGCCACAGAAAATGGGGGAGATACTAAATGAATATTTTGCATCAGTATTTACTGTGGAAAAGGATATGGAAGATAAAGACTGTAGGGAAATAGGTGGTGACATCTTGCAAAATGTCCAGATTACAGAGGAGGAAGTGCTGGATGTCTCGAAACGGTTAAAGGTGGATAAATCCACAGGACCTGATCAGATGTACCCGAGAACTCTGTGGGAAGCTAGAGGAATGATTGCTGGGCCTTTTGCTGAGATATTTGTATCATCGATAGTCACAGGTGAGGTGCCGGAAGACTGGAGATTGGCAAATGTGGTGCCACTGTTTAAAAAGGGTGGTAAAGACAAGCCAGGGAACTATAGACCAATGAGCCTGACCTCAGTGGTGGGCAAGTTGTTGGAGGGAATCCTGAGGGACAGGATGTACATGTATTTGGAAAGGCAAGGACTGATGCGTGGAAAATCATGTCTCACAAATTTGATTGAGTTTTTTGAAGAAGTAACAAAGAGGATTGATGAGGGCAGAGCAGTAGATGTGATCTATATGGACCTCAGTCAGGCATTCGACAAGGTTCCCCATGGGAGACTGGTTAGCAAGGTTAGATCTCATGGAATACAGGGAGAACTTGCTATTTGGATACAGAACTGGCTCAAAGGTAGAAGACAGAGGGTGGTGGTGGAGGGTTGTTTTTCAGACTGGAGACCTGTGCCCAGTGGAGTGCCACAAGGATCGGTACGGGGCCCTCTACTTTTTGTTATTTACATAAATGATTTGGATGTGAGCATAAGAGGTACAGTTTGTAAGTTTGCAGATGACACCAAAATTGGAGGTGTAGTGGACAGCGAAAAGGATTACCTCAGATTACAACAGGATCTGGACCAAATGGGCCAATGGGCTGAGAAGTGGCAGATCGAGTTTAATTCAGATAAATGCGAGGTGCTGCATTTTGGGAAAGCAAATCTTAGCAGGACTTATAAACTTAATGGTAAGGTCCTAGGGAGTGTTGCTGAACAAAGAGACCTTTGAGTGCAGATTCATAGTTCCTTGAAAGTGGAGTCGCAGATAGATAGGATAGTGAAGAAGGCGTTTGGTATGCTTTCCTTTATTGATCAGAGTATTGAGTACAGGAGTTGGGAGGTCATGTTGCAGCTGTACAGGACATTGGTTCGGCCACTATTGGAATACTGCGTGCAATTCTGGTCTCCTTCCTATCGGAAAGATGTTGTGAAACTTGAAAGGGTTCAGAAGAGATGTATAAGAATGTTGCCAGGGTTGGAGGATCTGAGCTACAGGGAGAGGCTGAACAGGCTGGGGCTGTTTTCCCTGGAGCGTCAGAGGCTGAGGGGAGACCTTATAGAGGTTTACAAAATTATGAGGGGTATGGATAGGATAAATAGACAATGTCTTTTCCCTGTGGTCGGGGTGTCCAGAACTAGAGGGCATAGGTTTAGGGTGAGAGGGGAAAGATATAAAAGAGATCTAAGGGGCAACTTTTTCACGCAGAGGGTGGTACATATATGGAATGAGCTGCCAGAGGATGTGATGGAGGCTGGGGCAATTGCAACATTTCAGAGGCATTTGGATGGGTATATGAATAGGAAGGGTTTGGAGGGATATGGGCCGGGTGCTGGCAGGTGAGACTAGATTGGGTTGGGATATCTGGTCAGCATGGACAGGTTGGACCGAAGGGTCTGTTTCCTTGCTGTACATCTCTATGACTCTCTGATTCTATGTTGCAATCAAAACTACAGTCAATACTTCAATTGAGATCGAACTGGTATTCTGCATAACATATTAAAATAAAGAACTGCAGATGCTGGAGATCTGAAACAAAAATAGAAATTTTTAGAGAAACTCAGCAGATCTGGCAGTAAAAATGGAGAGAGAAACAGAGTTTCGAGTCCAGTGACCATTGGAAGTGTTAACGATGCTGCCAGATTTCATTTGTTTCTCCAGTAATCTGTTTTTGTTTCAGCATTCCATAACTTCGGTGCTCTCATATTTTCTGTCCCCATAATTACAACCTTCAATTGTCTCATGTCGGCAACGTTCTGAATTATATTGTCATGATTTTCCCTGTGACGATATCCAGCTTTATTATTCAGCGACGATCCGACCCCTATATGAAAATTGTTCAACATGGTATTATTGTGGAAAGCACTTATCAATGTGTTGCGAACTCAGAGATTTTCCTTATCAAAGGGCAACGTCCCTGGGCGCAATACACTTTTGGTACATTAAAACACAATACTAATATGCATCTTTATCAAATGGACAAATGCAAGCCTGAATGTTTTTTTAACAAAAGTTCTTCAATATCTATAACAGAATATAATAGTAATCACAGTTTTATTTCGTCAGTTTCACATATAAAGTTGCGACCATGATTATGAACAACCGCACTGACCACAGCAGAGAAACAGCCAAGAGCTCGCAAGTTGCCGGAAATAACTCCAAACAGTCTGGCTAATATTTGTGACTGCCTTACGTATGTTCATTCAATTTGAATGTGATTATGCATATCTCGAGGGGCACACAAATCGAATATGTAAGTTATTTCTGCACTGCAACACGAGACTGTCACTGGTGATCTGGAGAACTTAAAGAGCAAGGAATAAACTGACAAGCCAGGAGGGAGGCAGTCTCCCGGTCAAAGGCACAGCCTTTGGATTGGCCCTGGACGCTTTCGGTAAGGTTCAGGGCTCAGCCCAGAGAGCTCGGCAGCGCCGCCTCCCTGCTCAACTTTCACTGGCGGTTGCTTTGGGAACACAGCAATGTGTGGCGATGTCAGGAGCAGCAGCACTCTCGGTCACGTTAAACTGAGAAGGAGACGTCTTTCACCTTCAGCGGAATAGTTGGGACTAAGATGTATAATCTTTTGGGGCTTCGAGACAAATACTTTAGACATTGATCTGTTAATATTGTGGTGTTCGCGGCTAACAGATGATTTCATTCCATTTGTGTCGATTGTCCGACAAGAAATGGCGTTAAACAAGATTAAGTATTAAATCAACTCAAAGTGACCGAACTGTGGCAGAGACGATCGCTGTTCGTCTTAAACGTTAACCGTTCTGCTTTTCCAGCTTTTCAGCAGCAGAACTAGGAAATCTTGACCACTGGAGATGAATTGGTTTTCGACACTGGATTTGTTGGCGCTTTGCTTAATTTTCTTCCAGCATAAGTTCGGCGCTGTTAAAGGATATGGGGACGAAGACGAACGGAGATGTGATCCTATCAAAATCGCAATGTGCCAGAATTTGGGCTACAATGTGACCAAAATGCCGAATCCATTGGGTCACGAGTTACAAACAGACGCCGAGTTACTGTTACAAACTTTTACACCTTTGATTCAATATGGCTGTTCCAGTCAACTGCAGGTTTGTAACATTGGACGACAGAATATAAAATGTTTCTCAGAGTATATCTGTTGTTGTCAGTGCGCGGGCACGTTTATTGAGTTGACTTCAAATAGTCTGTGAGAGTTGGGAAATTGCCGCTATTGCCAGAAAGCTCCAAGTAATTAGAACATGAGGGTTGCTAACTTTGGATCGTGGCTAAAACTTCCTGAAACACTAATATATATTGATGTAGGACACATGAGGAATATGACTTGATTTCAAATGACGTAGTTTAGAACATATACAATCCTGATACAAAACGTTGACTACCTTTTTTTGCAATATAATTTCAATTCAATAAAGAGCTAAAACACAATGGAAATGTGAATATACACAATTTTTTTTGAAAAAGTTTAAAGAGGTGACCTATATTTCCATCATACGTGCAGTGCTTTTCCATCTTTCGATGGCAATTAAAATCTTCCCTTATGCCAAGTAGACGTTGGAACAAGAGACAATTATGTGATGGTTTTCTTCGAAAGGATCCTTCAGATATTCAGCAATTTATATGCCCGCTTGACGGGCAAGTCTCTGCACAGGAGTTGATTTATGCTTAAGACGGACTCTTGCTTTCCTTACTAATAATTCATGTTAGTTTGTTCGGTGCTTTTCTGATGAAAGGTACTTGTAAATGTTGAACCGCGCTTTTGACGAAAGGCCCGTCAGCCGCGATTTCGCAGGTAAGTGATTAAGCTGTTCCCCCTGTGAGTCAGTTCATCGAAACGGTCATTCATTTGAGAATGAAATGGTTACCTTCCCGAGATTGAGACTGAACCGCACCGTACACAACGGCAGTACATAGCAGCTTGTAAAGATGTATCACGGGGGAGTGGAATTTTGTCGTGTTTGGTGTTTACTCTTTTGATTGATCACTTTGCTTTTCTTCACAGTTTTTTTTATGCTCTGTTTATGTGCCGATGTGCACGGAAAAAATCGACATCCCGATCGGCCCGTGCGGCAGCATGTGCCAATCTGTGAAGCGGAGATGTGAACCTGTTCTGAAGGAATTAGGTTTCTACTGGCCCGAGACATTAAACTGCAGCAAATTCCCACCGCAAAATGACCACAATTATATGTGTATGGAGGGGCCCGGGGACGAGGATGTCCCCTATCATACTAACAAAATATCCATCTCAGCAGAAGAGGAGTGTCTGAACATGGGGGGCAAGTTGGATAACTATATCTGGGTCAAGAGAAGTCTCACTTGTGCCCTGAAATGTGGTTACGATGTCGGTTTGTTCAGTAGATCTGCCAAAGAGTTCACAGACATTTGGATGGCAGTTTGGGCCAGTCTGTGTTTTCTATCGACAGCATTCACAGTTCTGACATTCGTCATCGATTCTTCTCGGTTCTCGTACCCAGAGCGACCGATTATTTTCTTGAGCATGTGCTATAATATATATAGCATTGCCTACATAGTGCGGCTTACAATAGGCAGGGAACGTATATCATGTGACTTCGACGATGCCGCCGAGCCGGTGTTAATTCAAGAAGGACTCAAAAATACTGGATGTGCCATTGTTTTCTTGCTGATGTACTTTTTTGGGATGGCGAGCTCCATCTGGTGGGTAATTTTGACGCTTACTTGGTTCTTGGCCGCTGGTCTGAAATGGGGACATGAAGCAATAGAGATGCATAGTTCCTACTTCCACATTGCAGCATGGGCCATCCCAGCGGTGAAGACTATTGTTATACTAATCATGCGACTAGTAGATGCTGATGAACTCACGGGTTTGTGTTATGTTGGAAACCAGAACATTGATGCAGTCACTGGGTTTGTGGTTGCGCCTTTATTCACATATTTAGTCATAGGAACTTTGTTCATTGCAGCTGGCCTGGTGGCATTGTTCAAAATCAGATCTAATCTTCAGAAAGATGGAACAAAAACAGACAAGCTAGAAAGACTGATGGTAAAAATTGGGGTCTTTTCGGTTCTGTATACAGTACCTGCCACCTGTGTCATTGCCTGCTACTTTTATGAAATATCAAACTGGAACCTTTTCAAGTATTCAGCAGATGATTCCAATACAGCTGTTGAAATGTTAAAGATCTTTATGTCTTTGTTGGTGGGCATCACTTCTGGCATGTGGATTTGGTCTGCAAAGACATTACATACTTGGCAAAAGTGTTCAAACAGACTTGTGAGTTCTGGAAAAACGAAACGAGATAAACGTGGAGATGGCTGGGTTAAACCAGCAAAAGGCAGTGAAACTGTTGTATAAGTGTGTATATATATATATGGGAAGAAACATGTAATGGTGTCGCTTTTTGTTTGTTTACAAAAGCTTGATTTCAAAGCATCACAGAGAAATTTGCTGTGTCCCATCTCTTATAGAAACTTCAAAATAAGTGAGAATGTGCCTTTGTACTGAAGAAAATCAGTTGGAAACCAATGTACATTACTGAACAAAAATGTTTCCTAAGTCTACAATAAAATAGAATATGACTTTATATGAACATTTGGTCCAAGATTGTGGAATTTTATATCTTTTGTGTATTGTATTTTAGTAGTTCTTACTGTACTTTTGGAAAAACAGTGTATGTAAACCAAAGAAAAGAGAGTAATACTGTAGTTCTTTAATGAAACTTTGGATAAATAACCGTGATACTCGAAAAGCATTACAATGTCTAAATAGATAGATCTGTGACAAAATTAGTTTTATTTTAGTTGAAGAACAACTCATCCATCTCATATAGATATTAAATTTGGTACACTGGAAATGTGGAGCTAAATATGAATGTGTGGTTGAAGCACCACCAATAGCCAACATTACAATCTAGACAACATGGTGTGCTATACCTCCTAATCTTTGGATAAATGAAGTAGGCTATTATTTACAAATGTTTAAGCACAGAAGTAGGTCTGCTGGTTTTATGTATTATTCTGCATGAATATTTTAAACATAACGGAATGACCTGTGTGAAGAAATGTTTGTCAGGTGCTTGAAATTCTCTGAGCCTTAAATGCAAATTGACTGCAAGCTGCTTCATTCAGGGCAACACTGAAGGATATTTTCTATGTTTTGCTGTGACAGGCTCCCCAGGGATCCATCATAACTAATTCTTTGAGCACTGTTGGTTTTAAGCTTCTAAAATTAAAGATCTATTAAGAGAACCCAGTTGTTTATGCAATTGTATAATTTAAAAAATCAAAACTTTACTCAAGGTGCACGATCAAACTAAACATAGTAAGTTTGAGAAATACACAGTGGGTAAGTCAGTGTTGTAAGAATAAAAGGCAAAGTTAGGACACTTCGAATATTTTAGTGGGATAATCTTAACTTGAAATGTCATAATTTGTCTCTATTTGCAGTTGTGACTTCCTAGCATTTTCTGTTTTTATACAATTGTATACATTTCACTAAAGAGGCAGAAGATCCAAGAATAAGTATTTTCCATTCAAAATAGATGGGGATGAGTAATACGTACCATACAGAAGCTTCAATCATTTTAATGTATGTTGCTACTTTGGATCAGACTCAGAGCCATATCCCTGTAAACATTCTACCATCTATATGTTTTATATTTCCCAATCCTACAGTTATACTTGCAATATTCATCATTCAAATTTCATAGAGCAACAACCTTTCAAGTAATATGATATGTTGGAAACTGCTGGTATGTTTTGTAAGTGACTAGTGAAATTCAGTACTCAAAAGTTTAACCATGGTGATATTTAGTTGATAGCTGTAGGTTCAAAACTGTTGAGGGATAAAGAGATATTATTCTCTATTGATTAATATCACAGAGGATACAACCCAAACTAAATCTTATTTGTTGTATTGAGCTCTGTGGGCTGACTATGCAGTTAATTTTAAGTTTGACTTGTTTATTTTTGTCCGTGGACAATAACCCTTGTTATAAATAGACACGTGAAACTCTGCTTCATTGTAAGAAGAGAAAACTAATGCGAAAGGTTAGTTACTTATTAGCGTGTCTGTAGTTTTACAATCATTCTCTTACTCATTGTGAAGGTATACAAAGTATTCAGTTATTCAATGCCAGTTTGTATTCCATTAATAACTATTTGATGTTGTTTTGCAAATGCCCTCGAGCATATCCTGTGTTTAGTACCGATGAATCCCACATTGTTTTGGGGTTCACATTACCTGAATAAATAAACAGCCATTCAGGATTTGCTACAGTTTTCAAAGGAAATGTCAAAAACCATTTATTATTACTTGTAAATGTAAGTGATGTAAATTTCTAATTTATGTTTTTGTCTGGTCTTATTTAAATTTCATTTGTACCTGAGGAAAGCAAAATTAAATTTCTCATTCCTTATTTGTACAAGTGGTGAATTTTAAAATAAAAATGTTAACAGATTCTGATGAAAATATGTCTCATATACCTCTCTGGGAATGATATTGGGGCGAAAATAGAAAGACCCTGAGAATTAGTGTAAGGAATACAATGTGCAGTTCACCCGTGCCTTTTGAGTGCAACGTGCACACCAATTTTGCCATTGGCTGCCAATTCTGCAGGAGACCGATAACATGATTGATCAGAAATACATAATAGTAGCCTGCATCTCTTAGATCATACAATCAGGGAAGATATATTGTGGCTCAAGCAGATGTTGAAATCATGGCTAAAGAGGATATGACTTGACAAAGGATGAGGAAAAGCACAACAGAATTGAGTATAAGCTGCAAAGTTTACTCACATCGAGCTGAAGGTCTTTGGTGGAGGAGATGCAAAGGGAGAGAGATGGCTGCAGAGGGAAAAAGTTGAAACTTTATTGCTGGAACAGCACAGCAGGTCAGGCAGCATCCAGGGAACAGGAGATTCGACGTTTCGGGCACAGGCCCTTCTTCAGGAATGAGCAGAGAGTGTTCAGCAGGAGAAGATAAAAGGTAGGGAGGAGGGACTTGGAGGAGGGGCGTTGGAAATGTGATAAGTGGAAAGAGGTCAAGGTGAGGGTGATAGGTCGGAGTAGGATGGAGGCGGAGAGGTCAAGAAGAAGACTGCAGGTCAGGAAGGCGGTGCCGGGCTGGAGGGATTCGGCTGAGACAAGGTGGGGGGAGGGGGGATGAAGAAACTGGTGAAGTCCAAGTTCATCCCCTGTGGTTGGAGGGTTCCCAGTCGGAAGATAAGACGCTCCTCCTCCGACCGTCGCGTTGTTGTGGTTTGGCGGTGGATGAGTCCAATGACCTGCATATCCTCGGTGGAGTGGGAGGGGGAGTTGAAATGCTGTGCTACAGGGTGGTTGGGTTGGTTCGTCCGGGTGGCCCAGAGGTGCTCTCTGAATCGCTCCGCAAGTAGGCGGCCTGTCTCCCCAATATAGAGGAGGCCACACCGGCTGCAGCGGATGCAGTAGATGATGTGGGTGGAGGTGCAGATGAATCTGTGGCGGATATGGAAGTTTCCTTTGGGGCCTTGGAGAGAAGTGAGGGGGGAGGTGTGGGCGCAAGTGTTGCACCTCCTGCGGTTGCAAGGGAAGGTGCCGGGAATGGAGGTTGGGTCGGTGGGGGGTGTGGATCTGACAAGGGAGTCGCGGAGGGAGTGGTCTCTACGGAAAGCTGATAGGGGAGGGGAGGGAAATATATCCTTGGTGCTGGGGTCTGTTTGGAGGTGGCGGAAGTGACGGCGGATGATGCGCTGTACATGGAGATTGGTGGGGTGGTAGGTGAGGACCAGTGGGGTTCTGTCCTGGTGGCGGTTGGAGGGGCGGGGCTCAAGGGCGGAGGAGCGGGAAGTGGAGGAGATGCGGTGGAGGGCACCGTCGATCACGTCGGGGGGGAAATTGCGGTCCTTGAAGAAGGAGGCCATCTGTGTTGACGGTGCCCTCCACCGCATGGCCTCCTCTATATTGGGGAGACAGGCCGCCTACTTGCGGAGCGATTCAGAGAGCACCTCTGGGCCACCCGGACGAACCAACCCAACCACCCTGTAGCACAGCATTTCAACTCCCCCTCCCACTCCACCGAGGATATGCAGGTCATTGGACTCATCCACCGCCAAACCACAACAACGCGACGGTCGGAGGAGGAGCGTCTTATCTTCTGACTGGGAACCCTCCAACCACAGGGGATGAACTTGGACTTCACCAGTTTCTTCATCCCCCCTCCCCCCACCTTGTCTCAGCCAAATCCCTCCAGCCCGGCACCGCCTTCCTGACCTGCAGTCTTCTTCTTGACCTCTCCGCCTCCATCCTACTCCGACCTATCACCCTCACCTTGACCTCTTTCCACCTATCACATTTCCAACGCCCCTCCTCCAAGTCCCTCCTCCCTACCTTTTATCTTCTCCTGCTGAACACTCTCTGCTCATTCCTGAAGAAGGGCCTGTGCCCGAAACGTCGAATCTCCTGTTCCCTGGATGCTGCCTGACCTGCTGTGCTGTTCCAGCAATAAAGTTTCAACTTTGATCTCCAGCATCTGCAGACCTCACTTTCTCCTTGCAGAGGGAAAAAGGCCTTCCACACAGATTGCCACATTTTTAAGATGAGAGGAGAAAGATTTAAACAGGACCTGGGGGCCAGCTTTTTTACACTGTGTGGTTTGTATGTGGAATAAACTGCCAGAGGAAGTGATAGATGCTGGTACAATTAAACACTTAAAAGACATTTGGACAGGTACATGAATAAGGAAAGATTTAGAGGGATCTGGGCCAAATGCAAGCAAGTGGGAGAGGTTTAGTTTTGGAAATTTGGTTGGTATGGAGTTGCACTGAAGGGTCTGTTTCATGTCATATGGCTATTGCCAAAACGCAATGTGCACTGTTAGCCAAGAGTCAAGTCAAGTTTTAGATGCAGTCCCACAAGACATTTAATAACCTTACACTACTGGTCAATGTCAGTGATGCATATTCAAATGTAATTTCCTACCAAGTATAGCACTGACTTGGGCCACTGCTTAAATCATCATATAGTCATCACATGATTTTCAATAATTTATATCAATCAGGCTTCATTTCCAACATTCATATGTTTCATCTCACCCTTACAGTTATCATTGCTAGACCAATGACCAATGTAACCACATATCACATTTCACACATTCTAGCTATTCAAACATTACAACAAGAACAAGCAATTTGTATGACACTCACACACGTCCTTCAATTTTGCAGGATAAGGTAATACGTAGCCAAAGGCAACAGGATCAACCAAGTGAAGAGGACATTGAGTAGAGCACATAATGTCCACCCCACTTGTTAGCTCATTATTTTTACAATTATGTAACTCTACCTTGATGCTTTCCATGCCCAGTTAATGCTCTGGACATTAAAAATTGCAAGTATATTTTTCTTATTAAGAACTTCAATTGTGAAGTATGCATCCACTACTCTCTATCCACTACTACACATCTAAACCCACAAAATACCTTACTATACCACAAACTTATCCTTGAACCTTTTCCTTTCAGCTGAGCAGGCGGTGCAACCTAGTTAGGCAGAGGAACACAAACAGGGGATTGATGTTGAAGACACAACTTCCCCACTTGATCTCATTGACACAGCAACCAGCTTCTGTACTGACTCTGCAGGTGTTATTGAGGCTTGATTGACATGGTGAGGTATTAGACATGAGTGAACTGCAGCCAGAGTGGTGAGGAGAGGTATGATTTTGCTGCAGAGGATGCACATGAAGATTTTGAAAGTGCAGGACATGGAAGAATGTTGATGAATATGCCAATCAAAACTTGGCTATTGTAAGAAAGCTGTGGTCAAGATTCAGGAGTATGGTGGTTCAAATTTCCCCCTGGGCTTTGTCCAAAGCTTAGAAGCCATCCCTGACAAATTGGAAATGGTGACCAGCTCCATGCACATTTGTGGACTCAGCAATGACACAGTATCAATGCTGCACTTTCCAAGGTAACAAACGCAGCGGCGATCCAAAGTTTGAGTGCTGCAGTGAAAGCTCCAACTGTTGTAATTCAAGATTAGATTGCTATCCTGGCTGTGGATATCAGTGTGCATTTCAGCAATCTTTCCTCAATAGAATACGAAGACACTGAGGTGCCACCCTATAGGAGTAGCAATGGCCTATTGTTGTCTTTCAGGAAGATGTTATTCATTTCCCAGTGCCCTTCGTGTTTTTTCATTTTTTAGTTCATCCAGTTGTGCTACACATGCCAAGATGGTGTAGTTCAAAGTCAAGGTTTTCTAGGCTCAGATCTGTTTGAGCACATCCTCCAAAGCCATCTAAAATTTCCTCCATTGAATCCCAGCAGCCTTCCATCACCAAGATAGCACTTTGTGGGAGCATGACAGTCATCAGTGCAGAGAGGATATTTTCTGAGGGACTGTGCATGGGTGATTACTTGTCAGATATATGCAATGTGGAATTATTTCACTTATAAACTTATTTTGGAATATTTTCTTTACCATACGTTTTATTTTTGCATTGTGGCAAAGCAGACAGTGTTCAGTGACAGCGGGCAATTAAGGTGTGGAGCCCATTGGCAAAGAGGAAATAGAGCTGTGGTTATTTGTATTGCACCAGGTTAGGTCTTCAAAGACAGGCTGGGAAGAAAGTGACTGCATATTTTGCCACCTCCTCTGCTTCTGCTCCTCCTCCTACTCATGTTCCTGCTACTCCCGTTTATTACATAGCTGCTGGCAAGGACAGCATGATGAAGTAGTAAGCATGAGGCAGGCAACTATAAATCTTCACACTTATTCTGCTATGTACTGTAAGGCTTCTCCAAAGCGATCCATGAAGCAGATGCATTGCGTTAGCATGTCAGTAACTGTCTATCAGTACACAGTAACTTGACATTGAGGGAGTGGAATCTTTCTTGTTTCTGGACTGTTTGCAAGTTTCCCCATGGTACAGAATGCTACTGCTTGCATGTAAGTATTTGCAGTGAATTATATACAAGCAATGGCATTCTGTACATGGGGAAACCTGCAAACAAAACAGATCTATGTATTCATTTCATTTGACTGACTTCAGCAAACAGAGTAGTGAATTTCATTGACAGCCCCCAGATTACAGTGGGCAGAAAACGGCAATGTTACAAATACTCAGAATTCTAATCGCCAAAGATCCAAATAGAGAAAATTCAGTGCTACGATTACCCGCACAGCCACTGGCAGTGCAGTTCTTGCCTCTCTCTGACATTGCAGTTATGGCTGCAGCAGGTAACAGATTATAGAGAGGAGGTCTTTACTGAAGCTCAGGTTTTGTTCATTGCTGGGGTTCAGGTAGGAGAATTGCACCCTAATCACCCGAGGCAAATATGGACTTTCATTCTCCGTTTTCTCCTCCTGCTGCTTCCAACAGCCTGCCCTGCTTTTCTCATTTTCAAACTTTACTATATTTTGAGTGGAATGTCCAATGGTACACCACCATCAGATATCAAGGGTCAAAACCTTGAAGTTAATAAAATGCCCTTCAGCATTATTACACCACTCCCTGTTGACTTTTTCAGCTTCAAACGATTGTAGAAATTATCAAAATTTGCAGAGTTGGAGCAATTCTGCAAATAAGAAATCGCTAAACAATTAAACTGTAACTAGTCGAGGATCCCTTTTCATTGTGTCCCAGGGATTCTATCTGCTACTGAACCTGTGTTTAGCTGTTATGAGGTTATGAGAGGAAGTTGACTGAAGCATTGATTTCCAAAACAGTACTGCTGGTGTCAAGTCAGTGTTACATATGAATTGATATCATGATTTGCCTGCTCTGTAGACCTGTGATTGATAATCACTGCATGCAAATATATAGCCAATCCTCATGCATAACACAAAAGTTATTTTAAAGGTGTGAGGGCAATTGTAGCACCCCTAAAGACCAGAGCTAATGCATCCAATTTCTTGCCGGAGCATCTTAAGTGAATTTGGGAAGTTTAGTTCCATATCCAGTAAGAAATGAAATATGCAATAAAATTGAACATCATTTTGCATGAAAGATGTGAATGGACGAAACATTGATTTTCCTGCTCCTCAGATGCTGCCTGACCCGCTGTGTTTTACCAGCACCACACTTTTCAACTCTGGTCTCCATCATCTGCAGTCCTCACTTTCTCCCGGCCTAAAATGAAAGCAGAACTGGAAAACTGGTGAAACTGGGAGCATTAGAACCAGTAACAATCAGTGAATAGACTACTCCAACCATCCCTGTCTTAAAAAATAGATGGTATGGTGAGACTCTTTGGTGACTTTAAGGTCACAGTCAACCCAGCCCTGTGTGCGGATAAATATCTACTTCCACTCATGGAATATCTATTCAGTGGACTAGCTGGGGGAAAGGCATTCTCAAAAATGGATCTGTCACAGGCCTACTTGTAGGTTGGGGTCGCGAAGGCGTCCCAGCCACCACTGATGATAGTGACACACAAGGAACTGTTCAACTACAAACGACTTCCTTTTGCCATCACAACAGCACTGGCTGTGTTCCTGAGGGCCATGGGCTAAATTTTGAGTTGATTACCGGGTATCCAATATTATCTGGATGATATTTTGATTACTAGATCTTCCAGAGAGGTGCATTTGAAAAACCGAGAATAAACTCTAAATAGGTTGCAGGAGCATGGCCTACAAGTAAAAAGGGAGAAATGTGAGTTTTTTTTAAGACTGCATAGAATACTTGGGCCATGGAATCAATGACAATGGACTATACAAGGTGCCCAAAAAGCTGGAGGCTATCATGAAGACTTCTAGACCAGAAGATGTGTGTCAACTGAAAGTTTTCTTCAGAGGTGTTGACTCATTTTGACCCAAAGTTGGCACTGCAGCTAGCATGTGATGCCTTGCCTTATAGGGATGACGCTGTACTGTCACACATCTTGCCAAATGGAGAGGAAAGCCTATCACATTTGCATCGAGGTCACTAGCGAAGATGGAGGAGAAATATGCCCAAGTGGAAAAGGAAGGATTGGTCACAGCGTTCGATGTTAAGAAGTTCATCCATTTCCTTTATGGCAGGTACTTCATGTTGTCAACAGACCACAAGCCACTAACCACCATTTTGGGCCGTAGATGGGAATACTGTCAATGGTGGCAGCAAACCTGCAAGGACAGGCACTGACTCTTTTAGCTTACTCATATGACAGCAGATACCGACAGGTGGATAAACATAGTAATAAACATTGTATCAAAGTTACCACAGTTGGGAAATAAGGATGTTCCAACTGGAACCTGAAAATCATGTACTTTTCCAAAGAAGACAACATATTGTCAGTGAGTCAGTACCTGGAATGACCTGATCTTGAGCCAAGTGGTGGACTTCTTCCTGAAAGGTAGGGCATGTCATAGGAACTGCTCAGAATTACCTGTCCAGGAGGTGGGAGTTGTCTGTGTCAGAGGAGTATTTAATGTAGATAATAACAGTTTGTATTCCACCTCATTAAGAGGAAATGTGCTGAAACAAGTGCACCAAAGGCACCCAGGCATGTTGTGAATGAAGGAGATAGCCAGGAGCTATGTTTGGTGATGAATTGTGGACTTTCACATTAAGGAGGAAGCAGGATCATGTGAATCCTGAGCATTAGTAAGGAAGGTGCTACCATTGTCACCCCTTCACCATAGAACTGGTTTCAGTCACCATGGCAGTGGATCATGTCGATTTTGCTGGACCAGTAGAGCGATGGATGTTACTAGCGGTCATGGATGCCCACTCCAAGAGGCTTGAGGTGGTGGTCATGAAGCTGGTATCAGTGGAAGCAATGATAGATCGACTCAATGAAATATTTCCTAGGTTCTGGAACCCCTAATAAGTTGTGAATGACAATGGTCCACAGTTTATAGTGCAAGAGTTCGAGGAGCACCTGGAAAATTATGGAGTCAGCCATGTGAGATCAATTCCATATCACCCTGCAGCAAATGGCCAGGTGGAGAGATTTGGAGAAACTTTGAAGCAGATCTTAAAGGCCTCATAAGGGGAGGGTTCACTACGATGGTGGCTCAACAAGCTCCTCCGCATGTATAGGAACATGCCAGACACAACAACCTTAATATCCTTAATATTCAATCTCCAGCTGAGAACCATGTTTAACTTAATATAGCCGGAAGAGACCAGAATGATGGTAGAGCAAAATCAAGAAGAACAGATGGTCAGAAGGGAACCTTCAAGGTTAGGGGTATTCCAAAACGGAGAGCGCGTGTTGGCCCGGAATTATACGTCTTGAGAAAAATGGTTCCCAGTGGTGATGGTCACATAAACAGGATGGTTATCATATATAACACAGGCTGGGATGAACTGGTCTGGAAGAAACACAGAGACCAGCTGCTCGCAGCGCGTCACCAACTGGGGAAAGTCCCTCAGAATGTTGAGATGGCCTGGATAGGACCAGTGGTGTCAACAAATCATGTGTCTCCAAGGCAGCGTTGGCCATACCCAGGGAAGAGACAATAGCAGCAACATATATGTTGCCTTTTAAGAGAGCAAGTCAGGTGACACGGGAGCAGGAGATACGGGAGGCAGTCTAAAATCAACTGTGGAGCTGAGAGGATGCACAATAAAATATTCCCTATTCAAGTTTACCCTCCATCTACCTCACGTTCTATTTATGGTTTTAGTGAACCACAACCTAATCATAATGGTGGAGGTTGGTAGGATGGAAGAAGCGGATTTAGAGGATTTTTCAGATGGGAAAGGAGCTTGGAAGAATTTTCTTGCTCATCAGGGCCCCACAAAAATATTGGTTGTCTGGGAGGTTTCATTTATTGGAGTGACACTAATTGTTGCTCTGGCCAGTAGACCTTTGAAATCACCTTGATGCCATTTCTTAGTGATTGAACCTGAATTAGCCAATATTAATGAAGAATCCACTTGAATCAGACAACTATCCCTATATTGTCCACACTAAAAGCGGAACAGAAAAGAGTTATTGAGTTTTGATTCCTGTTTTGCTTGATTTCCTCTAAGATGGATTTTGTCTCCAGGTGGTTTTGGGCAGCTAATAATATCAATGTGAGACATTGACATTTTGACAGCTAGGTTTTGGCAGCATGTTGTAGACAGACATGGAACAAAAATTGAGTGCTTTAGACAGCCTGTCAGTTTCAAGTGCTTGAATACTAGGCAGATCTCAGGGAAGAGTCAGGCCTACGCCAAACAGGTGGGAGGAAGGAGGTTTTGAGGGAGGGTATGAGGTGTGCAGTTAGGATATTATAGTTAAACTGTGGACCTAGAAACAGCATTTCTGGAACTATATTGCCTTTCCTTCACTGACTTATGATCAAAATTCTGGAACTGATTCACTAATAGCATTATGGGTGTATCTCCAGCACATAGACTGCAATAGTTCAAGACAGCAACTTAACTATTGCTTTCTCAAGGGTGGTTATGGATGGACAGTAAATGCTGCCTAAAGGAATGACATCCATGTCCCAGAAATAAAACGGTCTGACCGCTTGCCCAATATTCAGTACTAGAACTTTCATCCAGTTAACTGCTGGAAGACTGAAGCATTGTCTTTGGAGCCCACCACAAACTGCATTCCCTAATTTTTGAGTTAATCAATCTTCCATACAGGTTTCTGACGCCATTCTCAAACTCAGGGCTGAATTTTACAGGCCATTAATGGGCGAGTAAACGGATGGATGAACCTTCAGTGCCACCTTCTGACCAGCTTTAGTTTTAAACAACTTGTTCCAGTTTTACAAAGTTAAAAATCACACAGCACCAGGTTATAGTCCAACAGATTCATTTAGAAACACTAGTTTTCGGAGCACTGCACTTCAACAGGTGGTTGTGAAAGCTAGTGTTTCCAAATAAACCAGTTGGACTATAACATGGTGTTGTGTGATTTTTAACTTTGTACACCCCAGTCCAACACTGGCATCTCCAAATTATGTTCCAGTTTTCTCTGCTCTCAGGAACATTGACTCCTTCAATGGGGTGCAATTTTACATGTACTGATTGCATTTCCATCATCTTTTTAAATAACTTGTTTTGAAAGTATGGCTCAAATAGTGATTGTAGAGAACAATCTTCTCACCTGATACCCATGAGGGTGACCTTTCAGTAATGGTTGGTGTCCAGTACCAGGAACTAGTTGATTTTCTTTTTAGTAAACCTATGAGCTGTGGACAGTTGAATCACCCTGCAATTGCTACCATTTGCAATGTTTGATAAACGTTTTGCTGAACTGGAAGGAAATACATCTCTTCATCTTTCTTGACCTGCCTGAAGCTTTTGATGCAATTTACTGCACCAGCCTCCTCTAATGTCACTCTAGTGCTGTTGAGCTGATTATGCTTGTCTAGCTTCATTCTCATTTGTCCCCTTGTAGCTAAAGTCTCTTCATGTGTCCTTGCTGTTTTCCTTTAGTGTTTCCCAAGGAGCAATCCTTGGAACTCCCCCAACATCTCATCTAACTGCTGTCCCTCGATTACATTACTCCACAACCGAGTCAGTTTCCACAAGTGAATTGATAACACCCAGCTCTACCTCACCATCACCTCTCGCAACCCCTTAGACTAATAGAACAGTGCAGATGGAGGCCAACCAGTTCACTGACCCTCCAAAGACCATCCCACCAAAGAGCATCTTTCATCCCCACTCTATTCCTGTAACCCTACATTTACCATGGCTAATCTACCTAGCCTTCTCAAAGTTATCAGACTGCTTGCCTAATATCCAGTCGAGTCATAGTCATAGAGTCATACAGCATGAGAATAGACCCTTTGTGCAATCACTGGTAGTGCCAAACAGTGAGAGGAGTGCAAATATTATTTTTTTGTTCAAAGATGAGAGGAAGATAAATCTGGCAATTTAATATGGGGATGCTTTTAAAAACAGTAATCTTGGAGAAAATCACTGGACACTTGGAAAAGCATAGACAAAGAAAGAAGACCTAATATGGATTTGTTGAGGACAAATTATGATTTATTCCATTGATCAAATTTTGAGGATTTAACAAAAATGGATATACAGTCCATTCTATAAGTGGGCTTCCAAAGCAACTTACTAAATTATATTACGTAGAAAACTTGAAACCCATGTGATTAAAAAAGTAGTAACATTATGGATACAAAATTGACAAAAGGTTAAAAAAGTGTTACGGTGAATGGTTGTTCTTGAGACTGAAGGGAGAGTTGTAATGCCGATAGATACAGTAGAAGTGTGTGTGTGTATATATAAATATATATTTGTTGCGAGAGATATAATCAGTATAATGTCCTAAGAGTCTACATTAGGAACATTTCTGCTTTTAAATAAATTAATAGCTTAGATTTGAGGATGAAAGGGTAGTTGCAGAATTTGCAGATGGCTCAACGCTTGAAAATGTAACAAACAGTAAAGAAGATAGTAGTAGATGTTAAAAAGACATAAACAGTGAAATAACTGCACAAATGCTATTATCCCATCACCAAGTCACTCTTTATTTACCCAGGATATTTCCTTGACACTGATCCAGTTCCTTCAGAGTCAGCTGCCAGAGTGAACAAGATGTATGACTTTCCTGTTTTTATCTGTCAGCCAGGGCTCCCTGCTTGGACCAGATTAACAGCCCCAATCAGAGAAACCATATTCTACGAAGCCCACCTAGCTCACCTTGTTACAATCATTACATTCTTCCCACTGGGTTCTTTTTTTTTTGTAGGTCCTCCTAGGCGTTTTAGTCCCAGGTCAGGTTCCTCCAAATCTGTTTCAGATATGGGCAGTGTGTAATGCCGAGTAGCTCACCAGTTTACTTTGCTCAAAAACTGCATGAATCCATGTAAGATTCTGTAAATCCATTTTTTAGATTAGAATCAGTTTGACCATTGTGACACAGACAGCCTCACACAGGGAGCTAACACCTTCAATACATTATCTGGGCCAACATGACACCAATTGTTAAAGAACTGAAACCAATATGGTCATTCTAAATGATGAGAGACTTAACAAACAATCCAGGTCTTTTACAATATTTACTTTCAGTTACTTCACACCGTAAACTTTTGCAATAAATTCTGTGTCTTACAATCTTATTCTCCACAATCACCTGATGAAGGAGCAGCACTCAGAAAGCTAGTGCTTCTAAATACACCTGTTGGACTATAACCTGGTGTTTTGTGATTTTTAACTTTGTACACCCCAGTCCAACACCGGCACCTCCAATCATGACTGCCAGCTGATGAAGGTGAGCTCTGTTTAAGTACTTTCTTCTAACACTTTTATAGCTCAAAATGGTGCCATATTCTGCCAACAGAACACTTTTCACAATGTCTCCCAAGGTATATATGACAATAAGTCATTCAATCATGAGCAAGTGCGAGGTCTTGCACTTTGGCAAAAAGAATAAAAGCATAGACTACTTTCTAAATGGTGAGAAAATTAATAAAGCCAAAGCACAAAGGGATCTGGGAGTGCTAGTCGAGGATTCTCTAAAGGTAAACATGCAGGTTGAGTCCGTGATTAAGAAAGCGAATGCAATGTTGTCTCTTATCTCAAGAGGGTTGGAATATAAAAGCAGAGATGTACTACTAAGACTTTATAAAGCTCTGGTTAGGCCCCATTTGGAGTACTGTGTCCAGTTTTGGTCCCCACACCTCAGGAAGGACATACTGGCACTGGAACGTGTCCAGCGGAGATTCACACAGATGATCCCTGGAATGACAGGTCTAACATATGAGGAACGGCTGAGGATACTGGGATTGTATTCGTTGGAGTTTAGAAGATTAAGGGGAGACTTAATAGAGATGTACAAAATAATACATGGCTTGGAAAAGGTGGATGCTAGGAAATTGTTTCCGTTAGACGAGGAGACTAGGACCCGTGGACACAGCCTTAGAATTAGAGGGGGTCATTTCAGAACAGAAATGCGGAGACATTTCTTCAGCCAGAGAGTGGTGGGCCTGTGGAATTCATTGCCACAGAGTGCAGTGGAAGCCGGAACGCTAAATGTCTTCAAGGCCGAGATTGATAGATTCTTGTTATCTAGAGGAATTAAGGGCTACGGGGAGAACGCTGGTAAGTGGAGCTGAAATGCGCATCAGCCATGATTGAATGGCAGAGTGGACTCGATGGGCCGAATGGCCTTACTTCCACTCCTATGTCTTATGGTCTTAATCATTCATTCAAAGAAAGGCCCTTACGGGTATATTTCCATATGTTAATCAGCTTCCTGAGGCCTTGCAGCAGACAGCTGCTGTGCATCCAATCCCATGGTTGATAAATAGCCGCAGTAGCAGGACTTCATTGGGAAGTCATCCTGATGAAACTCCACATGATTTTTACAGGCCCCCATCCCAGCACCACTACCTCCCAGTCCACCATGTGGGACCAGTCAAATTTTGTCTGGTTCTCTCACTACCCTTTACAGATGATTTTGAAGAGGCTATAGAAGAGCTTTACAGGAATGGTTGCAGAAAGGATAGGCAGAAAAGACCAATATTCTCTTTGGAGCAGAGAAACCTGAGAGGAGATTTGTTACAGGTGTTTAAAATGATGAAAAGTTTAAAAAAGAGCAAATACAGAGGAACTGTTTCCCATGGCTGAAGTTTGATAACCAGAGGCTAGGGATTTAAGGTAATTACGAAGAGAACCAAACATGAAACAACATGAAAAATGACATTTTATAATTCAATTCTTTACAATTTGGAGGACACTGCCTGAAAAGCTGATGGAAACAGGTCCAATAATAGCTTCCAAAAGGAAATTGAATTAATGGTTGGAGAAATAATTGCAGGTGTATGCAGGAAGAGCCAGTGAGTAGGGTAAAATAGAATGGTCTTTGAAAAAGCTGGTACAGCAACAAAGGTTTGAATCTCTTTGTTCCACTCTCAGGTCTGCTGCTACACTTTTCTGTCTTACAGTAATAACTTGGATTCAGAAATACAATGCGCATAGGTTAAATTTATATTTTGTACCGAATTCAGAGAGAAAGTTGTTTCTGGGAAAAATAAGCACTACCGCAGTTAGGTGGTAGTGTGGGGGAAGCAAAAAAGAGTCAACCACATTGCTGTTAAAAAAAAAGGAGTGTCAAGACGTACTGAAAAGAAAAACATGTAAACAGGAGTGTCAGACGCCCTGAAAAAAAGAAAGTTGTTTCTGAAAGGCAACTCAGAACTCAGAGAGTGTGTTAAACAAAATGCATAACTGTCAATAACCTGACATAAAACCATTAAAAAAATCCTGAACTGGGAGAACTGGCCACTCCCTTTTCATTGTACAATGTTTTTAAAAACACTTTGACATCTTTTTCAAATAGATATTTCCTGACATAGCAAAACCTCTGCCTTTACAACCTCTCTGAAAAAAACCAAAGACAGAACAACCTTGTAAAAGGAGTAGCATCATTAAAGCAACAAGTAATAGCACAATGCGATCTCACCCCCAGTGGATTAGACTTGGGTTCTGCACTTCTTCCACATCCAACATTTTGCAAAAGCAAATCTCAGCAGGACTTATACACTTCATGTTAAGGTCATAGGGAGTGTTGCTGAACAAAGAGACCTTGGAGTGCAGGTTCATAGCTCCTTGATAGTGGAAGCTCCTTTATTGGTCAGAGTATTAAGTACAGGAGTTGGGAGGTCATGTTGCGGCTGTATAGGACATCGGTTAGACCACTGTTGGAATATTGCGTGCAATTCTGGTCTCCTTCCTATCGGAAAGATGTTGTAAAACTTGAAAGGGTTCAGAAAAGATTTACAAGGATGTTGCCAGGGTTGCAGGCTTTAAGCTATATGGACAGGCTGAACAGACTGAGGCTGTTTTCCCTGGAGCAACGGAGGCTGAGGGGTGACCTTATAGAGGTTTACAAAATCATGAGGGGCATGGATAAGATAAATAGACAAGTTCTTTTCCCTGGGGTGGGGGAGTCCAGAACTAGAGGGCATAGATTTAGGGTGAGAGGGGAAAGATATAAAAGAGACCTAAGGGGCAACTTTTTCACGCAGAGGGTGGTACATGTGTGGAATGAGCTGCCAGAGGATGTGGTGGAGGCTGGTACAATTGCATCATTTAAAAGGCATTTGGATGGGTATATGAATAGGAAGGGTCTGGAGGGATAAGGGTCAGATTCTGGCATGTGGGATTAAATTGGGTTGGGATATCTGGTCGGCATGGATGGGTTGGACCAAACAGTCTGTTTCCGTGCTGTACATCTCTATGACTCTATGACTCTATCTTGTTATGAATGGTGGTGGGAAATTGAACAACTCACTAGAGGAGGCGCTTCCATAAATATCCCCATCCTCAATGGTGGAAGAGCCCATCACATCACTTTAAAAGATAAGGCCAAAGCATTCACAACAATCTGTAAAGTGGATGATCTATATCAGCCTCCTCCAGTAGTTCCAACCATCACAGATTCCAGTCTTCAGCCAATTGGATTCACTCCATACAATGTCAAGAAACAGTTGGAGACACTGGATACTGCAAAGACTATGAGCTCTGACAGCATTCCAACAATAGTACTGAAGATTTGGATTCCAGAACTTACTGCATACCTATCCAAGCTGTCAAGTATAGCTACCACATTGGCATCTACCTGAGAATGTGGAAAATTGCTTCTAAAAATCTGGCCAAATCCAGCCTGGTGAATTACCGCCCCATCAGTAAAATGATGGAAAGTGTCATCAATTATGCTATCAGCAGCACCTGCTCAGTAATAACCTTCTCACTGACACTCAGTTTGAGTTCCACCACAGCTACTCAGCTCCTGGCCTTTTATCCCTACAAGCATGGACAAACCGCTGAATTCCAAAGGTAGCGTGAGAGTGACAGCCTTTGATATCAAGGCCAAATTGACTGAATATGACACCCAGGAGCCCTAGTTGAAATCAATGGGAATCGGGGGCAAAACCTGCACTGTTTGGAGTCATACCTGGTCATAGCAGTTGCAGGTCAGTCATCTCAGATCCAGAACATAGTTGCAGGAATTCTTCAAGGTAGTGTCCTCAGCCCAGCTATCTTCATCAATGACCTTCCCTCAATCATAAGGTCAGAAATGGGGATGTTTGACAATGATGCATGATGTTCAGCACCACTTGTTACTCCTCAGACACTGAAACAATCCATGTTCAAATGGACAATATCCAGGATTGAGCTGACAAGTGGCAAGTGACATTTAAGCCACACAATGCTAGGCCTTGACCATCTCCAACAAGAAGGCAGCACAGTGGCTCAGTGGTTAGCACTGCTTCCTCACAGCACCAGGGACCTGGGTTCAATTCCAACCTCAGGCAACTGTCTGTGTGGAGTTTGCACATTCACCCATGCTTGCGTGGATTTCCTCCGGGTCCCCCGGTTTCCTCCCATAGTTCAAAGATGTGCAGGTTAGGTGAATCGGCCATGCTAAATTGCCCATAATGTTCAAGGAGTGTAGGTTAGATGCATTATTCAGGGGCAAATGTAGAGTAATAGGTTAGGGGATTGGGTGTGGGTGGGAGGGTCGGTGTGGACTTGTTGGGCCGAAGGGCCTGTTTCTATACTGTAGGGATTCCATGATTCTATGAAGAGACGATCTAATCACCATCATTGGTATTCATTAACATTACTGAATCCCCCACTATCAACGTCTTGGGGGTTATCATTGACCAGAAAATCACTGGATTTACCGTACAAATAGAGTGAAGACAAGAGCAGGCCAGAGGTTAGGAATACTGCGGTGAATAATTCACTTCCTGACTCCCCAAAGTTTGTCCAACATCTACAAGGTACAAGTCAAATGTAATAAAATTCTCTTCACTTGCCTGGATGATTGTAACTCCAATGACACTCAAAAAGCTTGACACCATTGAAGACAAAGCAGCCTGCTTGATTGGCACTACATTCAAAAACATCTACTCCCTCCACCACTGCCATTCAGTGGTGTGCTACCTACAGGATATACTGCAGAAATTCATCAAATATCCTTAGACAGCACCTTTCAAACCTCCATCCTCTTCCATCTAGAAGGACAAGGGCAGCAGATCCATGGGAACGTCACCACCAGCAAGTTCCCCAACAAGCCACTCACCATCCTGACTTGGAAATATATTGCTGCTCCTACTTTGGCACTAGGGCAACCTCTTGGAATTGCCTCTCTAACAGCATTGTGGGTCAACTTACAGCACGTGGACTGCAGCAGTTCAAGAAGGCAGCTCACCACCACCTTCTCAAGTGTGATAGACTTGGCCCATTATAATGAAAAACAGGTTAATTAGTCTCAAAGCCAAATCATTGTGAAATCCACAGAGATACAGTTGTAGTTTGCCTGACATAGAGTGCATGATCCATGCTATATCCTCCAACTCTATTCCTTTCAGGACCTGTGTTTTACGCTGAAACAAATTGTTTGCACATACTTAATCAGAAATGTAACTTTGGTCTCTATAGCTTTACTCATTTGAGTCTGTACGTCAGCCCATGTACTGCTGAAACCCTCATTCAACCCTTGATTACCTCTATAGTCAATAATTCCAAAGCTTTCCTGACCAACCCACCTTCTGTAAACATCTGCGGCCTTATTCCAATTCTATACCAGATCCTACTTAGTCTTCATCACTTTGCTCACTAACCTATCCTGGCTCTAGCTCAACTAAAATTTAGAGTTCTGATCATTGTGTTCAAATTTTTTGTTTCCTTTTTCTCTGGAATCTCCTCCAATAATACAATTCCTTGTCCTCACTGAACCTTGTTTCTTCTGTCTCTTGTGCATCTCTCTTCCCCTTTTACTCCTCCATTCGTGATTGTGACTTCAGTTGGTCTTAGGGTCCCATCAAAGAGATTTCCTCATCAAATCTTTTTCCTTTCTACCATTGTCCTACTTTAAAGCCCTCTCTAATGATTCACTTTTCTGACATTGTTTTTGAAAACATTTGGAATATGTTCTTTTTATCTTGGGTTGGGAGGATACCAGATTTAACCAGGCAGCTGCCCAACCACCAGCAGGTACCCAACATGGGCAAAATGTTTAGTTGTGAACTTGGTAGGCAGTCAATCTAAACTGATAGACAGATATGTAAGGGAATCAAGGGTTATGGGGAAATGGCAGGAAGTGGAGTTAAGAATTATCAGATCAGCAATAATCTCACTGAATGACAGAGCAGACTCATTGAACTGAATAAACTACTTCTGCTCTTATATCTTATGGTCTTACTCTTCGAAGCTTTTAAAGGGTGGATGTTTTTTCATCTGGCTACAGGATCAATAGTAATGGTTACAAAACATAGGCCATTTTGGAAATTCCTTTGTTAGAAGCAGTATGAACATTTAATTCTCTGCCTTGCAGTCTGTAGGTGCTGAGTGTTTGGACTAAGATCAATAGATTTTTAAGTTCTAAGGCTAGCAAGAGAAAAAGTGATTGGTCAGAAAGTGTGAGTGGTGTAAAACCTTAGCAGTGATTATTTTGAGTGGCTCAACAGGATTGAGCACTCCTGCTCCCACTGGTCTTATGGTTTTATTGTGTGAGAACATGGTAATATGTCACCGTTTCTAGATTGGGTGACCTCCAGTAGGAGTGTATTCTCTTTCCAGTAATACTGGATTTGGAGACAAAAACTGAACAATGTGAGGACTCAACAAATTCTGGACTCTGTTTCTCCCAGAGCAGGCACAATTACCTGACAATGGCAGTAGAGAATTGGTTTAGCAGAAACAGTGTGACAGAATTATATCTTTACAAAGACATCCACACTACATTTAGCATCCATTTAGCACTGCCACCAAAATAACTTGTTCAGTGTTTATTAATGTTTAGCTCCTTCCAAGTTATTGATGGGATAGCCACAAAGTGTGAATAAACTCCTTCCAGGGCTATGATCATTTACTGTCTTTGAATCCTATAATAAGATACACAATCTCATTCGATACTTCTGAAGTTCAACTAACAAATGTTCTGGGATGGCTCAAGGAAAACACTCCAAAGACACCCTGAAGCTTTTCTTGAAGCCCAGCAGCAGTCACATCGGTGATTGGGCAGAACATGTTATCCATCATTCAGAATGAAAACAACTTGTTCATCAAGCAGCATTAGGTGTTGGATTCCAACACAGTAAAAATGAGGTAGAGTCACTGCAGAAAAGAAAATTAAACAATTTCTGTTCTCCAGATTGCACCACTTCATGAAAAGTCCTGCTGCATGTTCCCAGATGGTCCCAGTTAAAAATTAGCCTGTTCAGTCATATGGAGTCCCACGGCAGAATATCATGACTGTAGAACAGACATCATTTTAAAATGGAGGACAACTAAAGACAATATAGTTGAGGAATAGACATGAGTCCCTTTCAGAAAATGCCTTCATTTTCTGAATCCTTGGAGGAGGGGTTTCCGTATTTTGTGAATAAGTGTCTTCCTTTTCTCAGTCTGTAAAGCTTTAATCATTTGGTGAGCAAACAACTACTTTTGCCTTCTCTGTGCTATTTCAGGGGCTCAGCTAGTCTATAATTGGAGCTAAGAGTTAATTTAAAGAATTTAGTCCTTCTCCCTTCATAGTGTTTTACCCACTAAGCGAGAGAGATTTCCCTTCAGTTATGCCCACAGACTGCAACCAACAATACCATGGGTAAGCCAACAGGATTAGGTTCTTCCAGCAACTTTATTAACATGTAATCTATCCAAGAATAGTACGCCAACAACAATTCTTAAGCTTACGGAGACACACTGACGGCAGCCAAAAACCCACAAAAATGCAATCCTGCTGCTGCGATAAGAAGCCTACATTTAGTTATGCAATTCAGGGGATCCTTCTTGTCTGTTTAGTCCCAATAAATCTCCATCAAAGAACAGAGTCCTGTGCACCTACAAATGTTGTCTCCCTATCTTAGTGCAGCAGCAGTATGCTACATGTATGTTGATCATCCAAAACAGGATGTGGTGGCAATTGTGAAAAGTGCCTTTTGGAATGTTCTGCTTAAAACATGTTTCCATGTTGCCTTTCCCATTTCCAATTAAACTCTAACCTGTGACTGTACTTTTAGTCATTTTAATTTTTACCTTTAAAGTTGGGTGCAGCTGTTGTTTCCAAGGCCTAGCTATGGTTACTGTAACTGGGACTGGATAGGTTGAAGCCTGCATTTTGTGGCATTCAGATCCTCCTTCAACATTCCTCATGCATCTCCTGTCTCCTTCAGATAAAAAAGTTCATCCAGTGTGTAATTTTGGTTAGATGATGTGTTCTATTATCTCTAAAGCTTTGATTAGTTGCTGTTTGTACTTGGCTGTCACTGATCCTCCCCGACTTCATTGTAAATTAGAAACAGCACCTACTGTTAGTATTTGTGCTGAGCCATCTATTTTCAAATAAGTAGTTGCTTCTAAAGAAAAATAATTATAAACACTTTTCACTTTGAGTAATAATCATTTTTAGTTCTAGTATAAAATGAGCAAATGAAAATGAAGGATGGTAAAAGATCAATTTACTCAGTGCTCATGCAACTTATGACTCCCAGCTGTTAACACCAATCAGTTATGTAATCTTCTTGAAGAGATAAAATAAAGACATAAAATAAAGATGGTGAAGGCAGTTAAAGTAATATCAGACCACAATTGCTGAGAAGCACATTTCCCAATTGTCTTATTCTCATAGAGAGACACAGCACGGAAACAGACCCTTTGGTCAAACTCGTCCATGCTGACCAGATATCCTCAATAAATCTAGCTCAATTTTCCAGCATTAAGCCCATATCCCTCTAACCCCTTCCTATTCATATACCCATCCAGATTGCTTTTTAAATGCTGTAATTGTATCGGCCTTCACCATTTCCTCTGGCAGTTCATTTCATACACACATCACCCTCTGCTCGAAAAAGTTGCTCCTTAGGTCCCTTTTAAATCTTTCCCTTCTCACATTAAACCTATGCCCTCTAGTTTTGGACTCCCCCCAACCCCAGGGAAATTACTAAACCTATGCATGATTTTATAAACCTCTGTAAGGTCACCCCTCAGCCTCCAATGCTCCATGGAAAACAGCCCCAGCTTATTCAGCCACTCCCTATAGCTCAAATTCTCTAACCCTAGCAACATCCATGTAAATCCTTTTTGAACCCTTTCAAGTTTCACACCATTCCTCCTATAGCAGGGAGACTAGAATTGCATACAGTATTCCAGAAGTGGTTGAAACAATGACCAGTACAGCTGCAACATGACCTCCTAACCCCTATATTCAATGCATTGACCAATAAAGGCAAGCATACCAAACACCTTCACTATCCTATCTAACTCTGACTCCACTTTCAAGGAACTATGAACCTGCACTCCAAGGTCTCTTTGTTCAGCAACACTCCCCAGGACCTTCCCATTAAGTGTATAAGTCCTGCCCTGATTTGCCTTTCCAAAAAGCATCACCTCATATTTATCTAAATTAAGCTCCATCTGCCACTGACCCATTGGCCCATTGACCCATCTGATCAAGATCCCCAAGTACTCTGAGGTAGCCTTCTTCGCTGTCCGCTACACTTCCAATTTTGGTGTCATCTGCAAACTTACTAACAATACCGCATATGTTCAGATCCAAATCATTTATAAAATGACAAAAAGCAGTGGACCCAGTACCGATCCTTGTGGCACACTGCTGGTCACAGGTCTGTTGTCTGAAAAACAGCCATCGACCACCACCCGCTGCCTTCTACCTTTGAGCCAGTTCTACATCTAAATGGCTAGTTCTCCTTGTATTTCATGTGATTTTTGCTTGCTAACCAGTCTACCATGAGGAACCTTGTCGAAAACCTTATCTAAGTCCATATAGATCACGTCCACCACTCTGCCCTCATCAATCCTCTTTGTTACTTCTTCAAGAAACTCAATCAAGTTAGTGAGACTTGATTTCCCACACAGAAAGCCATGCTGACTATCCCTAGTTAGCTCTTGCCTTTCCAAATACACATCAATGATACAAATATCCCAGCAATTATGTCCCCAGCTTTACACAAAGTTCTAGGGTATACCTGATCAGGTCCCGGGGATTTATCCACCTTTATGCAAAATAAGACATTTAACATCTCCTCCATGGTAATATGGACATTTTTCAAGATATCCTTAAGGGGCCCTATTCTCTCCCTAGATACCCTTCCATCTTTAATGCATTTGTAGAATCCCTTTGGATTCTCCTTAAGTGTATTGCCAGAGCTATCTTGTGCCCCCCTTCTGCCCTCCTGATTTCCCTCTTAAGAGTAATAAGAGGCTTTATACTTTTTTAGAGATTCACTCGGTCTCTGCTGTCTATACCTGACATATGCTTCCTTCTTTTTCTTGACAAAAACCTCAATTACTCTGGTCATCCAGCATTTTCTATATCTACCAGCCTTGCCCTTCACCCTAACAGGAACATACTGTCTCTGGACTCACATAATCTCATTTTTGAAGGCTTCCAATTTTCCAGCCATCCCTTTACCTCCAAACATCCATTCTCAATCAAGTTTTGAAATTCTTGCCGAATACCATCAAAGTTGGCCTTCCTCCAATTTAGAACTTTAACTATTAGATTTGGTCTATCCTTTCCATCAGTAATTTAAAATGAATAATATTATGGTTACTGGCCCCAAAGTGTTCCTTGACTGACACTCTGTCTTTTGCCTTGCCTTATTTTCCGAGACTACATCAGCTTTTGCACCTTCTCGAGTATGTACATAACCAAACTGAATCAGAAAATTTTCTGGTGCACACTTAATAAATTCCTCTCCATCTAAACTCTTAACACAATGGCAGTCCCATTCAATGTTTAGGAACTTAAAATCCCCTACCACAACCACCCTATAAATCTTACAAATGAAAACTGAGATCTCCTTACAAATTTGTTTCTCGATTTCCCGCTGACTACTGGGGGGTCTAAATTAAAATCCTAATAAGGTGATCATCCCTTTCTTATTTCTCAGTTCCACCCATATAACATCCCTGGACGTATTCCCAGGAATATCCGCAATGATATCCTGAAGCAAAAACACCACCCTCGCTGCTCTCTTGCCCCACCCCTTTCTATCCTTTCTATAGTATCTATACCCTGGAACATTAAGTTGTCAGTCTTGTCCATCCTGAGACACATCTCTTTAATTGCTATGATATCCTAGACCCATGTTCCCAGCCATACCCTGAGTTCATCTGCCTTTTCTGTTTAAATTATCAGTCCTACCTCATTCTCTGCTTTGTTCCTACCTGCCAAAACTATTTAACTTGGTGCTTTTCCTAATTGCACCAGTCTCAGACTGATCTCTTTTCTCACTATCTCCCTTGGTCTAATCACCACACTCTCCCTCCCTTTACCAGTTTAAATCCTCCTGAGCAGCTGTAGCTAATCTTCCCACTGTATATTCATCCCTTTCCAATCCATGCGCAATCCATCCTTCTTATACAGATCACTTCTACTCCAGAAGAGAATCCAATGATTCAAAAATTAAATCCTTCTCCCCCACACCAGCTCCTCAGTCACACATTCATCTGCTCCATTCTCCTATTCCTACCCTCACCAGCTCATGGCACCAAGAGAAATCCAGATATTGCTACCCTCAAAAACCTCCTTATTAAATTCCTACCTAACTTCCTATATTCTCTCTTCCAAATCTCATCCTTTTCTCTTTCTATGATGTTAATTCCAATGTGTACAACAACATCCTGCTAGTCCCTCTCCCCTTTGAGAAAATTCTGCACCTTTTCTGAGATATCCTCAATCCTGGAGTCTCCTATCACAATCGATGGCTTGGAACCTGACATATCCCTCATTACTTTAGAGCCAGTGTCGGTACCAGAAAACCGGCTGTCAGTACTACATTCCCTGAGAGTCCATCACCCCCTACATTTTCCAAACAGCATACTTGTTTGAGATGGGGATAGCCACAGGAGACTCTCTTCAGGAGTGGAAGTGATCTGTATAAGAAGGATGGATTGTACATGAATTGGAAGGGGATGAATATACAGTTGGGAGATTAGCTAAAGCTGCTCAGGAGGATTTAAACTGGTAAAGGGAGGGCATGTGTGGTGGTGGGATCTAGGGACTTAGTGACTTGCTTCCCTTTCATACCTTTCCTGGGGGTCACCCATCTACCTGATTGTATCTGCAGTTTATTCCCTTCCTGCAACTGTCATCCATCACACCCCCTAGCTCCTGTAAGTTCCTCATTGCCTCTAACTGCTTTTCCAACCAATCCAAGTGATCTGATAGGATTCCCAATCAAACACATTTCCTGCAGACATCAGTGACATGTAAATTCTCCCTAACCTCCCACATCCAATGGGAAGAGCGCATCACTCTACTAAATGCCATCTTTGCTGCTTAACAATCTGCAGACCCAGAAAATACCACAGTCTTACTGCTTTAAAAAAGCATGGTTCTAGGTCAACTTAGTACCTATGTTTTATATTTTTAAAGTTTAATCAAGTGACAGATCTTAATAAAACATATAATCAAAAGGAACCTATTGTATTCAGTATTGTAAATTTATAAAGCAAAAAGTCATGTTACGCTTTAAAAAGCCACTTAAAATGTCCCATGCTGTGAGCTTCCCCACACAGGTTTCTCCAAGGTTATTTGCCTTCCAAAGTACTCAGGAACTCTTCCAGCTTCATTCTGAACCTTGTTTAAGATTATATCAGCCAGGTTTCGTATTTGACAACTTTTCATGAGAAAAATAACTCTTGACCTGTAACTTAGGTTTCCTGCTTACACAACTTAAACTTATGTTTAGCTGCAATCAGATGGGAGTGTGGAGCAATCAAGCCCAAAAGACTGCTATTGGATTGGGAATTCAACAAAATCCTTCTGAGTTCTAAGAAGGGTCACTGGTTGTGAAACGTAAATTCTGCTTTCTTGCCATAGATACTGCCTAATCTGCTGAGTTTTCCAGCAACTGCTGTTTTTCTTTCAGATCTTCTGTATCCATAGTTTTTTTTGTTTTATTTCATGATCCTTTGCCCATCTGGGTTGACCTGGATAGAATTGGAGGTGAGTAGGAAACCCCCTTGATGTTGACTACAAAGTAATTTCAATATTGAAATCCCCATTGAATTAAGGATTTAATCCGGCATTTTGACATTAACATTCAGCACATAGGTTTCCTGCACTGTGTGGAATACATCAAAGTCAACAAGATGACAGCACAGCAGTGAGTCATTCCTCAGTGAAACTGGTGATTTGAAAAGCCTTCAAACTGTAAAACAACATAGTTGTTGGCATGTCTTTGTGAAAAAGTAAAACTCACAGGACCTGACTAGAGAGCATTGCTTTATGGTTTTGAAGGTGAATTTGACCTTTTGGTAGTCATTTCCCTACATTGGACAATATTCATTTTGATCTTTATTACTATGAGCCTTCACAACAACCTAAAAACAAGTCATACAGTATAATATGGACCAATAATGAGTAGCAACAACTACAGTCACACCAACAATAGTAAAAATAGGGGCCACAGATGCCACAGCAGCATTAACAACAGAAAGAGCAACAATATCAGCTACCTTTTCTGCAGACTTATGCCACTCCAAGGACAGGGGGAAAGGACAAAAAGTAAATGCTTGACAGAAGCCACACTCACAGAGCCTGACAAGGAATCAGGATTCTGGATATGGCAGAACACCAGCACCTCAGGAGGCTCAGGCTTTCACAGAACAAATAATAATATAACATCGAAACAGGACCTTTGGACCATCATGCCTGTGCCAGCCAAGATACAAGTCCCATCTTCCTGCACATGCTCTATACCCTTCTATTCCCTGCCTGTCCGTGTGTCTGGCTAAATGCCTCTTAAACTTTGGTAAAGTATCTGCTTCCACCACGTCCCATAGCAGCACATTCCGGACACCTACCACCTCTGTGTAAAAAACTTTCTTTGTATATCTCCTTCAAACTACCCCTCTCTCACCTTAGGTCCATGCTCCATAATATTTGATATTTCCACTCTGGTAAAAAGACTCCAATTATCCATCCATCCTGCATGATCTTATATTCTTCAATCAGATCACCCTTTAACCTCTGACGCTATAGCTAAAACAATCCCCATATATAGCTAATGCACTCCAAACCAGGCAACATCCAAATAAACCTCTCTTGCACCTTAAGACCATAAGACCATAAGACATAGGAACAGAAGTAAAGCCATTCGGCCCATCGGATCCACTCCACCATTCAATCATGGCTGATGGGCATTTCAACTCCACTTACCCGCATTCTCCCCGTAGCCCTTAATTCCTTGTGACATCAAGAATTTATCAATTTCTGCCTTGAAGACATTTAGCATCCCAGCCTCCACTGCACTCTGCGGCAATGAATTCCACAGGCCCACCACTCTGTGGCTGAAGAAATGTCTCCACATTTCTGTTCTGAATTTACCCCCTCTAATTCTAAGGCTGTGTCCACGGGTCCTAGTCTCCTCGCCTAACGGAAACAATTTCCTAGCGTCCACCTTCTCCAAGCCATGTATTATCTTGTAAGTTTCTATTAGATCTCCCCTTAATCTTCTAAACTCCAGTGAATACAATCCCAGGATCCTCAGCCGTTCCTCATATGTTAGACCTACCATTCCAGGGATCATCCGTGTGAATCTTCACTGGACATGCTCCAGTGCCAGTATGTCCTTCCTGAGGTGTGGGGACAAAAACTGGACACAGTACTCCACATGGGGCCTAACCAGAGCTTTATAAAGTCTCAGTAGCACAACGGTGCTTTTATATTCCAACCCTCTTGAGATAATTGACAACATTGCATTCACTTTCTTAATCACGGACTCAACCTGCATGTTTACCTTTAGAGAATCCTCAACTAGCACTCCCAGATCCCTCTGTACTTTGGCTTTACGAATTTTCTCACCGTTTAGAAAGTAGTCCATGCTTGTATTCTTTTTACCAAAGTGCAAGACCTCGCATTTGCTCATATTGAATTTCATCAGCCATTTCCTGGACCACTCTTCCAAACTGTCTAGATCCTTCTGCAGCCTCCCCACTTCCTCAGTACTGCCTGCCTGTCCACCTAACTTTGTATCATCGGCAAACTTCGCTAGAATGCCCCCAGTCCCTTCATCCAGATCATTAATATATAATGTGAACAGCTGCGGCCCCAACACTGAACCCTGCGGGACACTGCTTGTCACTGGCTGCCATTCCGAAAAAGAACCTTTTATCCCAACTCTCTGCCTTCTGTCAGACAGCCAATCCTCAATCCATACCAGTAGCTCACCTCGAACACCATGGGCCCTCGCCTTGCTCAGCAGCCTCCCGTGTGACACCTTATCAAAGGCCTTTTGGAAGTCTCCAAAGCCTCCAAATTCTTCCTATAGTGTGGTGACCAGAACTACACAAAAACTCTAAATGTGGCCGAACTAAAGTCTGGTACAACTGCAATATGACTTGCCAACTTTTATAGTCAATGCCCCATCCAATGCTGTATACCTTCATTGCCACCTTATCCACTTGTATTGCCACTTTTGAGGAGCTATGGACTTGCACCCAAGATGTCTCTGTATATCAATGCTCCTCAGGGTCCTGCCATTTACTGTATATTTTCCTCTTGCATTTGACCTCCCAAAATGCATCACTTCCCAGTCCAGATTCAAGTCTATCTGCCATTTCTGTGCCCCATTTTCCAACTGATCAATATCCTGCTATATCATTTGATAACCTTCCCTTCTATTCACAATTTCACTAAATTTTGTGTTGCCTAAAGTCAGAACACTTTCATTTTCATCCAAATCAGTCACATGCATGTTACAAACAACAGAGGTCCCAGCACTGATCCTTGCAGAACAATTGGTTACAGATCTCCAGTCAGAAAAACACCCTTCCAAAGCTATTCACTGTCTTCTATGACCAAGCTAATTTTGTAGCCAACTTGCCAACTCACCATGGATCCATGTGACTTAGTCTTCTGGATTAGCTGACTGTGGAGATCATGTCAAATGCTTTTGTAAACTTCATGTAGACAACATGCACTGCACCAACCTTATCAATTATATTTATCACTTTCTCAAAAATCTCAATCTAGTTTGTAAGACAATAAGTGCATAAAGCAAAAGCCATGCTGACTAGCCCTAATAAGTCCATAATTCTTCAAATGCGAGTAAATTCTGTCCCTAAGAATCTTCTCCAATAATTTCCCTACCACTGATGTAAATCTCACTGGCCTATCATTGCCTGGATTATCCCTTTTATCCTTCTTAAACAAAGGAATAATATTGACTCTTCTCAAGTCTTCTGGGACCTTGCTTGTGGCTAAAGAGTATAGAAAGACTTCTCTTAAAGCCCCAGCAAGCTCTTTCCTTGCCTCATAGAATCCTTTAATCTCTCCAGTGCAGAAAGAGACCATTCAGCCCATCAAGTCTGCACTGGCTCTCTGACGAATACTCCCTCCCCTTCCAAAACCAATCCCACTCTTCCCTCTAATCCTACATTTCCCATGGGTAATCCACTAGTCTGCACATCCCTGGACACTACAGGGAAGTTTAGTATGGCCCATCCATCTAACCTGCGTATCTTTGGACTATGGGAGGAAACTGGAGCACACGGCAAAAAATCAAGCAAACACAGGAGGGAGAACATGCAAACTCCACACAGAATATCACCCAATCGAACCCCGATTTCTGACACCATGCCTCCTTCAGTATCCTGGGATAGATCCCATCACAGACTGGGGACTTATCTACCCTAATGTTTTTCAAGATACCCAACACTTCCTCATTCTTAATGCTCTTCTCTAATTTTACCATCATCCATATCCTTTTTCTTGGTGAATACCAATGAGAAGTACTCGTTCAGGACCTCACCCATTTTCGCTGGCTCCATGTATAAATTCCCTACGTTGTCCTTGAGTGGACCTATCCATTCCATAGTTACTCTCTTGCATCTGATGTACACATAAACTGCTTTGGAATTCTCTGTTATCCTACTTACCGAGGATATTTCAAGGCCCCTTCCACCTCTCCTAATTTCTTGATAAAGTTCCTCACTCTTCCTTTATACTCTTCAAAGGTCTTGTTTGAGTTCAGTTTTCTAAATCTTACATATGCCTCATTTTCTTTTGATTAAATTCTCAATCTCTCTTGTCATCCAAGGTTCCTGAATCTTGCCATCCCTACCTTCCATCCTCATAGGAACATACTGGCCCTTAAAAGACTCCCATATGTCAGATGTGGATTTACCCTCAAACAGATGTCCTTAGCCTACAACAACCCTGTTATTCTAACATCATTCCGTGATTTGCTCTATCTCCTGCTGGCTATTGGGAAGCAATAAACTTCTTCATAGTGATTGCTTCTTTCTTTTTCTTACGTTCCACCCACATGGCCTCAAAGATATCCTCTCTAAGTACAGCTGTTACATTCTTCTTTATCAGTAATGCAACTCCTCCACCCCTTTTATGTTACTCTCTATCTCACCTAAAACATCTAAACCCTGAAATGTTGAGTCACCAATCCTACCCTTCTCTTAACCAAGTTTCTATAATGGCTATTTCATCATAGTAATGTACTAAGCCTTGTCTGCCTTACCTGTTATACTCCTTGCATTAAAATAAATATGCTTCAACCTGCCCAGTCCTACCATGTTCATTAACCTGCCCTGTGTGTTCTTCCTATTCAACTTACTTTACTTAACATTAATCTTCTCCTCAATCACTCCACATGCTAACCTACTGCTCTCTTTCCTAATCCTCTGCCACACTGGTTTAAGTCCTCCAAGTGGCATCAGCAAACCAAAGATATTGGTGCCCCTCCAGTTTAGGTGCAACCCTTCCTTCTTGTTCAGGTCCCACATACCTTGGAAGAGATCCCAATGATCCAGATATCTGAAGCCGCTCTCCTACACCAGCTCTTTAGCCACACATTTGACTCTTTAATCTTCCTATTTCTGGCCTCAGTAGCACATGGGTCAGGGAGTAAACCTGAGATTACAAACCTAGAGGTCCTGCATTTCAACTTCCTACCTAACTCCCTGAATAACCTTTGCAGGACCTCATCTCTCTTTCTGCTTATGCTGTCAGTGCCAATATGGACCATGACTTCTGGCTTTCACAATATTCACTGCCTGCTCAGAGACATCCTTCACCCTGACATCAGGGAGGTAACATAACACCCTGGAGTCTCCGCTTTCAAGGTATGTCTTTGCTGAACTTGGAGCAAGATCTCCTTTCAAGAAGACCAGGACAGCATGCTTTTCCAGTGGACATTAAAATCACCAAAACGTTTTTTCAGATTCTGGCACCTTGCATGAATCTACTGTGAACATCTACAGGATTGCCCTTAAGGGCAAATCATAGGTCACTGTTGACTTAGAGTCATAGAGTCATAGAGATGTAAAGCACGGACTTCAGCCAAACTCATCCAGGCCAACCAGATATCCCAACTTAATCTAGTCCCACTTGCCAGCGCTGACTCAACTGTCTCCAAACCATCCCTATTCATGTATCCATCAGATACCTTTTAAATGTTGCAATTGTAACAGTCTCCACCACTTCCTCTGTCAGTTCATTCCATACACACACCACCCTCTGTGTGAAAAAGATGCCCCTTAGGTCCCTTATATATCTTTCCCCTCTCAAGCTAAACCTATGCCCTCTACTTCTGGACTTCCCCACTCCAGGAAAAAGACCGTTTCTATTTACCCTATCCATGCCCTTTATGATTTTATGAACCTCTATAAGGTCACCCCTCAGCCTCCTATGCTCCAGGGAAAACAGTCCCAGCCTATTTAACCTATCCCTATAGCTCAAATCCTCCAACCCTGGCCACATCCTTGTAAATCTTTTCTGAACCCTTTCAAGTTTCACAACATCCTTCCGATAGGAAGGAGACCAGAATTGCATGCAATATTCAATAAACAACATCCTGTACAGCTGCAGCTTGACCTCCCAACTCCTATACTCAATGTTCTGACCAATAAAGGAAAGCATACCAAATGCCTTCTTCAGTATCCTATCCACCTGTGACTCTATGTTCAAGGAGCTATGAATCTGCACTTCAAGGTCTCTTTGTTCATCAACAATCCCTAGGACCTTACCATTAAGTGTATGAGTCCTGCTAAGATTTGCTTTCCCAAAATGCAGCACCTTACATTTATCTAAATTAAACTCCATCTGCCACTTCTCAGCCCATTGGCCATCTGACCAAGATCCCGTTGTAATCTGAGGTAACCTTCTTCGATGTCCATTACACCTCCGATTTTGGTGTCATCTGCAAATTCACTAACTATACCTCCAAATCATTTATATAAATGACAGACAATAGTGGATCCAGCACCGATCCTTGTGGCACTCCATTAGTCACAGACCTCCAGTCTGAAAAACAACCCTCCACCACCTCTGAGTTCTACCATTGAGAAAGTTCTATATCTAAATGGCGAGTTCTCCCTGTATTCCATGAGATCCAACCTTGCTCATGTGTCTCCCATGGGGAACCATGTCGAAGGCCTTATTGAAGCCCATGTAGATTACATCTACCTCTCTGCCCTTATCAATTCTCTTTGTTACTTCTTCAAAAAACTCAATCAAATTTGTGAGACATGATTTCCTGCACGTAAAGCCATGTTGACTATCCCTAATCAGTCCCTGCCTTTCCAAATTTGTGTAAATCCTGTCCCTCAGGATTCCCTCCAACACTTTGCACACCATCGACATCAGGCTCACTGGTCCATAGTTCCCTGGCTTGTCCTTACCACTTTCTTAAATAGTGGTACCACATTAGCCAACCTCCAATCTTCCGGCACCTCATCTGTGACTATCGATGTTACAAATATCTCAACAAGGAGCCCAGTAATCACTTCCCTAGCTTCCCACAGAGTTCTACGGTACACCTGATCAGGATCTGGGAATTCATCCACCTTTATGCGCTTCAAGGTATCCAGCACTTCCTCCTCTGTAATATTGACATTTATCAAGATGTCACCATCCATTTCCCGACATTCGATATTTTCCATGTCCTTCTCCATAGTAAACACTGATGCAAAATAGTCGTTTCCAAGAGACTGTCAATTATGTCCACTTTTAAAAGGAAGAGGCTAAATAAACACAGAGTCATGAGTTTCACTGCTTTTATTGAACTCCTATATGTCTATGGAATTATTGGCTGTGCACTTGCAGCAATCAAAGTGCCCTCAGATCCATTTATAGCAATGAGTAGGAAGTCCATTTCTCAATGTTCAGATGGTTTGATCACTGGAAATCATCATGAATGCCTGGCTTAGATATCCAGGGAGCTGTTATGATTCATTTCGTGTGCAGCAATCACACCTCCCAGAGAATTCAATTCCACTACACAGTGAGTGGCTAGGTCCTTGGAGATAATGGCTACTCCCTGAAGACATGGTTGCTCGTTGTTTTGTAGAAACTTTGAAATGTATATATGTGTATTTCAATATCAACTATTGCAAGTTTGTGTTCTTGGAATTCTAAGTTAAACATTTGTGTATGTCTGTATGTTTGAAGGTAGCAATAGCTTTTAAAAACTACAATACCAATAATTCCAAGTGAATCCTAAATTACCCAGAGTTCCCATGATGTGGAAGTGTTGGTGTTGGACTGGGGTGGATAAGGTCAAATGTCATATGACACCAGGGTACAGTCCAACATTTGAAATCACAAACATTCGTCAAGTGAAGTGAAGAGAGCACCCTGGCACAGACTTTATAATCAGAAAGATCAAAAAATCAAGCAAATGGTGTGGGTGGAGTGGCAACAGGCCAAATGATAGGTCTCTGCAGGTGATCAAGAGTGTCATATGGCATGAGTTAGGTGTCAACAGCTAAATAACAAGTGAAGGGATGATTTATAATCTGATTAATTGAAGCAGAGAGGTAATTACAAAAAAACAAAAATAAGGTGGTGCTGGAGACAATCCAAATGACTGGAAAAACATGCTAGATATAAAAGTCATATGCTGAGGGTCTAATCAAAGTAACAAGTAATTCAAAACTGTATAAACTAATTAAGGTAAAGAGATCATAACAAGTTATCAAGGTGATGGTGTCAAAACCCAGAGCTCCCAAGGAACTGCCCGGAATGCTTAGGGGAGATCATTCTGTGACTTTCATTTGTTAATCTGAGGTAGAAATTCATTTGCAAGTAAAACATGTATCAAGCTCTGCAGTACTAAGAAATCTTCTAATATGGTAACATGTGCGAAGCAGCACTTCAAAGAAAATGAGTTAAAAGTAAATAAATTATCTGAAAATAAAAAGTTATTATTAATCCCAGATTGAAGTGTTGGGATAAGGTTGGAGGAAAAGTAGTGAAGTTTTTGAAGTTTTCAAGTAAAGAAGTAAAGAATTTGAACCTACATCAAAGATGATATAGCGTTGGAAAGAAGTGAAGTCTGGCGCATAATAATAATTAATGTAAAATTTCCAGTTCCAGCAGATGAGTTGACATTTTCAGTATTTCAAGCCAAGCAAAGTATTAAAAAAGAAAAGGGTATCTCTCCCTCACTTAGAAATGAACTGGGCTGTGTCTTCCTATATGTTTAGCATAAGAGGTTCTTAAAATTACAACAATGTTTGTAATTTGTAACAGCATGTACTGTTACTTATGCAAAGCTGTGTTTTCTGTTCAATCCATTAAGAGTACTTAGTTTAGTTTTACCATGTGTTTAGAAATCTTTACATCTATGTGGTTTGAGTGGTTAGTTAGAGTGGTTTGCTTTCTTGCATATCATAATTGAAACAAAGACAGCAATATTGCATGCTTCTGTTTTATTAAAAGATCAGTTGAGTCACAAAAAAATTATGATTATCCAGCCAGATTCATGTCAGGTATCTGATTTATCTGGTATTAACATTATCTGGTCAATACCCAATAAAAAATTGGACCACAAGATCATCATAAATCCTTTCAGTGAGCCAAAGCAAAGATTCAGCAGGAGTCACACCTCTGACAGGGTAATAATAGAGGGTTAGCTTAGAATAATAGAAGGCAGCCTTACCCTAGCTTAATTCACAAATCCAAATGTATAAGGGCATCTGTTATCGGACAATATCACAATATCATCAATATCTTCGAAATAATCAAATTTATGGGACACAATTTGCCCTGCACAAAGCCATGCTGACTATCCCTAATCAGTCTTTGCCTTTCCAAATGCATGCAGACCTCATCTCTCAGAATCCCCTCCAACAACTTACCTACCACTGATGTCAGGCTCACCAGTCTGGAGTTCCCTGGCTTTCCCTTGCAGCCTTTCTTAAATAATGGCACAATATTAGCAACCCTCCAGTCTTCCGGTGCTTCACACGTGGCTATCAATGACACAAATTCCAACAGATTCCAACAGTCAAAAATCTAACTGACACATGCACATCCTTTCTTCCTCATTAAACCTAACCATACAAGTCACCTGAAGACTACAATTCATGGTGAATTGAAGCTGCAGCAAAGTACAGGTCAGGATAATGAAGAGTTTGAACAGTGTTTCACTTATTGAAATAAACATCTAAATAACATCATAAATATTGCTATGCACAATCTGAGGATTAAAGGGTTAACAATACCTTTATTCTAAGAATAACTGCTGTGTCATTGTGCTGTCAAATTGTATGGGACTGGATCTTGAGTTTGCAGAGTTCCAGAAATGTCTTCTCTTAGCATAATAAAAAGAAATTACTGTGGATGCGGCCCTCTATAAGTTCATCCCTCAGCCTCCAACGTCCCGGGGAAACAAGTCTCAGCCTATCCAGCCTCTCCTTATAAATCAAACCCTCGTTTTGCACCCTTTCCAGTTTAATAGCATGCTTCCTGCATGTTTGCAGTACTCCAAATGTGACCTTACTGATGTCTCATACAGTTGTAACATGATGTTCCAACTCCTATACTCATTGCTCTGACCAATGCAGACCAAAAGCCTTCTTCACCACTTTGTCTGCCTGTGACAGCATTTTCAAGGAACTATGTACATGTACCCCTAGATCACCCAAGATCCTACTTAAGTATGTAAGTCCTGCCCTGGTTTGTCTTACTAAAATGCAACACCTCACATTTACCTAAATTAAACTCTGTCTGCCATTCCTCGACCCACTGGTCCAGTTGATCAATCAAGATCCAATGTTTACTCTGAGAAAAATTTCTTCACTGTCCACAATACTATCGATTTTCATATCATTCACTATCTTATTAAACATGCCTCCTTTATTCATATCCAAATCATTTGTATGAATGAAGAACAACAGTGGGTGCAGCACCAATCCTTGCAGTGTACTGCTGATCACAGGCCTCCAGTCTGAACTGCAATCCCCTATCACCACTTTCTATTTCCTACTGTCAACTCAATTTTGTATCCAGTTGGTTGGCTTTCCCTGGATCCCTTGTGATCTAACCTTACTGACTATTTTCCCTTGCAGAATGTTGTCAAAGGCTTTGCTAAATTCTATGTCTACAGTTCTGCCTTCACTTATCTTCTTGATCACCTCTTCGAAATAATCAAATTTATGGGACACAATTTGCCCTGCACAAAGCCATGCTGACTATCCCTAATCAGTCTTTGCCTTTCCAAATGCATGCAGACCTCATCTCTCAGAATCCCCTCCAACAACTTACCTACCACTGATGTCAGGCTCACCAGTCTGGAGTTCCCTGGCTTTCCCTTGCAGCCTTTCTTAAATAATGGCACAATATTAGCAACCCTCCAGTCTTCCGGTGCTTCACACGTGGCTATCAATGACACAAATACCTCTGTTAGGGGCCCTGCAATTTCTTCCCTAGATTCCTATTAGGTCTTGGGATACACTTATGAGGTCCAATTGTACAAAATACGGAGTTTTGGGATTGAAGGTGATTTAGCGAATTGGATCAGAAATTGGCTAGCTGAAAGAAGATAGAGGGTGGTGGTTGATGGGAAATGTTCATCCTGGAGCTCAGTTACCAGTGGACTGCCACAAACATCTGTTTTGGGGCCACTGCTGTTTGTCATTTTTATAAATGATCTGGATTAGGGCATAGAAGGATGGGTTGGTAAATTTGCGGATGACTTTAAAGTAGGCAGGGTTGTGGATAGTGCTGAAGGATGTTATGGGTTACAGAGGGACATAGATACAATGCAGAGCTAGGTGGAGAAGTGGCAAATGGAGTTTAATGCGGAAAAGTGTGAGGTAGTTCACTTTGGAAGAAATAACAAGAATGCAGAGTACTGGGCAATTGGTAAAATTCTTGGCTGTGTAGAGAAACAGAGAGATCTCGGTATCCAGGTGCATAAATCCCTGAAAGTCCCCCCCAGGTTGATAGGGTTGTTAAGGAGGCATATGATGTGTTGGCGTTTATTGGTAGGGGGTTTGAGTTTCGGAGCCATGAGGTCATACTTCAGCTGTACAAGACACTGGTAAGGCCGCACCTGGAGTACTGATTATTGTTCTGGTCACTGCATTATAGGGAGGATTTGGAAGCTTTGGAAAGGGTTCAGAGGAGATTTACTAGGATGTTGCCTGGTACAGAAAAAAGGTCTTATGAGGAAAGGCTGAGGGAACTGAAGCTGTTTTCTTTGGAGAGAAGAAGGTTGAGAAATGACTTGGTCGAGACGTATAAGATAATCAGAGGGTTAGATAGGGTGGATAGTGAGAGCCTTTTTCCTCAGATGGTGAAGACTAACATGAGGGGACATAGCTTTAAATTGAGGGGTGATAGATTTAGGACAGATATCAGGGGTAGTTTCTCTACTCAGAGAGTAGTAGGAGTGTGGAACAGCCTGCCTGCAACAGTAGTAGACTCGCCAATGTTAAGGACATTTAAATGGGCATTGGACATACTTATGGTTAATAATGAAACAGTGTAGGTTAGATGGGCATCAGATTAATTTCACAGGTTGGCACTACATTGAGGGCCGAAGGGCGTGCACTGCACTGTAACATTCTATGTTCTATGTCCTGAGAATTTACCTCACTTTACATTTTTTAAGACCTCCAACACCTCCTTTTCTGTAATTTGGACTTTTTTCAAGACTTCACTATTTATTTCCCAAGTTCCACAGTTTCCATGTCTTTCTCCACAGTAAATACTAATGCAAAATATTCATTTAGGATCTGCATATCTGCTGCGGTTCCACTCATAGCTGACCTTGTTGATCTTTAAGGGGCTCTATTCTCATCCTAGTTACTCTTTTGTCCTTAATATACTGATAGAATCTCTTTGGATTCTCCTTAACCTTATGTGCCAAAGCTATCTCATCCCAATTTTTCCCTCCTGATTTCCCACTATACTCCTATACTCCTCAAGGGATTCACTTGATGCCAGCTGGTTATACCTCACATTTGCCTCCTACTTTCTCTTGACCAAAGCCTCAATATCTCTAGTCATCCAGTGTTCCATACTCCTGCCAGCTTTGCCCTTCACACTAGCAGGAACATGCTGTCCCTGAACTCTCATTATCTTACTTTTGAAAGCCTCCCACTTGCCAGACATCCCTTTACTTGCAAACAGCCTTTCCCAATCAACTTTTGAAAGTTCTTGTTCAATACCACCTAAATTGGCCTTGCTCCAATTTAGAACTTTAACCTGTGGACCAGGCTTATCTTTTTTCCATTTATGGTTTAAAACTATTAGAATTACGGTCACTGGTCCCAAAGTGCTTCCCCACTAACACGTCAGTCACTTTCCCTGCCTTATTTCTAAAGAAGAGGTCATGTTTTGCACTTTCTCCAGTAGGACCATCTATACATATTGATTGAGAATATTTTCTTGAACACATCTAACAAATTCCTCCCCATCCAAGCCCTTAACACTATGGCAGTCCCAGTTGATAGTTGGAACATTAAAATGCCCTATTATTACAACCTTTAATTCTTCCAATAATCTGCAATCTCCCTACATGTTTGTTCCTCAATTTTCCACTGATTGGTGGGGGGGCCTATAGTACAATCCTATCAAAGTGATCACCCCCTTGTTATTTCTCAGTTCCATACATATAGCTTCACTGGTTGATCTCCCAGGAATATCCTCTCTAAGTACAACTGGGTTATTTTCCTTCATCAAAAACACTACTTTCTCTCCTCTCTTGCCTCCCCTTATATCCTTCCTATAGCAGCCACATCCTGGAACATTGACCTGCCAGTCCTGTCCCTTCCTTAGCCATGTTTCTGTAATAGCTATGATATCCTAGTCCCACATTCCCATCAGGCCCTGAGTTTATCTGCCTTACCTGTCAGCCTTCATCAATCTTCCCTCATTCTCTGCCATGCTCCTACCTGCCCTATTTTTTGGCTTGTGCTTTTTAACTTCAGTACCAGCCTCAAACTTCTCTCTTACTCACAACTGCTTAGAGTCCCAGCCTCTTGCCAGGGTAGTTTAAACCCTCGAGCGTAGTTCTAGCAAATATCCCCACCAGGATATTGGTTCTTCCTCCAGTTAAAATGCAGCCTGTCCCTCTCGTGCAGGGTTGCTACTGAACCAGAAGAGATCCTGATGAACTAAACATCTGAATCCCAGCCCCCTGCACCAGCTCTTCAGTCTCACATTCACCTGCCCTGTTTTCCTATTTCCTACTCTCACTATACACGGCACTGGGAGTAATCCAGAGATTATTACCTTTGAGGTCCTGCTTTTTAACCATCTGCCTAACTCCCTATGTTCACTCTGCAATGACCTCACCCCTTTCTCTACCTATGTTGTCAGTATCAATGTGTACAACAACCTCTGGCTGCTCATGCTCCCCTTTGAGAATACATTTCCTGCTGCTGCTCTACAAGTTCCTTTTTTGCAGATGGCTTCCGAGATTGAACACCTGCATCCAAATAAGCAGAGCTTGGAGTGATCTGTGTCCTCCGATGGGTGCTCTACACTGCAATCCCTGTCTCCAGCACCAGCTCTTGCTCACATGAGATGAATGCCACTGAACTATGAGTGTCTGGGCATTGTAGTATATCAATCAATTATATGGTAGTGTGTCTTTCGAGAGCTCCAATTATTTGTCTTGGTCCCTCAACAACTCTTCCATCACCCTTGAAGAACCTGGAGGAGATTAAAAAATGAGTTAATTCAGATATAGGGAATGTGAACAACTCAACATTGTGCAAATCATTATATTTCAGGTAGTGGTGACAACAATTCACCCTGAGCACATAGAGTCATACAGATGTACAGCATGGAAACAGACCCTTCGGTCCAACTCGTCCATGCCAACCAGATATCCCAACTCAACCTAGTCCCACCTACCAGCACCTCGCCCATACCCCTCCAAACCCTTCCTATTCAGATATCCATCCAGATACCTTTTAAATGTTGCAATTGTACCAGCCTCCACCACTTCCTCTGGCAGCTCATTCCATACACGTATCACCCTCTGAGTGAAAAATATGCCCCTTAGGTCTCTTTTATATCTTTCCCCTCTCAACCTAAACCTATGCCTTCCATTTCTGGACTCCCCCACCCCAGGGAAAATACTTTGTCTATTTACCCTATCCATGTCCCTCATGATTTTGTAAACCTCTATAAGGTCACCCCCCAACCTCCAATGCTCCAGGGAAAACAGCCCTAGCCTATTCAACCTCTCCCTATAACCCAAATCCTCCAACCCTGGCAACATCCTTGTAAATATTTTCTGAACCCTTTCAAATTTCATAACATCTATCCGATAGGAAAGAGACCAAGATTGCACGCAATACCCCAACAGTGGCCCAACCAATGTCCTGTACAACCTCAACATGACCTCCCAACTCCTCTGACCAATAAAGAAAAGCATACCAAACGCCTTTACATCACTATCCTATCTACCTGCGACTCCACTTTCAAGCCGCTATGAACCTGCACTCCAAGGTCTCTTTGTTCAGCGAAACTCCCTAGGGCCTTATCGTTGAGTGTATAAGTCTTGCTAAGATTTGCTTTCCCAAAATGCAGCAGCTCACATTTATCTAAATTAAACTCCATCTGCCACTTCTCAGCCCATTGGACCATCTGATCAAGATCCCATTGTAATCTGAGGTAACCTTCTTCATTATCCACTACACCTCTAATTTTGGTGTCATCAGCAAACTGACTAACTGTACCTCTAATGCTTACATCCAAATCATTTCTATAAATGATGAAAAGTAGTGGACCCAGCACCAATCCTTCTGGCACTCCACTGGTCACAGGCCTTCAGGCTGAAAAACAACCCTCCACCACCACACTCTGTCTTCTACCTTTGAGCCAGTTCTGTATCCAAATGGTAATTCTCCCTGTATTCCATGAGATCTAACCTTGCTCACCAGCCTCCCATGGGGAACCTTGTCAAACACCTTACTGAAATCCATATAGATCACATCTCCTGCTCTGCCCTCATCAATCCTCTTTGTTACATCTTCAAAAATCTTAATCAAGTTTTGTTAAGTGCCACTTGACAGTGCAACATTTAATGCTCTCAGCAGGTTTATGGTCTGACACCACCTCCAATTTTTTGATGTTCAGTGCATGTGCCACCCTTCCAATTTCCACTGGGCCCTCCTTTATTGTAATCATTGCTGCAGGCCCATGGTTCTCAGCTTCCTTCTGAAGTTGTGTACTCTATTCTACAATAAGGGAAAGTAGACAGTTCTGAAGGTGGAATGTGAACTTATTGAGGATGGCTGAGAGGGATAGGTGCAAGATGACAATGGTATAAAGGTGAAGGTAAGTCTTTTCTGTTGAGATAGAGATTTGATTACAGGCCTTCTCGCAATCACAGCCTCTCGCCACTGGTATGATCAGCAAAACCACGACCCCGTTTCCTCTGACAAATAACTCCAATCTCTGGTGTACTCCGTAATCCATGACTCCCCTCTTCCATCCTGGCCTGCCCCATGATCAGCGACCCCATCTTGCTCCTGATTTCTGCCTTGCCCCACAATCTGTGGCATTATGCCCTCTCCCCAAAACCCCAGAATCTTGGACAGCCAAACAATCATTAACAACATTCCCAAAATTCCTGAGCTTTCTGTTTTGCAATCTGATGGTCTGTCCTCACCGGTCCATGAATATTAGGGCTAATGAGTCTTACCAGGTCAGTAAAATTCTGAAAATGTTGGCTCTGATTGATTGCTTTCTGTTTTTGTGCTGAAAATTAATTAGACATTTTTGACATTTTTGAACTGATCCTGGAAATATTTAAATTGGATATGTTGAATAATAATTTATATTTATTTTCAACATTGGCTAAATAAGTGGTTGACTCGTTTCTAATGTGCACTCAACATGGTGGTTGTCATGATTAATTAAAATCTAGTTTAAACATATCACATTTAACTAATCCAAGCTCACTTGCTTTGCTGTGATGATACAAACTTGATATGTTTATTTAGCATCGACATAAATTAAATTGAAAGTTTCAAAAAGAATCAATTTCATTTTTCTTTTCTTTGCATGGCAAAACAAAAATTAGATTAGTCCCTGTTTTCTATTCATTCTTTCAGAATTCACCTTGCGTCACAGCTGTATTTGAACTCTGGGTGCTTTGTTAACTTACTGTTTGCTCAATCAATTGAGTTTTTACTGTTCCAAAGAAGGTTAAAAATTTCAAAGTAAAAATTGAAACAGGTCTAACAAAATCTGAGAAGGAAGGCTGCTTTGATATAATATTGCTGTATAAATACTGTACAAATCACTTTGAAACTACCCTACAGTAATTTTTTTAAATTTAAAAAAGAACAACCAACCAATGTATTGTTGATTGTTACTTAGTTAGTCACACAACAGTAATGGACCCATGGCCAAGATAACACAGAGGACGTGTTTTGGGGAATTGTTGATCAGAAGCCAGGTGCCTATACATCCTCGCAGCTAGACTGTCTGACGTCTCATGAATGGTTGGTCAGGCAGCATTCCTAACTTTGGGAGGATCAATACTGCAGGGTTGTTGTGGAGAAAACATAGAGCATCACCAGGAGACGCAGAGAGTTCTTCAAGATTAGGTCTTTTATTTGCAAACAAAAAACCGTGACACAGAGAAAGCAGATTCTCGAATGCCCTCGAACCTCAGGGTCCGTAGATTTTTATATCTTTTTTTATCATGTTTCTGTTAGCTTATCAGCATGTCCAACTATATTAATCAAAGTACCTCACTCTAGCTACAAAATAAACCAGTGATGTTATTCCCCATTATCTCTTTAGTTGTACATTCTACTTATTGTTATTCTAATGACACGGTTAGATATTTATTGCTAACACTGCTACAGTGATCTTCTATTCCAGACTAACCTGTTATGATAGATATTTAGCTATTCCATCTATTACAATAGTCTCCTGTCTCAAGCTGACTCTACTAACTATTAATTAGATATTTTGATGTCATGTACCAAATATTTATGGTCCCAATCCTGTCATAATGACACTTAACAGAGAAACTTGCTTTATTACTTGTGTTATCTCAGCTTGCCATAGTGACCTTTCAGCATTAACCTTACTCTGCTAATTGGTGTAAGAGCATTCCACTATTCTTATCCCATCCTGCCTTCCACAGACCACAGATTGCCAGTGGTCTTCATGCTTTAACCCTTCCCATGCTTGCATAGCGTGAACTCAGTCAACAGACTTTCCAGCGAGTCAACCCCATGTTCTCATTGATTTTTACATGAATGTGTGTGTACTGCAAATGTTCTGTATGTAGACATATCTCACATGACTGGGGTGTTCTTATCACCTGGAACCTTAAGAAATTATTGTGATATTTTTTCACCCTCTGACTGCTGAGCTCAAAATCCCTTAATTTTGTTTCTGGTTTGCTTATACTTGTCTTGCACATCTCCTGTGAAGGGCTGATTTACCTTCCAGTTACTGTCTAATAGAAAAGAGCTAAAATGGTAATTTTAGGTTCCATGTAACAATATACCAAGCTGATCTAATATGGAATACATACTATTTCAGAATCTCTTCCCCAGAGGGAAGTGAAAGCTTAGATTTTGAGTATATTTAAAGTAAAGTTTGATATGTTTTTGATGGTCGATGGCATGAAGGGTTATGGGGTTAGTGTGGTAAAAAGGCTTTGAAGTGTTTAATCAGCAAAGCTCATGTTAATGGTAGAGCAGGCTCAACAGGCTGAATGGCTTACTCCTATTCCTATACACCTGTAATCTAGTACCAATGAGCTCCTCTGGGGTGGTGCCATATGTAAGTCAGATGCCTTTTTCAAGTGGTCAAGAGAAATATCTGAGGATCCAAGGTAATGCAAGAAAACTAGATGAGCATTGAAGCAGATTACTTACTAATGTTCCTTTTTATTTTCTCCAACTTTTACAAGGACCAGGAAAGTTGGACAGAAACCTGATGGAGATTACCATCTCATAAAAAGGCAGAACATAACAAAAACAGTACAGTGCATTCCACAATTAGACTCAACACATCTTCTCTCTCCTATTGAATTTCTCCTTGAAAATACAAGCGATCCAAAGAATGCCCCTTTATCCCATCTATTTTCACCATCCAAGATCCTAAATACCTCTTTCAGGAGAAATAATGATCTCCTTTTATATACTGTATTCACTGTTCATGATAGAGCCTCATCCACATTAGTGACACCAGTCATAGACTGGGTGACTGCTTTGAAGAACACCTCCATTCAATCTGCAAGCGTAACCTCTAGCTTCTGCTTGCTTGTTTTTTCTCTTGTCCATCTTGGTCCGACACTGACCTTTCTGTCCTTGTCCTGCTGTAATGTTCCAGTAAACATGTTCAAGGACTAGCACCTAACTTTTTACTGAGTGCTCCACATCCTTCTGGATTGGCTTCAACACTGGAATCAAATAAGACTCTCATCTTTGCCCCAATTTGTTCCATTTTCTTTGCTGAGTTGTTCTTTTGATTCCCTCTGGTTTCTCCTCCTTTTTTCAACTGTAGATATGATTGGCCTTGCCATTCACAGCTCCCTCTACATATATTTTGTTTCTTGTCTGATCATCATTTGCTGTGACCTCATATCCGCATAATTTAGTCTAATCCTGCATTCTTCCCTAACACAGATCGTTTTTTGGGATCTTTCTGCCCCCCCCTTTCACTTGTTCAAAATTTATTACAATTTTCCCCAACTGAAGAGAAAGGCCATAAACCTGAAACACTAACACATCTTGTCTCTCCACAAATGTTGATTCTGATGTCTCATTACTCAAACCTGACTAGTATTTTCCGTATTTATTTTATGGCTTAATGCAACTCTTTTCAGTGCACCTACCTAATGAGCTACCAGAAGAACTGTTCAACAATTTCTAGAATAGATATAGACCACAACAATTCAGGTTTTCTTTCACATAAGGGCTAAATATATTGTTTACTCTTGTGGTGAAATATGGAGGCATTAGTTATTAAAGCCATTGATTGTTATCATGACAATTTAAATTTGCCTGAAGGGTTTTCTTGATAGGTCAATTAAAAGAACAGATTGGAACTTTTTTCAAGCAAGGCATTTGCCAGAAACATAGTTCTAGATAATTGTTTGTCTTGGTTATTTGAACTCAATTCTGGCAAATGCCTTACTGCTTTATGTCTGTTCTCCTTGAAAAGTGTTTGCAGACTTTGGGTTCGTGTTTACATTTGTTGTTTAGAAAAGTCTGCTATAAAGCCGCTCTGTTTTTGAAGTAACTTTGTGGCCAATTTGGTATGAAATTTGATTGTTCTTGTGGAAGAGTAACTGAAAGAACTTGTCAGTATTATATTTTCTGAGCAAACCGTGCCTGCCAAAATCCCAGAGATAACTGGGCATATTTGACCAAGCATGCAATAACACCAGGTTTACAGACATTAGTTATTAAAGCCATTGATTTTACTTCTTAATATATTTTGCCTTCAAGGTAACTGCTGTTGGTATAGAGATGGAAATGTGTTGCTGGAAAAGCGCAGCAGGTCAGGCAGCATCTCGGGAACAGGAGAATCGACGTTTCGGGCATTAGCCCTTCTTCAGGAATGAGGAAAGTTGGCATGTTATAAAGTGTATCACCGCAGAGAGAAATCATTTTCTCTCCAGCTACCTGAAATGTATCCGCTTGGGTTATTTAGAGGGTTAAACATTGATATGTTCATGTTACAGGTTGTGTGTGTTAACCAGTTCTGCATCTTAATTGAATATTTTTTCTAATAAATAGATAATTTTATATTTGATGGATCTTTTCATTCTAAGTCTAATACAGAGAAAGTATACAATTGGCTCCAATTGACTGTAATATTTGGAGTAATGGGGAATAGAGAAACAGTGCACTCTTCTCATCTCAGTAGGAACATAAGATCGAGGGTTCATAGCAGTATGTCCAGTACAGACAATGTCTCATTGGAAATTAGGACAATAATAATTGAAAAAGGATAACAAAGGAAAGATTAGGATGGAATTTTCCCAGCCTGTAAACAATATGGACAATGATGAGTTAATTGGAATATGATGTGATCAGAGAAATGAGATTCTTGACGGTGAGAAAAATAATTTTACACCTGAGATTTCAGTGGAGAGATGAAAAGTTTGCAAATGAACAGAGAGAGGCCTATTTGCATGAAATAACATTCCCATTAGTACTGAATTGTACCTCATTTGTATGCAGTTTGCTATTCTCTCACACTGTATAGAAAAAGTAGATGCTAACAATTCCCACCCCGAAAGTCAAAGTGTCTGCCTGGCAGCTCCAGCTCACTGTTTGCTTGTTTGGACTTCCATCTTTGCTCTCAGTCCCAACATTTCAGAACACACTCCATGGCTAGAGGCTATTCTTTGTCCATGGAGTTATCCACTGGCCTCACCACATCATCATAGCATATTTCTACACAAATGAAAGTGGGGCAGTCACACTTTACCCTGTTTACAACTGGCAATCATATCTATAATGCAACATCTTCCACTGGGCCCAACAAGGGCCATCAGATCTTTCTTCCACATTAGGTTTCCATTGCGGTCATGTCATGTGATCTGTTACAGTAAGGTGCAGAGAGAGCAAATCACTTAATCTTCAAGTTCCTGCTCTAGGCAATTGGAGGATGCACTAAGGTGATATTATGGACAATGAGGATCTATATTGACCGCAACATTACACCAAGTGCAAACATAAGAAAGTTTTTTATAGAGAACAACATCTTTAGCATCCAACAGTACAGCAATATAAGCCAAAGGCGTGCAGGCAGGATCTCTTTCTGAACCCCATTCAGTGGATCTGAGTTACATGAAGTCACATTTCACTGACTGCAAATGTTTGATGCTACTGAGGCCAGTAACCCCTGTGTAAACCTAACTGCAAATGCAGCTTACTGTTTTGATCTATTTAAGCTGTTCTTGTTTTTGAATAAATGTTAAAGTTACAAACTGATGTTCAACATTCAACATGAAACAGTTTTATGCTCACGTGGCACTAGGAAGAGGATAGTTATCATTCAGACATTATGCAGTGCTAAGAATTGCTACCCTCTCTATATTCATTCCTATGGGAGCAGCTTGAATTCTAATTGCTCATGCAGCTGAAGATGAAAGGTGAACATATATTTCCAAATCTGATAGGGTATTTACAGTGAGGTTTCACCTGTGCCCTCATAAATTTTATATTTTCTTTTCCCATCCATTATGTCCAGGTGCACTCCCAAGTTTCACTGCTGGGTTGGTGGGAGCCTGACGTAGAATGGAGCCAATTGGCCTTGAACCTTTGAGTGGGCAACCTGGTGAGTGTTTATTGCTAGAGAGCCCAGATGTTCTCCCATTGACCCACTCAGATTTTAGGAGAAAGTGAGGTCTGCAGATGCTGGAGATCAGAGATGGAAATGTGTTGCTGGAAAAGCGCAGCAGGTCAGGCAGCATCCAGGGAACAGGAGAATCGACGTTTCGGGCATTAGCCCTTCTTCAGGAAGGGCTAATGCCCGAAACATCGATTCTCCTGTTCCCTAGATGCTGCCTGACCTGCTGCGCTTTTCCAGCAACACATTTCCACCACTCAGATTTTAACTGACCGTTCTCAGTTTGCAATCTCACTCAGTAAAGGAGGACAGGCATGGTGGAGGTGGGAACCTCTGGAATATCTTGAGAGGAGGTATCATGGAGGGTGCCTTTCTTTTTCATTTGTGGGATGTAGGTGTAACTGGCTGGCCAGCATTTATTCCCCATCCTTGCTTGGGCAATAAGTAGCTGAAGATGGTTGGGCCAAGGACACTATTCTGAAGAACTCCTGCAGAGATGTTCTAGAACTGAGATGACTGACTTCCAACATTTACAACCATCTTCCTGTGTGTCAGATATGACTCCAGTTTGCCCTCTGATTCCCATAGTTTCCAGTTCCGCTACAGTTCTTCAATGTCACACTCTGTCGAATGCAGTCTTGATGTCAAGAGCGATCACTCTCACCTCACCTCTGGAATTCAGCTCCTCTGTCCATGTTTGAACCAAATGAATTCAGAAGCTGTGTGGCCCTGGCAAGACCCAAACTGGGTGTCACTGAACAGGTATTGCTAACCAGGTGCTGTTTGATAGCAATATTGATGTGACCTTCTAACACTTTACTGATGATTGAGAGTTGACTGACAAGGCAGTAGTTGGCTGGGTTTGATTTGGCCTGCTTTTTATGTACAGGGCATAACTGGGAAATTTTCCACATTGTCAGATACTTGTTAGTGTTCTAACTGCTGGAAGAGCTTGGCTGGAGTGTGGTAAGTTCTGGAGCACAAGCCTTCAGTACTATTGCCGGAATGTTGTCAGGGCCCATAGCCTTTGCTGTTTACACCCCACAAATGAAAAAGAAAGGCACCCTCCATGATGTTTCCTCTCAAGATATTCCAGAAGTTCCCACCTCTACACTCTATCATGTAGAGTGAATCAAATTGGTTGAAGACTGGTATCTATTTGCTAGGCACCACTGGAGGAGGCTGAGATGGATCACGCACTTGACACTTCTGGCTAAAGATTGCTGCAAATGCTTCAGCCTTGTCATTTTCACTGATGTGTTAGTGGTTCCTTCTGGTTCCTTCTCCAAATGATGACTATTGGCACTGCCCTGTCTCCTTGTGAAGAAAGGGCACCTGTAATGAGGCCAAGTTGCCTCACTGCACTTGTTGTCTGTCATTGCTGCCGAGCACCAATATTTAGAGCAATAGTAGGTAAAAACAATGACTGCAGATGCTGGAAACCAGATTCTGGATCAGTGGTGCTGGAAGGGCACAGCAATTCAGGCAGCATCCGAGGACAGGCAAAATCGACGTTTCGGGCAAAAGCCCTTCATCAGGAATAAAAGCAATAGTGCAAGTCTGTGCTGGACCTTGGTCTCCATAGCAGCCATTAGTCTGTCCGGGGGGGATAGCCAAACATACACAAGTGAAAGACAGCATAGCACATTTATTGTTGGTGGAAACCTCAAAGTTTTCATTCAGTTCCCCTTTCAGGTCTGACAAAGTTGTCTGCTTTGCTAGTGACTTGATGGTATTTAAATGAAGTTATTAATGGCCAACACTGTGGACGCTTCTCCAGTCCTGTGCTGAGCGGGCATCAGGTCTCTGACAGTCCTCTGAGTGCCCAAGTAAGCCACTCAGTTGTATCAAACAACTGCAGAGTGAAGTATAAAGATATAAATTGTTTTTGTTCATCGAAATTGCCTTTTAAAGAGTTTGCAGAATTTGCATGATTTTGCCTGAAGAATATGTTTTTACCCCAAAATATTCAGAAACATACTCGAGTATGCACATAAGAATGATGTTATTTATACTAGTGAAGAAATATCACAAAGGACTACAAAAGCCAGTGATGAGTTTTCTAACTGCTGATGAGAAATTACCTTTATTTACAGATCGAACTGACCCAACAAAAACATTAACTTGACTTTTTCTTTGTTGGTGTGGAAGATTTTTTGTTAAAATCTCCAAGGTCTTATGATAAATGTGGAGATAGTGAGGACTGCAGTGCTGAAGATGTCAAAGCTGATAAGGTTTGGCTTTGGAAAAAGCACAGGAATGCCGTGCAGCATCTGAGGAGCAAGGGAGTCTACATTTCGGGCTTAACCCTTCATCAAGACTGGGGAGAGGGAAGGGGGCTGAGAAATAAATGGGGAAGGGAGGTCGGGCTAGGGTAGTTAGGATGGTGATAGGTGGGTGAAGTGATGGTGATAGGTCGATGGGAAGTGTGGAGTGGTAAGGTGGGAAGGAAGATGGACAGGTAGGTCAGGTCAAGAGGGTAGAGCCAACTCAGAGGGTTGGATCTCGGATGGGGTAGGAGGGGAGGGGAGATTTGGAAACTGATGAATTCAATGTTGAGACCATCTGATTATAAGCTCCTCCATTATGCGGGAGGCCTTGTTTAAACAGTGGAGGTGGCCCAGAATGGACATGTCATGAGGGGCAGTGGGAGGGGGAGTTGAAATGGATAGCCTCAGGAAGGTGGGGTTGGTTGGTGTGTACAGACCAGAGATGTTCCCTGAACCATTCCGCGAGTTTGTGCTTGGTCTCTCTGATGTAGAGGAGACCACACCGAGAGCAACGGATGCAGTAAACGAGGTTTGAGAATATGCAAGTAAATCTTTGCTGGATTTGGACTGATCCAATGGGCCTTTGGACGGAACTGAGGGGGGAGGTGTGGGTGCAAGTTTTGCACATCTTATGACAGCAGGGAAGATGCCAGGTGTGGAGAGGGGATTGGTGGGGAGAGTGTACCTGACAAGGGAGTTATGGTGGAAACAATCCCCACGGAATGCAGATAAGAGGTGGGGAGGGAAATATGTTTCTGGTGGGGGGATCTGACTGTAGATGACAAAAATGGTGGAGGATGATACACTGGATTTGGAGACTAAAGGGGTGGAATGTGAGGACCGGGGGATTCTATCCTTGTTGTAGTTGGGTCAAGAGCAGGGGTGCAGGAAATGGAGGAGATGTGATTGAGGGCATTGTTGATGACAGGAGAGGGGAAATTATGGTTCTGAAAATAAGAGGGCATCTGGGATATCCTGGAGTGGAATTGCTCGTCCTGGAAACAGATTCAGCAGAGGTGGAGGAATTGAGAGGAAGGGATCGTGTTTTTACAGGAGTGGGGCTGTGGGAATCGGTGGTTTGAAGTAAATGTCAATGTTAAGTCAGCTGCCGGAAACGAAGAGGTCCAGGAAGGGGAGGGAGGTGTCAGAGTTGGTCCAGGTGAATTTGAGGTCAGGGTGGAAGGTATTGGTGTAATGGATGAAGTGTTCAAGCTCCTCATGAGGCAGTGCTGATACAGTCATCAATGTTGCAGAGGAAAAGGTGGGGGAGGATGCCCGTGTAGCTGTGGAAGAAGCCACACTTAATGGACTTATGATAAATGTGCGCTATTCACGCTTTCCATCTGTTTAAAATATATCTCAAGAAATTAACATTTTTCCTTTCTTTACAAGAAAAGTGTCCTTCAACAATCGTAACCATGCCATGATTTTTCCTCATTACAAAGTCTGCATCATAGTCATTATAATTTGGAATCTCATATTATACATGGACTACACTGGAGTTTAAGATGAAAACATTCTGATTTTGGTGCGTAGACATATACATTTATTTTGTTTTCCTTCTGCACAATACATGGTCTGTGGCCAGCTAGCTCAGAGTCAGTCACCTCAACTGAGGAGATTCTAATCTCGCGATTATATTTTTTTCTTTTTTCTTTTCTTTTGTTCTTCTCATTTTTTTAAATCCCCTTCCCACACTACTGCCAAACAGCAGCAGCATTTATTTCTCCCCCGCTCCAATTTGGTGTTGCATGTAGGTGCAGGACACAGTGAAGAAACATCAAATGGAGAAAACCTTATTCATATTCCATCACCAGGAAGAAAAACCACCCAAGAGGCCAGTGACAAGCAGTGCTCTTCTCTTCAAGGGAACATATACATTTATTCTGCAAAATAATTTTCTCTTTAATCGTAATGGTGAATAGAACTGTTCAACAGAATGTAAATAGTAGTGCGAATACATCCATTCTTGTGTAACCTTTAATTTTATAGAAAAGCCAAAGGTCTAGATGGAGGAAGCAGAGACAGTTGGACCATAATCCACACTTCAGTAGTCTGCCTTGTCCTTATGTTAGGCAGGTTTAACACCATACCAATCTTCAAAATGGCACTGAGTTACTTATCATTCAGTTTTTGCTGGCCCTCCACTTGCTGTCATCTTCATCAGGCCTTTTATATTGCCAGATGAATCATGCACGTGTTTACATGGAAAGCTATTTTAATAATACAAATCTGAGTCTTATGAAGTGCATACAACTCCAATTATGATTTTGTATTACAAATGGGTATGTTGAACATGCTCCATGTATTTGTACCAGCTTTGAGAAGCCTAACCAACTAATACACTTTTGGAAGCTGCTTAGAAAATGTCCTATGCCATTTTCATCCTTTGTTTTTGTTGGAGAAATAATACTACACCTGGCAGTACAGAATAAATCAGTCCTGTTACCAGTACTTCCAGTGATTCATTTCACCCCTCTGTGAGGTTCAGACTTTCCCCAAACAACAAGCACATAGGACTACCATGAAAATGGAATCCATCCCCATGCTAATTAGGGACTTTCAAATGTGATGTCAGGACAAGGTGGAACTGAGACATGAGTGTGTAGGGTCTCAGCTCATCAGAAAACTGTTCATGTGACAGCAGTCAGCAAACTCGGGAAAGAATTTACTGCTGTAAATCTCAGTACACAACTCTTTGTCATTGTTCAGACCAACACTGCTATGGCTGAGATCAGTGAAAGGCCGTACGTGCAGGCCTGCTTATCTTGTGAGAGTAGCAGAAGCCAAATGGGGAAAGATTTACAATAGACAGCTCATCTAATGTCATGAGTACTAAACGTTAACATTAACCCCACTCAAGTACCATTTTTTTCTGTTTCCTCCTTCAGGTACCATGCTCGAAGAGGGCACTGGTGATGTGGACTTCCATTGGATTGGCACTAATTATCCTCCACAAAGTATTATTGTGGCTGTATTCAACAGTATGGATGACTAAGAAACTCGCCTGTTCTAATTGCCTATCACCAGATGGGCTGGAAAGAGTTATGACTGATAAGCAGACTGGACATTTTATGAACACATTTTCTGTGATCATCAAGTCCGAAATAGGAACTTGAACCCAGACGTAGAGAAGCAAGTCACTGTTCCAAAAGACTTCCTCTTTACACTTCTTAAACAAAAAATAAACATCAGCATGAGAGTGATCATTGGAAAACATTAACAATCATTTACATTAAAATTATAAAGACACATTAATTTTGCCATGTTTCCTGTCTTCTGGCTTTCTCAATTGTGGGCTTTAGTAAATACCAAAGTCTGCCACTAGATGATGCTGTCAACACATGGTTGGGAATATATTCACAACGAAATCTTGAAAATTCATATGCAGCATTTTGTGGCTCTGACGTTGCAGAAATAAAACATCCTCCCATTCATATGACCTGCCAGCAGTCCCAGTGTCTGCCTGCCCACTGAGTAACAGTGCTGCTGTGGCGCAATCTCTAAGGTCAGCTTATCCTTGTGCTGAATGACATGAAGGCATTGTGGCTCCAAGGCAATGTAGGAGTACTATATTCATACGGGGAAACTTTATTGAATGATCTGTTGTGACATGCAGTATTTGAGAAAGAAAGAATGATCTGTTGTGCCCATGTTCAAAAAAGGGAATAGGGATAACCCCGGGAATTACAGGCCAGTTAGTCTTACTTCGGTGGTAGGTAAAGTAATGGAAAGGGTACTGAGGGATAGGATTTATGAGTATCTGGAAAGGCACTGCTTGATTAGGGACAGCCAGCACGGATTTGTGAAGGGTAGGTCTTGCCTTACAAGTCTGATTGAATTCTTTGAGGAGGTGACCAAGCATGTGGATGAGGGTAGAGCAGTGGATGTAGTATACATGGATTTTAGTAAGGCATTTGATAAGGTTCCCCATGGGAGGCTTATGCGGAAAGTCAGGAGGCATGGGATAGAGGGAAATTTGGCCAATTGGATAGAAAACTGGCGAACCGGTCGAAGTCAGAGAGTGGTGGTAGATGGTAAATATTCAGCCTGGAGCCCAGTTACAAGTGGAGTTCTGCAGGGATCAGTTCTGGGTCCTCTGCTGTTCGTAATTTTTATTAATGACTTGGATGAGGGAGTCGAAGGGTGGGTCAGTAAATTTGCAGATGATACGAAGATTGGTGGAGTTGTGGATAGTGAGGAGGGCTGTTGTCGGCTGCAAAGGGACTTAGATATGATGCAGAGCTGGGCTGAGGAGTGGCAGATGGAGTTCAACCCTGCCAAGTGTGAGGTTGTCCATTTTGGAAAGACAAATAAGAATGCGGAATACAGGGTTAACGGTAGGGTTCTTAGTGAGGTGGAGGAACAGAGGGATCTTGGGGTCTGTGTTCATAGGTCTTTGAAAGTTGCCACTCAGGTGGATAGAGCTTGTAAGAAGGCCTATGGTGTATTAGCGTTCATTAGCAGAGGGATTGAATTCAAGAGTCGTGAAGTGATGTTGCAACTGTACAGGACTTTGTTAGGCCACATTTGGAGTACTGTGTGCAGTTCTGGTCGCCTCACTTTAGGAAAGATGTGGAAGCTTTGGAGAGGGTGCAGAGAAGATTTACCAGGATGTTGCCTGGAATGGAGAATAGGTCGTACGAGGATAGGTTGAGAGTGCTAGGCCTTTTCTCATTGGAACGGCGAAGGATGAGGGGTGACTTGATAGAGGTTTATAAGATGATCAGAGGAATAGATAGAGTAGACAGTCAGAAACTTTTTCCCCGGGTACAACAGAGTGTTACAAGGGGACATAAATTTAAGGTGAAGGGTGGAAGGTATAGGGGAGATGTCAGGGGTGGGTTCTTTACCCACAGAGTGGTGGGGGCATGGAATGCACTGCCTGTGGGAGTGGCAGAGTCAGAATCTTTGGTGACCTTTAAGCGGCAATTGGATAGGTACATGGATGGGTGCTTAAGCTAGGACAAATGTTCGGCACAACATCGTGGGCCGAAGGGCCTGTTCTGTGCTGTATTGTTCTATGTTCTATGTTCTAACAGTAGACTGCAGGAGAGATTCAATGATTTGCTTGAGTGGACAGTAAAGTAGCAAATTAAATTCAATTCAACGATGTGCGAGGTTATGCATTTGGAGACGGTAAACAAAACACAACAAACAAGAGGATATTAACAAACATAGAGGAAGTGAGAGACCTTGTAGTGCATATCGACAGGTCCCTGAAGGTGGTATGTAAGGTTGTTAGGTGGTAAAGAAATCATATAGGATGCTTTCTTTACTGTGCAAAATATTGAAAACAAGAACAAGGATGTAATGCTTGAACTCTGTAAAACATTGGTTCGGACAAAGGGAGAGTTCTGTATGCATTTATAACCATTACATTGGAGGAAGGGCATAATTACTCAAGGGAGAGCACAGAGAATAAGAAGAATTTTGTCAAGGCATTAAAATTGCTGTTACAATGAAAGATTAGCCAGGGTAGAGCTGTTCATGTTGCAGCTGTAGAGGACATTGATTAGGCCATTGTTGGGATATTGCGTGCAATTCTGGTCTCCTTCCTATCGGAAAGATGTTGTGAAACTTGAAAGGGTTCAGAAAAGATTTACGAGGATGTTGCATGGTTGGAGGATTTGAGCTATAGGGAGAGGCTGAGGGGCTGTTTTGCCTGGAGTGTCGGAGGCTGAGGGGTGACCTTATAGAGGTTTACAAAATTATGAGGGGCATGGATAGGCTGAATAGACAAAGTCTTTACCCTGGGGTCGGGGAGTCCAGAACTAGAGGGCATAGGTTTAGGGTGAGAAAGGAAAGATATAAAAGAGACCTAAGGGGCAACTTTTTCACACAGAGGGTGGTACGTGTATGGAATGAGCTGCCAGAGGAAGTGGCGGCGTCTAGTACAATTGCAACATTTAAAAGGCATTTGGATGGGTATATGAATAGGAAGGGTTAAGAGGGATATGGGCTGGGTGCTGACAGGTGGGACTATATTGGGTTGGGATTACAATGGTCAATGAACAACCATTAGTGACCCTTAACAAGGATAGAATTTTGTCTTAACACAATATAGTGCATTGAATGATAACAAAAAGCTACATTAGCTGGATAGACATTGTTGCTGGGTCTGCAGAGAAGGTGATTTACATGTCATACCTGTAAATGTCAAGATCCAGGCTGCTCTTCCCGAGTAGCTTTGGCAGAGGGGAAAGATTTCTTAGCCAGTGGAATGTAGGAAACCAAAGACTGTATGATATTGCTCAACTGGGTGAAACTTAATGCATCCCCAACACTAAACAGATATCCCAGCCTAATTTAGTCCCATTTGCCAGCACCTGGCCCATATCCCTCAAAACCCTTCCTATTCATATACCCATCCAGATGCCTTTTAAATGTGTGAAAAAGTTGCCCCTTAGGCCTCTTTTATATCTTTCCCCCTCACCCTAAACCTATGTCCTCGAGTTCTGAACTCCCTGACCCCAGGAAAAAGAACTTGTCTATTTATCCTATCCATGTCCTTCATGATTTTATAAGCCTCTATAAGGTCACCTCTCAGCTACCGACGCTCCAGGGAAAAACAGTCCCAGCCCATTCAACCCCTCCCTATAGCTCAAATCCTCCAAACCTGGCAACATCCTTGTAAATCTTTTCTGAACCCTTTCAAGTTTCACAACATCTTTCCAATAGGAAGGAGACCAGAATTGCATGCAATATTCCAACAGTGGCCTAACCAATGTCCTGTACAGCCGCAACATGACGTCCCAAAACCTGTACTCAATACTCTGACCAATAAAGGAAAGCATACCAAATGCCTTCTTCACTATCCTATCTACCTGTGACCCCACTTTCAAGGAGCTATGAATCTGTACTCCAAGATCTCTTTGTTCATCAAAACTTCCTAGGACCTTACCATTAAGCATATAAGTCCTACTAAATTGCTTTCCCAAAATGCAGCATCTCACATTTATCTAAATTAAACTCTATCTGCCACTTCTCAGCCCATGGGCCCATTTGATCAAGATCCCATTGTAATCTGAGGTAACCTTCTTCGCTGTCCACGACACCACCAATTTTGGTGTCATCTGCAAACTCACTTACTATATCTCTTAGGCTCACATCCAAATCATTTATATAAATGATGAAAAGTAGTGAACCCAGCATCGATCCTTGTGGCACTCTACTGGTCACAGGCCTCCAGTCTGTAAAATAACCCTCCACCACCACCCTCTGTCTTCTACCTTTGAACCAGTTCTGTATTCAAATGGCTAGTTCTCCCTTATTCCATGAGATCTAACTTTGCTCACCAGTCTCCCATGGGGAACCTTGTGGAATGCCTTACTGAAGTCCATATAGATCACATCTACCACCGTGTCCTCATCAATCGTCTTTGCTACTTCTTCAAAAAACTCAATCAAGTTTGTGAGACATGATTTCCCACGCACAAAACCATGTTGACTATCCCTAATCAGTCCTTGCCTTTCCCAATACATGTATATCCTGTCCCTCAGGATTCCCTCCAACGATCTCCCCACCACTGACATCAGGCACACTGGTCTATAGATCCCTGGCTTGTCCTCACCACCTTCTTAAACAGTGGCACCAGGTTAGGCTACCTCCAATCTTCCGGCACCTCACCTGTGACTATCGATGAAACAAATGTCTCAGCAAGCAGTCCAGCAATCACTTCCCTAGCTTCCCACAGAGTTTGAGGACACAGCTCATCAGGTCTTGGGTATTTATCCACTTTTATGCATTTCAAGATATCCAGCACTTCTTCTTCTGTAATATGGACATTTTTAAAGATGTCACCGTCTATTTCCCTACATTCTATATCTTCCATGTCCTTTTCCACGGTAAATACTGATGCAAAATACTCACTTACTATCGCCCCCATCTCCTGCGGCTCCACACAAAGGCTGACATTTCTCTCTATTCTCTCCCTAGTAACCCTTTTGTCCTTCATGTATTTGTAAAAACCCTTTGGATTCTCCTTAACTCTATTTGCCAAAGCTATCTCATGTCCTCTTTTTGCCCTCCTGATTTCCCTCTTAAGTATACCCCTACTGCCTTTATACACTTCTAAGGATTCACTCGATCTATCCTGTCTATACCTGACATATGCTTCCTTCTTTTTCTTAACCAAACCCTCAATTTATTTAGTCATCCAGCATCCCCTATACCTACCAACCTTCCCTTTCACCCTAACAGGAATATACTGTCTCTGGACTCTTGTTATCTCATTTCTGAAGGCTTCCCATTTTCCAGCTGTTCCTTTACCTGCGAACATCTGTGCCCAATCAGCTTTCGAAAGTTCTTGCCTAATACTGTCAAAATTGGCCTTTCTCCAGTTTATAACTTCAACCTTTAGATCTGGTCTATCCTTTTCCATCACTATTTTAAAACTAATAGAATTATGGTCACTGGCCCCAAAGTGCTCCCCCACTGACACCTCAGTCACCTGCCCTGCCTTATTTCCCAAGAGTAGGTCAAGTTTTGCATCTTCTCTAGAAGGTACAACCACATACTTAATCAGAAAATTTTCTTGTACACACTTAACAAATTCCTTTCCATCTAAACCCTTAACACTATGGCAGTCCCAATGTATGTTTGGAAAATTAAAATCCCCCACAATAACCACCCTATTATTTTTACAGATAACTGAGATCTCCTTAAAATTTTTTCTCAATTTCCCTCTATTAGGGGGTCTATATTACAATCCCAATAAGGTGATTACCCCTTTCTTATTTCTCAGTTCCACGCAAATAACTTCCCTGGATGTATTTCTGGGAATATCCTTCCTCAGTTCAGTTGTAATGCTATCCCTTATCAAAAGCGCCACTCCCCCTCCTCTCTTGCCTCCCATTTGTCCTTCCTGTAGCATTTGTATCCTGGAACATTAAGCTGCCAGTCCTGTCCATCCCTGAGCCACATTTCTGTATTGGCTATGATATCCCAGTCCCATGTTCCTAACCATGTCCTGCGTTCATCTGCCTTCCCTGATAGGCATCTTGCATTGAAATAAATGCAGTTTATTTAACACTCCTACCTTGTTCTCTGCTTTGTCCCTGCCTGCCCTGACTGTCTGACTTGCTTCTGTTCTCAACTGTACAGTCTCAGATTGATCTCTTTCCTCACTATCTCCCTGGTCCCCCCCACCTTACTCGTTTAAATCCCCCCGAGCAGCTCTAGCAAATCTCCCTGCCAGTATATTAGTCCCCTTCCAATTCAGGTGCAATCCGTCCTTCTTGTACAGGTCACTTCTACCTCAAAACAGCTTCCAATGATCCAAAAATGTGAATCTTTCTCCCATACACCAGCTCCTCAGCCATGCATTCATCTGCTCAATCCTCCTATTTCTGCCCTCACTAGCTCATAGCACCGGGAGTAATCCAGATATTACTACTCTCGAGGATCTCCTTTTAAAATTCCTGCCTCACTCTCTGTACTGTCCCTTCAGAATCTCAACCTTTTCCCTTCCTATGTCGTTGGTTCCAATGTGTACAATGACCTCCTGCTAGCACTTGGCACCAGGGAAGCAACATGCCATTCTGATTTTTCACTGCTGGCCACAGAAACATCTGCCTGTACCTCAGACAAGAGAATCCCCGAACACAATCAATCTCTTGGAACCCGAAGTACCCCTCATTGCATTAGAGTCAGTCTCAATACCAGAAACTTGGCTGTTTATGCTACATTCCCCTGAGAATCCATCACCCCCTACATTTTCCAAAACAGCATACCTGTTTGAAATGGGGATAGCCACAGAAGACTCCTGCATTACCTGCCTACCTCTCTCATCTTTCCTGGATTTAACCCATCTATGTGACTCTATCTGCAACTTTTCCCCCTTCCTATAACTGCCATCCATCACATCCCCTTGTTCTTGTAAGTTCCTCATTGCCTCTAACTGTCTTTCCAACCGATCCATTAGATATGATAGGATTCGCAACCAATGGCATTTATTGCAGATATTATCCTCAGTAACCTGTAAACTCTCCTTAAACTCTGACATCTGACAAGAAGAGCATATCACTCTACTAAAGGCCATTTTTGCTTCTTTCAATCTACAGACCCAGAAAATATCACTGTCTTATTCCTCTACAAAACACTGCTCCAGGTTAAATTAATACTTATGGCTTTAAGACATGGGAGAACAAAGGAATTCTATGTTTGGGAGATTTGTTCGAGGGAGAAGTCCTAATGTCATTCAGTCAGTTAAGTCAGAAATACAGATAATCCAATAAGGACCTTTTCCGATACTTCCAGATAGGGGCTGTACACAGAGGAAGACCACACTCCTGGCCCAATGTTATAAATCAGATGTGGAGAAAAGGGTACTTCGGTGTACAGGTACTCTTTCACTTAGTACTTTATATCATTTACAGAAAGACTGTGCTCTGGCGGTTATGGAAGGACTCTGTAAAACATGGAACCGAGAGTTAGGACAGGACATTGCACCAGAGATATGGGAAGATAACTGGGGGAACGTAAGGAAAATCTTAGTATGTAACAGAGCATAGGCTATGCAATTGAAAATCTTACACAGGGCTCATATGGCACCAGAAAGGCTAGCTAAGTTCAAGAGAGGAGTGTCACCAGAATGTCCCAAATGTAAAATTAATATAGATACTCTCACACATTGTTATTGGTCATGTTGCAAGATCCAAAGATATTGGAGTGCTATAGTAAGGGAGCTAAAGGAAATTCTGGAGACTGAAATTTACATGGATCCAGTAATTTTTCTTTCGGGGCTGCCAAACTTGCCCTCTCGGGGGGGAAACATGGGAAGAGACTGTGTAATATCTTTGCCCATTGCAGAGGAAGAACATTTTACTAAATTGGACGTCAGAGAAACCATCAGGTCTTATGGGGTGGCGTAAGCTGGTGATGGATCATCTCCCCAAGCTTACCTTACAAATATGGTGCACCACAAAACGGAACATTTTTATAGGACGTGGCAGCCTTTTTGAAATTATATTGAAACTGATGTGTCGGCAATATTAGTCAGGACCGTGGTCTAGCCGTGGGAACCTTTATGGGCACCCATGGGGCCCCGGGAGGAGGAGACTGGAAGGAAAAAATATAGGTACTACAGGGGTTGTTCCCGGGGATGAGAGCCTCAGCAGAGGTGTGATGAGTAAGACAGAACAAAGTAGTAAGACATTATATAATTTAAGTAACTTGAATGTAATTTAAGCCAGTATTTATTCAATATGTTTGTAGTTTAGTTTTAGTTAAGTAGATAGGTTTGTTTTGGTAGAATAGTGGGTTGTTTAGTAACAATGATACTATGTTATAGCCTTGTTCTTTGTTTCTTTGTACTTTTTTTCTGTTTTGATGAGTTTTTTATATATAAATATTTTGTAAAAGATTTTAAAAATCTTTTCAATAAAAATATTTATAAAAAATACTTATGGCTTATATTTTTAAATTTAATCAAGAGACATAGCTCAATATAACATATAATCAAGAAAGAAGCCACTGTGCTTGCTACTGCAGACTTACTGTAAGGCCATTCTTAAAATATTCACTTATCTGTTTCTGTGCTGTGACCTCTCCCAAACAAGTTCCTCCAAGATAAGTTGTGAATTTCACTGTTTGTTAATTTTCCCAGATACACTCCAATGTCCAGCGACACATGAATTCAAACAGCAAAGGCAGTAACTGCTAACTCTGTCAGTTAGCTGTGTGGGTTTCTTTCTCCTTCTCTTGCCTGCACTGACCTCCCTCTGTGCTTCCTTTGTCTGTTCCTCTCCCTTTTAAAAGTGCTGTTGTTTTGACTTTTTTTTCTCCAAAGTTCCAAAACAATGCAACAGCATATAAAACAGTAATTGCTGTTCCTGGGATTTTGAGGAAATCACCTCCAACACCTAAAATATCTCAAAAAAGGAGCAGCTGTTACAGCCAGAAATTTTTCCCGCCCTCCATCTTGGATTAGTGGACAGGTAAAACCCATTTTCCCTAACAGAGAGTTTAATTACAAGGGTATATAGATTTAACATCATTGGTAGATGGATTAGAGAGGCCACGAGGAAAAACCATTTCACAAAGTGGGTGACGTGTGTGTCTGGAATACATGGGCCTGTTTATGGTTGAAGCAGAAACCCTCATCTCATTTAAAAGAAATCTGGATGTGGACATGAAGTGCTGGACAACCTGCAAGGGTGGCTGGTTTATTCAACCACACTGATATAGTGGCTAAATGGTGTCTACCTATGCTGCATCTTTTGTAGTTTTTATGGTTCTCTTCAGAACCAATCTGGAAGCTCAAAAGATGATATTCAAGACTCTCCATGGGCTATATGTGGTCGCAATATTATATTTTATACCACACTGCAACTTGATAGCCCGGTAGACTTGATCAATGGACTGTGTGGAGGGTTTTGCCCGGAGCAGTGCCAGGCATATCAAAAAACAAGGTATAAACCTCGTGAAACTATAGCAGAGGACCATGTGCAAGTTAAACAGAAGAAGCAGCAAGCTATGTATAGAACTAAATGATCCTATAACGAATCAAATCAAAGGAGTCCTGTCATAGCTAAGTATGAATGATGGTGAACAATTAAACAACTAAAGAGGAGGAGGATCTAAGAATATGCTCATCCTCAATCATAAAGAGTCCAGTATGTTCGTGAAATATGCAAGACTATAGCATTTACAACTATCTTTACCTCAAATCATTGAGTGAATTATTCATTTTGTCTCCTCTCACTCCAATCAACACTAAAGCTAGTCTTCAGTCAATTTGATTCACTCCAACAATACCAAATGTCACACCTGATACATACAGCAAAGGTTACATTTGCCCTGACAACATCCCAACAGTGGTATTGAAGAGTTACAATCCAGAACCAGTTATCCCTCTAACCAAGTTTTTCCAGCACATCTACAACACTAGCATCTGCTCTGCAAAGTGAAAATTTGCCAGGTATGTCCACAAAAAGCAGGACAATTGTAATTTTCACTCTATTACCTTATTCTCAATCATCAGCAAATTGATAGAAAGGTGTTTTTGACAGTATAGTTAGTGGCACTTACATACCAATAACGCACTCAGTGATGCTCGCTGTGGGATCTGCCAGAATCTCTCTGCCTCAGGTCATGTACTGCCATGGTTCACAAATAGACAAAAATGAGGAATGCTAGAGATGAGGGGAGAGGATATCAAGATAGAATTTGACAAAATGTGGCATCAAGGCATCTGGTCCATAGGATGCCAATGTTCCACTGGTTATTGACCATAAAGGAACATGCTTGTAGTTATAAAAGGCCAATCATCTTGTTCCCAGGACTACACTGCAAGAGTTTGTTTAGGGAAGGATTATAGGCCCTATCTCACCATCAGAATAGGGATATTAGCTGATGATTGTGCAGCATTCAGAGCTACTCACCACTCCTCAGAAAGGTGTGTGTCTGCATACAACTAGACCTGGACAGCACTAACGTTTGAACTTATGTGATAGGTACCACTTATACAATACAAATGGCAGGCAATGCTGAGGGTCTAACCATCTTTGCTCGATATGCAGCCTATTAACAAAATCAATTCCGTCACCATCAAAGAGATCCCACTTGTCTAGAACTCAACTGGATCATAGAGTCAATGATTTAGAGAGATATACAGCACAGAAACAGACCCTTTGGTTCAACTCGTCCATGTCGACCAGATATTCTAAATTAATGTAATCCCATTTGCCAGCATTTTGCCCACATCCCTCTAGACCCTTCGTATTCATGGACCCATCCAGATGCCCTTTAAATGCTGTAATTGTACCAACCTCTACCACTTCCATACAGACACAAGCCTTTGCGTGAAAAAGTTGTTCCTTAGGTCCCTTTTAAATCTTTTCACTCTCGCCTTAAACTAAGCCCTCTGGTATTGAACTCCCCTACCCTGGGGAAAAAGACCTTGGCTATTCACCCTATCCATGCCCCTCATGATTTTATAGACTTGTATAAGGTCACCCCTCAGCCTCTGATGCTCAACAGAAAACCACCCCAGCTTATTCAGCCTCTCCCTATAGCTCAAAACTCCAAACCTGGAAATATCCTTGTAAATCTTTCTTGAATGCTTTCAAGTTTCACAACATCTTTCCTACAGCAGGGAGACCAGAACTGAATGCAATATTCCAAGAGTGGCCTAACCAATGTCCTGTACAACTGCAACATGACATACCAACTCCAATACTGAATGCACTGACCAATAAAGGCAAGCATCCCAAGCTCCTTCTTCACTATCCTGTCTACCTGTGACTCCACTTCCAAGGAGCGATGAACCCGCACTCCAAGGTCTTTGTTTGGCAATACTCCCCAGGACCTTGCCATTAAGCATATAAATCCTGCGCTGATTTTCCCTCCCAAAATGTAGCACCTCAGGTTTATCTAGATTAAACTCCAGCTGCCACTCCTTGGCCCACCGGCTCATGTAATCAAGGTCCTGTTGTACTCTGAGATGAGTGCCATAAATCTGAACCTTATTGGGGTCTGAGGGAAATGAATTACAGTGAGACCTGTGGCAGAGCTGGTTGAAAAGTCAGGCATTGCTCACCTCGATGTCAAGAGCATTTCATTCCACCTTTTATGCTTTTCACAGACAATGTGATGAGTTTCATGCTAGGCAGTGGCGCGTTGCCAACTCTGGAGGATTATTCTTAATTAAGTATCTTGTTGATGGCTCAACTTGCCAAACAAACAAAACATTGAGAAAAAACTCGACATGGAATTCAAAGTTGATGACTCAGCTCACTGCTTCCTCTGAAGGATTTACATTTTGCTCTGCATCAAACAGCATCTCAGGGCACAATCCATGGGCACCAGACCCATGCATCTCTCGTCCACAGGTATTGGCATGCTGTATTTGCTAACTCTTCGTGACCTCGACAGCACTTCTCCGATGTAATCATAGAATTATAGAATCCCTATTGTGTGGAAGCAGGCCATTTGGACCTTTGAGTTCATACTGACTATCTGAAGAGCACATCCCTTAGGAAGTACTTGCACATCCCTTAGGAAGCGTAGACTCACATGGTGGGGTGGGGTAGCATTGGAAAGTCACAGGAATACCCGGATCATTGTCTGGACTGGGCTGCATCTCACGGCTGCTCATTTGCTCTGAGCATTGTCCCAGTTAGTGGTTACCTGCATGATCACAGCATCCACGACTTCCTTAGCCTTATCATGCCTGTTGTACATTGGTATTTAAGCGAGAGTAAAAACCTATTAAAGTTGCTGGGTATTGATGCTCTCAGGGTTCAGTGTTCTTTAGCACTGCCACATAAACAGGCTGCTAGTCACGGTCATCAGTTGGGATCTCTTCCGGGACAGGGGTGATCCATTTTGTCATATAGGATACATCAATCTAATAACTACCGCATATGCCAACTCCACAGCAAACTCCTGAAAATTTATTCAAGAAAATCACCATGTCAGAAAATAGGTGGGCCTGGTTGTCAGTCCAATTAAGGGGGAGCAGCTGTCAGTCAGGGGTTCATGGTCAGGGAGTCTGTCATGGTCATCGTGGCACACATTTCAAGGGCTTGACAACAGTCAGTTGTCTGCTGAGGCTGAGAATGTCAGGGACCTGTCCAACTGGGGAGAGGCCAATGGCCCATCCTGTATGGTCATCGCAAATGGTCAGGGGAATCATTCATGCATTGACAGTCAGGAACTGCACATACAGGGGTAGTTATAGGTCTGGTCAGTTATGTATAGGGGTCAGGGTTGAATAATGCCCTGAAGGTCTGTGCAAATGAGCTCTGTAGGGGCAACTTGGGGAAAGTGTCAAAATTCACTGAGGTGGGGCTGGGAGGGAAAAGCAGAGGCATCTATAGAGGTAGGGACAAGGTGGCTGCTGGTGGTAACATGAGATTCAAGATATATGGGAGGGGGTAGGTGGAAAGCACAGAGGGTTATGCTGGTATGGTTGTCTATAGGAGTGGTGTTATTGGCAGTGCCCATCACCATGTTTTCTACAGGAAAAGCCAAGAGGAGGATAGTGTAATGTCAGATTTCACTTGGAAGTGAAATTCAATGTTGTGGAATAGGTGGAAATGGATTGCCAATGAAGAACAAGATAAAAGGGACATGGAGGTATCTTGGGGGTACCTGGTGAGCACATAAGGCCAGATGTTAACAGTGTCCACTGCAAGCTGTGTTCCCTGTGTTAACTCTGATATTCCTTCACAGATGCTGCCAGATCTGCTGAGTTTTTCAAGCAATATTCTTGTTTCTGAATTCCAGCATCGGCTGTTCTTTTGGTTTTTTATGTTGAGTGAAATCAATGTCTGTTTGATGAACGAAGTGCAGGATCCATGCCTGCTAGACCCTAGCCCACTAATGGGACAAAAACATGAAGTAGACATTTGCCAACTTCAGCTACATTTAATTCGCAATCATTTCATCCTCCATTTGCAAACCATGCAGAGTGAATGCACTTAGGCTTCAAATGCTGGTCAAACCTGGATTGCACCAAGCCATAGGTGCTTGCAAATTTAATATTGTCATCTCAGAATTTAGAGACATGACTTAAAAAGAGGCAAAAGCTGGTCAAACGTGTCCCTCATTTGTGAACCTTCCAGAGTTGCTGTGGGAGGTAAGAGAACATTGTGCATCATATGCCGTGTAACTCTACTTAATGCAATGGTTAATAAAATGATCAATAAATGATTGATGTGAATCTGGAATGTGAAAGGGGTTCAGAGTAAAGAAAACACTCCCTTTTTGATGTAATATAGGGGTCACTCAGGCAGAAAAGCACATTCACCAAGTTGGTGCACATGCTGTGACTACAGCCATAGTGGAGCAGAATATTGGGCTGTTGATGATGTGGTTCCACAGCTTGGATTAGTCTGGTTATGTCCTCCAGTATAGTTCAGACACAGTGTGCCACATTATCCTGATGTGCCATGTACATTTGGAGCAGACAATGAAGCTGTACAATAATTGGCAAAAAGCTGGGGGAACAGGAATAACCTCCAGGGATGAGGAAAGGAACATTTTAGGAGAGGAAATTCTTCTTGTGCACCAACAGAGTTCATCCAGGATCAGGTGTTACAAGCCAGATAGCCACCAAATTCCAAAGAAGCGTCATACTGTCTCAAAACATTGACTGTTTCTTTGGGTAGAGAGCAAGAATGACAAAGACAAGACGTGGGAGTTGTGCACAGGTCCCTGACCAATAACCATATGATAGGACAGAGTATCAAGGAAGGAATAATGGGAGTTGCCATACATGTACAGTGATTAATGTGGTGGATTTTAACCTACATATAGACTGGAAGAATCAAATGGGAAAAAATAGTCTTGAGGAAGAATTTATTGAATGTTTTCAGAACAATTTCTAAGACTGGCATGTTATGGCATCGACCAGAGAGCAGGCTGTACTAGGCTACATTTAACCAAAGATAGAGGATTAATTACTGATTTCAGAGTGAAAGTACTTAAGGGTAGAAGCATGGGTTCAAGACTACTGTTTTGAATTTAAACAAGGGCGATTACGAGGGCATAAAAGCAGATCGAGACAAAGCAAACTGTAAGTTTAGGTTAATGGATAGCTCAGTAGGCAAACATTTAAGGGGATATTCCAGAAAGAGCAAAATAGATTAGATGCCCTACAGTGTGGAAACAGGCCATTCGGCCCAACCAGTCCACATCGACCCTCCAAAGAGTAACCCACCCAGACTCACTTCCCTCTGACTAATGCACCTATCACTATGGGCAATTTAACATAGCCAATTCACCTGACTTGCATATCTTTGGACTGTGGGAGTTAACCAAAGCACCCGGAGGAAACCCACACAGACAACATGCAAACTCCACACAGACAGTTGCCCAAGGCTGGAATTGAATCTGGGACCCTGGTGCTGTGAGGCAGCAGTGCTAACCACTGAGCCACCACGCCATCCCATAGATACATTCTAACAAATAAAAAAAATTTAAGAGACAGACCATTCATGTGTTACTTAAAAAAATCAAAGAATGTAGCAAACTCAAAGTAATGACATATAATTGTGCAAAGCTAGGTGGCAGGTAAGAGGATTGGGCAAACTATAAAAAAATCAAAGAATTACTAAAAGGTTAATAAGGTGGGAAAATTATAATACAAGGGAAAGTTAATCAAAAATATGAAAATTGACAGGAAAAGTTTTCTCAGACATTCAGAAAAGAAATGAGTTAACAAAACAAGTTTTATTGAAACTGGGTCTGGGGAATTAGTTATAAAGGGTAACGAGACGACAGATACATTGCGCAGATATTTTATGCTAGTCTTCACTAAAGAGGATGCAAATAGCATTCCAGAAATAGCTGTAAGTCAGGAATTGAAAGGGAGGGAGTAACTCAAGTAAACTAGTAAGAGGAAAGTAATACTGATTAAATTATTAGAACTGAGAGTTGACAAATGCTCAGGTCCTGAGGAATTTCATCCTAAGGTTTTAATTAGTTGATATTTGATAAGATAGTTGATGCATTGGTTTTAATTTTCTGAACTCATTAGATTTGGGGAAGATGTCTTTACATTAAAAAATAGCTAATGTAGCTTATTCAAAAGGGCAGGGAAGCAGAAAGTAGAAAATTACAGGCTAGATAGTTTAACATAGGGAAAACATTAGATGCTATCATTAAAGATGTTATACAGGGCATTTAGATAAGTCCAAGGTAATCAAGCAGAGCTAACATGGTTTTGTTAAAAACAAATTGTATTTAACTAATTTATTGGAGTTGTTTGAAGAAGTAACTTGTTCCAGATAAAGGGTAACCAGTGAATGTATTGTAATTAGATGTCCAAAAGGCATTTGAGAAGGTGCCACATGAAAGGTTATTGTGGAAGATAAAAGATCATTGTATTTGAAGAACATATTGGCATGGATAGAAGATTAGCTGGCTAACATAAAGCAGAGATTAATTAACTTGAGTCTTTTTCAGTTGGCAGAATGTCATGTGTGTTTGTGTCACAGGGGTCAGTATTGGGCCTCAACTCTTTACAGCTGGAAAATGTGTTGCTAAAAAAGCGCAGCAGGTCAGGCAGCATCCAAGGAGCAGGAGAATCGATGTCTTGGGCATAAGCCTTTCTTCAGGAATGAGGAAGGTGTGCTAAGCAGGCTATGATAAAAGGTAGGACTTGGGGGAGGGGCGTTGGGAATGCGATAGGTGGAAGGAGGTTAAGGTGAGGGTGATAGGCCGGAGAGGGAGTGGGGGCGGAGAGGTCGGGAAGAAGATTGCAGGTCGAGAAGGTGATGCTGAGTCCGAGGGTTGGGACTGAGATAAGGTGGGGGGAGGGGAAATGAGGAAGATGGAGAAATCTGCATTCATCCCGTGTGGTTGGAGGGTTCTTAGGCGGAAGATGAGGCGCTCTTCCTCCAGGTGTCATGTTGCCATGCTCTGGCAATGGAGGAGGCCAAGGACCTGCATGTCCTTGGCGGAGTGGGAGGGGGAGTTAAAGTGTTGAGCCACGGGGCGGTTGGGTTGGTTGGTGCGGGTGTCCCAGAGGTGTTCTCTGACACATTCAGCAAGTAGGCGGCCTGTCTCCCCAATGTAGAGGAGGCCACATCCCAAACAGACCCCACCACCAAGGATATATTTCCCTCCCCTCCCCTATCAGCATTCCGGAAAGACCACTCCCTCCGTGACTCCCTCGTCAGGTCCACACCCCCCATCAACCCAACCTACACTCCCGGCACCTTCCCCTGCAACCGCAAGAAATGCAAAACTTGTGCCCACACCTCCTCCCTCACTTCCCTCCAAGGCCCCAAGGGATCCTTCCATATCCGTCACAAATTCAGCTGCACCTCCACACACATCATTTACTGCATCCGCTGCACCTGATGTGGCCTCCTCTACATTGGGGAGACAGGCCGCCTACTTGCGGAATGTTTCAGAGAACGCCTCTGGGACACCCGCACCAACCAACTCAACCGCCCCGTGGCTCAACACTTCAACTCCCCCTCCCACTCCACCAAGGACATGCAGGTCCTTGGCCTCCTCCATCGCCAGACCATAGCAACACGACACCTGGAGGAAGAGCGCCTCATCTTCCGCCTAGGAACCCTCCAACCACAAGGGATGAATGCAGATTTCTCCACCTTCCTCATTTCCCCTCCCCCCCACCTTTTCTCAGTCCCAACCCTCGGACTCAGCACCGCCTTCTTGACCTGCAATCTTCTTCCTGACCTCTCCGCCCCCACCCCCTCTCCGGCCTATCACCCTCACCTTTACCTCTTTCCACCTACCGCATTCCCAATGCCCCTCCCCCAAGTCCCTCCTCCCTACCTTTTATTTTAGCCTGCTTGGCACACCCTCTTCATTCCTGGAGAAGGGCTTATGCCTGAAATGTCGATTCTCCTGCTCCTTGGATGCTGCCTGACCTGCTGCGCTTTTCCAGCAACACATTTTTCAGCTCTGATCTCCAGATCTGCAGTCCTCAATTTCTCCTCAACTCTTTACAGTTTATATAAATGATTTGGATGAAGGATTGAAGATATGTTTGCTGATGACACAAGGATAGGTAGGAAAGTGAGTAGTGAAGAGGACTTATGGAGGCTAAAAACGACCTAGATGGGTCAAGTGTGTGGGCACGGATCTAGCAAATGAAGTGCAATGTAAGAAAGGATGAAATTGTCCATTTTGGTGGGAAGATTGTAGAATATCCTTTATTGTCCATATTATGTAAATGGTGAGAGGTCGCAGGGGTCTGAGATGCAGGGAGGTCTAGTGTCCTAGTGAATTAATGACAGAAGATTATTATTCAGCTATAATAAGTAATCAGGAAAGCTAATCAAATGTTATATTTTGTTGCAAACATAATTGAATGCAAGAGTAGGGAGGTTATGCTTCAGTTATGTAGGATATTGGTGAGACCGCATCTGGACTACTGTGTACAGTACTTACGGAAGGATGTAACATGTTGGAAGCATTTCAGAGAAAGTTTACTGGACTAAAACCTGGAATGAATAGATTGTCTTATAAGGAAAGGATAGACAAAAAAGGCGACAGTTCTAGTGTTTAAAAAAGTCACACATAAGTTCATTGAAACATATAAGATCCAGAGAGGACATGACCAGGTGAATGTGGAAGGGATGTTTCCTTTAATGGGAGAATCTAGAACTAAGAATCATAGTTTAAAAATAATGGGTCGCCCATTTAAGACAGAAATGAGGATTTCCTTTTTTCTCACAGATAGTTGTGAGTCTTTGGAATTTCCTCCCTCAAAAGACAGTGGTTGTAGAATCTTTAAATATTTTTAAGGCGAGGTACATAGATATTTGATTACCAAGGGGATGAAAGAGTATCAGGGATCCGTAAGAATGTTCAGTTGAGATTAATATCAGGTCACCCATGATCTTATTGAATGACAGTTGGGTTCAATGACAGATGGCCTACTCTTGTTCCTTGCTAACATGTTCTCGCTCCACAAATTGAGACCTGCAGTTTCTCCAACACTTCCTGTTTCTATTTTAGATTTCCAGGATTGGTAATCATTTTCTTTTATTACCAGCCAAGTTGGATCTGATTGATACAGGATTCAAGTAAATGTGGGCTGGGTGCAGAAGATCATTATGAACTGTCAAATGATCTTCCGTCATGATTCTAACACTTGGTTTGCATTGTGGGACAGACTGCTCCCTGTTCTAATTTTGTTTCTAGTCCCTTTTGCTATCTGTGAGCAAGGCCCATGTTTGGAGCAACCTGATTGCTTGTCTGGATGTAATGTTCTCATATTGGACAGTGATAAGATGTGTGTGTCCAGCAGGCACTGAGGACAGAGTGGCAGTGACTTAGAGAGGATATTCAGGTATGATGTAGCTAAGGACAGATAAACTGTGTGATACTGTGGTTAAACAGTGACTAAGGTGAGGATATGTCTGAGGGAGTATCAACCATAACAACTCGTGTTGTGAACAGTGTGATTTTGTGACTGCTGTTCCAATGTGTTGTTGGTGAGGGGCAAAGTTGGTACATAGTTAAATATGGCGCCGGCACAAAGGGATGCCTGTTTTCTGGTGGGTTATCTGCTAAATGACAAGTTGATTCAGGAATGATGTAGCAAAATGAGTATGGAATCGGGGAACAGGGACATTATTGGGGCAGAGTAAGTTGTTAAGGAGGTGGGTTCAATAATTTACAATGAGAAATCTTGCTAGGCTTCTTGGTGAAAAAACCTCCAAAAAACTCGATGCAATTGATACTCAGACGAAAACAATTCAGCCCATTAATACATTAATAATTAGTAATAGGCAATAAATGCTTGCCTTTCTTGTCTTATCCATGTCCTATGAATGAATTTAGAAGGGATAAGTTAGGATGCAAGATTGTGTTCAGTTGCCTTAACACAAGATTTGTGTCATTTTATAAGAATTACTTTACTTTTAAGAAAAGGCAGACATGCACAAAGAAGGGGTGAATGTGCTGTTCCCTCAAAGGTAGAGAAAAATACCAAATGGGATGAAAATGAGCATGTATTGCCCTTGTTTTCCATATTTATACCAGCTGAAATTTAGCTTTGGGATGAATTATTTCCCATCTGTGAAGGTAGTGATCTCACTGTTAAACTAGTAGGGCCCATAATTACAAGCTAGTTGAAGAATCATTTATAAAAATAGTCAGACCTGCCTCAAGGGAATTCTTCAGTAGGCTCCTCAGTGTCAATGACTGGTATATTTAAAAATGTTTTCTGAAAACCACATCTTGATATTGGAAGAAAAGACCAGTGTAAGTCCCCACCAAACTCCAAATATATTTGCAATTGCTTCTTCCCCACCCCTCACACCTCCACCTCCACATTCTTCTGGGATTTACCTCAGGGTCACTCATATTGAGGCAGCCAACTTTAAAGTGGCGTTGAACTGCCTATTGAGGTGTGATTGGTGCTTGAAGCTTGATTCAAATCTGTGGATGGCCAGAAATCTGTTTACTTTATTTTAAATTCATGTAGTTCAGGGATAGCGCTGAGCCCAGACTAATTTTGAATCATAATGTTAAACATTTTGTCCTCTGAAGTTTGGTTTCATGGACTTAAACAAATAATAGCATGGATAACACAAATTAAGCTAACAATCTTTAATGACAGTCCAGTGAGAAATATCAAGTTGTGTCAGTGAGGTTATCCACTTTGACAGCAAAAACAGCAAGGCAGATTATTATCTGAATGGGAACAGATTGGGAAAGGGGGAAGTGCAACAAAACCTTGATATTCTTGTACACCAACTGTGATTAAGCATAGATTTGAAGGAAGTGGTGTGGAAGACAAATGGTATGTTGGCCTTCTTAGTGAGGAGCTTCGAGTACAGGAATAGGATGACTTGCTGAAATTGTACAGGGCATTTATAAGACCACACCAGGAATATTGTGTGCAGTTTTGGTCTCCTTATCTGAAGAGGGATGTGCTGGATATTGAAGGAGTTCAAAGAAGCTTTCCCAGACTGATTCCTGTGATGGCGGGAGAGATTAAATCAGTTAAGACTATATTCACTGGAATTTAGAAGAATGAGGGAAAAATCTATACAGTTCTAACAGGATTGAACTGGATAGATGCAGGAAGGTTGTTCCCAATGACTGGGGAGATTAGAACCGGGGTAATCTTCTAAGGAGATGCAATAGGCCATTTAGGACAGAGATGAGGAGAAATATCTTCGCCCAGAAAGTGGTGAGCCTGTGGAATTCTCAGTCAGAGAACGTTTGAATATTTTAAGGAAGAATTAAGTATAGTTCTTAAGACTAGAATGATCAAAGGAAATGGGAGGAAGTGGAAACAGGGTACTGAATTGGATTACCAGTCATGATCTAATTGAATGGTGGAGCAGGCTCAAAGGGTCTAATGGCCTATTCTACATTTCTATGTTATGAGATATGTTGTTTTAAATGTATGTTGGCAGGATTTTAATCAATGATAGACTTGACAGAAAATGTCTGTGTATGTTAGACAAGTGGGAAATATGGGGTGGCACAGTGGCACAGTGGTTAGCACTGCTGCCTCACAGCGCCAGAGACCCGGGTTCAATTCCCGACTCGGGCGACTGACTGTGTGGAGTTTGCACATTCTCCCCGTGTCTGCGTGGGTTTCCTCCGGGTGCTCCGGTTTCCTCCCACAGTCCAAAGATGTGCAGGTCAGGTGAATTGGCCATGCTACATTGCCCGTAGTGTTAGGTAAAAGGGGTAAATGTAGGGGAATGGGTGGGTTGCGCTTCAGCGGGTCGGTGTGGACTTGTTGGGCCGAAGGGCCTGTTTCCACACTGTAAGTAATCTAATCTAAAAAAAAATGTCAAATAAGCCCTTTCACCTGCAGCCTTGAACCTCACTCTTTTCACCATCACACAGTTGCTGATATTTGGCAATGACATATTGTAATCAAAGACATTAGTGTTATCCTAATATGTGATATGCAAGTATGATAAATCACTAAAGTAATGAAAACAGAAAATACTGGTAAAACCAAGTATTTCTGGAGGGAGAAACATAATATTACAGGCTCATGACATATCATCAGAAAAAAATAAAAACACTGGAAATACTGATTCCAGCTTTCCAACATCTGCAGAATTTTGTCTTTGTGTTATATCCTTTATAGAAGGACAATTATAGTGCAAAAAATGCAGACTATTAGTGACTGAGAATTTGCTTATCACTCTAAAATTAAGGAAGTATTTAATCAAAGATTTGTCTGAGGTGAAACTTTCAAGACATTGATTTTTTATGAATATGTCGTAAGACTTTTCCTGATGTGAATCAGTGCAACACTGTAATTTAAATAACCTGCCCTCATGTTATGACATTGAAAAATAGGAAATGTAACTAACGTAGATTATTTTGAAAGCTGTAGCCTATCATCTACCTATATTTAAACAGCAGTCTATCTCATAGTTAAGACATTTCACATTAATGTACTGTCTACTATAAGAGGATAGTAGAGATTTGATTTAAATTATAGTCACTCAGTTACTTCAGAACAGTTTGGAAGAGTGGCAGTTAATATTTGAAAGTAATTCAAGAGAGAACAATTCCCCTTAAGCAAATCCATTCTAAATATTTTGGATGATATATTTTCTTGAATTAATGCTGAGACAACAATCAGATTTCACAGCATTGCATTTTAAAAGTTCAGTAGTTCTACCATTCTTCAACCCACTGCTATGTAAATAACTTCCATTTTGCTATTTGAAATTTGGTGTGTTTTGAAATATAATAAAACAGAATAACTTGTAGATGTGCTTTGATAATGTCAGTAATTAATTTCAAATAATTATTATATCAATTATTTCAATAGTGCTAATTATTTTATTGTAAAACACAGTTAATTAATGGTAGATTAGAAACCTTACACATATTAATTTTCTTTTAGTGGGATATGGACATTGCTGGTTGGCCAGCATTTATTGCTCATCTCTAGTTCCCTTGAACCATTGCAGACCTGCTTGGGTTGACCCACAACACCATTAGGGAAGGAATTCCTGGTTTTTGACCCAGTGATAGTGAAGGAATGGTGATATATTTCCAAGTCAGGATGGTGAGTGGCTTGGAGGGAAACTTGGAGGTGGTGGTGTTCTCATATATCTGTAGCCCTTGTCCTTCTAGATGGAAGTAGCCATGGGTTTGGAAGGTGCTGTCTGAGGATCTTTGGTGAATTTCTGCAGTGCATATTGTAGATAGTACACACTGCTGCAACTGAGTGTCAGTGGTGGAGGGAGTTGATGCTTGTGGATGTGGTGCCAATCAAGAGGGTTGCTTTGCCCTGGATGGTGTCAAGTTTCTTGAGTATTGCTGGGGCTGTGTTCATCCAGGAGGAGAAAGTGAGGTCTGCAGATGCTGGAGATCAGAGCTGAAAATGTGTTGCTGGAAAAGCGCAACAGGTCAGGCAGCATCCAGGGTACAGGAAAATCGACGTTTCGGGCATAAGGGCTTATGCCCGAAACGTCGATTCTCCTGTTCCCTGGATGCTGCCTGACCTGCTGCGCTTTTCCAGCAACACATTTTCAGCTGTGTTCATCCAGGCAAGTGGGGATTATTATTCCATCTCACTCTTGATGTGTGCCTTGCAAATGGTGAACAGGATTTTGTGAGTCAGGAGGTCAGTTACTAGCTGCAGTATTCCTAGCCTCTGACCTGCTCATGCAGCCACTGCTTTTATGTGGTGAGTCCATTTAAGTTTCTGATCAATGATAGCTCCCAGGATGTTGATAATGGGGAATTCAATTATGGTAACACCATTGAATGTCATGGGGCGATGGTTGGATTGCCTCTTGTTGGTTATGGTCATAACCTAGCATTTGTATGGTGTGAATGTTATTTGCTACTTGTCAGCCCAAGCCTGGATATTGTCCAGATCTTGCTGCATTTGGACACGGACTGTTCCAGTATATGAGGAGTGGCAAGTTCCTGAACATTGTACAATCACTGACAAAATCACACTTCTGACCTTATGATGGAGAGGCCATTGATAAAGCAGCTGAAGATGGTTGATCCTAGGACACTACCCTGAGTAATTCCTGCAGAGATATCCTGAAGCTGAGATGACTGACCTCCAACAACCATGACCATCTTCCTATATGTCAGGTATGACTCTAACCACTGGAGAGTTTGCCCCAATACCCACTAATTTGCTAGGCCTCTTTGATACCACACTTGGTCGAATGCAGCCTTGATGTCAAGAGCTGTCACTCTCACTTCCCCTCTGGAATTCAGCTTTTGAACATGCTTAGACCAAGGCTGTAATGAGATCAGAAGCTGAGTGGCCCTGGCAGAACCCAAACTGGACGTCACTGAGCAGGTTATTGCTGAGCAGATGCTGCACTGTTGATGACCCCTTCCATCACTTTACTGATAATTGAGAGTAGATTGATGGGGTGGTAATTGGTTGGGTTGGATTTGTCCTGCTTATGTACAGGACATAGTTGGGCAATTTCCCACATTTTTGGATAGATGCCAGTGTTGTAACTGTACTGGAAGAGCTTGGCTAGGGAAGCAGGAAGTTCTGGAGCACAATTCTTCAGTACTATTGCCAGAATGTTGTCAGGATCTATAGCCTTTTCAGTATCCAGTCCCTCCAACTGTTTTTTTGATATCACATGGAGTAAATCAAATTGGCTGAAGACTGGTATCTGTAATGCTGGGAACTGCTGGTGGAGGCTGAGATGGATCATCCACTCAGTATATCTGGCTGAAAATTGTTGCAAAAGCAATACCTGGATGTGGCAGGACTGCAGAGCTTAGATCTGATCTGCTGGTTGTGGGATCACTTAGGGCTGTCTATCATTTCCTGCTTATGCTGTTTGGCTTGCAAGTTGTCCTGTTTGGTGGCTTCACCAGGTTTTACCATCATTTTTAGGTATGCCTGGTGCTGCTGCTGGTATGCCCTCCTGCACTGTCCATTCAACCAGGGTTGATCCCCTGGCTTGATGGTAATGGTTGAGTTGGGGGTATGCCAGGCCATTAGGTTGCAGATTGTGCTGGAATATAATCCTGCTGCTGTTGATGGCCTACAGTTCCTCATGGATGCCCAGTCTTGAGTTGCTAAATCTGTTCAAAGTCTGCCCCATTTAGCATGGTGATAGTGCTCTACAACATATGTTAACATCTACTCATTGGCACCAAACTTTGCAGAGGTAGTAGGTGTTTATAGAATCTGATTTTACACCTCAGTAAACAAGGGCATTGTGTACAGATACTATCAATGTTTTCATCATCCTCTGTTGAGAAATATTCCTATAATCATGCACAGGCTACTGAGTGTTTGAGAAGCCAGCAGGTATATTTTGAGTCATGTACATTTCTGAAAATTATTCGTTAAGATGAAAAAAAAAGGTCTGTGGAGAGAAGGGAAGCAGATGCAATAGGAGGCAATAGGAATGTCAATGACCAGGAGGCAGGAACAAATGTTGATATTACTTTAATTAAAAATTGTGGTTGAGATTTGCAAAGTTATCCAAACCAGGAGTATCAACAGTTTCAACGGAATATGCAATGCTTTTTGCAGGAGGTAACTTTACAGAAAAATTACCAAAACCTACGAGCATGTTTTACCAGGTCAAAAGACTTTCTTAAGTAAAGTAACCTGCTTAAAGCTGCAGTTTTATTTTTTCATGAACAAAAAGGTCACAGGACAAAAATGGAAAACAATGTTTTCAGACCTTGGGTTCATAAGCTGACATCAACAAAGCAATCATACTTCAAAGCTGCAAGTGGCTTTGGTGTAAAGTTAGAAACATAGTAGACAATAGACAATAGACAATAGGTGCATGGGTAGGCCATTCTGCCCTTCAAGCCTGCACCACCATTCATTATGATCATGGTTGATCATCCTCAATCAGTATCCTGTTCCTGCCTTATCTCCATAACCCTTGATTCCACTATCCTTGAGAGCTCTATCCAACTCTTTCTTAAACGAATCCAGAGACTAGGCCTCCACTGCCTTCTGGGGCAGAGCATTCCACACAGCAACCACTCTCTGGGTGAAGATGTTTCTCCTCATCTCTGTCCTAAATGGCCTACCCCTTATTTTTAAGCTGTGACCTCTGGTTCGGGACGTAATGTTTCAATAAGAAATAAAATTGGATATAAAGAATCTAGAGACAAATTGTCTATTTCAGGTAGTTAGGCGCCCAACCATTGAAATAAAGAAATGACCATTGTGATGATTTTTGACCCAGACAGGATACAGTAGGAAAATTTGTAATTTCTTTAAAAGCTTGGTGGAATCCAGAATTAATTTTTAAAAGTTTGACAAGGAATTTTAATATGTTGCATTATTTGTAGAACTAGACATTGTAATTTTCTAAGATAATAGTTCCTTGTGTGATGATGATCCTTGAAAAGGAACTAATTACAATAAAATGAAAGAAAAGGAAAGTGTGTGGAGACCAGACTCAAAGGAGAGCTAAAAGCAGAAGAGTTGGAGAATAAAGACAATCAGTGTGCAGCTGCATAAACAAAGAGGAGCATTGTGAATTCTCATAGAATCATACCCATCACTCCAACAGTCCATGCTGAACATAATCCCAAGCTAAGCTAGCCCCATCTGCCTGCTCCTGGCCCATATCCCTCCAACATTTCCTATTCATGTACTTATCCAAATGTCTTTTAAATGTTATAATTGTACCCACATCCACTCCTTCCTCAGAAAGTTCATTCCACATGCGAACCACTCTCTGTATAATAAATTTGCTCCTTTTGTCTTTTCAAAATCTTTCTCCTCTCACCTTAAAAATGCAATCCTTGGTCTTGAAATTCCCCATCCTAGGGAAAAAAACAATTACCATTCACTCTATCTATAACCATCATTATTTTATAGACTTCTATAAGGTCGCCTCTCACTCTCCTATGCTCCAGTGAAAAAGTCTCAGCCTATCCAACCTTTCTTTATAACTCAAACCTTCCATACCCGGCAGCATCTGGTAAATCTCTTCTGAACCCTCTCCAACTTAATAATGTCCTTCCTATAACTGGGCAACCAGAACTGGACACAACATTCCAGAAGAGGCCTGACCAATGTCCTCAACATGACTTCCCAACTCCTATACTCAAAGAACTGAGCAAGGAAGACAAGCACACCAAACGTCTTTTTAACTACTGTGTTTATGTGATGCAAACTTCAAAGAATTATGTACCTGCACTCCTGGGTCCCTCTGTTCTACAATACTAGCTAAGGTCCTACCATTGATTGTATAAGCCCTACCCTTGTTATGAAGAGAAACAAATTGCTTTCAGATTAGTTTTTATTTATTTGGCAGAAAATGAGGCAGAAGCACTTTGAGGTATTATGTAAGCTGTTTAAAAAGGTCAAAAATCTTGAAAGCTGTGTGAATAATTGAGAGACTCTAAAAATTTGGTGTTTTCCAACAGAAGACTAAACCAAAAATTGAATTCTTATTGGTTGGTCAGTTGAAAATGTAATCTGAAACTAAACCATCTGTATTGTCATAACTGCAGAGAGACAGAAGGTTTGTAGATGTGTGCTTTGCTGATGATAATCATATCCATGAAACGTGAACATCAAAGCTGTTGGTGGATAGAACCGCTGATAGATCCTCTGTGAATGAAGAACAACATATTGTGAAACTGTGTAGTACATACTGCCATAAGTTTACAAGGGGTGATGCGAATATTTGTGATTGTATAAAATGTATCTTTTTTGTTATAATTATTTTAATATTTAAAATGAAATTTACATTTTCAACTGCCTGTTAATTTTGGTTTAATTTGCATTAATGCTGACTTATGCTAAAGGGTTCAAAAACTGAAACCTTGTCAATAATTTCTTCATTTGTGTTCATTAAGTAAATTTGGTTACTTTGGTTTACAGTTTCCCCATTGGGATTAATACGCTATAGCTGAACATATTAAAAAGTTCAGTTGCTTTAACTTGTATGAAATTTACTTGGAAGCTTCAAGAAACTGGCCTGAGCTGGCGTTAGTTAATGAGATCAAGGGCTGAGGGTGGCAGGCAGGGTGGAGATAGAAGACCCGGCCAACTTTGAAGTGTCCTGAGAAGCAATGTCAAGGGGGAGAGCAGGATGTATTGTTCCTCCTTTGGCTGAACACCACCCTGACTCTTTGTGAGGAGGGGACAGCTGCCGTGAGCCCAAGGTTCCTCATCCTGCAATCATAGAATCATAGAGCTGTACAGCATGGCAACAGGTTCTTTGGTCCAACTTGTCCATGCCAACCAGAAAGCCTAAACTAATCTAGTCCCATTTGCCAGCATTTGGCCCATATCCCTCTAAACCCTTCCTATTCATGTACCCATCTGGATGCCTTTTAAATGTTGTAATTGTACCAGCCTCCACCACTTCCTGTGGCAGCTCATTCCATAAATGCACCACCCTCTGCATGAAAAAGGTTGCCATTTACATTCATTTTTAATCTTTCCCCTCTCACCTTAAACCTTTGTCCTCTCGTTCTGGACCCCCTTACCTTCAGAAGAAGACCTTGGCTATTCATCCTATCCATGTCTCTCATGATTTTATAAATCTCTCAACCTCTGATTAGTCAGGGAGAATAGCCTCAACCTATTCAGCCTCTCCCAATAGCTCAAATCCTTCAACCCCAGCAGCATCCTTGTAAATCTTTTCTGCACCCTTTCAAGTTTAACAACATCTTTCTTATAACAGGGAAACCAGCAATGAATGCAGTATTACAAAAGTACAGCATTCTAATGTCCTGTACAGCATTGCCATGCTATGAGCTCGAATGTCTGAAGTGATGAAGACCAGATATATGCACTTAGCCATCAGACTCTGAGATTGCTGGACGTGGCTTTTCTTTGCAGCCACCAGTCTGTTCATGGAGGTAGGCAGAAAGCTTGCAGGCCTGAGGCAGAAGTGATCTAACTGCATTACCCCAATTCTGCAGCTTTTGTGTCAGGTTATAATGAGAGAACTGGAAGAATTGAGTAGGTTACATGGTTGTAGTGCTTGGAGGAAAAGTCTGGAAGAGTCCCAAGTGAGTGAGTAGGCAGTGCAGAAGGTATGTAGGGCCCATCGTGTGGGAGCATTTGGGAGAATGGAGAATGACTGAGGGAAGATATTGCATGCAGTAATGACAATGGTAGCTCTGCCCTGATTTCCTATGCGTACTAATTCATATTCATATTCCCACAAGAGTTATTTCTAGTTTCTCTTATCAACAGTTTGTTAATCATCAAAACCTGATATGTTGTGATCTGGACAGGTATTACATATAACGGTCCAATGGTTTAATTCCACCCAGGGTCTTCCTAACTTTTGAAAAACATGCAATAGCTTTATTTTAGCAATCTGTTTTATTACAAAATGATTTCCTTTGTGATTTTAAAAAGATTCTCACTGAAACATGAACAATATTTAAACAAAATGTCACTCTCTGCTCTCCAATTCTTTTGGATCCCCAGTAGATTAAAGAGGACAAAGCAGCTGGATTGAACATTCCAATGTGTACCTCTGTTCTGCATCATAATGCACGGATACAGGAACAGAAGAATGTAGATATTCTGAGAGTGTTCCCTCACATTGTGTTTATTACTTTAAACTGGTTTCTACTTTGCAGCACATGAGCTCTGCAGGAAGTTGTACATTAACTTAATGCTTAAGAAAGTTGTAGATCCTCCATGTCTGTTCTAGTGTGACATCTCCTAACCAGAACTTTGGTTCTGGTTAGGAGCCATGGTAAATGTAGGATTACGGGGTAGGTTGGTAGGGAGGGTGTTGGATTGGATGGGTCCAGGTGGGATGCTCTTCAGAGGGCAAAAATTCGATGGGCAGAATGAGTTCTATCTGCAAAGTAGGGATTCAGTGAATTCAACTTTCCCAGACATTTGTATATTTCTTACACTCTTTTGCTGTAATAATTGGGGTCATAATTTGGCAAATTGAAAAAATTAGTTGAGAGCCTGACTTCTGGAACTCCATTCTACTGTCCTCCTAAAACTCAACCAATTTTTTTGGTCACCTTTCCTCATATTTCAGCTTTTAATTCAGCATCTAGTTTTGTCTTGTATTTGCTCAATGAAGTGCTCATGCAAAATGATTCTACAAATAAATTTATAAATATGAGTTATTGTGGTTACAGGATTGTTTTCACAGAAAGAGTATCCTTATATGAAGCAAAGTCCATCATATCATTTAAGAAAGCATTAAGCACTATAATAGATTAGATTAGATTACAGTGTGGAAACAGGCCCTTCGGCCCAACAAGTCCACACTGACCCGCCGAAACGAAACCCACCCATACCCCTACATTTACCCCTTACCTAACACTACGGGCAATTTAGTATGGCCAATTCACCTAACCTGCACATCTTTGGACTGTGGGAGGAAACCGGAGCACCCGGAGGAAACCCACGCAGACACGGGGAGAACGTACAAACTCCACACAGTCAGTCGCCTGAGTCGGGAATTGAACCCGGGTCTCTGGCGCTGCGAGGCAGCAGTGCTAACCACTGTGCCACCGTGCCGCCCAAAGAATAATGTGGGAAAATGTGAGGTTATGCTCTTTAGCAGGAAGAATAGAGGAACTGAATATTATTTATTGCAGACAGACTGCAGAAAGCTTTGGAACAAAGGGATTTGGGAGACCTTGTCCATGAATTACAAAAAGCTGGCATACAAGTTCAGCGGATAATCAAAAACGTAAACGAAATGTTAGTCTTTATTTCAAAAGGAATAAAAGTATGCAGGCTTTGCCAAATCTAAACAAGGCTTTTGTCAGACCAAAGCTGGAAAAAGCAGGGAAATGGAAATAATGATTACCAGATGAGCCATAATCTAATTGAATGACATTGCAAACTCGATTAGCTGAATGGCCTACTTCTGATCCTACATCTTATGGTCTTACTTCTGGAACAAAAGCACTGACATTGAAGAAGGCAAAGGGATAAAAGGCTATTGCTCCAATATGAAGGTGAGACATTACAGACATAATGGACTAAATTCCCCATTTTCCCATTCTAGCACTTCAAACTTCTATTGATAAGTGGAATCTGGAATCTACATATTAATAACATGAGTAGGGATATGCTCATTGCTATAAATGTTGTCATTTATAAATTTTAAAGTGCATTTCAAGGATTTGATACACATACAAATTAAGCTACCTTATTCATTGCTTTAATGAGTAATACGTTGACATACATTGCATTAGAAATTGTCTGCATCAAAGCCCCAACAAAATAGAGTAGCCACAAGATATTAAAAACAATTCTCAGTGCAGCACAGTACATTTTAACAAGGTTTTTTAAAATATGCATAAAACAATTTTGATCATTTTGTACAAAATTGATACTGGTAAGTTTACATTCAGATTGATATAAATGCAACTGGATACTTCACCACTGAAAGTTCTACTGAGTTGGCACTGTAAGAAAATTGACAACAAAACTGTGATACATTGCACCCTATGTTAATGTTGTGGTGTAAACTAAAATTTCAGACATTTCACACATCACACACTGAGACCATCACTTTAAGACACACCAAGTATTAAAACAAATTGTTTTAAATATTCACACAGAATTTTATGTACATGTTCACATTCAGTACTGTATCTTGTCCAAATGCAACCAATAATACATGGTCAATTTTTTTTGTTTTGTTGTCATTGATAGCCAACAACAACTTGTTTATTTCCTTTTGAGTAATATTCAATCCAAATCCTATGGAGTTCAGCTGGTGTAGTATCAAGATCTTTACTCCAAATTATTACAGTTTCAAGTTCAAGTTAAGGTAAGCAAACACAATTAAATATCTGGTGGGATCAGTCATTAATGGCATCGTTGATGTAACTGCAAAGAACTTCGAGGGAGTGGTGATACTCAAGTCATAACCTGAATTTGTCAAATCACAGGTGGAACACTTTTGGTGATCCGTTGTACTTTTTCTTACTTTGTTTGCTCAGCTCAAACATGCTGATCCATATCAGCAAATTTAAACATGTCAGTGTTCGCTCAAAACTGGAGTGATACTCAGTTATACACGTCACTGCAGCAGAGACGGGATATTGTCGGACCAGGAACGACTTATTAAAATAATCTCTGTTGACATGTCCCAACTATTCAATGAATAATCTCAGGTACATCACAAACACATTTTCATTGACTAATCCTACCCCAGAGTCCAAAAACTAATTGTTATGCATTGTGATTCACCGACAAGACTGCTCCTAAACTGCAGCTGCTCATCTTAACAGCAAGTCACAACTGTCTGATTAATATAGTGAGTAATCTGTTTATAGTATCTGGATTAAATTTAGGAGAGATCTTTAACTGTTTACAGCTAGAGCTTTTCTACCAGCATTTAAAATGTAAGATAATGTTAATGACAGCACACATTATGCAAAAGTATGTAAAATTAATTGTAGATTCTAAAAAGAATTAAGATTCCAGAGACCACAGGGAACTTTTAATTCGCACTGGATTAAGAAGTCATACAGTTTATAATGTCAAACTGAAACAAAGTGAGATTTCCTGCACTAAAAGATTCTTAATCTTCTTCTCTCTAGATTCAGACTGGATCCTGCCTCTTCATCTCCACTAATACACTGACATTGGGAATTCTATGACTCTGTAAATTGGAACACCACTCTAGCAGTCAGCCACCTTAAAGTGATAAGAAGGAATAAGGAATGTGAATGAATTAAAATGGGATTTAAAAACAAAATGGATGTTTTAAAAAGCAGCTGTTGCTATGATTTCAGTTAGCATTGGTTGTTATGATTTTAGTTGACTACACCCCAAAGCCTGGAGTGTCCTTCCTACCATTTTTTACTCTCTCTGACCTTCCACTTCCAGAACACATTTTAAAATCGACCTCCATGACCGAACTTTAGTCTCCTGATCCAACAGGTCCATCTGTGGCTCAGTGCCAAATTTGTTTCCTAGCCTTTCTGTGAAACACCTTGGGAAGTTTCATTACAAGTTGTTACAATGTATGCTACACTAGTGAGCATTACAAAATACTGTGTAAACTTTTGAGTATGCTTATAAAAAATATGATACAGAAAATCATTTCAAAATATTAATGAATGATAATAATTCCACAACTGATCAACATATAGTAGAACAACACCAAGAGGCTTTCACTAAATGCTTAGCAATTTCAAAATGTTAAAACTGGAGCACTGACTGTTGGAGTTTTCTTCAACATCCCAAATGGACTTTGAATATGAGTTGCATATTTATGCAAACAATGTTATTGATAATCACAGCTATTTTCAAGAAAGATTATAGCATTACTTTGTTCAAAAAACTTTACACTAGTAAACATACCTTATCCTGGAATATGACATTAAAAATAAAACATATCTAAATAAGATAAAGAGATAGCATGACATGCTAATAATGTGAGTTGCAGGGATAAAATGAAAATAGCTCTTCCCAAGTCATTCCACAGATATTATGTGGAAAGCAGGAAAGATCTGCCATCAGATTGAGGATGAAACATGTTCTTTAAGGGTAACCCCAACGGGGAGTTAATTGGCCACTCATAAAATATTCATTTTTTTAGAGAAGAAGGCTCAAGAAATGGAATACATAAAAATAAGAAGATTTTGTGCCAAGAAGTACTTAACAAAATTTAATTGGCTAGCACATCTGCAAGAGCACCCAAAAAGTTTAATATTATCCGCAACACAGCAGTTCACTTGATTACCAGCTCATGCACTACAAGCAATTCAGGGTGTATGATCAAAATGATACAGAAACTCATCAAGGTTTCTTCAGCAACACTTTCTGAACATGTAATTTTTACCAACTAGAGAACAAGGACAGAAAGTACATAGGAACAGTGCCACTTCCAAACTTTTCTCCAAGTCAAATCATCATTCTGAATTAGACACACTGTAGTTATTTAATTGTCATTGGGGTAAATTCCTAGAACGCAATATTTAACAGCATTGCTGGAGTACCTTTGCCATATGGACTGCAGGTATTCAAATAAACCACCATTACACCATCAGGGAAATTCATGTTGACCTCATCAGGAACTCATATGTGATAGAAATGGACCAATAAAACATGAAGACAACCTTGAATTGTGACTAATTTGACAGCTATTTTACTTAATGTTCCTGTTAATATTAATGAAGCTTTCATTCTTTTATCATTGTGAAAGTTTAGATTAGATTAGATTCCTTATAGTGTGGAAACAGGCCATTCGGCCCAATAAGTCCACGCTGACCCTTCAAAGAGCAACCAACCCAGACCCATCTCCCTCTGATTAATACACCTAACACTACGGGCAATTTAGCATGGCCAATTCAGCTGACCTGCACATCTTTGGATTGTGGGAGGAAACCCGAACATCTAGAGGAAACCCACGCAGACACGGGAGGATGTGCAAACTCCACAAAATTTTAAAACTTCAATTTTGCACTGCTATAGGAAGGATATTATTAAATTACAGAGGGTTCAGAAAATATCTACCAGTTTGTTGCTGGGAATGATGGGTTTGAGTTATAAAAATTAGGCTGGATATCCAGTGAGTTTTTTCACTGGATCATGGTAGGTTGAGGGGTGACTTTATAGAGGTTTATAAAATCATGAGGGGCATTGATTTGGTGAATAGCAAAGGATTTTTCCCTAGCGTGGGGGAATTCAAAATTAGGAAACAGATTTTTAAGGTGACAGGAGAAAGTTTTAAAAAGGACATGAGGGGCAACCTCCTTTAGACAGAGAGTGGTTAGTATATAGAATGAATTGCTGGAGGAAATGCTGGATGCAAGTACAATTATAACATTTAAAAGACATTTGGAAAAGTACATGAATAGGAAAGGTTTGGAGGGATATGGGCCAGATGCAGGCAAGTGGGAGTAGTTTAGTTTAGGAACATGGTCAGTATGGACTAGTTAGACTGGTCTGTTTCCATGCTGTTTGACTCTATTAGAGTCAAGGACAGGTTCTGTATAACTGTATTAGCACTGTATTAGATGTACTACATTATGTCACATCCCTACATAACTGTTGTTAATAACTTGCTTTTGAGTTCTGGTCCATGGCTAAATAAAAAGAAAAAATGCAATTCTGCGAGTAGCTCTGACATTTGCGACCAGCCTTACTATGTATGAAAATATTTTTAAGCAACTGCTTCCATACTTCTATACTCAAAATTTACAGTCTTATAAAGGGGACAGAAGAATCTCCACACTTGCTGTGCAAACATCTGTCTGGTAAGATTGTTTCCATATTAAATGCAGTGACTCAGTTTTGCAAAAAATGGCCTTTTAACATAACAAACTCATTTGAAAATTCACTTTAAGTGCTGCAACATGTTCAAGTAGCATTGTAAATCAAGACACCAAAAGGCATTTCATGCTATCTTATTAGACTGACTGTTTAAATTATTTAAACAATAATGGCCGGGAGAAAAGAAATGGTTGCAACATTAAACACAACATGTATTAAAGGTGTTCGAAAATGCAGCAAAAGGAAATTATTAGAGGGTTGCTATCTTTTTTAAATTCAATGTGCCACAATAATGCAGTTACAAAGCATTTTAAAATCTTTTTTTCTATATTTTTAATTGAGCACTGTTGCAATATTTTGTTCTTGCATTGCAGTCACATGACATGTATCCACAGTACATTAAGTTGAATGTCTCTTGGATACGAAAGCTTACCAGCTTACACAGTGCAGTTTTAAAACCATCAAATAAAAACCTTCATCCATCTCTACAGTCAACATAATTTCCTTTGATCCAGAAACAAATCTGTGCATATTTCAGAGGAGTGATCCGAACAGCCACATTGTAATCCTGCTGCATGCCATTCTTGTCCACCCACTGATGCCCTGAGAATATGCCAATCACTTTTCGCTCCCACTTCCGACTTTGCCTTTTCCACATTCGAATGTAAACACCTGAACCACTAGCTCCTGGCTGAGCATCACAATGTTGATACAAAAGGTCATACGTTTCATCTTTGACCAAGCAGAAACGATAAACAAGATCTCCTGGACGGTCATTATCAAAACCAGAAAAGTGAATCCTACCACCAGGCATCCTTCCCCGAGGTGGAGTAACTCCTATTTTCATAAAGGGTTTCTTGTGAGGTCTTTTCAATTCCAGTAGTGCATAGTCATAATCCATGCCGATTTCATTTGCTGAACCTTTGATCCATCCCTTTGGGACATGTGTCCGTTTTACTCGTATCCAATGGAGCCTAGGTTTTTCTGGAAAGATTGAGTTGGTTTGATTTGTGGCTTTTTGTTTCTGCTTTAAAAATCCAACTTTCAACCTTTGCGCACCCTTCACGTAGTTCTTACCATCATGAATACAGTGGGCAGCAGTTAGAACATGCTTCTCTGCTACGAGAATCCCAGTGCAACCTGTGGAAATTTTCACTGATGTTGAGAAAGGATAGCTCAACAGAAAGTTTTTTGCCAAGATGCTGAATCTACCATCCAAGCCAAAGACCTGCCTTTTCGTTCTTCGACCACTGCTGTAATGTTGTTTGTTTACCAAATTGACAGAATTGAAACTATAAATGTTTACACTTGTGAGGGTTCTGCTTCCATTCAAGTACAGAGTTTCAAAAGACAAATATTCTTTTAGATCTTCATACGTTGGTAGGGGTGCTCTTTTCTGACACTCTAATTCACATGGAGAGGTTACTTCTAGTTTTGCTTTACCCTGAAAATGAGCTTTCTCCAGTGTCACTGTATCATGAGGCAAAATAGCAGGTATTCTTGTCTGTCGCCATTCTGCCTTAAGCAGCATTACATGCTTGATGGAACAAAGGAAAATGACTAGTATTGGCACTGTTACCATGATGAATAGTGCTTTGCTGTTGAAAGAACACAGACTTTGGTTAGTAATGCGAATCACTTTAAACACCTACAATTTGAAAGGCTAGCTCAAAAAAATTAACACCTGTGTGATAACATTCATGAAATGCTAATCTGATGGTAGGGTAGCACCACATTCTGCTGACTGATGTAAATGTAACAAATTCACTTTTAACCACTGGGAAACATCTTACATAGAATTTCTGGGAAGCAGAATACTTGGATGCTAAAAATCTGAAAGAAGATAAAATGCTGGGAATAGTCATTAGGCTATTGCAGCACCTGTGGAAAGAAAAAACAGAGTTAACATTTCAGATCTGTGTCTTATCATCAAACCGTGAAAAATTAGAAAATTAATAGATTTAAGTAAGACAAGGACTAAAAGGAAGGCCTGTGAAACAGAGAAAGCCAGCACAATTAGTCTTCCAGGGCCAAGGATAGTGATGGGACAAAGTTAAAACAAAAAAAGGAAAGGATGGACCTGGGGTAAGTGACTACTGCTTCTGCTGCTGGCTAAAAGCAAACAATAAGCAGAAAATTGTAACATACAAAGACCATGAAACAAAATGAGCACTGAGATTATGATTTGAAATTGCTGAACTGTGTTGACCCTGGTAGGCTGTAAACTGCCCAGTTGAAAGATAAGATACTGTTTCTTGAGCGTCATTGGAATAGTGCATTAGTCCAGGATGGAAATGTCAGTTCGAAACCAAGGTGAAGAATTAAAAAGATTCTAACAACATGGAGTCACGCTTGCAACTGAACAGAAGAGATCCAAAAAAGTCACCCAATTTGCGTTTGCTCCCCCAGTGTACAGGAGACTGCATTATGAGCAATAATTAAAATAAGCTACATCAAAGAAAGTACTTAGAAATCACTGCTTCACATGAAAGGAGTGTTTGGAGCTTTGAACAGTGAGGGAGACAGGAGGGAAAAAGTCAGGTTCTACATCTCCTGTGTTTGTATGGGAGGTTACTGTGGGAAGCGAAGTGGTTGGGTATTGTGGATGTCTGAGGGATAAACCAGGGTATTATTGGAGGGAACAGTGGAATGCTGAAAAGAGGGAAAATGTATTTGGCAAGGTGCAGGTGGCAGAAATAACTGAAAAGGTCTGTTCAATAGAGGCTGATGGCTGTAAGATGACGAAAACAGGAACCCTCGCATGGTTTCAGGAGGAGGAGAAAGGATAAGTCAGAAATGTAAGAAACATGGCACACACGGACAAAGGCCCTGTTAAATACAGCAGTGGAGGAATCTTCTATGAAGGAAGAATGTAGGCGTCTCAGAACTGTTTTGATGGAAAGCTGAATTATCAAAACAGATATGATGTAAGCCAGGAGTAAGCTTGCTGTGCTGAATTTAATTTTATAAAACTATATTTTGGCAAGGTTGAGAGAATGAAAAATTTTCTTTTCAAGTTTATTACAAGATATTCTGCAAAAGTGACAGACAACTTTCAGTGGAAATGTGTTTTATTTATTTTCAAACTAATAAACTGCTGGCTATAGTTATCTTGTACACAGAATCATTTAAATTTGTTCCTGTTTTATAATATCACAAATGCCTAGTTTTAGGATTAGCCAGTAGTGGGTGTTTCAGATATTTGATATTTCAGCAAAGACAAACAAAAGGGCTATTGTCTCTTCAAATGACTAACTGTAAAAATGATAGCTATGCAGAATTATGAGCTCTGTCTCTACACGTTATGTTGTCAACAAAAAGAACAAAAATACGAACAAGAGTATGTCTACTTTAAAAAATATCCATTTGTCATATGGAAAGTGGCTGAAAACATTTTAAAGATGCACCAAAAACACATCTTTTTGATATCACAATACCTTCATAGTTATCAAAGCTGACAATGTATGCAAAAGTCACTAAAACCATTTCTTCAAAGCTCAAAAACACTCAGCAGTAGCTTTAATGATTAACAGTAACTGGTGGTGTATATTTAATGCACCCATTTAACCATAAGCATTATATTTTCTGGTGTTTCTGATGGTACTGCTGCCTGTTTTATTTTAGCAAGGATATAACATAAATGTTATGAATTACCATTTGTCAAACAAAAGTCACTAATTAAGCTAATTATCTGGATTATTCATTTTTTCTCCTTTCCACTTCTCTATTCATCTTTTATATCACTCTCCCTTGGGAGGACAGGCATTTCCTGACAGCAGGAATAAAAAGCAAATACCTGATGCTGCAGCTGGAATTCTAAAGTTAGTGGCTCAGATTAACGTAACTCCATCTGAGCCACATTATCATCAACCAATTCAATGGTGTATGTAAATCATAAAGACCAACATTCCATACTTAAGAGATTGGTGAATAATGCCCAGAACATAATGCAGCAAGTATCTGTAAACTGTCTATTAATTGAATCTTAGTTGATTTTATGTTCCTGATTTATTTGAACACTATTTAAAATGGATTTTGTGGAACTATGGCCAAAATCAATGTATGGCATCTATGTGCCACCTTAAATTTTGAGCTAAACATCAAAGTAATCATACAAATCAGACATTCATTATTGAAAGAACATATTGCACAGTAATAAATGCAAGGATACCTTAACTAAATTTTGTCTATTTGTACCCAATGTATATGACATGGAAAGTGCCCAAATTGTTTGTTTGGCAATCCAGGCATAGCCATCTTGTTGCAATTAATGAAAAAAAGCAGTGGTCTGATGACAAATGAGGCAAATTTAACAACATATTAGTTGAGCCTTTTGGCAGCCTCCTTGGAGCTCACTTTAACTGAAAATAATCTGTTACAGCAATGTCAAATCAAACTTGTCAATGTACTGACAGTCAATATGGCGGTACACAGCATGGTAAATATTCTTGAAATCCACCCCAGTAGATACCTAACTTAATTCATAGGTAACAGAAGTAAGAAAAGAGGTGACAAGCATCCAGAAAGCTTGGTTTCTATCCTGTTAAGTTTGGAACAAGCCCTGAAATCCCATGTCAAGTCACAGATCAAATGTTAAGTAACAACATTTCCATGCCCAATGTATGATTAGTAATGAAATAGTATGGGCAATCTTGGCTTTCTCATTGTTAAAGATCAAGAGCTGGCATCGGCTATTGTATCAGAGAGACTGAGGAAGCCTGTCAACAAGGAAGATACCTTATATCAGGTGGAATCTGTTTTTGAGAGTAATGTTTTTGTGGGTGGCACGGTGGCTCAGTTGTTAGCACTGCTGCCTCACAGCACCAGGGAACCAATTTGATTTCAGCCTCGGGCAATTGTCTGTGTGGAGTTTGCACATTCTTCCCATAATCTGCATGGGTTTCCTCTGGGTGCTCCGGTTTCCTCCCACAGACCAAAGATGTGCAGGTTAGGTGAACTGGCCATGCTAAATTGCCCATAGTGTTAGGTCCTTTAGTCAGAAGGTAATGTGTGTGGATGGATTACTGTTCGGAGGATCGGTGTGGACTTGTTGGGTGAAGGGCCTGTTTCCACACTGTAGGGCTAATCTACTCTAATTTCCAGATTTGGGGCCAGTGGCCTGGTCTGCAGTTGTGACCTTTTTTTCTTCTGGAATACCATTCCAAGCTGTGAGCCTAACTTTAGCACACAGCCCCCCAGCAACATCAGCACCAATAACCTCTGGTCTTTCCTCTGTCCTTTTAGGAAGGAAATCTGCCATCCACTTGTGGTCTGGCCTACACATGAATCCAGATTCAAAGGAACGTTGCCCCCTCGGCAGCTATGAATGGGCAAGACATGAAGATCTAAATACTAATGTGGTAAGTGGGCATCATCATCAGAAATCAGCAGAGATAGAGAATGTTAGATAACTGAGTTAAGTTCAGACACAAAGAGTGATGGGATGAAGAATAATCAAGTTAGCTCTGGAAGTCTGCAGGCTTATAGGCATTGTTGACAAGCAGTCTTTGATGTATACTTGCAAACAGGTAATACTCAATATTAAAATCCCCTCTTTTGGCTCAGATCTAAACATAAAAGAGTCAATGACAAAATGTACAGGTTGCCTTACCTATTTTATTATATTTAAGTGAAAGAAAAACATCATTTTCTGACTACCATTAACTACTAATGTGCCACTAAAATTATTTTGAGAATATTTCTATGAATAAACAAACTTGTTTATTAACTGTAGATGAAAAAAAGTCCTCAGATTGCAGATCTTACTTGCCCATCTTACATAATTGCTTCAACTTCCTTTTGTATGGTTAAAATCCTTTAATTTCTATTCAACCACCTTATCATTGCTGCATGATTCACAATTGCGTAATTTCAGATGGCACCAATTACAGAGCCCAGCCTGGTCACAGTTCTCTGCACAACGAGATTCTTCTCAACTTCCATGAACTTTGATATCTTTATTTTCAGCTGTAAATATACCATTTTGTGACCAGATGTATTTTTTTCATCATTAGCACCTTCCAGCTCTTTATGTTGTTAAAGCTTGTTATGGCAAATGTGGTTTGACTTGATTGTAGTTAATTATTGCATAAAGGATGAGATTGCCCAACTTTCTTGATAGGCAATGAATTTTTACAGTACAAATGTACTTTGATAAGCTCAGAAGCAGGGAGAATATTTTATATTTAATAATACATCACTGACCGTGAATTCCACATATTCAACTACTTGCACAGCTTACATATGTCTGCAGCTCTTTTGATTTGAGGCTGTAATTGACTATGGGAATAATTCTTAAAACAAACATTTTGTAGTGCAACTGTATTATCGCTTCAGGTGGTTAAGACACTCAAAGTAGGTTGACATGAATTTCTTATTAAAAGTGAATGACTTAACAAAAGAAGCTGTGGATGTTACTTATTGTAGTTAAATTATACCTTTTTGATTTCATAGAATCCTTACAGTGTGGAAGTAGGCCAAACTTCCCCGTCTGAAAAGCATTCCACCCAGACCCTCTCCCTGTAACCCTGTATTTCCCATGGTTAATCCATCTAGCCTACATATCCCTGGACACCAGGGTCAATTTAGCATGGCCAATCCACCTAACTAGTACATCCTTGGACTGTCAGAGGAAACTCATGTAGACAAGGGGAGAATGCATAAACTCCACATAGATAGTTACCTGAGGCTGGAATTGAACCCAGATCCCTGGTGCTATAAGGCAGCAGTGCTAACCACTGAGCCACCATGCGACCCCAATGAATTTAATGAATGAAACAGCCTGAACGCAAAAAGATTGATATTAGTACATTTGTTCAAATCATCGATAAAGTGAAAAGAAACAAAAGAGCTAAAAATTAATTTAAAAATAATATATATACGTATACATGGGGTGTCTAGTCTAAGAAAAACTCTGCATAATTCGACAAGGAAATTCATTTGAGGCATGCTATGACTTCTGTGTGGTTTATCAGTGGACATGTATTCATTTTTCATTTAGGTAATATTTTTCCTTTCCCATGGATGGCAGTAGTAGATAGTAGATGAACACGAAAGATCCTTTGGGATGAAGTTGGCCAATCTCATTATCTGGGCTCCAGTAAGGCTCCAGTTAGAACATAAGTGACTGCTGAGCCCAATCTGTACTCAGATCTGCTGCAAATAGGTCAGGATACAGAAGATGATATGAATTCTGGGACAAGTTCAGAGCTGGGGACTTCCTCTCGATAAGTACAACCCAGACTCGATCCCTATATTGAAGACAAGCAAATATCAGTATTCTGGTTACATAATTAGCCTTTCTCAGTTGCAATTTTCTCATTATAGTGTTAATGGTTGGCATGCCAGTTTGAATAAGCACCTCAGGGTTTGGTACCCAATCTTCAGAAGCTTCTGAAGGCACCTCAAAAGAAAGTGGTTGAGTTTATTGACATGACGCCAAATCTTGCCTGCAGAGAGCTCAGTGGGAAGATCTGTTGACAAAAGCAGACATTCTGCTCTTCATTCCTGATTGATGTTTTAAGTCTTGCCTGTGTCTTATTGTTAATGTTGAATGGGTCAAAAGGGGCAACTAAAATAAATGCACTTATCCTTTACTGATGGGTTCTGGTCATGGTCTGTAACCTGAAGCTTGACAGAAGGCCCTCCTGGAATAGGCTGGTAGATTACCTCCATTTTCTTTGTGCTGGTTGTAAAAGCCAAGTTCTTCACATACAGTGCCAAACAACCCCATGCTACATTGCAGCTCCAGCTGTGAACCAGCAGCAGGTGTCCAGTAATTTGCAGTAGGTAATCATAAGGTTTATCCTGCTCACAATCAGGCTAGTTACACTGTTTGGAGTGACTCATCTCAAACTGGCTCTACCTTTACCTAACTTAAAATCATAGAATCCCGACAATGTGGAAATAGGCCATTTGCCCCAACAAGTCTACACCGACCCTCCGATTAGTATCCCACATAAAACCATTCCCCTACCCTATTACTCTATATTTCCCCCAAATGATGCACCTAACCTACACATCCCTGAACACTATGGGCAATTTAGCATGGCCAATTCACCTACCTTGCACACTTTTGGACTGTAGGAGGAAACCGGAGCACCCAGAGGAAACCAATGCAAACATGAGGAGAATCAAACCTGGGTCACTGCTGCTGTGAGCCAGCAGTGCTAACCACTGAGCTACCATGCCACCCCTTGGTTGTTAGGGGGAAGGTCATGATATGGTGGTTAATTTCACTGGACTAATAATCCAGAATCCATGTGGGACATAGGTTCAAATCTCACCATGGTATTTGGTGAATTTGAATTCAATAAAAATCTGGAATAAAAGAAGCCACTAAATGGCAACCATGTTAAAAAAAAATGTGGGTCACTCATGTCTGTTAGGAAGGAATTCCATTGTCCTTATCTGATCTGGCCTACATGTGACACCAGACCCATAGAAATGTGGTTCACTCTTAACAGACCTCTTGGCAGTTAAAGATGGTAATAAATGAAGTCCATGTCCCATGAACAGGTTTAAAACATTTCCCTAGATATAAATTATCGTGGATGACTTCACAGGTCTGTGCAGTGGGCTGTGTTTTGCCCTCTGCCTTTATTTAATATTGGCAGGATATTTATTCTTCAGCAACAGATTTTTACTTCTCGTTGACATCAACCTAATTCACCTTAGTTTACTCTCTAAAATAAACAAATATTCTGTCTATTGCAGTTGGTTGTATTGCATTTCATCTGCTATTAATCACTTTTTTCCACACTCCATCTTTGAAAGTTCCATCCAAACCTTGCCTCTGACCATGATGCAAGGGCGATGCTGACTCGTATAATGTCAAACATTTACATGAAGAAAACCCAAAAATGCACTATTTCAAACATCTTTTAATGTCAATTTATAGATGTTTAATGTATATCAATTGTAGTCAGAGTGCTATTTGTATTTATCCATATAAAACAGAGCATCATACTACAAAAGTCCGCTTCATCATTTGCCCCAATCACAGAGTCTAAGTCCTTGCCATATTAATTACCATTATTACGAAAGGTCCTAGCTGCAATGCCCAGTTCAATTTCAATCCAGGATAGGACCCCATACAGGAGGTAGAGATAAAGTCCAAATATAAAGCCTAAATAAAATCAAAGCTATTGATTCCCACCTTCAGCACAAAGTGAGGTCATAAATGTAGCAACAACATTGGGAAGCACAATAGTAATAACATGAGAACACAAGTCATAATACAGACCGCTGAGTCTACTCAGCTATTTAATATGATTAGAACTAACCCTGGTTTCAACTCCACTTTCTCATCCATTCCTCATATTCCTTGACTTCCCAAGAGATCAAATATCTCTCTCTTAGACTTAGATATGTTCAACAATGGAAACCTATAACCATCTAGGGTAGAGAATTTCAAAAGATTAACAACCTTTTGGGTGAACAAATTTTTCATCTGAGTGCGAAATGCCCTTTCATAATTGTGCATGCTTCCATTAGATAACTTTATATTCCTCTAAACTCCAAAGTGCACAAGCTCAATTTATTCAACTTGTTATCATAGAACAACCCTCTCATCCCTGATTCCAATATAATGAACCTTGTCTGCACAGACTTCAATGCAATTATATCCTTCCTTAAGTTTGGAGACTAAATCTTCATGATATTTGAGCTCTTGTCTTACCAAATCTGTGAACTATTGTAGAAGACTTCTTTATTCTTATACTCCAAATTTGTTGCATTAAAACCCAACATGCCATTTGCTTTCCTAATTGTTGATTGTACCTATTTGCTAACCATGTTTCTAGTAGGGGTATACTCAATCTCTCTGAACAGAAATATGAACAAATTTCACAAATTTTACAAAGTATTCTGGGCTTTTTCTATTTACAGCATGTCATCTTAAAGATGTCCCAGTTAACTGTTTGCTTTGTTTCCTGTCTATTATTTATTCCCCAAATTATACCATAAGATTACCACCAACTTCATGAGGCCCTTATCATCTGTATGAATCTTTCATGTGGCAAGTTATAAAATGCCTTTTGAAAACCAAATCTACTACATCTACTGTTTCTCTCTATTCAAATAGTCACATCCTAAAAAAAGACATTTATCAAACAATTTCTTTCATAAAAGCATGCTGACTTGTTTTGATCAGACTATGATTTTGCATTGCTCAACTTCCTTAATAGTAGATTCCATCATTTTCCGAACACTGATGTCAAACTGACTGACTGACTGAGGTACATAATTTTCTCTCTCAGTCCTTTCTTGTTACATTTTCTAATATCCAATCTGCTGTATTTTGTTCTAAAATCATGAACTTTTGGGAAATCATAGCCAATATATCCATTATCTTTGTTGCTATGTATTTTAGATCATGAGGATATATGGTATCAGGTCCTGGGGATTTACTAGCTTTTAGTCACTTCAGGTTTCTCCAGTATTTCTTCTCTACTGATAATAATTACCTTAACTTCCTCACTCATCTTAGCCCCTAGGTTACTCTTTATTTACTGGAATGTAACTTACGTCTTCTAATGTAAAAACAGACAAAATGCTTGTTCAATGGTCTTTACTATTATCTAATGCATCATGATAACATTTCCTGTCTCTGCCTCTAAAGAAGGAAAGTTTACTGATAGGTAGAATGTATTTTGTTTTGTACCAGACTATCCTCACAATACATGTTCAATCTGTTTTTACTAAAGTTACTCTCATTTTGTTCTCCTCCCTCAATTCAAGATGACACTTTTTTTTACAGTTTATGCTGACGTTTAATATAACTCTACAATTCTGGTTCAGGTGAATCGTTTTTCACCTCTCCAGTGCTTCACTCACTTTCTCCTGGCTCAGTATTTTCTGGTGCTCTTAGTTTATATTGTCAGTCTTTTACCGTTAGTCCAAGTTATTGCTTTTCACTTCATTCGACTTTAGTTATACTAACACATTTCATCTCTCCTGCCTACAGATCACTGATATATTTCCAGATTCGCTGTGCAGGTTTCTTGATTGATCTGTTTGCTCCCTTCATGCCAGGATCTTTTAACTTTCCTTCCCTGATGGTGCTCTCTTTTTGTCTATCCCACTCCTTATTACTTCTTTCTCCAGCTCCATCCCTGGCCCTCCGTGCTATGTGGGTGTGAGTTCCTGTTTCTTAAATCTAGTTGCAGAAATTTGTACCCCTGGAGTATTTCAAAGGACCAGGAGTGGAAATGGTTCTAAGGTATAAGTTGACAGCTTCACATGAAGTTTCAAAATGCACATCATCTATGTCTATGACATATCAACATACTAATGGTGACCCCTGGACCACTTAGCTCATCTTCACTCCTACCATCACTTCCCTAACAAATGCCCACTGTTTTTCTTTCTACACAAATAAATTAATCAACTGATCATGTGGAGGATAATCACTGACATGAACTGATGTTCTCATGTCGTGATTACTCCATCACTTCATGTACATCAAGACTTTATTGTGAATTCCCCGTTTTCTATCTTATTAGCAACTTTTCATAAACAAGTTTATTGAACCCTTTCTGAAAATCAAGCCATATCACTTTATTTTCCATAACCCTCTGAAATGTGCTACCCTTAAAAATGCTCAGGCAATATCTTTCTTCTGAAGCCAAATTTGGGTTGGAATACTCCCAACATAGTCTTTGGAGAAAACGTAGAACCAGTAACTGGTTGAGAATCCAAAAGATGAGGAATCAGTTTAGCCAAGATTCTTTAACTGTGCCATGTTAACACACCACCTTTGGGTTCCCTGGTCATTCAGGGAGAGTAAGTGGGCTAATACACTGGATCTATAAAAGGAAGGATCGTGCAATAAAAGAAACTCCAGCAGAGATTACCTTAGCTCAAATGTTTGCAGTTCCAGCAGTCACTGTATTGGAGAGAAGAGCTGGGAAAACTGCTTCCCGAGTTCTTACATGTCTACATGGAGGTCTTTCTGAGGGATCTGCTGCATTCCAGTTTGGTGACTGTTTCCAGTTTCCCCCAAGACAGGAAAAAGAGAACAGCGTCTCCAACGACACATGTCTATCTGGCCCACAGGGAAGAAGATCCTATTCCAAAAGACTGCAGATGTCAGCAGTGAACCAACCCAACAGCCTGAGCCTCTTCCACTATTGATGCTCAGATATGCTGAATGAACCTGTAGACATATTTAAGGGATTTTACCTGGCTGGATCTCAATGTCCTTCTCCTCTGCCCCATACAGTGGTTTACAGCTGAGATAGCTGCTCGCATTGCTGATCTTGGACTTACTACTCTTGTTTCTCCTCAGGGGTTCAAAGTAGAGGTATTAGCCAATCCCATGTTGTGGTCAAAACTGGAAGCAGGGAAGTGCAGATGAAGATCAGAAAAGTATTAACTAGGCAAAGTACTTTCCAATGAGTCAGCAATCAATTGTCAAGCATCTTCTCAGAAAAGTGCCTTGAAAAGCCTCCTCTCACCTGGTCATGACTGGAGCTCTGATGAAATGTTTCCCATTTTTGTCGGTTTCACCGAAGAAGATTTCCCCACTATGCATTCACTCCAGTGACTTTGGTGAGTATCTGACAGTTGGAAAACAACTGCCCTGACCGTTAAAACTAGATTCAAGAGTTAAAACAGCACTTAGTTACCTATTACGTTGCATGTTGCATATTGACAGTTGTTTGTTGGGGGCTGAATCATCACCTGCCTTCAAACTTGCCTGGATGAAACCCAGACGTGGGTAGGATGATGTTGGGATCATGACCTGACAGGGGTTTTAAACTGCCCAAATGCTACCAGATCCACTTCACTCTCCCTGGGAAAATCCTCCACCCCCCAACACTGCTGAACAGTTATTATACAGATAGTTCTCAGATATACTTGTGATAACTGATTCTAACTATTTACAGGTAAAAAGTTTTAAAGTACCAGAAGATGCATTTTTATCATTGTTTTAAAAAAGTCCTATGTAGTCTTGCCCAATGTGCTGGTAAGTGTTACAGTTACCTTCCTCCGCAAACTTTGCATGCATGATTCATATTACTGGAAGTGATCCATCATTTTCTCTCTACTTTTTAAATAAATATTTTATTTAAACTATCATGGGCATCAGGCACTTACTTGGATTACAGTATAAGTAATCAGTATATAAGAGAATTACAGCATACTTATGAAACCACTATAATGTGTTGCAGCTTGTAGATTTCCATTTGTTTTTATTCGTTGTAAAACTGTAATCATATTTTATCATTAAAATAGTAAAATCCTTCAATTTCAAAATAATTCTGTCTTGTACAGGAAATTGCTGACTAAAATCAAAGGAACCTTTTGAATATTCCATTAATGAATGGCCTGAATAAAAAGTTGCTTGCTTATGCAGTACATGCTATGGCATTGTGCCATTAATTAAAGAACAGTGTCCTACCACCACATCAATCATCTTTAATATGAATGCTGTTCCGTTCAGTTCACAAATGTCCTTGAGAGAAGGGTATCTGCTGTCCTTTACTTTATATGGGCAGACCTCTATGTGATGCTCCAGGTCCACAGTAACATGGTTGATTCTTAAACTGTGATGTAGTCTAGCACATAGTTATATATAGTAGGGTACTCAGACCATCTTCACAATGATAAATTCAAGATGAACAATGAATGCTGAACATCCCAGCGAAGCCAAATCCCATGAATAAGAAAAAAATGAACAACTCCCAATCAAAGCTAAAGATTCTGCACCTTTCTGCTTTTCTTCAGTGGAATGAACCTGTCAAAAAATCTAGAAGAATGAAACTAGTACAGAACAGTAAATCCTTGTTGATTCACAATGTAATATCTTCTAATGTCTGGTGTCGTAATATAGTCAGCACAAGTCAGGACTGATTTTCACAGATCTGTATCCCAAGTTTGGAAAGATATAAACAACTGTTCAAATGGTGAATGTGTTGAAAAAGCCTAAATTTCACCTAATATACTTTGTTTACCTAAATTCTTTACAGAAAGGTTGCTTTTTTGCTCCTTAAATGGAGCTGTTTACTTGTATGAAGAGTGATTTTCCTTGGAGCCAAAACTGTGATGAGTAAAACTGGAACAACCCACCACACCCACCAACCTTATAGTCAGTGAACCAGATCACAAACGCTTCCTTCACAACACCTTCCAAACCCATGGCCTTGTCCTGGAAAGACAAGGGTAGCAAATGCATAATCTAACATCTGGAAGTTTCCTACACATTATATCCATCCTGACTTAGAAAAACATCATCACTCCCTCACAGTCAGTGAGTCACACAGCTTAAATCCTGTCGCAGATTGTGGGTGTTCAAGAAGGCAACTGATCACCACCTTTGTAAGGAATAAATGCTGAATTTGCCAGCAATGATCATATCCCATAAAAATGAAATTTGGTCCCATCGAGTTTGAGGTCCTCATCTTGTTTAACTTGCTTATATACATTCCACTCAACCATAAAGTCAAGAATTCAAGCTTCATTTATATTATTTCATATTCCAGATGATACTGTTATACTATGAAATTGCTGATATTCAGTGTTTGTCCATTCATCTGGCTGTCAAAGACCCGATGAAAAGAATAAGGATTTCTTGAATCTTCCCTTTACTGACACCACCAACAATTCATTAACTTTTTACCCTACAATGGGAGTATTCTAAGTTGCTAAGAAAAAGACAAAGACACTTTTTGTTTATTCTGTGCATTAGTTTTAAACAATCCTCAAAGACATTTACAAATAATTTTATCCTGAAATCATTAGTCAAGAACTTTAGTGAACAAAATGTATAAGTGTGCGTCAAGAACAGAGCAGGGATCAAACTGAACTTTTATGTTTTCCTTATTAAAGGAAATCCACAAACATTAAATTCTTTCAGTTTCAAAATCTGTTCTTTAAAACTCTTCAGGGATATGGATTTACATGTTTATCTGAAAACATATGATTCTTCTGGCATATGCTAAAAGGTTAACAACAATCCCACGCTCCTCCAAGTGGGCTGTTTTTCTTTACACAGGTGTCACGTTAATGTTACCATCACAAATGGAATGTCAGCACAAAATCAGCCAGTAGTATTTCACAATTACAGTAAACAGTTTGGGGCCTGGTCAGTCGATTAGAGGATGTTGACTAAGTACAGTTAGTCTTTATTACTTCTAGTCCCACACCTTCAAGTCCAGTGACTACAAAGAACCAGACAGGCTCTGCTCTCCCCACAGCATACGCCAGAGAATAGCATCTCCCTAGTTTGCTGCAAGGAAATATTCCAAAAATATGTGCTCACACTGATGTACAGACACAGCCGTTAGCTCTGTGGACAACCATTACACCAGGAGCATGCAGGAAGGACAGCAGGATCTGCCTATTGCATTAATAGCTGATTCAAATTAGACTGGAGAAATGGGCAGTAGTCAGAAGGGCTAAATGGATGGCAGTGAAAGGAATAACATAAGAGTGAATGTCAGTAACGGGGAGACAAGGAGCATGTTAATAGCAAGGAAAGGGCTAGAATCAGCGGCAATTTTTTAAGAGAAAGGTAGAAGTGGAGAATGATGTTTTATCACATTATCCAAATAATAAGGGAGAGGGTAGGTGCTAGAATGAACTCTGGAGGCACACTACAGGATATGAGCATGAATAGACAGAGTGGAATGGGAGTATTAGCAGAAGAGGCTGGAGTAGATGTAGATTGCCCGGGTCAATTGCTTGGTAGACAGGAGGTGGGGAGAGAGGGAGTGAGAGACAAAGGAATGGCAGTACAAAGTGAGACAACTGGAAGAGAAGCAAGGCTCTGAGTGGAAAGATGGGTAGTTGAATGGGTTTCAGTATTTCTGTGAAGCTTGAATAATGTACTGTCATGAATTAAAGGGAGGATTGGGGGAAGGAGGCTGAGTGCAGGAAAGTCACAGTCTGGATGGACTTGCAAAAATCCAAATTCATTGTTTTCTTTTGCAACTAATTAGCTATTTATCAATGAGGCACAAAGTGGCTAAAGATGAACAGAACACATATTTTGATGCAGAATACCAGTTTTTTTCAAATGATTTGCTTAATAAATCCACTAATTTCACAACCCCATTCTTTGGATTTCACTATTAACTTTTTATGCACTTTTTTTTCCCTTTCCATTGCAAATGAAAGAATGTTTTTCAAGTCCATCATTTCTGTTACAGCAATGCCAATGTAACTATGATTCCACATGTCATAGACTCATAGAGATGTACAGCATGGAAGCAGATCCTGCGGTCCAACCTGTCCATGCCGACCAGATATCCCAACCCAATCTAATCCCACTTGCCAGCACCCGGCCCATATCCTCCAAACCCTTCCTATTCATATAACCATCCAAATGCCTCTTAAATGTTGCAATTGTACCAGCCTCCACCACATCCTCTGGCAGCTCATTCCATACACGTACCACCCTCTGCGTGAAAAAGTTGCCCCTTACGTCTCTTTTATATCTTTCCCCTCTCACCCTAAACCTATGCCCTCTAGTTCTGGACTCCCCAACCCCAGGGAAAAGACTTTGCCTATTTATCCTATCCATGCCCCTCATAATTTTATAAACCTCTATAAGGTCACCCCTCAGCCTCCGACGCTCCAGGGAAAACAGCCCCAGCCTGTTCAGCCTCTCCCTGTAGCTCAGATCCTCCAACCCTGGCAACATCCTTGTAAATCTTTTCTGAACCCTTCCAAGTTTCACAACATCTCTCCGATAGGAAGGAGACCAGAATTGCACGCAATATTCCAACAGTGGCCTAACCAATGTCCTGTACAGCCGCAACATGTTCTCCCAACTCCTGTACTCAATACTCTGACCAATAAAGGAAAGCATACCAAACGCCTTCTTCACTATCCTATCTACCTACGACCCCACTTTCAAGGAGCTATGAACCTGCACTCCAAGGTCTCTTTGTTCAGCAACACTCCCTAGGACCTTACCATTAAGTGTATATGTCCTGCTAAGATTTGCTTTCCCAAAACGCAGCACCTCGCATTTACGACCATAAGACCATAAGAAATAGGAGCGGAAGTAAGGCCATTCGGCCCATCGAGTCCACTCCGCCATTCAATCATGGCTGATGGGCATTTAAACTCCACTTACCCGCATTCTCCCGTAGCCCTTAATTCCTTAATTCCTTGTGACATCAAGCTAATTTATCTGAATTAAACTCCATCTGCCACTTCTCAGCCCATTGGCCCATCTGGTCAAGATCCTGTTGTAATCTGAGGTAACCCTCTTTGCTGTCCACTACACCTCCAATTTTGGTATCATCTGCAAACTTACAACTGTACCTCTTATGCTCGCATCCAAATCATTTATGTAAATTACAAAAATTGGAGGGCCCAGTACCGATCCTTGTGGCACTCCACTGGTCACAGGCCTCCAGTCTGAAAAACAACCCTCCACCACCACCCTCTGTCTTCTACCTTTGAGCCAGTTCTGTATCCAAATGGCTAGTTCTCCCTGTATTCCATGAGATCTAACCTTGCTCATCAGTCTCCCAAGGGGAACCTTGTCGAACGCCTTACTGAAGTCCATATAGATCACATCTACTACTCTGCCCTCATCAATCTTCTTTGTTACTTCATCAAAAACTCAATCATGTTTGTGAGACATGATTTCCCACGCACAAAGCCGTGTTGACTATCCCGAATCAGTCCTTGCCTTTCCAAATACATGTACATCCTGTCCCTCAGGATTCCCTCCAACAACTTGCCCACCACCGAGGTCAGGCTCACTGGTCTATAGTTCCCTGGCTTGTCCTTACCACCCTCCTTAAACAGTGGCACCACGTTTGCCAACCTCCAGCCTTCTGGCACCTCACCTGTGACTATCGATGATACAAATATCTCAGCAAGAGGCCCAGCAATCACTTCTCTAGCTTCCCACAGAGTTCTTGGGTACACCTGATCACGGTCCTGGGGATTTATCCACCTTTAACCATTTCAAGACATCCAGCACTTCCTCCTCTGTAATTTGGACATTTTGCAAGATGTCACCATCTATTCCCCTACAGTCTATATCTTCCATATCCTTTTCCACAGTAAATACTGATGCTGTCTGATTGGTTTTGGATTGACAGCTTCTGCGAGGCTGTGTCAGCCTATTTGATGTGATTGATTGGCTTTTGTTAGTGTTATGGTTTGGTATTTGTTGAACTCCTTGACATTTCTAGATACCACTCATTTTGTTCCTCTCCTCAGTTTATCTTGTAGAAAGAAGCAGCACTTAATGAGGACATTCAGTCAACTTGCTTCTGCTGAGGACTACCAATTACAGGTACATAATCCTTTATTCAAAATTCCGAAATCTGAAAAGCTTAGAAACCCAAATTTTTTTTCGTGGAGTTTGGAGAGTCATTTTGGCATGTGAACAGGTGACCCAACTCCACACCCCTACAGATACCTGTAATCTACCTGTTCAGAAAAGTTGATACCTCTAAAGCAAATGGGACTTGATTTCAGTCCTAGGAGTAAGCGAGGACTGCAGATGCTGGAGAGTTAGAGTCTCTCCAAAGTCCCCTCAAAAAAGGCTAGGGGGAGATGTGTTCCAACATTCCTGATGAAGGGCTTATGCCGGAAACATCAACTCTCCTCCTCTTCAGATGCTGCCTGACCTGCTGTGCTTTTCCAGTGTCACACTTTTCAACTTGAATTCAAGCCTTCTGGCTCAGAAGTAGGGACACTACCATTGTGGCACAAGACATTAGCTTAGCAACCCAAATCCTTAAGTATAAACCAAAGTTCCTTTGGAAAGTGACGAACGAAACTCCTCCCACCACCCTCTCAGGTACAAACATCCCAGAGCATAACAACGCAGCGTGAAAAACGTTCACGTATCTCCCCCTAGCCTTTTTTGAAGGGATTTCTTAATATGTTTTCTGTGTCCTCAGGTGACTGACCCGTTGCTATTGGGAACAGCTTCTCCTTCCCAATATTATCCAACCCTTTGCAACAGCTCTTGTTCAAATCTCCAAATCTGCTTTCCTCTAAGGAGAGGGATACACCTTGCTCCCGAATTGATGCAAAGGAAGCTGTGATGATAACTTATGAGAAATAGTAAAGACGGTTTGACCTGTCCGGGCTGAACCCAGATCCAGCTGCTGGGATGTGTGACCACCAGGAAACCCGGGTAACCACAACAAACCAGCTTCTGTGACATGGCTGATTTCTCAGGATGAGAATCTGAAGCCAGTCAGAGCTGTAAGAGCTCCTGAAAAAGCGGCAACTGTTTAAGACCACAGATTCAATTTTTTGTTTGCAATCTTCAACACTTAGGCTCGATTGCAAAGGATGTCATCGTCCTGGAAACATGAAAACTGGTCTGAAAACTGAATAAACCTTTCAGCAATCAAAGAACTTCTGGGAAATGAGAGACAGGAGTAGTCGAATCGCTCGAGCAGTGATCTGCTTATCGGGGTCGGAGTACTTTCTGGCGCGGAAAGCAGCCCCCTTCAACACGCGAGTGAATTCCACTAGCTCCTGGCCGGGCTCGGTCTATCCCTGCCGGCTCGGAACTGGCCTGGAGTTGTCCCTGACAGCCAGGTCACCAAGCAGATTTCACCCAGGCTCACAGTTGGAGGAAGGAAGGTGAAAATGGGCGACTGTCGGAGACTCACAAAGGTGGCTGAAGAAAAATAAATGATCTGAAAGAAGGAGATCTCCTGTAGCTCGGGCACAAGGTGTTAGCTTAAATCTTAATTGAATTCAAATAAAGAATAATCTTACCCACCGCGGAGTGACGCCCTGACCCTGTATGAGAAGAGAATATAAGACCACAATGTGCACGCAATGTGCTCTCTTCTCTTTCCCTTTCACCAAACACACCTCAGTGAAGCATAACTGGGCTATTCGTGGCCATGATTAATTCCCAGCCGGATTAAACAGCACACACAGCAAACGTACAGTGAGGACACAACGCTGTACCTGACCTCTCTCAATCTTTGCCTCACCTCAAACCACGGACATCGGACCTCAGAAACGGAAACAGCTACAGTTCAAACTTGCAACCAAAGTTGTTTCAATCTGAAGATGAAATAGTCAAAAGTACCGAACGTGACATTATTTTAACAGCTGGCCATTCTCGGTTGCAAAGTATGGAACTTATTTTTATACACATTTTTTTTGACTTGGTTGAGAATTCATTCTCTTCGTCTTTTCTATGATCTGTCAGGATTAGTTTATTCCGGAGATATTGGTTTAAATGCATACTTTGCTGTTATAGCAACTCGATGAAAGCGCATTCCCGCACGCAACTCTTGAAGTGACACAATGAAATATTCATGCAGAAACTAAAAGGATGAAACAGCGGGACACAAGATACCTGGGCTCGCTTTTCAAACGGCCTGCTCCCACTTGCAGTGCTGTGGCTTTTGTTCAGACTCCGGCAGGTGCACCGACTTTCATTCTTTCTCTCCTCTGAGATTTATGGTGAGAGGATGTTCAGCCCTCTCTCTGTTTTGTACAACTGGGGATCCGGCTGGTTTCTCTCCCGTCAATATGCTCTCTTTACTCCCAGCCTGCAGAGATGTTTGTTTTCGTGTAGCTGCGAGAACTGCTCCATACAGCTGTGTGTACCTCCCTTTTAGTCGCTACTCACCAAACCCTCAGCACAAGTTCCTGGGAAAGTTTTTTTTTGCTGAACTTTCCCTAACTCTCGCTGTGCTGGATGTTTGTTCGTCACGTGGGTCCAGACGACGTCCGACGTTCACATCAGCCCAGCTCTTATCGGTCCCTTCCCCCCTCCCCTCCCCAATCAAACAACACCACAATGTAAACTATTATAACATTTTAAAGCTAAGTAGTGCCAATTAGATTTTTTTACTAAGTGGTGTAATACCGCTATGAGCCTGGGTTCAAGACAGGCTGAGGAGAAGGCAAACTGAAGAACTGTCTTCAAGCTGAGACCTCACAGTAATATTATTTACTATACAGTAATATTAATACTATGATGCATGGAAATCATACATATGCCAGACTCAGAGTTACATTATGTAGGGATTAATCTATCGTCTTCACCTGTCCATGTCCACATGAATCTTTTAGTCTAGATTGTTGTTTGTGGCTTCCAGAGAGTGCAATGTGTTCTAACTCTGCCACACTGCTCTATTTATACTCAGTGATGTGCAGCGCTAGAGCCACACAGTTGTCCCAGGGTCGTGAAGCCCTCGTCCACATTTTGTTAATTATAGTGAAATTTTAAAAAGGCTGTCCAAAAGCTTCACCAGACACTTGGACGGATTCATTTCCAGTACCTGCAGCATCATAAGTTGTTTGCAGATCTAGTGAACTACAAACTACTGCAACAATATGCAATAATATTATACTCGTTACCCCTGATGGTTTGACAACCACACTGAAGGTTGCTCAAATGCACATCCTGCATGCTGGCCTCCATCTGTCAACATTTCTTTCACAGAACTTCTAAAATCAAAAGCTTCAAGACAGTTGAGAAGATCTGAAATATTTACAGTGCTAGTGACAAGTGGAAAGGTAGACCATATTTATCCAGGTCAGGTGATCTCAAATTGTGGGATTGTACTGAGTCAGACTGATTTAGTGAATGTGTGAAAGTACAGTTTGTTTCCGCTCTAGCACAAAGCAAAGAAGTGCACAGATCTAAATCAATAAAATTACTATTCAAATTGCCATATTCAAAGTCTGTTTGTGTAGACAACTAAATTTGACCAAATGATTTTAAATTATATGGGTTGTATTTGAAACATGTCTGTATACCTATTTATTGCTGTTATATTAATTAGACAAATTTGCATGAAGAATGAAAATTAATCACACTTAAGAATGTAGGAACATGCAAAGACCATTTAGATAATCCACCATGTAGGTGCTGTTTCAGGTAAATTTGACCATTGTTCATATTTTCCCAAGCTCCATTCCATAACAAAGACATATTTCCTTCAGTCATTATTTATTCCAATTTGCCACCTTGATATGGTGTAAAGACATGCGTGGTCTCTTGAGTGAATTTTTCGGGAGTTCTGTGCTCTTAGTAGGGTCACCCATGTGACAAGGTCAGGGTGAGATGCCAGATAAAGTCTGGCCCAAAAGGTTGCCCATGCAGAAGAGGCAAAGGAAGACTGTGCATCTCACATGCTACAAAGGTGTCAGAAGGCTTCAGCAGTGAGGAGGTCTTAGTCATTATGGCTTGACAAGTTACCAAAATGTGATCACTGACCTGTTAAAATTGTGTGGATAATGATGGCTACCCCAACGTCCCCATGTTAAACAAAGTCACGAGCAAGCTTCTAATGAGATCTATTTGTCATTTGAATTTGGCAATGGGGACAAAGTTGTAAACCTGGGAGCCGCTACTCAAGAATTTCCACATGGGTAACAGATGCATCAGGTCATTAGAGGCATGTACTGGGACAGAGTCTTTGGGCAATTGCATTTATAACTGTATATCCTCTTCAGAATATCCTCTGTTCATGCCAAGGGGGAAGGGGCTACAAAAGAGGCATGTCCAACTTTCTCCTGGTTGGGAAATCACACCCCATGGGATCATCATCATCTTGGTGGTCAAATAAAGAAAAGTTAACACATTGCAATTTGGAACATTACAAAGCTCAAGGCAAGTCTCAAGGCTGGCATGATGGAAAAAAAGACAGCATACAGTCATAGAGACATAGAGATATATACAGTATGGAAACAGACACTTTGATCCAACTTATCCATGCTGACCAGTTAGCCTAACCTAATCTATTCCCATTTACCAGCTGTTGGCCCATATCCCTCTAAACTCTTCCTATTCATATAATCATCCAGATGCCTTTTAAATGTTGTAATTGTACCAGCCTCCACACTTCTTCTGGCAGCTCATTCTATACACGCACCACCCATTGCATGAAAAAGTAGCTCCTTAGGTCCCTTTTAAATTTTTCCCCTCTCACCCTAAACCTATGCCCTCTAGTTCTGGATCCACCACCCAAAGAAAAGATTTTATCTATTTACCATATCCATGCCCCTTATCATTTTATAAACCTCTACAAGGTCATCAATTAGCCTCCAATGCTCCAGCAAAAACACCTCCAGCCTATTCAGCTTCTCCCTATAGCTCAAATCCTCCAACCCTGGAAACATACTTGAAAGAGTTCAGAAAATATTTACAAGTTTCACAATATTCTTCCAATAGGAAGAAGACCAGAATTGCGCACAATATTCCAAAAGTGGTTGAACCAATGTCCTGTACAGCCGCAACATGACCTCCCAACTCCTATACTCAGTGCTCTGAACAATAAAGGAAAGCATACCAAATACCTTCTTCACTATCCCATCTACCTGTGACTCCACTTTCAAAGAACTATGAACCTACACTCCAAGGTCTGTTTCTTCAGCAACATTCACCAGGATCTTACCATTAAGTGTGTAAGTCCTGCCCTGATTCGTCTTTCCGAAATGCAGCATCTCACATGTATCTAAATTAAACTCCATCTGCCATTCTTCAGCCCATTGGCCCATCTGATCAAGGTCTTATTGTACTCAGAGGTAATTTCCTTTGCTGTCCACTGCATCTCCAATTTTGATGTCATCTGCAAACTAACTAACTATACCTCTAATGTTCACATCCAAATCATTTATATAAATGACGAAAAGCAGTGGACCCAGCACTGATCCTTGTGGTACACCACTGGTCACAGGCCTCCTGTCTAAAAGGCAAAACCCCCCCACAACCACCCTATGTCTTCTATTTTAGACCCAGTTCTGTATCCAAATGGCTAGTTCTCCCTGTATTCCATATGATCTAATCTTGCTAACCAGTCTGCCATGAGGAACCTTGTTGAACGCCTCACTGAAGTTCATATAGATCATGTCTACCACTCTGCCCTCATCAATCCTCTTTGTTACATCTTCAAAAACACAATTAAGTTAGTGAGACATGATTTCCCACACACAAAGCCATGCTGACTATTCCTAATCAGTCCTTGCCTTTCCAAATACATGTACATCCTGTCCCTTAGGATTCCCTCCAACAACTTGCCCACCACCGATGTCAGGCTCACTGGCTTTTCTTCACCACCTTTTCTTACTGCAATGTATAAAGCCTTGGTGTGACTGAAGTACTAAGTGCAGTTTTGGTCTCCTTGCCTAAGACCTTACCAAGTGCGTATCTAAAAAAAACTGAACTGAAGGTTCACTGGGCTCATTTCTGGGATAAGGGTCCTGCCCTTTGTGCAGTATTTTAGTAGACTATGTTCCACACTCATTATACACAGAAGGAGGTTATTCAGCCCAAATTGAATCCTTGTTGGCTCACTAGGCCTGTGTTCCCTAGAATTTAGAATAATGAGATATTATATCATTAAAACAAAGAAGGGGTACAAACTGATAGCTGCTGAGAGAATGTTTTCCATAATATGGTAATCTAAAGCAAGGGATCTCAATCTCACAATAAAAGGTTGGCTATTTTGACTGAGGTGAGGAGAAGTAACTTCACTCAAAGAGTTATGAACCTTTTGAATTCTTTAACATGGAAAGCTGTGGATGCACATTCATTAATTTTGTTCAAGTCAGAGACGGACAGATTTTTGAATGCTAAGGAAATCACAAGTTCGAGGAATAGTGAAGTTAGGGCTAGCTGAGGTTGAAGATCAACCATGATCTTATTGAACTGTGAAGCAATCTTGAGCAGCTGAATGGCCTATGCCTGCTTTTATTTCTTATGGTCTTGTGTTCAATCTATGCAAGACTGCAACATGTTTGGTATTTTTTTCTCTGGTTCAACCCTGATAGATGATTTTATGACTCTTTGAAGCAACATTTCCTCTCATTACTTTTTTTCCACTTTGATATATTCCATTTTGATGTTTCACAGTGTATGTGGAGGAAATGAAGAAAATCGTATTGAATAAAATAGATCCTCCACACACCACGGTGCGGTCCTTCCTCCTCACAGGCCCCTCAGGAAGATAATTATGGTGGTTTGAAGTGAAGATGCAGTTGCTTCCAATTTATCTTGTACTGATGTTTATAACATCCAAAAGTCATAATTATGTCAGTCCTAAAGCTGTGTGTGAAGTCAGAGGGAAATAATTAATTAGCTGGAGTGTTGTGACATTTTCACATGCAATTATGAAATTATTTCTCCAATAGGTACTATGACAGAACCGTATTTTTGCTTCGGAGTGCTCTTTCTCGAGGTTGGGTCAGACCAGCAGACAGCTTGTGTGAAGCAATTATAAAACCACAGCACCACACTCTCAGGGTTGTGCCTTGACAATTCTAGCAATTGTCAGACCACATTTGGAGGATAGTGTTCAGTTCAGTGTACCTTATTTAAGAAAGAATGTTAAAGGCTCTGGACAAAGTGCAAAGGAGATTTACTAGAATGATCTTAGGAATGAGGGATTTTAAGTACAAGGAAGGATTAGAAAAATTGGGCATATCCTCCATGGAGCAGAGAAGATTAAGAGGTGATCTTATTGGTGTTCAAAGTTATGAACAACTTTGACAAAGTAGAAAACAATATTCTGTTTCCACAGCTTGGTATGTCAGTAACTAGGGGGGTCACGATTTGAAGATTGTCAGCAAGAGAGCTAAGGGTAAGGTGAAGAGAAATTTCAATACTTAGAGTTGTTAGGATTTGGAATGTGCTGCCTGGCAGAGTGGTGCAATTCCAAAGTAGGTTTCAAAAGACAACTGGATATATATATTTGAAAATGGTGAATTTAGAGGGTTACAGAGATAGGGTTGGAGAACGGGACTAGCCGGGTAGTTTTTCAGGAGCCAGTACAGACACAGTGGGTCAAATTGCCTCCTTCTGTAGTATAAACTTCTGCGATTCTTTAATGTGTTGGACAACAAATTGTGAAATTGCTGATCTTGCATTCTTGTTCATAATGCTGGAGAAACTCAACAGGTCTGGTAGCATTTGTAGATGAAGAAACAGAGTCAGTGTTTTGAATCAAATGACTTCTTCAGGTGCTGTGGAAGGTTTTGGCATAGGTTTAATTGAGGGTCATGACCTCTGCATCCATTTTGAAGCTTATCAAATTTCCTGTAAGAACTATAAATTGCTAACCAGTTTTCACTTGCAAACATAAAACCTGTCAATGTTGCCTACCACAAACAAAATACTAAAATAGCTGTTCAGTTTCTCAAAGGGAATTTATGAACTTTTGGTTTTCTTTCGATGGCTATTTTACAACAATGTACAAATAGCCTCTTGTCTTTTACACCCAGCAGGGTGAATTTGGGAACAGTGTGAGAAAAATAAAGTGAAATAGAAGAAAACATCAGAAATGGAAGCTGAGGAAAAAAGGAGCACAATCTTAAAATAGAACAAATAAAACTAAGGACAGAAATAAGTTAGAAAATAGAGCAGATTGTAAATATTCAAATTGCTTCCAGAGTCTCATGTATATTTTATTAAAACACAAAGATTGCAAAAATTGGATCATGTTATTTTACAGTGTATTACAATTTGTGGACTTGGAAAAGATAGAGGTATATGAACTGAAATTAATAGTAAAACTGTTAATTATAATGAAAAAAAATACAAAAACAATTTACTTCCTAATTTTGTTCCCATTCGTGGGAACCAGGAAGATTCCACCTTGCATCTCAGTGAGGACTCTTATATCCGTTTGAAGAGAAATGCTTGCACTTGCCCTGTTCATACATGCCTGAGATCGACTGTGGAGAATGCCATGTAGAAAAGGATTCTATGCTTTTCAAAAACTCTTAAGAATGTCTGTGAGTGAGCATAATGAATGAAGTGTTCTAATCCTTCGCTGCAGCCTATAAAATCAGGGTATAAAATCATGAGTCACACTTTTCAAAAATCAACGATTTGATAAATTCATATCTAAAGCTATTGGCTGACAATTTATCTGTGGGAGAATTTTAACCCATAGAAAAAAGTGAGAGCTGTAATGGAGAATGTTCTGATTGCAAGTAACAATGTAATAATTACCTGCCTTTTGCACATGCCTCAGATTTCCTCCCTCTTCTTAGGTGTAATTGCAGATTCAAAGGCAATTAAAACAGTGTTTATTAAACCTCCTGTACAATTCTCAGTTTGTGAGAATTAAGATGTGGCACAGTCCTCAGTCCTCATCCAGTTGAAGTCCATCAGGGAGCAAATGTTTATTGAAGTCTTGAGTTAGCATGACTTCTCCATATAGTATCTCTTTGTTGAGTCACTTGAAAAATGGAACAGGAAAGGCAGGAGAAAATGAGCTGGGAGTTCTGAAGTGCAGAGGATGTCATTCTGAGACTGGCAGTAGCCCAATTAGTTAGTTTAGGTTTAGATTTATTGTCACATGTATACAAAAATACAGTGGTGTTTTTCGTGTGTTAAATGCAAAGTATCACCATACTCTGGCGCCACATTGAAACACTGAATATAATATGAATGAGCAGTGCTTTAAACAATGGTTCCTGTGGAAAAAGGTAATCACTGATATGTTTAGTTAGTTGAAACAGACCGGCAGATGCAGTCAATTGATAAAACAGAAACAGTTATGGGAATTAAAATGACGACTACAAATTTAATTCACACAGAGTTACACAAAACAGAAACTGGTTTTCTAGATATTGTTGAAAAGAGACATGTTAATGAAGCTTTTCATGCAGTAGTCATTAGGACAAATGTAAAGAGCTAAATTTCAAATAATTGCAATAATTTATACTCTAGGAGTAAGAATAGTATTGATTTGTTGGCAAGTTCTGATTGGTCAAGGCATTGCTTTAGAGGAAACACTTGGGTGCCTTAGGCTCCCAAATAATTTTAAAATGCACAAGGCTTGAAAATCTGCCTTTTGTTTGCAGAGATTGGATCCCTAAGAATGTATGGCACCATTCCAAAATTTAAATGAAGTGCCTTACAACAACTTATGCCAGGTTCCCATACAATTCTTGGGAACCTGACAGAACTTGGGTTTGGCAACATGGTTATCATGAAGACTGGATCCCATTGGAAGTACCAATATGGATAAGATACTGAGAATATCCTCTCAAACAAATGCTGGACAATTCTCCAGTCCTTACCATTTGCCCAGATCAATTATGCAAGAAGATAATGTTACCAATAATGTGACCTGAATATTGTAGACATAATGACATAATTGAATCTAATGATCATACAACTGCTTTGTAAACGATCACCGTGTTCTATGTATTGTTACAGGATGGCAAGTCTAACATGAAAATGTGTGACCTCAAGCATTAGGTGGCAGTAGTAACAGAGGACATTAAGTAGGGGAGCTCAAGTAGTCAAATGGACCTTCTTTAGTGGGAAAGGTATCTTAGTTAGAAATAGGTCTGCTGGAAAGAGAGACAGACAAAGGATTTCTTTAACCCAATGTGAACTACAGGTTTAATTCCATATAAATACTGTTTCTTAGTTTAACTTTAATTTTCTTTTGTGTTTGTAAAGCCCAAATGCCAGTGAAATAAAGAAACTTTGCTTCATGATTTTCAGACTGTCTACAAGCTCCAATTTTGTGTTACACAGGTATGTAGAACTTTAGCTACTAGAATAGATAGGAGAAGCTGGAGTTATGTTTCTTAGAGAAAAGTAGGTTGAGAGGAGATTTGAACAAGCTGATGCTGCTGAAACTCACGTTCATGTCTTTGCCTTCCCCCTGTCCTGACAACTTTCATACACTTCTGACTAGTCTCCCAAATTCTAAAAGACTGTAAGAACAAAAGGTCCATTAGATGTGCTCTGCCATTCAATACAATCATGGCTGATCTGGTAATCCTCAACTCCATTTTCCTGCCTTAACATCATAACCACTGACTCCCTTATTGATTAAAAATGTGTGTAAGTCACCTTTGAATATTCTTAATGACCTGGCTTCAACAGTCCTCTGTAGTAACAAATTCCACAGTTGCACAACTTTCTGAGAAAGGAAATTCTACCTCATCTCAGTCCTAAAGGGGTGACCTCTTATTCTGAGAGACTTGCCCCGACCCTAGATCTTCCTACAAAGAGAAACAACCTTTCCATTTCTACCCTATCAAACTCCCAATGAATTTAATATGTTTCAATAAAGTCTTCTTTCATTCTTTTAAACTCCAATGGGTATATACCCAAGCTTTTCTTCAGAGATGGATCAGCCTTTGCTGGACTGCCCCTAATGTCTTGGATAAGAGGATCATAACTGTTCATGGTGTTTTAGGTGTGGTTTGAATAGTTTTAGCAATACATTATACTCCAGTCCCTTTGAAATAAAGACCTTTCCCTTCCCTATATCTGCTTCACATAGAATAAGAGTTTTACAGCATGGAAATAAGCCCTTTGGTCCACTCTGTCCATGATGCTCATCACCCATCCATCTATTCTAATTCCATTTTCCAGTAGCTGACCAGTAGCCTTGTATGCTATGGCATCTCAAGTGGTCATCTAAATACTTCTTTCATATTAAGGGTTCACACCTTTATCACCCTTTTAGGCAGTGAGTTCCAGCTACCCACCACCCTTTGGGTGAAAGATATTTCCTCAGATTCCTTCTAAATCTCCCTAAAATTGTGCCTCTGATTGTTGACCTCTCTACTAAGGGAAAGGTTTCTCTGTCTTTACCCTGTCTCTGCTTCTCAGAACATTGCAAATCTCAATCCGATCCGCCTTCAGCCTTCTCTCCTCCAAAGAAAATAATCTACACCCTTCTAGTCTCTTTTTCAAAGCTGAATCATTCCAATCTAGGTAACATCCTGGTGAATCTCTTCTGCATCCTCTCTCCTGCAATTACATCTTTCCTATAGTGTGGTGACCAGAACCGCGCACAGTAGTCCAGCTATGGCCTCGCTAGCTCTATCATAATCTCCCTGCTCTTGTATTCAATGCCTGATTAATAAAGTCAAGTATCCCATTTGTCTCTTAACTACCTTTACTACATGTCTTGCTGCGTCAAGGATACATGGACACGCACAGCAAGATCCCTCTGATTCTCTGTACTTTCAATGGTGCTACCATTCAATGTGTACTGCCTTGTTCTGTTGGTCCTCCCAAAATGCATTACCTGTACTTGCCAAGGTTAAATTCTATTTGCTTCTGTTAAGCCCATCTGTAGGCTAAGGCTTTCCTCATCACTACTTATCTAACCAATTTTCATGTCATCTACAAACTTGCTGATCATATCACCAAATTCCTCCATACCCACATCAATGTACACAACAAACAGCAAAGGACTAGCACTGAAGCCTCTGGCATACCACAGGCTTCTGATCCCAAAATCTTCCTTTCACCCTTGTTTCCTGCCATGAAGCCAATTTTGGACGCAATTTGTCAAATATCCCTGCCATGACAGACCTTGGCACAGAGCTTACTGGAGTCTAGATTAGACTGGAGCTGGAAAAGCACAGCAGGTCAGGCAGCATCCGAGGAGCAGGAAAATTGACGTTTCTGGTAAAGGCCCTTCATCAGGAAAGGCTCCTGATGAAGGGCTTTTGCCCAAAATGTCGATTTTCCTGCTCCCTGGATGCTGCCTGACCTGCTGTGCATTTCCAGCACCACTCTAATCTTGACTCTGATCTCCAGCATCTGTAGTCCTCACTTTTGCCACAGAGCTTACTGGAGGCCATATTAATGGTACTATCCTCAATTACTCACCGGGTCATCTCCTTGAAAATTTAAATTTGTTAGACATAATCTCCCCTTGACAAAGCCATACTGACTAACTTGGATCCATACTTTTTTGTGATCTATGCACTAAGATGCACGGATGACACTGAGCTGCAGTTTTCTGCAGTCTGTCTCCATTTACATAAAACAGGTCATCTATTCGTCCTGTCAAACTGCATAGTCTTACATTATCCTACATTCTATTTCATCTGCCAAGGTTTTGCCCACTCATTAATCTGTCTATATCCCTCTGTTGACTCTTTGTCCCATCTTCCCATTTGTGCTTTCTCATCTATTTTTGTGACAGGCACAACTTCATAGAATTCCTACAGTGTGAAAGCAGGCAATATTTGTAAATTTATAGACATGGGGTCCTCTAACCCACTTACAGCCAAGATGTGGTGTCTTCTGATTGGCACACAGTGAAACATTGAAATATGGCAGAGGGACCGCGACAGAGAAAGCAGGACAGCAGAGCTGAAAATGTGTTGCTGGAAAAGCGCAGCAGGTCAGGCAGCATCCAGGGAACAGGAGAATCGACGTTTCTGGCATAAGCCCTTCTTCAGGAAGAAGGGCTTATGCCCGAAACGTTGATTCTCCTGTTCCCTGGATGCTGCCTGACCTGCTGCGCTTTTCCAGCAACACATTTTCAGCTCTGATCTCCAGCATCTGCAGACCTCACTTTCTCCTCAAAGCAGGAGAGCAGACAAGTTCTCTCACAGAGCAGGATGTCCTCAAGGAGGAGAAGCTCCAGAGACAGGTGAATGTCTTGTGCTCGCAGTGGGGTAAAGACAATACCTCACCAACCTTGATCCACCTTGGCCTCCTGTCCCTCTCTCCTCCAGCAGCTGGTACTGTACTACCTGATCTTGTTTAGTTTTCTCACTCTTTGTACAGATCAATGAAAACCCCTACAAGATACCCAAGATCAAGCACTGACTTTCTGTTGATGCTTCCAAAAGGTGTTCAATTAAGTACAGGAGCACAGCACTCACTTCCTTTAGGTAATATCATCAAAGAATTTCTGAAATAAATGTTGCTAAATGTCTGTGAAGTCTTGACAAAGTTTACCAGAATGTATCCTAATGTCTTTCAAGGGTACTCGTCATAGCTCCACTGGCAAGTGAACATGAAATAATAAGTATCCCTATAATTGGAACTTGAAATCAATATCAATATATATTTACTCACAAATAGCCAGCCACTAATAGAATATTGCAATAGAAGAAATGCTAGTCACCAAAGTTCCATACAGCCTCCTTAATGAACATTTCAAGTGGCAAACAGCACCTTAATTAGTCTCCAGGCAACTGTTCCTAATGTCAACTTCAATTTCTTTACCATTGAAGATGAGTTCTTTTGCAGGCTAACTTCACATTTCAGTTCAAGGCCCCAACTAAGCTGTTTGGAAATTGTTAGTATCTGAAAAAGGCAGTCAAAAGCATTCCTTTGTACATTTTACTATTCTAACTGACAGCTTTCAATACCATTGGGAATGATGGAAGGACATTGCTCCCACTTTCCATTCTTAAAGCATACATTAATATAACATCAGAAACTGTGAAGTATTTGTAGTAATTATTTTTAAATCTAGGCCTAAATTCAAAGTACTATTTAGATTAGATTACTTACAATGTGGAAACAGGCCCTTCGGCCCAACAAGTCCACACCAACCCGCTGAAGCGCAACCCACCCATACCCCTACATTTACCCCTTTAACCTAACACTACGGGCAATTTAGCACGGCCAATTCACCTGACCCGCACATCTTTGTGACTGTGGGAGAAAACCGGAGCACCCAGAGGAAACCCACGCAGACACGGGGAGAATGTGCAAACTCCACACAGTCAGTCGCCTGAGTCGGGAATTATTATTTTCCTTAAACTCAAATACATCTACAGGGCCTGTAGCATTTGATTTGCCTCATTTTGTCACAGTGACTACTACCCAGTGGCTCTGACCTGCATATTATGAAGTGCTTCGAGAAATTAGTCATGGCTCACATCAACTCCAGCCTAGCAAATTGCCTTTATCCTTTGCAATTTGCCTATTGGTGCAACAGGTCCACAGCAAATGCCATTTTCCTGGCCCTACACTCATCCCTGGAATATCTGGATGACAAGGAGACCTACATCAGGCTCTGACCTTTTGACTAGTTTTCTGCTTCAACACCATAATTCCAAACAAACACATCCCAAAATTCCAAGACCTAGGGCTCAGTTACCCCTCTGTAACTTGATCTTCAATTTCCTGACCCATAGACTGCATTCAGTAAGACTAAGCAACAATCCCTCCTCCATCATAATCCTCAACATCAATGCCCTGCAAGGCTGTGTACTCAGCCCCATACTATTAGTCTTTACGTACTTATGGCTGTTTGGCCAAACTCCTCCCAATTCAATTTACACGTTTGCTGATGACACCACCATTGTAGGTCAGATCTCGAATGATGAGACAGAATATCTGAAAGAGATTGAGTGCTTAGCAGCATGGTGTAAAGAAAACAATCTTTCCATCAACATCAACAGAACAAAGGAGCTGGTTATTGACTTCTAGAAGCAGATTGGAGGGTACACCCCTGTCGACATCAATGATACCGAGATGGAGATGGTCAAGAGTGACACGTTCCTGGGAGTGATGATCACCAACAACCTGTCCTGGTCCACCCATGTTGACACGACGGTCAAGAAAGTACAACAAAGTGTCTACTTCCTCAGAAGGTTAAGGATATTCAGCAAGGACTGATAAATGCACCATAGAAAGCATACTATCTGGATGCAGCACAGCCTAAAATGGCACAGCCTAAAAGTTCTTCCCAAAACCACAAGAAACTACAGAAAGTCATGAGCAGAGCCTAGTCCATCATGCAATCCAGCCTCCATCCAATGACTCCATTTATACTTCTTGCTGCCTCGGGAAAGAATTCTGAAATGTTAATTCTGACCTCTGTCTCTGCAGTTTTAACATTGTATTCCGCACTCTGTTCTGCTACCCTGATGTACTTTTTATGGTATGATCTACCTGTATAACATGCGAAACAGCACTTTTCACTGTATCTTAGTACATGTAACAATCAATCAATCTGGATGCAGCATCGATACAATGATATCTATGAGTTTCATCCTTGTATGAGTTTATACTGCATTTGGGAACACATTCTTCAATTTGAATTCTGAATTACTTTACCATAGCAAGGACAACAGATCCAGTCTCAAAATATAACTTGTGGCCTCAGACACAGTTAAGAAATCTATGTTCATTGAGATAAAAGGTATAAAATATAAAATGTTATATTTTAGGATTTGGGTTACAAAATAGAAGTACAGTAGATGAATATGGGTCATGTTGAGACAGTTTTATTTTCAAAACACGTAGCAAAGTATTTTAGAACAGTGATGTATGTACATTAATTTAAGTACACAGCAGAACCTCTGTAGTTTATGCTATTGAATTTAGAACAGACCAACAAGTCTTTAGTTCAGTTTTATTTTCAAAAGGGAGAACAGATTATTTTAGCAGGGGAGGCAACCTTTTAATTCAGGGGAACCAATCATCATTTTTGAAGTGTTTTCATTTGTGGAGCTCTAAGCCAGCAGTACACGATTAGAAATTTTCAAGTTCTTAGAACTGAGAAAGATTAGGCTATATCATAGTGATAAGATGATGCTGATGGACTTGTAAAGAAATTGTAAAGTTGTCTTCATAGTCCAAGGCAAAGAAACTGGAAGGAGCCTTTTAAAATAAACTTAGAGTTCAGATCGTAGTGAAATTTCTCTGGAATTTAGTATCTGTGAAATAACATTTCTGGGGAACAGGTTAAAACATTGTTTTGCTGTTTGTGTAAGATCATTCTTCTGTTTTAATATATGTATATTGCTTTGTGCTAAACTTATGTTCTGTTGTTAAAGAACATTTGTGGCCTCATATTAATCTGTTTCAATGACTAACCACCATAGAAGCCAAGGAGGAAAATTATAGTTATGATCTATCAAACCGATTTTATACTAGCATCTGACGTGTTCAGTGTTTCTTCAGCTGTGATCATATTACCTTGAGTTTGTGAGAGAAACAAATTGACCAAAGTCAATTATTAATAACGTAGTTTTTTCTTAAGTAGGAATTGTACAGCAAATTTCAGTAAACATCAGACAGATGAAGAACATTTTATTTTTCTTTAAGAGGCATTTAGCTATCAATATTTATTTGGCTTAATTTTAAAACAGTTGGAATGGTTCAATTGTTCCAGTTAAATTAATGTGTCTGGGGATGACAACATCAAAAATATGTGTTTTAAATCTTACATCTTTGAAAATACTAAGAATGTGGAAAATTGCACTTCAGACACAATGCACCCCAGTTCTCAATGTCATCCCTAAAAAAATAAAGACAAGATTTGTTTCATTAAATATATTTATGAAGATACTACTGTTTGCTTGTAATTTCAAACTTGGAACTTGAATCTGCTCTGGAAGCAAGTCCCAGGTTCATAAGGAACCGAGTTACATCCCTCCCTGTTTTACATTTCAATTTTCTTACAATTCAACTTTTCTCAGGACCTTTGCATTATTTAGCTTTTCCTGCCAGGTCATAAAGCCTTTCCTGAGTTAAATAATCAGTTTGAAAATATGTAAAACGTGAGAAAATAACATGGCATTGAGGAGACTGGAAAATCTGCGCCTTACCAGGGACTGCTTTATGTTTAAGAACCACTTTGTGTACGAATGCCCACTTTTTTATTTGACTTCTTAGATATGACTTCCAAGTCATTTTCCTACATGTGTTGTACATAACCACTGCTTTAAGTTTAACTCCAATCCATCAAATGTTTGACACTGTTGATCAGATTTTAATACTTCTCCAGGTTATTAGGAATGAAATTGTTAAGGTGGATGTTAGTCCCACTTTGGTTCACCTCAACACTATATTCCAGAAGCTATCATCCATAGTTCCGCTTTTGCTGCTGGGCCAGAGATAATGTGTCTTCCATATGGAAATGTTTTTGTATTTTGTAAACATGATGTGCTAGAAATCAGTTAAGTAATGAAGTAAGTGCAATAAACATTTAACTATAATTAGTATTTAGTTTTGTTTATATTATTCCAAACAGAGGAAACTTCGTTATGTAAGATTCTCTGGAAGCCAGACATCATTGCCAATAAAGGGAAACAAAACTGCAGCATTAATGATTTGTGAGACTCTGTTTTCAACGCAGCATTATTGACTCTTTTAGTTTTGATTATAACTGTTCCCAAACTTCAATCTGCGATCTCCTAAATTCAAGCTCTGTATGTAAAGGACTCATGTTGAGGTCCAAGCATTGCAATCCATTTCAATATTTTGATCCATTCTTTGATCTGAGCATTTCCTCTTTCAGCTTAATATTTACGTCTTTATATTATCAACAATTGAGAAGTACAATAAATTTTTTTTTTTCAAATTAGCTGAAGATGATTTTAGTTCTTCATTTGGCCTTATTTTTAAAGGACACGTACTGAACGTGCATTTTTGTCTCCACTAAAAAATGTACATTGCTGCAAAACTCTAAGGTTCTAACTGATCAATGGTCAACTTTTCTCATTTGTTCCTGGGATTTGGGCATCACTGGCTGGGCCAGCATTAATTGCCCACCCCTAGTTGCTCTTGAGAAGGTGATGATGAGTTGCCACCTTGAACCACTGCAGTCCATCTGACGTAGGCTACACTCACAATGCTGTTAGGAAGGATGTTCTGGGATTTGGGATCTTAGAGGTCCTGGCTTGGAAGGTACTGTTGAGTCTTGGTGAGTTACTGCAGTGCACTGTAGCAACATTTCACCCGAATTCTTAAAATCTTCATTCAACTAACATCATAGTCAGTCTTGACAATTCCAATGCCCTCTAGATCACTTCTAAAGTTTATTTTATTAAAATCTTTGCTCCCAATATTGTCTCTGATATGAGGCCTACTTGACAATTTCCCTTTCCACAAATACTGCTGGAATTGCTAGGTATTTAGGGCATTTTCTGTTGTCATAATCAACAATAGCAGAGGTGATCATGTAGTGGTGAAGTTACTGGATACGTTATTCATAGACCCAAGCTAGTGGTCTGGTGACATGAGTTCAAATTCCACCACTGTAGCTGGTGGAAATTAAGTTCAATGAATAAACTTGGAATTAAAAGGTAGCCTTAAGGTGATTTTTTTGCCACACCTATCTGGTTCACAAATGCTCTTTAGAGAAGGAAACCTGTCACCCTTATCTATTTTAGTCTACTTGTGACTCCAGAGCCACAGCAGTACGGTTGACTCTTAAATTACCTTGGAATTGACCAAGCAAGCCACTCAGTTGTATTAAACCACTTCAAAGTCTAATAAAAGGAATTAAACTGGTTGGATTAACTAACTTTAACCAAGGCACCAAAAACAACATTAGCAAACACAGCCCTGTCTACCCTGGAAAGTTTGCTTTCTTAACAGTTCGCAGTTTGTGCCAAAATTGGGGGTGCTGCCTCACAAAGTAGTCATGCTTTACCAGCATCATACTCATAAAATTTTGCCTGTAGACAATGTCCCAGTGTAACCTTCATCATACTGTCCCACCTCCTGGCAAAACTGAGCAGAGGTGGTGGAACAGTGGTAGTACAATCAGAAAGGAGGCTTGAGAAACCTTAGCATTGACTTCAGAACCCAGGAGTTTCATAGTATCAGGTCAAACGAGACCAAAGAAACTTCCTGCTGATGATTCAGTACCATTTAGTACCTTCATATTGATCAGCGCTTCCAGGAAGCATTATGGATGGAAAAGGTGCAGAATTTACACTGGATAGAGTATTTCAATGGCCAGCACTAAAAGTAGCTCAGCAGCAGTACTACTGATTGAGCTGGTTGGGTCTGAAAGGACATAACTGCTAGAATGGTGTGCGGCAGTGGTGAGGGAAACAACTAAAATGAAATTCTGTGTCTTGCAAATATGGAGGGATACACCAGACCTGTAATGGAGACAGATAGTCATTGGAATTTCTGATCCATTTCTTTCAGTTCTTTGTGATCAAAGGGAGATTTCACCTTGGACAAGACTACCCAAACTGAGTTAGAAGCAGAGATTTGGAAATGCCATAGAAAGATCTGAGGAATAGAAGAATAAATTTACTCCAGAAGACCATCGGAACCTATTAATTTCATAATGTACAAACATTGAAGCATGCCTTCACCCTCAATATTTTCAGCAGCAGTGGATTTTGTGGGAGCATTATATCCAGATGTAGATAACCATTCCTCCATGAAACAGGTGATGTAGCTATCCCTCTCCTCCTGCAATTCTGCTCTGCTTCCTTACATATGTGCCACTTTGTCCTGCAGAGAGAGAGAGGGCAAAACATTAGTCCGATTGCTGAAGATCTGGAAGTATGTGGAGACAGTGAGAGGTATGTAAGGTTGAGGTGGAGTATCTATCTGAATGTGAGGTTTGATTCCTGAGTGCCAGTGACTGCTGTTGAGAGAGTGGGAGTGGGATATAATGAGCAGCAAGAGAAGTTTGTGATGTGGTGGATCAGAGATTTGTGCATCTACTTTGAACACCTGTATGAAGCCATTACCTTTATTGTGGCATTACACCTCAGGTCCAGATTTCAGAAATTAACTTCCTTGTATTCTCTTCACACTCCCCTCTGTAGGTGGTCCTTAAGGGCCTTTTAGCTGCCAATGGAAACATGGAGTTCCTCCTGCCTAGCAGTGGTTCCAGCATTGTATTTGTTATGCAAGAACTCTGATACTTCTCTGCAATAAATCATTACAGCAATATTTTTTGTATAGATTCCCCTTAAAGCAGGGAGTGAAAGATTATCTACTACATGTAATGAGTAAACAAATTGCTGTATGCAATTTTGCGGGCAACTGGAGGACAGTGATTTGGCACTGGAGCTGCTTTGGTTAATGCAACAATCATGCAGATGAAGTGAGTAATTGAACATTTCATGGTCCCTAAATTCAATCTCACTGGGCAATTACAAGTTATAAATTGTGATCTCAAGGTTCAAAAACCAGGGCAACACAAATTTATAGTTTACATTCCTTCATGAAAAAGTGATAGAAAATTAAAGAAAGTTTCAGATCCAAGGAAGAGGCATACAAATTGGGCAAGCAGTGATCCTTGTGGAACCCCACTGGATGCAGGTTACCAACTTGAAAAAAAGAACCCCTTAATTCTGTTTCCTGTCCGTTAGCCAATTCTCTATCCATGCCAATATACTACCTGCAGCACCAGGGATTCTTATCTTATGACTTACCCTTTCGGAGGTACCTTGTCAAACACCTTCTCGAAGTCCAAATACAACATACCTACTGGTTCCAGCCTTCATCGATAAACTCTGCAAGTCAGATATATTTCACTTTTACGAAACCATGTTGACTCTACAAGATAAGATGATAATTTTCCAAATGTTCTGCTGTTACTTCCTTTCTTGCTCATTATATCCTTAATTACTTATTACTTCCTTAAAAACTGATTCCAACAATAGATGTTTGCCTAACCAGACTATAGTTCAGCTAATTTTTTCCTCCCTCCCTTTTTGAATAAGAGTGTCACTTGAGGAGTTTTACAATCCTCTGGTACTTGTCCAGAATCCAACGACTTTTGGAAAATTACAGCCAATGCATCCACTATGTTTGTAGTGAATTCTTTTAAGGTCCTCAAAATCAAACCATCTGGGCCAGGGGACGTATCTGCCTTCAGCTCCATTAGCTTTGTATAATACTACATCACCAATCATGGTGGTGGTATTTATTTCCTCTTCCATATTATTTAGTATTAATGTGATATTTGAATTATCTTACACCATAAAGACTGATGCAAAATAGGTGTTTAACACCTCTGCCATTTCCCTGTTCCCCATAACTATCTCTTGGATTCATTTTCTAAACAGCCTATGTTCACTTTGACCTGTGTCTTTCTTTTTATATATTTAAAGAAGCTCTTACAATGGTTTTTATATTCCTTGCTAATTTGCCTTATTTTGTCTTAATTTTTTTTTTGGTCATCCTTTGCTGGATTCTGAATTAATCCCAGTCTACAGGACTAAAACTGACTTTTCCCACGGCCTTTTTCCAGCGAGAGACAGAGTGGATGTGATATTGGAGACCAGGAGGTTGTCGGGAAGGTAAGGGCTTAGTATATATTTGGGCAGCAGCTAAACCCGAGATACTACATGTGTAGTATCTCCCTTTCGCACCTCCCCTCCTCTAACCAGAAGAAAAGGACTCTGTAAGGTAAGTTTATTTTTTATTTTCTTTCATCTATTTAAGTGCATTGTTTGGTTTTAGTTAGTTGATATAAAGCAAAGGCTTACAATGGCAGGGGAACTCAGACCCGTGGCACGTGCCTCTTGCTTGATGTGGGAGCTCAGGGATGTAGCTGATGTCCCTGACTCTTACACTTGCAAGAAGTGTGTCCAGCTGCAGCGCTTGTTTGACCGTATGATAGCTCTGGAGCTGTGGTTGGACTTACTGTGGAGCATCCGCGATGCTGAGGAGGTCGTGGAAAACACGTTTAGTGAATTGGTCACATCGCCGATTAGAATTGTTGAGGGAGACAGTGAATGGGTGACCAAAAGGCAGAGAAAGAGTAGGAAGGCAGTGCAGGTGTCCCCTGCGGTCATTTCCTCCAAAATAGGTATACAGTTTGAATACTGTTGGGTGAGATGGCTCACCAGGGGAAGGCAGCAATTGCCAGGATCGTGGCACCATGGTGGGCACTGCTGTTCAGAAGGACAGGGAAGAGACTCGTAGTGAATTCTATTGTAAGGGGTGTAGATAGGCATTTCTGTGGCCAAAAAGGAGACTCCTGCATGGCACATTGCCTCCCAGATGCTTGAGTCAGGGATGTCACTGATCGGCTGCAGAGCATTCTGAAAGGGGAGGGTGAACAGCATATAGGCACCAATGATATAAGTAAAACATGAGATGAGGTCCTGAAAGCAGAATCCAGGGAGCTAGCAGAGAATTTAAAGAGGAGGACCTCAAAGGTAGTGATCTCAGGATTGCTACCAGTGCCACGTGCTAGCCAGGGTAGAAATGAAAGAATAGGCAGGATGAACACGTGGCTTGAGGGATGGTGTAGGAAGGAGGGGTTCAAATTTGTGGCACATTGGGACCAGTTTTGGGGAAGGTGGGACTATTACAAATTGGATGGTCTGCACCTGAACCAGACTGGAACTAGTGTCCATGTGGGAGGTTTTGCTACTGCTGTTGGGGAGGGTTTAAACTAAATGTGGCAGGGGCTCAGAACCAGAAGAGAAGACTAATAGACAGTGAGATGGAAACTGGAGACTGTAAGTATCATGAAGTTAGCATTACCATGGGGAAAAGAAGGCAGAGAGCAGATGAACGCAAAAGAACTGGTGGCTTGAAGTGCATATACTTTAAGGCAAGGAGTATAGAGGGTAAGGCAGATGAACTTAGCACTTGGATTGGTGCATGGGTGTATGACATTATTGCAATCACAGAGACTTGGTTGAAGGTAGGGCACAATTGGCAACTAAATGTTCCAGGATATAAATGCTTCAGACAGGACAGGGAAGGAAGTAAAAGGGTGGGGGGAGTGCATTTCTGGTCAGGGATGATATCATGGCTGTGCTAAAGGAGGACACTATGGAGGGCTTGAGCAGTGAGGCATTATGGGTACAGCGGAGAAATATGAAGGGTTCAGTCACATTGTTGGGGCTGTATTATGGCCTCCCAACAGTGAGTGTGAGGTAGAAGAACAGATTATGGATGCAGAGGAACAGGGAGGTAATGGGAGATTTTAATTTTCCCAACATTGTCAGGGATACACTTCGTGTCAGAGGTCTGGATGGGGCAGAATTTATAAGGAGTATCTAGGAAAGTTTTCTAGAGTATGTCAATAGTCCGACGAGGGAAGGGGCTATATTCAATCTGGTTTTGGGGAATGAGCCAGACCAGGTGGTAGAAGTTGCAGTGAGGGATTTCTTTGGGAATAGTGACACAATTCTGTAAGGTTTAGAATACTTGTAGCAAAAGATGAGTGGTCCTAAAGGAAGCGTACTAAACTGGGCTAAGACCTATTATATCAAAATTCATAAGGAGCTAGGAAATATGGATTGGGAGCAGCTTATTGAAGGGTAGTCCACATTTGATACCTGGGAGGCTTTCAAAGATAGGTTGAAGATAGTGCAGAATAGGCATGTCCCTTTGAAAACAAGGGATAGGAAAGGTAAGATTCATGAACCGTGGATGAAAGGAGAAATCGTGCAACTAGCCAAGATGAAAAGGGAAGCATACATATGGTCCAGGCAGCTAAGAACAGAATGGGCCTTGGAGGAATATCGGGAGAGTAGGACCAATCTTAAGCGAAGAATCAAGTGGGATAAAAGTGGTCATGAAGTAACTTCAGCGAGCAGAATTAAGGAGAACCCCAAGGCCTTTTATTCATATATAAGAAGCAAGAGGGTAACTAGAGAAAGGTTGGTCCACTAAAGGATAGGAAGGAAGGTTGTGTGACAAACCTGAGAAAATGGGTGAGATTCTCAAGGATTATTTTGCTTCAGTGTTCTCTGAGGAGAGGGACATGATGAATGTTGAGATTAGAGGTAGATGTTTGTTTACTCTGGATCACATTGACATAAGGAGGGAAGATGTGTTGGGAAGGCTAAAGGATATTAAGGTAGACAAATCCCCAGGATGAGATGGGATCTATCCCAGGTTGTTGAGGGAGCAGAGAAAGGAAATAGGTGGGGCCCTGACAGATATCTTTGTTGCATCCTTAAACACAGGTAAAGTGCCGGAGGACTGGACAGTTGCTCATGTTGTCCCCCTGTACAAGAAGGGTAGTAGGGATATTCCAGGTAACTACAGACCAGTGAGCCTGACATCAGTAGTGGGGAGGTTGCTAGAGAAGATACTGAGGGATAAAATCTATTTATATTTGGAAAAGAATGAGCTTATCAGTGATAAGCAACATGGTTTTGTGTGAGGAGATCATGCCTTACCAACTTAGTAGAGTTCTTTGAGGAAATGACCAAGTTGATAGAAGAAGGAAGGGCTGCAGATGTCATATACATGGACTTTAGTAAAACATTTGATAAGATTCCCCATGATAAACTAATGGAAAACATGAAGTCACATGGTGTCCAGGGTGTTCTAGCTAGGTGGATAAAGAACTGGTTGAGCAACAGGAGACAGAGAGTAGTAGTTGAAGGGAGTTTCTCGAAATGGAGAAAGGTGACCAGTGGTGTTCCACAGGGATCAGTGCTGGGGCCACTGTTGTTTGTGATATACATAAATGATCTGGAAGAGAGCACTGTTGGTCTGATTAGTAAGTTTGCAGATGACAGGAAGATTGGTGTTGTAGAAGAAAGCATAGGGGACTGTCAAAGAATACAGGAGAATATAGATGGACTGGAGAGTTGGGCAGAGAAGTGGCAGATGGAGTTCAATACAGGCAAATGTGAGGTGATGCATTTTGGTAAGTCTAATTCTAGAATGAACTATACTGTAAATGAAAGTGCCTTGGGAAAAGTTGATGAGCAGAGAGATCTGGGAGTTCAGGTCCATTGGACCCTGAAGGTGGCTGCACAGGTGGATAGAGTGATCAAGAAGGCATATGGTATGCTTGCCTTCATTGGATGGGGTATTAAGTATAAGAGCTGGCAGGTCTGGTCACCACATTACCAAAAGGATGTGGACACTTTGGAGAGGGTGCAGAGAAAATTTATGAGGATGTTGCATGGTATGGAAGGTGTTAGCTATGAAGAGAAGTTGAGTAGGTTAGGATTGTTTTCATTAGAACAAAGGAGATTGAATGGAGACCTGATTGAGGACTACAAAAAGATGAAGGGTATAGACAGGGTGGATAGAAATAAGCTTTTTCTCAGGATGAGGGACTCAATAATGAGAGGTCATGCATTCAAGGTGAGAGGTGAAAAGTTTGAGGTGGATACACGCAGAAAGTACTTTACACAGAGGGTTGTAGGTGCCTGGAATGCATTGCCAGCAGAGGTGGTAGAGGCAGGCACGGTAGATTCATTCAAGGTGTGTCTGGACAGATGCATGAGTAGGTGGGGAGCAGAGGGATACAGATAGTTAGGAATTGGGCAATAGGTTTAGACAGTGGATTTGGATGGGCACAGGCTTGGAGGGCCGAAGGGCCTGTTCCTGGGCTGTAAATTTTCTTTGTTCTTCTTTTGTTCTTTTGCCTCCTTGTATGCTTTTTCTTTCAACTTTATACTGTCCTTCACTTTCTTGGTTAACCAAGGTTGATTTATCCCTCTCTTAAAATCTTTCCTCCTTACTGGAATATTTTTTTGCTGACAGTCATGAAATAGACAATAGACAATAGGTGCAAGGGTAGGCCATTCTGCCCTTCAAGCCTGCACCACCATTCAATATGATCATGGCTGATCATCCTCAATCAGCATCCTGTTCCTGCCTTATCTCCATAACCCAAGAGAAAGTGAGGACTGCAGATGCTGGAGATCAGAGCTGAAAATGTGTTGCTGGAAAAGCACAGCAGGTCAGGCAGCATCCAAGGAACAGGAGAATCGACGTTTCGGGCATAAGCCCTTCTTTAGGAATCTGATTCCTGAAGAAGGGTTTATGCCCGAAACGTCGATTCTCCTGTTCCTTGGATGCTGCCTGACCTGCTGTGCTTTTCCAGCAACACATTTTCAGCTTATTTCCATAACCCTTGATTCCATTATCCTTGAGAGCTCTATCCAACTCTTTCTTAAATGAATCCAGAGACTGGGCCTCCACTGCCTTCTGGGGCAGAGCATTCCACACACCCACCACTCTCTGAGTGAAGAAGTTTTTCCTCATCACTGTCCTAAATGGCCTACCCCTTAATTTTAAGCTGTGTCCTCTGGTTCGGCACTCACCCATCAGCGGAAACATGTTTCCTGCCTCCAGAGTATCCAATCCTTTAATAATCTTATATGTCTCAATCAGATCTCCTCTCAGTCTTCTAAACTCAAGGGTATACAAGCCCAGTTGCTCCAATCTTTCAACATAAGACAGTCCTGCCATTCCAGGAATTGACCTCATGAACTTACGCTGCACTCCCTTAATAGCCAGAATGTCTTTCCTCAAATTTGGAGACCAGAACTGCACACAATATTCCAGGTATGGTCTCACCAGGGTCCTGTACAGCTGCAGAAGAACCTCTGCTTCTATACTCAATCCCTCTTGTTATGAAGGCCAGCATGCTATTAGCTTTCTTCACTACTTGCTGTACCTGCATGCTTGCCTTCATTGACTGGTGTACAAGAACACCCAGATCTTTTTGTACTGCCCCTTTATCTAATTTGACTCTATTTATGTAGCAATCTGCCTTCTTGTTCTTGCTACCAAAGTGGATAACCATACATTTATCCACATTAAACTGCATCTGCCATGCATCTGACCACTCACCTAACCTGTCCAGGTCACCCTGTAATCTCCTAACATCCTCCTCACATTTCACCCTGCCACCCAGCTTTGTATCATTAGCAAATTTGCTAATGTTACTATTAATACCATCTTCAATATCATTAATATATATTGTAAAAAGCTGCGGTCCCAGCACTGATCCCTGCGGTACCACTGGTCACTGCCTGCCATTCTGAAAGGGAGTCGTTTATCACTACTCTTTGTTTCCTGTCAGCCAACCAACTTTCAATCCAAGTCAGTACTTTGCCCCATACCATGCGCCATAATTATGCTCACTAACCTCCTATGTGGGACTTTATCAAAGGCTTTCTGAAAGTCCAGGTACATTACATCCACTGAATCTCCCTTGTCCATCTTCAGAGTTACATCCTCAAAAAATTCCAGAAGATTAGTCAAGCATGATTTCCCCTTCATAAATCCATGCTGACTCTGACCTATCCTGTTACTGCTATTCAGATGTGTCGTAATTTCATCCTTTGTAATTGACTCCAGCATCTTTCCCACCACTGAGGTCAGACTAACTGGTCTATAATTTCCTGCTTTCTCTCTCGCTCCTCTCTTAAAAAGTGGTACAACATTAGCCACCCTCCAATCCGCAGGAACTGATCTTGAATCTATCGAACTCTGGAAAATAATCACCAACGCATCCATGATTTCTCGAGCCACCTCCTTCAGTACCCTAGGATGTAGACCATCAGGCCCCGGGGACTTATCAACCTTCAGTCCGAACAGTCTCTCCAACACCAATTCCTGGCAAATATAAATTCCCTTCAGTTCAGGTCCTTCAGCCACTGTTACCTCAGGGAGATTGCTTGTGTCTTCCCCAGTGAACACAGATCTGAAGTACCATTTCAACTCTTCTGCCATTTCTTTGTTCCCCGTAATGTATTCCTCTGTTTCTGTCTTTAAGGGCCCAATTTTAGTCTTAACCATTTTTTTCCCTTTCACATACCTAAAAAAGCTCCTTAAATGTCTCTCACTGCTTGCTTACAATAATCATCGGGGAGACATCAATATGCAGGTGCAATGGGAAAATCAGGTTTGTATCGGAATCCAAGGAAAGGAATTAATAGAATCTCTACAATATGATCTTTTGGAGCAGGTTGTAGCAGGACCCATGAAGGAAAGGCAATTCTGGATCTGGTGATGTATAGTCAAGCAGACTGGATTAGGGAGCTTGAGATGCTTTTTTTTTGCTCTCTTTTTCTTCTCTTTTGTATTTTTATTTCCTTCTCTTTTCTTTCTTCTCACAGTCACTGACCCGTGGTCTTGTGCTCAGAGCGACCCAGTAAAGGTGGCTCCGGGCCTGGTGTGGCGGATTCATGGCCCTGCATGATGGAGTCTGGTCTCTCAGACTGGTATAGTGGTCTTTCGGCATTATGTAGCAGTCTCTAGGTCCAGTGTGGCTTCAGCATGGACTTCTGGTCTTGAGGTGATTCCTTGAAGCACAGTCCCATTGAGGCTAAGCACTTAAGACTGTAATGTTTGAACTTTCAGCTTTATTTCTTTATTTTCAAGTTAAAACAAAGGAAGTCTGCAATGTGTAACTTTAAACCTTACTTTATATGTTTTACGCGATACTGTAATTATTGTAATGTTTAACTTTTAACTTTGTTCTTTCTTTCTACCTTGTTCTTAAGATTCTGTACTGAGGTACTTGTATCTAAGATGGCACCTTATGTAGCAACATGGTACATTTTTCACTGTACTCCTGTAAGGAGGCTGGAGAGGTAGTAATGGGAAAAAAGGAAATGACGAAGGAACTGAATAGTACTTTGCATCAAATTTCAATATTGGAAGATGCCAGTAGCATACCAAAACTTCAAGAGAATCAATACACAGAGGTGAGTGTAGTGGGCATCACAAGGGAGAAGGCACTAGGAAGCTGAAATATCTGAATGTGGCTAAATCACTGGACCATATGGACTACGTCTCAGGATTTTGAAGAGATAGCTGAGGAGATTGTGGAGGCATTGGTCGTGATCTTTCAGGAGTCACTGAAGTCAGGAGGATCCCAGAAGACTGAAAATGGCTAATGCAACACTTTACTTAAGAAAGGAGGGAGACAGAAAAAAGGAAATTATGGGCCGGTTAGCCTGACCTTGGTCATTGTTAAGATTTTAGGAGTCCATTATTAAGAATAAGACTGCAGAGTACTTGGAAGTCTATGGTAAAATAGGGTTGAATCAGTGTGGCTTTGTCAAGGAAGGTCACGCCTAACAAATCTGTTAGAATTCTTTGAGGAGGCAATAAACAAGTTAAACAAAGGAGAACTAGTGGATGTGATCTATTTTGAATTCCAGAAAACCTTTGACAAGGTGCCACAAGTCAAGATAAAAGCAATAGACTAAATAAAGTAAGAGTTAGGGACAAGGTACTAGCATTGATGGAGGATTGGCTGGTTGGCAGAAGGCAGCAAGATGGGATAAGGGTGTCTTTTTCAGGATGGCAGCAAGTGATGAGTGAAGCTCTGCAGACATCAGTGTACAGACCACAACTATTCTTGTTTTACTTTAATGATTTAGGCAAAAGAACTGAGGGCATTGTTGCTAAGTTTACAAATGAACAAAGATGGGTCGAGGGAAAAGGCTTCAGAAATCTGAAGCACAAAGTAATGTAGGAGTCTTCCTTCACAATCCTCTTAAGAGTTAATATGCAGGTTTGACAGGAAGGCAAATGCAGTGTTAGCATTCATTTCACGAGGGCTAGAATACCAAAGCAAGAATGTACTGATGGAGCTGTAGAAGGCTCTGGACAGACTGCATTTGGAATTATGATCAGTTTTGGGCTCCGTATCTAAGGAAGGAAGTGTTGGTCTTGGAGGGATTCGAGAGGAGGTTCACAAGAATGATCCCAGAAATTAAGGACGATCTGTTGAAGTCTCTGGGGCTGTATTCAATGGAGGGATGAGGAGGGACCTCATTGAAACCTGCAGAACACAGAGAAGCCTGGATAGAGTAGACATGGAAAAAATGCTTTAATTAGCAAGAGAGATTAGGACTCAAGGGCACAGGCTCAGAATGAAGGGATGGTCCTTTATAACTGAGATGAGGAGGAATTCCTTCAGCCAGTTGGAGGTGAACCTATGGAACTCATTGCTGCAGAGGGCTGTGGAGGCCAATTGAGTGTATTTTTATGGAAGTGAGGTCAACACCTCAGGTCTCTGATAAGTAAAACCAAAACATCCAGAGAAGCTCACCTCACCTTGTTATCTGATAAAAGAAGTGTTAAAGGAGTGGTTAAATGAAATGGAATCATTTCACTCAGTCTATGATCAACAAGTAACAATTTATTTATCTAACTCCAACAGTCAACAAATTAGCAGAATTACTAACCAACTGAACAATCCCTCTCTAACTACCTATTTCCAAATAAAATAAGATTGTAATAGTATGCTGTTCAATAACACAGGTCCCACTTATATCAATCCATGTAATAAGAAAATAATAAATTAAAACTTAGTCTCTCAAAGTTCACACAGAATGTGTTTTCCAAAATGTTTGTCGCCCTTTCCGCTGATTTTCTTTTCAGAATGCCTTCCCTGTTGTTTTCCTCTGTCTGAAATGTCTTCTCTAACATTTTCTCTGTAATGTCTTTTGTTCAGAATGCCTCTCCCCATTGAATTCTGGTGTCAGGAATATTATCTAAGAGTGCCATGTACTTTGTGAATGGCTGGTGCTTTTTTCTGACAGCTGAACAGTTTCTATCTCTTCAGATGGTATTTGGCTCTCCTCATTCTGTCCAATTGTCCTCATCTTTATACCTATGATGACATTTTAATTTCTTTACAAGCAGATTGGTTCAAGGTTGTCAACGCCATCAGATTTAAATTTAATTGACTTTCAATCTCTAAGTGCCCTGGGACATCAGTCCCAATCCTTCCCAGGTATAACCCATTCAGTTTGTAGTGGTCTCACCTCTCCCAGAACTGGTCTCAATGTCCAACGAATCTGAAACCATAACCCTTGCACCATCTTGCCACATATTCATCCAGCTATTTCGACTCTGATAGACACATGGCATTAGTTATAATTCGAGATCGCTACCATTAAGTCCTATTTTTCAACTTACTAACTCTCCCATATTCTGCTTTTAGGACCTCATCTTTATTTTTAAATCTTGTCATTGGTACCAATATGCCCCATGACCCCTGGCTGTTTACCCTCCCCCTTCAGAATGTCCTATAGCTGCTCTGGGACATCCTTTACTCTCACACCAGGGAGACAATATACAATCCTGGAATCTCATTTGCAGCCATAGAAATGCCTATCTATTCTCCTTAAACTATTGCATTCACAATCACCTTCTCTCCTAAACAGCAGAGCCAACCATGGTGCAATAAATTTGACTCTTACTTGTTTCCCATATGAGGTCATTACCTCCAACAGTACACAAAGCAGTATATCCATTTTTTTCAGGAGAGTGGTCACAGGAGGTTCCTGCACTGCCAACCTAGTCCTCTTACTCTACCAGGTGATTGCCCATTCCCTTTCTGCCTGTGCAGCTTTAGCCTGCAGTATGACCACCTCTCTGTATATGCTTTCCATAATGCACTCAGCTCCAGCTTGAAACCTGTACTTCCAGGAGCTGCAGCTATAGACACTCATGTGTACATGCTGGCTGCATACACTGACAATGTGCCTAGCTTCCCACATAGAGGAGGAGCAAATCATGACTTACCCCTTTGGACTAAACCTTTAAAAGGCCCTTAAAAATCAAATAATACAAATTACTTTTGGGCCCTTCTTCCCTTGACCCCATCAAAACAGAATTATAAACTATAAACATTTACAAACTATAAAATATTTACAATCTATAAGTAATCACAGTACAAATATTTGCTGTTTGTACTCACCCAATCAGCAGCTTCCCCATGTCCTGTGTCACTTTTTAATCCTGATTGCAGAGCAATTCTGATCATAAAAGACCCTGGTTATAATCTCTTCCAACCTCTTGTGTCAGGCAGAAGATACAAAAGCTTAAACACACATATCAACAGTTTCTTCCCTGCTATTATTAGGCTTTTGAATGGATCTCTCAAATTTCAAATCTAATATTGATCTTGCTTTTTGTACACCTTCTTCACAGCTGTAACTTGTATTCCTTGATCTGTTCAATCACCCTATGATCTTGTATGTTATGATATGCTGCATTGCCCACAAAACAAAACTTTTCACTGTACTTCACTACGTGACAATAATAAATCAAATCAAATGATGTCACCTCAGGGGCTCTGCCTCTGGATTGAGTGAAGCTAACACTAGGCCGCAACTTTGAAAGTTCTCCCGCTGCCCTGCTCAGCTGCCCCTTGCCATGGCCATGCTCTCTCTGACTTCCGGTGCTCTACATTGTAAGAGTTCCTTAAGGTCGCACATTCCCCTTATGCCCCAAATTCTGCAAGACCTTTTATATAAAGACCAGAAGTGAGAGAAATACAGGCTTCTGAAACTGAATTAAATTGTTTGTCTAATTATTAGCTGCAATAAATCATGCTTGACAAATCTACTCGAAGTTTTCATGGATGTAATTAGTAGAATGCATGAAGGAGAGCCAGTAGATTGGTATATTTGGATTTTCAGAAGGCTTTCGATAAAGTCCCACAAAAGAGATTAATGTGTAAAATTAAACCACATGGGATTGTGGGTAATGTATTTAGATGGCTACTAAACTATTTGCAGGGAGAAAACAAAGAATTGGGATAAACTTTCTGAATGGCAGGCAATAACTGGTGGGATACTACTGTTTAGGACTCCAACCATTTGCAATATATATTAAACAATTTGGATGAGGAAACAAAATGTAATACAGCATCTCCAAACATTGCAGATGGCACAAAGCTGGGTGAAAGGTGAAATGCGAGGAGGCTGTAGAAATACTTCAGTGTAATTTAGACAAGTTGAGTAAGTGGGCAAATGCATAGCAGATGACGTATAATGTGAATAAATATGAGGTTACCTACTTTGGTCACAAGAACAGGAAGGCAGATTATTATCAGAATTGCTATGAAGTGAGAGAGGAGAACATGCAGTAAGACCTGGGTGTTCTCGTATACCAGTCACTGATGGTAAGCATGAAAGTGCAACAAGCAGTCCAGAAGGCAAATGGTAATTGGCCTTCAGAGAGAGAGGATTCAGGTACAGGAGCAAACATGAAGTTTTGCAGGGTTTTGATGAGACCACACCGAGAATATGGAGTGCAGTTGTGGTCCCCTTATCTGAGAAAAGATGCTCTTGCTATAGAATGATTGCAGCAAAGATTTGCCAGGCTGATTCCCGGGTGAAAGGATTGATGTAAGAGGAGAATCGGTTAGGATTATATTTGCTACAGTACAAAGGAATGGGGATAGGTGGGATCTCATTGAAATATATAAAACTCTAACAGGACTAGACAGAGTAGATAGAGGAAGGATGGTCTCAATGGCAGAGGCTCTAGAATCAGCGGTAATAGTCTAAGGATATTATATAAACCATTTAGGAAAGAGATGAGGAGAAATTTCTTTACCCCAAGAGCAGTGACCCTGTGGAAATTGCTACCACAGAAAGCAATTGAGGCCAAAACATTGTATGATTTCAAGAATGAATTGTGTGTAGCACTTAGGTTTAAAGGGATCTAAAAATATGGGAGCAACACGGGAACAGGCAGTTGAGTTGGATGATCAGCCATGGTCGTTTTAAGGGGCTCTTGTATCACAGTAGCAGTGTCCATACCTTTGGACCAGGAGGCCTGGTTTCAAGTCCATCTGCAATAGCATCTTTGAAAAGGTCAATCAGAAGCACCTAAAAATGAACGCTGGAGTAGTCTTGAAGGATTGAATGGTTTATTCCTGCTCCTATTTTCTATATTTCTAGATCATTTGAACCAAGGCTTTAGTACAAAACATAGCACGAAATAGTAGGTAAAAATATTCACGACAAATCATAAACAGAAAACTGATTTTGTAACATCTGTTCTGTGTAAATGAATACTCAGATATAAACATCAATTAACACAAACTATGCAATCCCTTTTTAATGCAACTTAAGTAAAATACAGAGGGAATATTTGGTAAAATCTAATTTTGGATCTTATGTCTCTGGTTGGAACTTGACAAAGAAGTGATTTTCATGTGTTAAGAATGAAAAAGAATACCAAACAACATCTTTATCCATGTATCAAAATCCTGGCTTGATTGTTACATCAGTACTTTTTGTGCATCATATGTGAATGTTTCAGTGGAATTCCACATTTGAGTCAAAAATGTGTTTATCTGGAGTTGATTGGAGTTGGCTACATAAAGTTATGAATGTTTATTGCCTGCAGTTTGTATTACTGTTTAATCCTCCCATGAGCTGAAAAATGTGTTGCTGGAAAAGCGCAGCAGGTCAGGCAGCATCCAAGGAGCAGGAGAATCGACGTTATGCCCGAAACGTCGATTCTCCTGCTCCTTGGATGCTGCCTGACCTGCTGCGCTTTTCCAGCAACACATTTTTCAGCTCTGATCTCCAGCACCTGCAGTCCTCACTTTCTCCTAATCCTCCCATGAACCAGGAATCTCATGGACAGTTTCTCTCAGTAATGGTGACCAACAGTTCACTAAAGGCCTCTAGGGAAGGCAATCTCCCTCTGACTGACACGTGACTCCAGACCCACTGCAATGTAGTTTGTTCTTTTGCCCTCTGAAATGGCCTTGAAAGCCATTAGTTCATGGTCACTTACAGAAAAGAAACAAATACTGGCCTCACGAATAATGCCCAAATCCCATGAAATATCTTATTAAAAATCCCTTCTGTTTTGAAGCATAGAAAGGAATCTTTAATATGGGCATGTTCTGATATGCTTACAACCAATTTCCTATTTTCCAATGATTCAGAGATTTTTTTCTAGTTGGTGACCAGAGTCCTACATGCAGAGACCAAGAAGGTTGCAAATGTTATCTCTAGTGTCAAGATTCCAATTATTGGTCACTGGAGGGGCAGTTCCCATCTGACCTCAATTTTGAAATGGCAGAAGGAATTAATGGGCAGGGAAAGCCAACAATTCACCCTTCTTGTACCTCAGGCAGGAAGGCAAGATGCCACTTCCTAACCCCCAAAAAGATCATCTTCTGAAGTTTGCAGAATCCCTCCCTCCACCCTGAATCCCGCTCAACATCCCCTTACAATCCAATCCCCCCAAGATCTGCTTCCCTCATCCAATGCTGGCTTACTCATCCAGTGGTACCCTTCTTCTCTGGCCTCACCAAGTCCTCATATCCTCTCTGCATCCTACCATCTCATTCCCCATCTCTTCTGCCATGTCTCCCCTACACTTATCTCTTCCTGAATTCTGGGACTTTGAACCTTGGACCTGCTTCTCATCCCAAGTCTGATCACTGCAGCAACTTCTAGGAATCTGAATGTCTGAAGCTCTCTGAGGCAGGGCCCTCACCTTAAAGAAAGTCCTGTCTCCAGCCATTAAAACTTGATGAAGTATTGCCTGTCCTAGGGCTGCTGTGTGCCTGAAATATGTTTGTGTGGATTGTTGGGATCACAAGGCAAGACGGGAAACCCTGCCTTCCAAAAATTCTTGCCTCATGTGTATGCATGTATTTCATATCAATAGATGATGCAGACCACATTGGGATGAGCTGCGATGTTCCATAGACAAATAACCTGCTGCCACTTATTGTTAAACCTCACAGATATATACTGACAATAATAGGAGTCGCTGGGCAGCAAGTTCCATCATTTAAATCCCTGTAAGGCATCTGTGCTTTCAGGAGAGAAAAGAAAATTGAGAAAAATTAGCAGGAGAATATTATTTCAAGTTAAGAGTACAGCCAATTTGTTTAAAGCAGGTCCCATTGCTCAAATGAACTCTGGGACTAAGATACTTAACTGAAACAAAAACAGAGATTCCTGGAAAAGCTCAGCAAGTCTGGCAGCATCTGCAAAGAGAAATCAGAGTTAATGTTTTGGGCCTGGTGACCCTTCCTCATCCAACTGTCACCGAATGCTGCTGGACCTGCTGAGCTTTTCCTACAACTTCTGATTTTGTTTGATTTACAGCACCTGCAGTTCTTTCAGTTTATACTTAGAATATAGAACATTACAGCGCAGTACAGGCCCTTTGGCCCTCAATGTAACACTGACCTATGGAACCAATTTGAAGCCCATCTATCCTACACAACTCCATTTTCATCCATATGTCTATCCAATGATCATTTCAATGCCCCTAAAGTTGGCGAGTGTACTACTGTTGCAGGCAGTGCATTCCATGCTCCTACTATTCTGAATAAAGAAACTACCTCTGACATCTGTCCTATAACTATCACCCCTCAATTTAAAGCTACGTCTCCTCCTGCTAGTCATCACCATCTGAGGAAAAAGGCTCTTACTATCCACCTTATCTAACCCTCTGATTATCCTGTATGTCTTAATTAAGTCACCTCTTAACCTTCTCTCTAAAGAAAATAGCCTCAAGTCCCACAGCCTTTCCTCATTAGACCTTCCCTCCATACCAGGCAACGTTCTAGTAAATCTCCTCTGAACCCTCTCCAAAGCTTCCACATTCTTCCTGTAATGCAGTGACCAGAACTGTACGCAATAGTCCAAGTGCAGCCGCACCAGAGTTTTGTACAACTGTAGTATGACCTCGTGGCTCTGAAACGCAAACCCTCTACCAACAAAAGTTAACACACCATTTGCCTTCTTAACAACCTTATCAACCTGAATGGCAACTTTCAGGATCTATGTACATGGACACACAGATCTCTCTGCTCATCTATGTTACCAAGAATCTTAACATTAGCCCAGTACTCTGTATTCCTATTGCACCTTCCAAAGTAAATCACCTCACACTTTTCCAAACTTAACTCCATTTGCCACTTCTCAGCCCAGTTCTGCCACTTAACTTGTGTCCCTCTGTAACCTGCAACATCCTTCAGCACTATTCACAACTCCATCAACCTCGTGTCATCCGCAAATTACTAACCCATCCTTCTATGCCCTCATCTAGGTCATAGAGTCATAGAATCATAGAATGTACAGAATGGAAAGACCCTTCGGTCCAACCCATCCATGCCGGCCAGATATCCCAACCCAATCTAGTCCCACCTGCCAGCACCTGGCCCATATCCCTCCAAACACTTCCTATTCATATCCAAATGCCTTTTAAATGTTGCAATTCATTTATAAAGATGACAAACAACAGTGACCCTAAAACAAATTCTTGTGGTACACCACTAGTAACTGAACTCCAGGATGAACATTTCCCAACAACCGCCACCCTCTGTCTTCTTTCAGCTAGCCAACATCTGATCAAAACCGCTAAGTCACCTTCAATCCCAAGCCTCAGTATTTTGTGCATTTGCCTACCGTGGGAAATCTTATCAAATGCCTTACTGAAATCCACATACACCACATCAAGTGTTTTGCCCTCATCCACCAATTTGGCCAACACCTCAAAGAACTCAATAAGGTTTGTGAGGCATGACCTACTCTTCACAAAACCATGTTGATTATCTCTAATCAACTTATTCCTCTCTAGATGATTTTAAATCCTATCTCTTATAACCTTTTCCAACACTTTACCCACACCAAAGTAAGACTCACTGATCAATAATTACCAGGTTTGTCTCTCCTCCCCTTTTTAAACAAAGGGACAACATTTGCTATCCTCTAGTCTTCTGGCACTATTCCTGTAGACAACAACGACAAAGATCAAAGCCAAAGGCTCTGCAATCTCTTCCCTGGTTTCCCAGAGAATCCAGCCCAGGGGATTTATCCGTTTTTACACTTTCCAGAATTGCTAACATCTCATCTTTGCTAACATCAAGGAGATAAGGAAGTGTCATATGGTTTTAAAAACAATTAAGAGCCTTTTCTATTCCAGAATTGAAGCAACACATTTGTAATTGACAACAATAGACACATTCTCATCAGAATCTATGCTGCAGTAATACAAACATACAAAGTTCAAAAAGCATAAAAACAATGACCCTTTTAAACAAAGCTCCTTAAAATCAACTGCTCCAGATTCTCTCTCAGTTTTTAACAATTCAGGATGACTTATTTCCCCAGATGTGCTGCACATCCAACTGCCAGGAAGTTGGTTGCAGGACATTTGCAACATTTAAATGGAGATCAGCCTGTTTTGAGCCAGAGTTTCTGACACTTGGCCCTGCACTCAGTTTTTACTTGGTGCCATGGAAAATGGTCAGAAATGATTTGCAACTGATCTTTGCCCATTTTCTGTTTTTCTGTTTTAGTCAGTTCTGTTTGTTTCTGAAGCATGATGCTGTACTCTAGATGAGGTACTAAACAAAGGATCTATCTGTCTATTCAGATGGCTCATATTGATGTCAGAGACTCAATGGCACCATTCAGAGAAGAGATATCCAGGCCATTATTACTTTCAGCTAACATCAGTATACAAACAATTTAATCTGGTATTCACATCATTTATTGTTTGCAAGTTCTTGCTCTGTACAAATTGATTACTGTGTTTGCCCATTCATTAACAATAATGGTCAAAATTTGAAATTAACAAACTCTGCTCTAAACTATATTGTTCGCTCCCAAGGTCTCTCCCTTTCTTTATTCAGGTTCACAAACATAGACAGGGATATTTTGAGGAAATGACCCATTCAAAAGTTACCAAGATCACAAGAATTCAGCCAAGGCCAAAAGCAAAAGGAAGATCCACTCATCAGAAGTTATGACAGTATATGAACCAGAAGAAAAAAAAAAGTCATTTTATGCTGATTTCTGGCAAATGTATGAAAAACCTAAACAAAGGAAATATGTGGAACATAGATCTAAATTCTGTACAGTATATCAATTGTGAGAGACTGGGCAAGACAATGAAGTGGTTTGCCTGACTGGCAAAAAGGATAAAAGCCAAGAAACACAAGACATGTTTATCAATGTTTGCTCTTTTACTCCTGTGGATGGCAGAAAGTTGGCTCATCATTTATATGGGCATATTTCCAATGCAAGAATAAAGAAAGTTCTGTATTGCTAGACTTTATTTCTCTTAGAAATTAAATAAGATCAGGCCAGTACAGTTGTTGTCTAATTTTCTAATTTAGGATTTAAATTAATCAATTTACATTTAGACTTTGAAGAGTTGCTGAGATGGTTATCGCTTCAATAGGATTTCCTATTGATATAGAATCAAAGAAACATTAAGTCATAGTAAATAGGAGAGAAGTATGCCATTTGGCTTCTTGGGTCTACTCTGCCACTCAGCATAATTATGCTTGATTCTTTATCTCAATACCATACTCCTGTTCTCTCCCAATACCTTGACACCTTTAGCCTCTGGATTTTTATTTCTTTTTTAAGCAGATTCAAAGACTTGACTGACACAACCCTCTTTTGTAGTGAATTTCACTGGTCCAGCACCCGATGAGTGAAGAAATTTCTTGTTGTCTCAGTCTGAAAAGGCTTATCCAATATTCTGAGATGGTGACCCCTTGTTCTGGATCCCCTGACCAGGACAAACATCTTCCCAGCATCCAATGCATGTCGACCTGTCAGAATTTTATGATTCATAAAGATCCCCCCTCATTCTTTTAAATAATCAATCCCAAAATGAACCTGCCTTCCTGGGAACCTTCACTGCATTCCCTCTATGGCAAATATAACATTTTTTTAGGCATGCACACATCCAGATAGTTGTTCAAAATATTTGCATTTAGGATTTTTCATTTTAGTCATAGGGTGGCATGGTGGCTCAGAGCTTAGCACCGTTGCCTCACAGCACCAGGACCCAGATTCAATTCCATCCTCAGATGGCTGTCTGTGTGAAGTTTGCACGTGCTGCCTGTTTCGGCATGGCTTTCCTCCAAGTTCTCCAGTTTCCTCCCACAGTCCAAAGATGCGCAGCTTAGGTGGATTAGCTATGCCTGTAGTGTCCAGGGATGTTTAGAATTAGATTAGATTAGATTACTTACAGTGTGGAAACAGGCCCTTCGGCCCAACAAGTCCACACGAAGCGCAACCCACCCATACCCTTACATTTATCCCTTACCTAACACTACGGGCAATTTAGCATGGCCAATTCACCTGACTTGCACATCTTTGGACTGTGGGAGGAAACCGGAGCACCCGGAGGAAACCCACGCAGACACGGGGAGAACGTGCAAACTCCACAGTCAGTCGCCTGAGGCGGGAATTGAACCCGGGTCTCCGGCGCTGTGAGGCAGCAGTGCTAACCACTGTGCCACCGTGCCGCCCCTAATTCTACGTATTCCACGCCCCTAATGTGTACGTTAGGTGGATTAGCTATGGAAATGCAGGGTTACAAGAATAGGGAGGAGCGTGGGATGCTGTTCAGAGGGTTTGTGTGGACTTGGTGGGCTGAATGGCCTGTTTCCACACTGTAGGGATTCTATGACTATGAGAATTTTCTAACTTAATTTTAAAAGATCCATAATGTTAAATGGAGCTCACATTTCAAATGCATTGTCATTCATCTGCTGCTCCCTAAACACTAGCTTTTATGCTCAAACCCTAAAAATATGTATTGAATCTGGAACAGCTAATTAGTTCACATAATTTGTTCAATCTTCTTTTTATTCCCAAATCTTCCAAATTATATTTGATGCACATTCACGCAAATAAATTTCACTACTGGTAACTTTACTTAAAAACAAAAGTTCCATCCTGTTCCCATTATTAACTGTTTTAGAATTATTGGAAGATCCCTGTGGTCATCGTAATTAAATGAGCATTATCAAAAAAAAAGCACAATAGACTAATAGAGTCATAGAGACGTACAGCACGGAAACAGATCCTTCGGTCCAACCCGTCCATGCCGACCAGATATCCCAACCCAATCTAGTCCCACCTGCCAGCACCCGGCCCATATCCCTCCAAACCCTTCCTATTCATATACCCATCCAAATGCCTCTTAAATGTTGCAATTGTTCCAGCCTCCACCACATCCTCTGGCAGCTCATTCCATACACGTACCACCCTCTGCGTGAAAAAGTTGCCCCTTAGGTCTCTTTTATGTCTTTCTCCTCTCACCCTAAACCAATGCCCTCTAGTTCTGGACTCCCCGACCCCAGGGAAGAGACTTTGTCTATTTATCCTATTCATGCCCCTCATAATTTTATGAACCTCTAAAAGGTCACCCCTCAGCCTCCAACGCTCCAGGGAAAACAGCCCCAGCCTGTTCAGCCTCTCCCTGTAGCTCAGATCCTCCAACCCTGGCAACATCCTTGTAAATCTTTGCTGAACCTTTTCAAGTTTCGCAACATCTTTCCGATAGGAAGGAGACCAGAATTGCATGCAATATTCCAACAGTGGCCTAACAATGTCCTGTACAGCTGCAACATGATCTCCCAACTCCTGTACTCAATACTCTGACCAGTAAAGGAAAGCATACCAAACACCTTCTTCACTATCCTATCTACCTGCGACTCCACTTTCAAGGAGCTATGAAACTGCACTCCAAGGTCTCTTTGTTCAGCAAAACTCCCTAGGACCTTACCATTAAGTGTATAAGTCCTACTAAGATTTGCTTTCCTAAAATGCAGCACCTCGCATTTATCTGAATTAAACTCCATCTGCCACTCCTCAGTCCATTGGCCCATCAGGTCAAGATCCTGTTGTAATCTGAGGTAACCCTCTTCGCTGTCCACTACACTTCCAATTTTGGTGTCATCTGCAAACTTACTAACCGTACTTCTTATGCTCACTTCCAAATCATTTATGTAAATGACAAAAAGTAGAGGGCCCAGTACCGATCCTTGTGGCACTCCACTGGTCACAGGCCTCCAGTCTGAAAAACAACCCTCCACCACCACCCTCTGTCTTCTACCTTTGAGCCAGTTCTGTATCCAAATGGCTAGTTCTCCCTGTATTCCATGAGATCTAACCTTGCTAATCGGTCTCCCAGGGGAACCTTGTCGAACACCTTACTGAAGTCCATATAGATCACATCTACTACTCTGCCCTCATCAATCTTCTTTGTAACTTCTTCAAAAAATTCAATCAAGTTTGTGAGACATGATTTCCCATGCACAAAGCCATGTTGACTATCCCGAATCAGTCCTTGCCTTTCCAAATACATGGACATCCTGTCCCTCAGGATTCCCTCCAACAACTTGCCCACCACCGAGGTCAGGCTCACTGGTCTATAGTTCCCTGGCTTGTCCTTACCACCCTTCTTAAACAGTGGCACCACGTTTGCCAACCCCCAGTCTTACGGCACCTCACCTGTGACTATCGATGATACAAATATCTCAGCAAGGGGCCCAGCAATCACTTCTCTAGCTTCCCACAGAGTTCTTGGGTACACCTGATCAGGTCCTGGGGATTTATCCACCTTTAACCGTTTCAAGACATTCAGCACCCTCCTCTGTAATATGGACATTTTGCAAGATGTCACCATCTATTTCTCTACAGTCTATATCTTCCATATCCTTTTCCACAGTAAATACTGATGCAAAATATTCAGTTAGTATCTCCCCCATTTTCTCTGGCTCCACACAAAGGCCGCCTTGCTGATCTTTGAGGGGCCCTATTCTCTCCCTAGTTATCCTTTTGTCCTAAATATATATTTGTAAAACCCCTTTGGATTCTCCTTAACTCTATTTGCCAAAACTATCTCATGTCCCCGTTTTGCCCTCCTGATTTCCCTCTTAAGTATACTCCTACTTTCTTTATACTCTTCTAAGGATTCACTCGATCTATCCTGTCTGTACCTGACATATGCCTCCTTCTTTTTCGTAACCAAACCCTCAATTTCTTTAGTCATCCAGCATTCCCTATACCTACCAGCCTTCCCTTTCATTCTGACAGGAATATACTTTCTCTGGATTCTTGTTATCTCATTTCTGAAGGCTTCCCATTTTCCAGCCGTCCCTTTACCTGTGAACATCTGCCTTCAATCAGCTTTTGAAAGTTCTTGCCTAATACCGTCAAAATTGGCCTTTCTCCAATTTAGAATTAATAGTTGGATTGAGCTGCTATTGATACCCCAGTACATATCTTCTTGAATATGGATGTTTATATTTGGGACTTAAGCTCCTACCAGCATATATTACTTGCAGGTACATTAGCAGTAATTAAAAATGCTAGAGTTTGGTATAAAAGCTGTTATTTTAAAACACTTCAAATTTTAAGGGACAAAAGCCATGCTGGGGAAATTCTTGGGGCCATAGGCTTTTCTTCCCTGCCTGAAGGCTCTAAATTTTCTTCAGAAATATTGCCCCTGATCTCTATCTTGCAGCTATTCAATGCTGCTTCGCAAACTCTGGCAGCCTTCTCATAGAAGTAGAGGAGGAGGTCAATCCACCATTGATGCTGTTAAGTGGCCATGATTTGAATCCTTAATCTTGGAAATTAGCTGTTAGCCACCTTAGTGCAAGCAGCCTGTAGGATTTTGGTCCTGCTTTCTGCAAAATTCTCCAGTGTTGGAGCATATAAAAGTAGGAGCAGGAATAGACCATTCAGCCCATTGCACCAATTCCACCATACAATTAGACCATGACTGATCGCCTACCTTTCCTGTGGCACTTCTATACGATATCTTGATATGATGTGCAATTATTGAGCCTCGGGGTAGAGAATTTCAAACATTCACCATCCTCAGAGTGCAGCTATCATAGATCTTTGTGCCATGGTGGCAGATAAGGTGAGCCTCAATGGTGTTGGTAATCTGTTGTATATTGCATAACCTGGCACTGGAGAGTGGGAATCCCGTGGGCAAAGAAGATATAATTGAAAGTGAAGAGGATGATGTTGAAGCATCAGTTTTACTAGGGAAAAGATTTGAGGTATCTTTAGCATTTCAGTTTAAAAGGATCCTGCACTTAATTTAAGTGAAAGAGAAGCCCCCCACAACTTTTCTAAGTAACTGCTCTCCAGGAGGTTTAGGCGGTTGGCACCGGATTCCCATTTCCTGGCTTGTCTTAGCATCTCTCGCCCGTTCAAAGTTTGGGAGAAGATTTGTAGCTCAGGTGCTCGTTGTTGTGGTTCTGTTCGCCGAGCTGGGAATTTGTGTTGCAGATGTTTCGTCCCCTGACTAGGTGACATCCTCAGTGCTTGGGAGCCTCCGGTGCAATAATTGCTCTCCAGTTCTGCTCAGAAAATCTGGCCATGGATTCAGCCTGCATATTGAGATTGGTGTTACGTAGTGAGGAGTGTTAAGAAATAAGTCAGTTTATTACAAACATTATTTTGTATATTTACATGTAATAAAGTTCAACTTGGCTCACTGTTTAAAAGAGAAAGAACAAGAGAACTAGATACTTGCAAAATTACAGTGTCCAATGCACATGCAAGACTACACCCTTATGTGACTACATGTTGACCAAATATAGTGAAGTCAATCTTGACTGTAAAGGATATTTGGGTCTACTTGGAGAGTTTGGACTTCTGAAGAACATCCTGAAATTAGTAACAGTGACTCATTTTTTTACAAAAATGGGCCAGAAGACTCAGGGGGTCCTGTTTTGACAGCCTAAGTCTCGTGGAGCAGGATCTCCGCATAGCCTTGCTTCAGGCCAGAGAATCAGTGCCAAATACCAGCCCATGGGCAAGACCAAATACAGAGTGGGTGACCACTTTGCAGAACACCTCTGCTCTGTCCATAGGAATGACCCTGACCTCCCATTGCTTGCCATTTCAACAAGCCACCTTGTTCTCATGATGACATTGCTGTCCTAGGCCTGCTGCAATGTTCTAATGAAGCATAAGGTGATTTCAAACACCTCATTTTCCACTTAGGCAATTTATAGTCTCTAAGTCTCAATAAGAAATTCCATAATTTCAGAAACTAACTGTATGAAGTTTGTTATAGAGACACACAGCTGTAGAGCATTGAAACAGACTCTTTGATCCAACTCAGCCATGCCGACCAGATGTCCTAAATTAATCTAGTCCCAACTGCCAGCATTTGGCCCAAAACCCTCTAAACCCTTCCTATTCAATACCCACCCAGATGCTTTTAAATGATGCAATTGTACCAGCCTTTCCAATTCCTCTGGCAACTCATTTCATTCATGCACCACCCTGTGTGAAAACGTTGCCCCATAGGTCCATTTTAACTCTGTCCCCTCTCACCTTAAACATATGTCATGTAGCTCAGGACTTCCCCACCCTAGGGAAAAGACTTTGTATACTTATCCTATCCATGCCCCTCATGATTTTAAAAGCCCCTAAAAGGTCACCCTTCAACCTCCGACACTCCACAGAAAATAGCCTCAGCCTACTCAACCTCTCCCTATAGCTCAAACTCTCCAACATCCTTGTAAATCATTTCTGAGCTATTTCAACCCTATAGCAGAGAAGCCAGAATTAAATGCAATATTCTGAAATTGGCCTAACTAATGTCCTGTACAGCTGCAACATGACCTCCCAACCCCTATACTCGATGCATTGACCAATAAAGGCAAGTATGCTAAACTCCTTCTTCACTATCCTATCTACCTATAGCTCTACTTTCAAGGAACTATGAACCTGCACTCCAAGGTCTTTTTGTTCAGTAACACTCCTCAGAAACTTACCATTAAGGTGTACAAATCCTGCACTGATTTGCCTTTGTAAAGTGCAGCATCTCACATTCATCTAAATTAAACTCCATCTGCCTCTCTTCAGCCCACTGGCCCATCTAATCAGGGTCTCGTTGTACTCTGAGGAAACCTTCTTTGCTGTCCACTATACCTCCAATTTTGAGGTCATCTGCAAACTTACTAACTACGCCTCCTATGTTCATATCTAAATCATTTATATAAATGAAGAAAAGCAGTAGACCCAGTACGATCCTTGTAGCACACCATTGGTCACATCTCCAGTCCTAATATCATCCCTGCACCACCACCGTCTGTCTCCTACCTTTGAGTTCTGTATCCAACTGGCTAGTTCTCCCTGTATTCCACATGATCTAACCTTCCTAACCAGTCTACCATGCAGAACCTTGTTGACCACCTTACTGGAGGTTCACATAGATCACATTCACCATTCTGCCTTTATCAATCCTCTTTGTTACTTCTTCAAAAAAAGCTCAGATTAGTGAGACATGATTTTCCATACACAAAGCCATGTTGACTATCCTTAATTAGTCTTTGCCTTTCCAAATACATGGAAATCCATTCCCTCGGAATCTCCAAGAACATGTCCACCACCGATGTCAGGCTTACCGGTCTACAGTTCCCTGGCTTTTCCTTACTACCTTTCTTAAATAGTGGCACCACGTTAGCCAACTTCCAGTCTTCCGACATGTCACTTATGACTGTTGATGATCCAAAAATCTCAGCAAGGGGACCAGCAATCACTTCCCTAGCTTCCCCCAGAGTTCTCGGGTCAAGTCATGGGAATTTATCCACCTTTATGTGTTTTAAGACATCCAGCATCTCCTCCTCTGTAATACAGATGTTTTTCAAGATATCTCCATTTTTTTTACATTCCTGTCCCTCTTCCCACAGCTTTGTCATGTCGATCTCTTGTTCACTTTGCTCCCAGAGAGAGGACTCATTTTCTTCCTTTCTTACCTTAATTTTTACTCATTTTTAATTTCTGTTTCTCTTTCACCACCTTTAACAATCCCTTTGTCTGTTGCACTGGGCCTCTTTACCCTATCCCTGCACCCCTCTTTTGCCTCAGTCATAGAGAGGCACAGAAACAGACTTTTCGGTCCAACACATCCATGCTGACCAGATATCCTAACCTAATCTCCTCCCATTTGCCAGCACTTGGCTCATATCCCTCTAAACTCTTTCAATTCATATACCCATCCAGATGACTTTTAAATGTTGTAATTGTACCAGCCTCCACCACTTCCTCTGGCAGCTCATTCCATATACACACCAAACCCTGCTGGAAAAAGTTGCCCCTTAGGTCCCTTTTAAATTTTTCCCCTCTGACCCTCAACCTATGCCCACTAGTACTGGACTCCCACACTTCAGAGAAAAGACTTTGTCAGTCAATAATTTATATTTTAAAAAATCTCATCACCTTTCAGAAAAAAAATCATATTCGGCTTGACATATTAACTGTTTTTCTCTCTCCACAAATGTTACCAGACTTGCTGAGTTTCTGCAGCATTCTTGGTTTGTTTCAAATTTCCAGCCTCTACAGTGTTTTACTTTAATCTATCCAGAAAATAAAATCAGGTGTAAGATTAAGTTATCTATATTTAGTGAGGGCATTTTCTAACTTAATAGGTTGAGAGGATGAGTGAAAGTTGATTTAATATCCTTGATGAGTGCCGGTGTTCCTCAGATTATAATTAAGCATGTACTTGCCCAGTGGTTTAAATTGCAGAATATATTATTTGGAGGATGTTTGAGTTTTTCCCTAATAAGGTGTCCCCAATATTTCAGTTTGTAATAATCCTGCACTTAAAGACTCCAGGCCACAACACAGAGCATATTTCTGCTTGCTGGCAGTATGACACATGGTCATATAATAAGGCAGATGAACTGAGCACAGATTGAAGTGTTATTATGATACGGTATTAAAATGGCAGATCAACATTCCTTATTACAGAATTTGCAGATAAAAAGGAGAAGTGAACAAAAAAAAAGGAGAATTGGTTGCTCTTTGACAAAAAGAGAAATTTACAACTTATTAATTGGGATGATATTGCAGAAATCATTAAGTAAAGCCACATACTTTGAGCTGAAGCACCAAAAAAGGCAATCACACTGTGAACATGTAATGTAAGGAACTCTAAACTATCAGAGGGAAGCAGACGAGCAAATTACCCTGACTGGAGAAACTCTCTTCCTTCTCATGATTAGAGTGGTGCTGAAAAGGTCAGGCAGCATCCGAGGAGCAGGAAACTCGATGTTTTGGGCAAAAGTCCTTCTCATGTCTACCTCTGTTCCAGGCTGACATTCTACATAGCTGCAGTAGAGCAGCATTAGGAAGCATGTGTTTGAGAAGTGCAGAAACAATAAGGCTGTAATAGTGAGAGATTTTGATTTTCTTACATTGGTTTGAACTGAATTACTTTGAAACACCACAGAAGGAACTGAGTTCTTAAAATGTATTTGGGAAAACTGTTATAGCCAGAAACTAGCAAATACAGCCAGAACACAGAAAATTCCGCCTTTCATTTTAGACAATGAAACTGAGCAAGTGAAAGGAGTATTAATTGGGGAGCATTTTGTTGGAATTGATTCTTATTTAGTTACATTTAATTTGAGTTTCACTGCAGATAACTGAGGTAACCTGAAGAGGTGGTAACCTGATTTAGAGATCCTCAGCATGTTCTTGAGTCATGTGTTTCTGGTGCTGCCCTAATTTCCAGTCTCACAGTCAACTCCTATTTATATTGCTGTAGGAATAAGTCATAATGTTGCAGATGTTCTGTCCTTTGATGTTTAATGATATAATCACATCATTATGTATTCAAACTATGTAGAAAATAGAAGTTTTATATCTGAATGGATTTCTGTGAGTTTAATGACTATAATTCAAATAACAGCTTGTATACATATTGCACTTTTAACATAGTGAAGTGTTTTGATTTTAGGAATTCCAGAGTAGGACCATGACAGCTGAAAGCATGATTACAAATGGTGGAGCAATTAAATCAGGAATGTGCGAGAGATTTGAATTGGAGGAGCAGAAAGATTTTGAAGGTTTGTTTTGTTGGTGGAAGCTCCAGAGATAGGGATGGGCCAATGGCGATGAGTATTTTAAGACAGAAGTAAGCCAGATTATAAACTAATGTAGGTCCGAGAGGACAGTGTTCATGAGTGAATGAGATATAATGCAAGATATGAGCAAAGTTTTAAATGAACTCAAGTTTATATGGTGGAAAATCAAGGACAGTCTTTAACTAATCAAGTTTCAAAGTAACAAAAGCATGGATGAGCACTTCAACAGCAAATGAGATGAGGCAGTATTGTTGGGTGGTGTTACAGAAGAGGGAGTGGGGCAAATATGTGATTAGTATCTCGGCTCAAAGTCAAACACATTACCAAGGTTGCAAACAACTTGGTGGAGCCACAGACAGTTTCTGGAGAGGGAGGATGGAATCAGTGACCAGGAAAGTCAATAGATTTGTTCTTCCCAATATTTAGTTAAGTACAATAATGGTAGAAAAACATCCATTCAACATTCAATTAACTGTACTTGGAAATATCAAAATGGGGAGGCTGTCGATATTTTGAAAATAGGTGCCATATAAAACATCAACAAACAAATACTTTGTTCAGAAACAATTCAGGCTTACAATATAAGCTTTCAAATTGTATACGATTTAGCAAATAGATTTAATGGTACAATTATTTATGATGAATTTAAGCATTATTCCACTTCAAAACTGTGACAATTTTAGATTTTCTGGAGTATGGAATGAGGTATTTTGCTCCTGGCAAGCAAATTGAGGCTGAAGACACTTACACTAATTTTCTAGTTTAACAACTGTCTACCCGAATTTTCTGTGGCTTGCTAAAAGTATATCCAGGTGTGGTAGGGAATTCCACAGGTATATGATCCTTGGAGTGAAGAAAGTTTTCTTCATCTCAGTCCTAACTGGTCTACCTCATATTCTGAGACTGTGTCCCCTGGTTCTAGATTCTCCCACCAGGTGAAATATTCTCTCTGCAGTTAATCTGTCCAGCCCTCTTAGAATTTTATATGTTGCAATCAGGTCACTTTTCATTCTTTTAAACTCAAGTGAATATATTTCGAATTCATGCTAAGCTCAACTTTCATAGAAATTTTATAGAATCCCTACAGTTTGGAAACAGCCCATTTGGCCCAACAAGTCCACACCAATCCTCCAAAGAGTATCCCACCCAAACCCATTCCCCTATTGTTCAACATTTCCCCTGACTGTTGCACCTAACCTACACTAAGGGCTATTTGCCAATTCACCAAATGTGTACATCTTTGGAATGTGGAAGGAGCACCTGGAGGAAATCCACACAAACATGGGGAGAATGTGCAAACTCCACACAGACAGTTGCCTGAGGCTTGGGACGCTGACACCGTGAGACAGCAATGCTAAGCACTGAGCCACCGTACAGCCCGAAATCTTCTTGGCTTCTCAAAATCTTCTTGGCTTCTTGAAATCTTCTATTACATAGCTACCAACAGTTGAGCAGTAGTTGGAATACTTGTTTGCACAGATCTCTGTATAGCTGTAATTCATGATGTTCAAAAACACACCAACTGTGATGGAATAGACTGCATGTGATGCAATTGAATCAGTCAATGATTGCCAAGCACATGATATTGAAGCAAGGTATCAGCCATGTTACAGAATGATTATTTCTGACATGCTGAGCAGATTACTCAATCGAGAAAAAAACTGAGTATTCATCTTGACCTAGAAATGTATGCTCCAGACTACTGTTATGACATGGAAATACAGAGTTCAATGAAATCAGTCTTTCTGCTCTGTATTGACAACACAGTAAAATTAACCTAAGCGAAGACCCTCAATGGTTTCTTCAGTGGTTCCTAACCAGATTTTTGAACAACTAGTCCCAGTCTTAACATGTGTTTAATTGCAGATTCCTGTTTTGTATCTTAAACATACAATAATGTTTGCAGACAAATAAACAAAGTACTCTAATTAATGTCAATGCTTTAAATGTGAAAGTTTTCTTTCATCCCATTCACACAAGAGGTAGCCAATCAAGGTTAAGGAATAAGCAACAAAAGTGTGATTATTTAACTGTTTTTCATCTGCATTGCTTCAGAGATATAGATGTGGACTCTTTGGTTGTTTTTCTGGAGATAATCAGGGTTACATTTTCAGTTCACTCAGATTGTAATACTTCTAACTCAGCTTTCTACTCTCTGGACTTCAAACACCAGTACAGAAGGTTACGCAAGTAGTTTTCAAATCTTTATGTTGTGCAATCAGTAGTCAAAACTCTTCTCTCCAGAAAATACGGTCCAAACACTATCCAACTCTGGTCCTAACTTGATCGGCATCTGCCTTTTCCTAAGGACAAAAACCAAAAACTGTTGGAAAACCTCAGCATGTCTGGCAGCATTTATGGAAAGAAATCAGAGTTAATGTTTTGGGTCCAATGGTCCTTCATCAGAACTTCCTTTGGCTCTTTCCTGAGGCTATTCAACATCTGTCATTTGCTTGAATATAGGGTCTCCTCCAGACTTGCCAAAACCAATTCCAGATACTGACATCATTTATAATGAACTTCTGCTTTCTGTTTTGACACAATGCTCTACCCAGGGTTGTTGTGTCTGTAGGAACCCTTTTAATTAGGACTCAGCCTTTGATTAACCTCCAGGCCTGGCTGCCCATACATACAAAAGCTTGTTTGGTCTGTTCTTTTCCTTTTACCACAAGGTGTATCACAAAGTCAAGGGTCATCTTCAGCTCAAAATTATTAGTTCACAACTGCAAACTAAATTTGATAAAGAAAAAAATAATAATACGTAATGAAAAATCAATGAGGATTCTCACATGATAAAGATGAAGACCCTCTCATTGTGAACATGAACAGATGAACTCAGTAACTGATGAAGATGAGCACATAAAACAAAAGTTGCTAAAATATTGTCCAGGGATGGCCTTGACAGTATAGAAGAAGTACCTGAGACGATTTGTTCATTTTCACAATTTGAAGACATACATATACTGTTACAAATTATTTTCAAGGACAAAGAAGTTCTAATACCAAAACATCATTGTTATGTTACACCAAGGACACTTGGGTTACACCTACATCTAGGTAAAAATGAGGACTGCAGATGCTGGAAGCCCGAGTCTGGATTAGACTGATGTTGGAAAAGCACAGCAGGTCCAGCAGCATCCAAGGAGCAAGAAAATCTTCAGAAGAACTACAAGGAGTACAGCATTAAGATGACACTTGTGCTGAGAGTTTGCTGCAGGAAATATTAAAATATAAGTGATACATTAAGTGATCTAATCTGTTTAACCAACCATCTTGTCACCTCTACTTAGCATGTTTAATCCATCTTGAAATAAAAGGACAAATCCTTCAATCCCATACCTATCTGGGAACATCATATCAGATATCCTTCATGACCAAGTGTGCCCAGTAATATCCAATTATTTGAATAAATCAACACAACATAAATCTTTCCATTTGTGATAATTCTTCTCTGGTTTGTGTCCTTGTATATTTGAGGGTTGCTGATAATTACTGTGATTTTACTACAGGGGATGAGGACAAGGTGGTAGGGCTGATGTTTAACTCAGGCAGAAGGGGTATTGAACCTTCTGCTGTTGATATTATTCTGAACTATATGCTAGCCATATAGAAATCTGAGCTAAACAGTCTCTTTGAATGTTTTTGATGTCCATAAGTAACAGAGCACAACATAAGTGCCACTTCCTTCTTTAAGATAACAAATTTCAAAATGAACAGAAACAAATTCCCTTTCTCCATGCACCACATATATATCTGCTGGCTGTCTAACAAACTTCTTTCAATTTCTCATTCTTCCCACTGTAACAGGAGAATCAATATTACAATATTACAATATTGGCGGCTTCTGTGCTATAGATTGCATTGGATTCGGATGGCCCTCATCTCAGTTTAGCTTGTTCCTGACTGGAAGCTTCCTTTCCAGACACCTTAGCCTACACTGTTGTGGTATGTTGATACAAAAACCAAAAGACTCAGCATGTGCTGAAATTTCAGGAGCAGCAAATTCAAGAAAGTTTATTCCTGCTACTGCTTTGCCTTTGGGTCTCTCCCTGCTGACCAAGAATAGCTGGTCAAATAGCATGCATGATATGCTGAAAATCCTGAATAACAGTATCCTGGCCTCCAAAGTCTTGGAATTGGTCGGCAAATCTGTCATCTGATACCATCAGAGTTCCTTCTAGCAGTCTTGAACTGCAACCTTAAGAGTGATTCAGTTGGCATACTGCATATTTATTCTGCAATGTTGGTTAGAGTCATACAGTAATACAGTATGGAAACAGGCCCTTCAGCCCAAACTGGTCCATGTTGATGATGGTGTCCACTGAGCCAGTTCCATATTCCTCTAAACCCTTCCCTTTCCAAATGTTTTTGAAATGTTGCTTTGAACCTGTCTTAACCTCATTCTCTGGCAGCCCATTCCATATATGCACCACTCGCTGCATGAAGAAGTTGCCCCTCAGGTCCTTCTTAAGTCTTTCCCCTCTCACCTTTAACCTAACTTCTCTATTTTCAATTCCCCATCCCTCGGAAAAAGACAATATTGCATTCATCCTGTCTACACTCATGATTTTATACACCTTAATAAGGTCACCCCTCATTCTTCTAGGAATGAAGTCCTATCTTGGCCAACCTCTCCCTATAACTCAGGCCTACTAGTCCTGGCAACATCCTCAAATCCTATTTGCACTCTTTCCAGTTTAACTATGTCTTTCTTGTAACAGGGTTACCAAAACTGTACACAATACTCCAAGTACAGCCTCACTAATGACATATGCAACTGTAACATAACATCTAAACTCCTATTCTCAATGCCTCAACCAATGAAGGCCAGCATGCTAAATGCCTTATTCACCATCCTGTCTACCTGTGGTGTCGCTTTGAAGAATTATGTACTTGTACTCCTAGGTCCCTCTGTTCCACAACACACCTCAGGATATCATCATTTACTGTAAAAGTCCTACCTTGGCTTGACTTTTCAAAGTGCTACACCTCACACTTATCTATACTGAATTGCATTTGCCAATCCTCAGTCCACTTTCCCACCTAATCAAGATCCCTCTAATTTTTGATAACCTTCCTCGCTATCAACAATACCTCCTAATTTCCTATCATTCGCAAGCTTACTAATCATGCTTGTACATTCACATCCAGATCATTTATGTAAATAACAAATAACAAAGGTCCCAGCACCAACCCCTGTGACACACCACTAGTCACAGGCCTCCAGTCTGAGATAAAACCTTCTGCTTCCCACCATCGAGCCAATTTTGAATCCAATTAGCTAGCTCTCCCTTGATCCTATGCAACCTTGCTGGAGGTCAGTCATCTCAGTTCCAGGAAAACTCTACAGGTGTTCCTCAGAATAGTCTTCTAGGCCCAACCATCTGCAACTGCTTCATCAATGACATTCCTCCAACATAAGGTCATCCATGGGGATATTCATTGATGATTGCATAAAGTGTAGTGCCATTTGTAACTTCTCAGATATGATACATCTTAACATGGACGGTTTCAAGATGTGATCAATTGTCAGGCTTGGGCTGATGTGGCAAGTAATATTCATGCCATACAAGTCCCAGGCAATGACCATTTCCAACAAAAGAGAATCCAACTATTGCCCCTGACATCCAATGGTATTACCATTGCTGAATCCCCCATTATTAACATCATAGAGATTACAATTGATCAGAAATTAAACTACACTAGCCATGTAAGTACAAGGGCTACAAAAGCAGGACTAGAAATTTTGAAACATGTAACTCACTTCTTGGCTTCCCAAAGCGTATTCACCATCTACAAGACATGAGTCAGGAGAATGATGGAATACTCCCCACTTGCCTGGATGAAAGCTGATCCGACAACCTTCAATTTGACATTATCCAGGAGGAAGCAGCTCATTTGATTAACACCACATGGACAAATATTCACGCCATCCAACACTGACACTGTGTAGCAGCACTTACCATCTTTATTTCAAAATATGATAACATTCATTCAGTGTCACTGAGTCAAAATGTTTGAACTCCCTACCCGATGCCATTGTGAGTCTCCCTACACCAAATAGATTGCAGTGGTTCAAGAAGGAAGTTCATCACCACCTCTTCAAGGCCAACCAGCATCACCTACATTCCACAAGTGAATAAAAGAAAAGGAATATCTTCCTCATTCGTCTCAACTGATTTTCCTCAAGGAAGCCAGGGTGCTTCACCTAACTGGAATTTTTCTGTTGTGTTTCTGCAAAGGTTGGCCATCTCTGCCAGTTCACCAAACAGAGGACATTTTCAAAAACTGGGATCACACAAGAGCAATCTTGTACATACTCAATTCAGTGATTGAAATACATACCCACATATTATACTGCTTCCCCAATCTACTCTAACTTTCAATTAGCAAAGAAGTACTGTGGATACAGGAGATCTGAAATACAAACAGAAAGGGCGAAAGAAACTCAGCAGACTTCACACTATAAGTGACTATCACCTGGATTTTATGAACAGATCATCACTTCAGAAGTAAAAATGAAAGCTGTGCATGGAGACCTTGCAAAATCCCCATTACAGGGCAACTTAATGGAATTGAAGATTCTGCTGGCAATTACTCTTTGCCTTGAAATCCCAATAAGTATCCATTTAAGTTGGAGAATTAAAATGGTTTTGCTGTAGTTAAATAAATAGCTGTTCTGAAAATGTTAGGCTGTTAAGTACTTAATCTAACTCTTGGGTAACCATTAAACTGTTCCCCAACTTATCTCACATACCCCTGGTTACACCTCTCCCAACCACTTACACATACCAGGATCCCTTACCCCCTTACATCTACTTATCTTGCAATTTACCCATCTTATATCTTTAATCCTACCTACTTATCATCCTACCCACTTTGCACTCTACTTCACTCGCATCCACTTGACCACTAACCCTCCAGGCATCCTCACACTTACCACATTTACTTATTGTTTAACAGCAACTGTCAAAATCACTAGCTGAGATTTTAGTCTTTTACATTTCAAAATACAGCAGCTGTGAAAAAGCGGAAGCGTAGTTTGCCTTTCCTTGATTACAAGTGAGCTGCCAAAATTGGGAAAATGGCTGTTCATTTCTGAAGGAGTATTAATTGGAGTCTCCTGTCGGAAAACATTCTTTTATTGGAGAAAAAGGAGCAGAGTGTCAACCACTCTGTGATTGTTCAATCTACTTTTACTTCTAGGTACCGTCTCCCTGGTCTAATTCCTGAATCGTATCACATTTTCTGACATGTGAATCAAATGGCTGATGTACTGAAATTCCAAACCAAATCTGGTGACATCAATTGACTCTCAATTAACTTTCTCCTATGACTAGCACGTGTGACCTGAACCTGAGCCAGAAATATATCACTCCAGGTTACTGGCAACAAATATGAAGCAATTATACATTCAGACTACCCAAATTCAACTAAACATGGCTTGCATTTTTCACCATTGGGAAAGAAATAATGTATTTATTGAATAAACATTTGATACATATTAAATATTTAAAAATTGTCCAACCAGTATAAACACAAGGAATTCACAGCTGTTGAAGTAATTAGTAACAATCAAACATTGTCAAACCAATGTGATTAATTGGTTTTCTTATTCAGCAATTTCAGAGCATGTTGACTGTAACTGATATATTAATCAGGGGTTACGATTCAGTTAGGGATTATGACACTGTGGTTCTGTCCCTATTTCTGTGTCAGGAGACTTAAGTTTCTGTTTCATCTGCTTCAAGTGGTATAACTTTTGTGAAGAGCTATTCTGAGGCACGTTAATTTACCTCTGACTTTGCATTTTTGAGGACACGGGGAGCAAATAATCTGCAATAACAGAGTGATTAATCACAACACCAAAATGGCTGTTGCTCATGCCCAGGCATGTAGTGTCAATTTGTCACAACACAAAATGCTACAGGAAGTGTCTGAGTTTTTGGGTGGCATAGTGGCTCAGTGGTTAGCACTGCTGCCTCAACTCTGGAGACCAATGTTCAATTCCACCACAGAGTGTGGAGTTTGCACATTCTCCCTGTATCTGTGTTAGTTTTTTCTGTGTGCTCCAGTTTCCTCCCACAGTCCAAAAATACGCAGGTTAGGTGGATTGTCCATGTTAAATTGCCTGTAATGTGCAGGGATGTGTAGGTTAGGTGGATTATGGGAAGATGGGTTAGGTTATGGGAAATGCAGAATTACATGAAATAAGTTTGGGGGTATGGGTCTGGAAGAGACGGTCTTCAGAGAATTGGTGTGGACGTGATGGTGGAATGGCCTGCTTCCACGTGTGGGGATTCGATTATTCTACATGTTGATGACATAATTGCATTCTATTCACAGTGACATCAGTATATGTGCTGGGTGCCAAGAAGGAATGTGGTGGCTAGGACCCTGATTAATGTTTGCCCAGCACCACGAGCAGTGAGAGGACCTACATTGGGAGGAAAGGAGCAGGCGTGTACCAGGAGCAGATCTGGGGGTGTATTGTACAAAGAGCAGACTTGCACTGGGAGCAATGGCATGGGTCTGCACAAGAGCAGGGGGTGGGTCAGCATAAAGAGCACAGAGCTGCACATGCTCTGGATGCAGGAGCAGGGTGAGCCTGCACTGGGAGTGAGAGTAACGGCTGGCCTGGGAGTGGATGAGGAAATGTCCATTTTGTGTATTAGTTTTTATTACAGAGAAAAATTAAAATCTGAAGTAATTTTCTAAACATACATTACCTATAATGCCATTGAGACTGGCTTCTATTTGTGATCCCTTATCAATGATGTTAGCTTACTTTTTATAATTGCCCACTTTTTGCGCCACCTATAAGTTGTTCATATATGAATAACAGCGACAAACAGACTAAGAAGATCAAAAATGTGAGTTAACATTTCACCATAGCATTTAGTCATTTAAACCTTGGAAACTGCAGTGAATGTTCAGACATTAATGGTGCAATACCACCATGTTTGCTGTCATACAAAATAAAACTAGTTTGATGACTAGATGCTAGACGTTCTTCCATAGGGAATGAAAGGAAGGAATAATGCCATGTATGGTAAAGATTGTAGGAAGCAAGATTTTATGCATTTCCAAGCAGGATTTCAGCTCTTCAGTACACTACCCATAACCATCAATATAAACCGTAACTCAGTAATTCACTGCTGTCGGCCAACTCTGCAAAGCAATCTCTTCTGGTCATTTTCACTATTGTAGAAATGTTTACATTGTTATAATAAGACCAGCAACAGATGCAATTAAAATATGGTAACAAGCTACATTCCTGATAGGCCAACCTTATAACGGAATCACAAACAATAAAATGCAATTAAACACCAGGATGTCAAAATATGCCATATTAAGAAATATTACGCTATTGAATACCAAACAATTTAAAAAGCTGACCTAAATGAGTCATAGAATAATAACAGAGGATGAGATATTGCAAGGTTCTTGTTTAGTTTGTGCATACTTGTAATGGTTAAAGGTAAAATCATCAAAATCCCAAGATTATTCAAGAGACACTACTGGTGATGGGGTTAATCTGAGAGTCACCATGCCTCATGCAAGGGGCACGGTTAGGAAAGTGGGAACTTAAGCTCTCAATCAGTACAGGAATTGAACATGCTCTGTTGGCATTGCAAACCAGTCTTCCAGCCAACTGAGCTAACCAACCCCTCTGGATGTTACAATAGAGAAGTTATGCATTAGGCCTATCGTGTTTATTGTGTATAGTAGGTAATTTTTGAAACCCGAACCACTAGAAATTTTTATGAGACTCTACTTACAACATGGGGCCTGAGCTGATGGGGGACAAAAACAGGTTTGGGAGGGGTCATCACTTCCAATTTGCAACACTCTGCATTGGGGTTGATGATGGTACAATGGTTATAATTTCACTGAGCCAATACTCCGAAAGGCTAGGCTAATGCTCAACCCCCCCACCATGGTAGAAAGATACATATGATCATGGCTGATTCTCTATCTCCATTCCATTCCATATTCCTTTCTCCTCATACCCCCTTTCGCCTTTAAATTTTAAAGTATTATTTATCTCTTTTTTGAATATGTTGGCCGCCACAGCTTTCTGTGACTCAGATTCTACAGGTTCTCTGGTCTTTGAATAAAACAATTTTTCCTCATCTCAGTCTTGGATGGCCACCCTGTATTTTGAGTCTGTCCAGCACTTTTAGAATTTTATGTATTTCTATCATATTGCCTCTTATCCTTCTAAACTCTAATGAATGCAGACACTGTTGAACGATCCTTCCTTGTAGGACGTCCTGCCATCCCCAGTATCAACCGAGTAAACTTCTGCTGCACATCCTCTATGGCAGGTATGCCTTATTTTTAACTGCATGCAAAACTCCAGTTGTGCCCTCACCAAGGTCCTGTATAGCTGCATTAAAGATGTCTCTACTTCTGACCTCAAACCTCCTTGCAAATAAGGCCAATAAACCATTTGCCTTCCTGGTTGCTTGCTACATCTATGTATTTACTTTCAAAGACTGGTGTACAAAGGCACTCAAATCCTTTTATACATCTACATTTCCAATAGTTCACCGTTTAAATAATACTCTTCATTTGTGTGTTTCACACCAAAGTGAATAACTTCACATTTAGTCCTGTTATACTTCATCTGCCATGTGTTTGTCCACTCATTGGTCTTAGTCATATCCCCTATAACTCCCTGCCCAGTTTTGTGTGATCAGCAAACAGGTAAATATTGTATTTGGGTCCCTCATCTAGCCATTTATAAATACCATGAATAGCAGGGACCCAAGAAATGTCCCTTACGGTGCCCCACATGCCACTCTGAAAAAAGACCTATTTATTGCCACACTCTGTTTCCAGTGTGTCATCTAAATCGCCATCCATCAAACATATTACTTTTATTCCATGTGCTTTAAAGGTGAAAATTAATTAATAAATCTGGAATTGAATACCGATCTCAGTTTTGGTAATTGTGAAGACAGGTTTGTTGTTAAAAACCCATCTAAAGCTCTTCAGGGAAGAAAATCTTCCTTAGCTGCACCAGTATACATGTGACTCCAGAGCCATTGCAATGTGATTGACTCTTAACTGCTTCTGAAAATCCCTAGGCAGTAAATGCCAGCCCACAGCAGACCTCCACAACAAAGCCAAGCCTTGGCCAAGTGGCCAGGACAACATTGCAATTGCTGCCAGTATACAGACAGCAAAGGAATCCTACAAGGCCTGACATGAATAAGAAAACTTGTAGGACAATACCCAGGAGCATACACACCCTGGAAAGCCCCCTTATATATAGGTTGGAACAATTAAATTGCTTAGCATCGTCCAAATCAGAACCAATTAAAATTAGTGTTCAATTAAATGGTCACCCAGTTTCCGTGGAGGTTGACACTGATGCAGCTGCATCTGTCATTGCAGAACCTGCCTTTAACAAGATTCACTTGGATCTCCAACCCTTAAGTTTGTAAAGACCTCATCCAGACTGAGAACATACACTGGGGAACAATTGCAAATTAAGGGTATGACTATGATTCCAGACTCCTATGAGAATCAATTGATGCAGTTACCACTGATGATACTAAGAGGCTCAGCCCCAAGCCTATTAGGGCAGAACTGGTCGAGAAAGATTCACCCAGATTAACTCAAAAGTTTTTGATTAGAAAATGGCTGCTTCAGTGAAGTCCGAGTGAAATACCCAGGGTTTTTTCAAGAAGGACTTGGGACTGTAAAAGGTGCCAAAACCACTTTGCATAGAGTCTACATGTTGACCAAGAAACAATTCCACAATTTTACAAGGCACTCCCGGTGCCATTTGCCTTGAGGGCAAAAGTAGAGGCAGAAATCAGGAGGCTGGAGAGTGAAGGACAGCTTTCAGAATAGACAGCATCAGTCGTACCGATTGTGAAGCCTGATGACTCAGTTCGCATTTGTGGGGATTTTAATCAAATGGTAAAGAGCTTCTTGCAGCTGGATAAATACCCAATCCATCACATGGAAGACTTGTATGCAAATTTGGCGGTAGGCTGTCCTTTACAAAGCTGGACATGAGCCACACCTACCTGCAATTGCCTCTGGATAAGGAGTCCCAGAAGTACGCTACAATTAATACCCGTAAGGGTTTATTTGGGATCATCAGCTTGTGTCCTTTTCCAGTAGACTATGGAGAACATTTTACAAGGTCTATCCAAGGTTGCCATTTACTCGGATGGTGTGCTGATAACTTGGAAGACCAATAAAGAGCAATTGGAGAACTTGGACATAGTACTTAAATGTTTCTCCCAGGCAGATGTGTGCCTTAGAAGGGAAAAATGTGTGTTCCATTGCCCCAAGTGACCTGTTTGTGTTACAGAGACAACAAAACTAAGTTACTCATGTTGGAAGAGAAAGTGAGGGCAATCAAAGGAACCCCGGCTTTCACTTCTGTACCGGAGCTTAGGTGCTTTCCTTAGATTCATGAAATATTACAGAAAATTCATACGTAATCTTGCCTCCATGTTGGAACCCTTACACCTGCTATTTAAAAAGTGTCAGCCTTGGAAATTATCGTGTTGCCCAAGATGTAGTGTTTAGGGAAATGATAAAGCAGCTTTAGTCATCTAAGGTGTTGGCCCATTTCGATCCAAGTGAGAGGTGGTGCTGACAGGTGATGCCTCCCCGTATAGTATTGGAGTAGTATTGGCTCACCAGTGGCCTGATGGAGAGGAACACCCAATAGCTTATGCTTCCCAGACTTCGGCTGATGCTGAAAACAAATATGCCCAGAGAGTGAAAGAGTGTTGGGCAGTCATCTTTGGTGTGAGGATGTTACAGACAGGAATTTGTCATAGTAACAGATCACAAACCCCTTCTAGGACTACTGGAGGAAAACAAGGCAGTGCCATCCATAGTTTCTGGTAAAGTTCAGCGCTGGTCCCTTATTCTCTGTGCATACAAGTTAGAGCATTGTCCAGGAAACCAAGTAGCTAATGCGGATGCCTTGATCTGCTTCCCACTGGCAGGTACTCCACCGTGGTGCCACCTCTGAAAGAGTCCATTCTGGTTTTAACCTCCCTGGACACTCTTCTGGTCATAGCTGACAATATGCAACTGTGGGCACAAATATCATGTTTTAGCAAAACTAAAACAGCTGGTGGTCATAGTGGAGACAGAAGAGCCATCGCAACCAGGACTGAAACTTTTCTGGATCAAGTGAAACCAGATCACTGTAGAGGATGGCATATTACTTTGGGAAGTAAGAGTGATTGTCCCGAGTAAAGGTCGCCTTGAGATACTGGCCGAACTCTACCAGGGGCTCCCAGGCGTTTCCAAGATGAAGATGCTAGCAAGAAATGATATTTGGTGGCCCGGATTGGATGCTGATAGCTGCATTGGTGTGCCAGCGTTTTCATGGGCTTATTGTTCCTGGTCTTTGTGGATGCCAATTCAAAGTGGTTGGACGCACATAAAGTTCGGCAAACTCGGATCATAATTGAAAAGCTCTGAGAGAGAGATCCAAGATGGCGGCGACCAAGCAAATCTGAGTCTATGGTGCTCCTCCCAAGACTTGGGCAAAGTGAGCCGCCTGCCTCCAGCACACTCACCAAATCATTTAAAATAGTTTTTATTCAATATAATTAGTTGCTCTGTACTAAATTTAAACAGTCTAGTCTCCTGCAAAAATGACTAAAGGGAAAGGTGCCCACACTTCTCAGCACACAGGAACCCCTCCCCCACCCTCCCCAGCTGCAGCAGAGGCGCCCGCAGCCGCCCCGGGGGACTTACCTACGGTGGCGAGCTTCGTGGAAGTACTTTCCAAACTTGACGCGAAGATCGACGCCTTCATCGAAGAGTCCCGGAGCAGATGGAATTTACTCTCGGTCGCGCTACAAACGCACAATGGAGACATCGAGGAAATCGAGCACCGAATCGGAGGGACGGAGGGGCGACCTCCGAGACTACCACAGAATTGGCTGTGGGTTGGGTCCAGACTCTCGAACAGCAAGTCCGGACCTTAGAAATACACATCGAAGACCTCGAGAATCGAGGTTGTCGAAAAAATATTCGTTTGCTGGGCCTTCCCGAACGGGAAGAGGAAGGCCAGCTTACAACATTCCTCGAGCAATAGCTTCCACAGCTTTTAAATCTGCAAGCTGGATCAGGCCAGGTAAGGGTGGAATGGGCCTACCGGGTTGCAATGCACTGGCCCGGCTCGAACCAGCGCCCCCGCCCGGTCCTGTTCTGGTTGCAGAGCTACAAGGAGAGGCAGATACTCCTAGAAGCCTCTAGAAATCTCAGAAAAGACCCCCAAGCTATGATCTACAAAGGATCAAGATCATGCTATTTCAGGACTTTTCCCAGGCTCTGGTTCGAAAGAGGAAGGCATTCGACGAGGCGAAGAAGTGTTTAAGGGACTTAAACATCCAGTACTCCCTTCACTACCCAGCGACGCTACGTTTTAGCCATGAATGGTCCATGCCCAACTTCAGATCGCTGGAGAAGGCCAAGGAATTTCTGGACTCTCTTAGATAAATTGTAAGAGTTAATTTGAGTGGTGAATGATGTTGTTCTTCCCTCCCCCCACCCCGGTTCATCCCTTTTTTTTCCCTTTTATTACCTTACTGTTTAATATTATCTCTGGGGGGTGGGGGGAGGGGTTTATTTATTTGTTCTTCACTTAGTGATTTTCCCCCCTTTTTTTATATATATATATATATATATATATATATAGGCCGGGTGGTCTAGTTAATGTAGGTGGGGGGAGGTGGCTACCTTATCCTATTTTATCTCTGTTTTCAATTCTGGTGTGACATTTATGGGATTGGAGTAAAAAGAAAAATCTCTGCCTTGTTATTTTGTATTACTATATTTAATTATTATTTGTTGAGACTGTAATTTTATAGTTATATATGTTCATACATAGTATTAACATTACCAAATATACCTAGGTGTTGGTGTGGGTGGGGAGGTATGGTACTCACTGTTAACTTTAGCTTTATAGTATATTTGAATTTTCTTTATTCTATCATGGGGTGCCTGGGTCAAGGGTGGGGCACTGGTTGGGAGAGGATATGATGGGCTTTCGGAAAGAAGTGATGCCCCCTGGGAACAAAGGGGAAAATCTCCGTTTAAATATTTTTTTAAAATTTAGAAATAATTTTTTATTATATTGATGTGAGTATTGAAGAACCTCTATTTTTGTGAATTTTATATGTTCTATGCTTGGGATGTTTTGCATGGGATTTCTTCCCCTGAGGGGTCTCGGACTTGCCCGGAGGATTATGGTTAGTAATTTGATTAAATGGTGCACCTGGAATGTCAAGGGGAGTAATTTGCCAATCAAAAGGAAGAAAATATTATCAAACCTCAATAAAGAAAGGGTTGATATAGCTCTCCTACAGGAGACACATTTATTGGATAAAGAACACTTGAAATTACGACAGGGTAGATTTGATCAGGCCTTCCTTTCTTCCTTCAGCTCAAAAGGTAGGGGAGTTGTCATCCTTATTTGGAAGAATCTCCCTTTCAAAATCCTAAATCAGATAAAAGACGGATCTGGACAATATATTCTCATTAAAGCCCTTATAAGTGGAGAGGCATATGGGATCTTCAATCTGTATTGTCCCCCGGCACATCCTTTTAAATTTATAACGGAAGTCTTCCCCAAATTGATGGTTCTCAGTGCTCATCATACAATTATAGGGAGAGACTTTAGTTGTATTATGGACCCAGAAATAGATAGGATTCCCAAGAGTACTGCAGGAGTATTCCCCAGATCCAGACAATTGGTGGATTTGAACAAAGAAATAGGATTAGTAGATGTGTGGAGATGCCTTCATCCACAGGGCAGAGATTTTTCTTTTTACTCCAATCCACATAAACGTCACACCAGAATCGATATGTTTTTTGACCCTCAATTTTTAAAAATTCCATATCATCCTGTAAAATAGGTAGTATAACAATTTCTGATCACGTTGTTGTACATATGGAAATCAAGGCCAGGAACAATGAGACATCCCCCAGCATTGGCGTATGGATTCCTTCCTGATGAAGGATAGTAAATTTGCAAAGTATTTCTCTCAAGAATTTAAAACTTTTTTGGAAATTAATTCAGGTATGGCTAGCAACCCATCAATGCTGTGGGAGACCATCAAAGCTTACGCGTGAGGTTTGATCATTTCATACTCAGCGACCCAGAAAAAATTAAAGGGAGAACAACAGTGTCTGCTTGAAGCTCGCTTAAAAGTGGCTGAAACAGCATACGCTGACAGACCTTCTATTATCAAATTACAAAGGATTACGGCCTTTTGGACAGCTCTGAATACCACGCTTATCCAAATGGCTAAGAGGGAAATATTATTTGCAAAACAAAGGTTATATGAGTTTGGCGATAAACCTGGTAGATACTTGGCATTTCTCGCGAAGGAAAAAAGGTCCCTCAAACTATCACATCTATAAGGAAAGTGCGGGCAGTCTGACTCATGATCACAAAAGGATTAACGCAACCTTCAGAAAATTTTATTCTGATTTATATAAATCGCAGGATTACGAAGATGGAGCCAGGAGGATGCAGTCATTTTTTAAAAACTTGACCTTTCCGGACCTAACCCCAGAACAGGTATCAGTCCTGAATGTTCCCCTAACAATCCAAGAAATATTTGACGCAATCAGGCAAATTCTGAGCAGTAAGGCACCTGGCCCAGATGGCTTTCAAGCTGAATTCTACAAAGAATTTACAGAAATACTGGCTGGCCCACTTATGAACATGTATAATTACTCATACAGTCAGGGGTGTCTCCCACCTTTGCTGAAAGAGGCGAATATCTCCCCTATTCTCAAAAAAGGAAAGGACCCAGAAAATTGTGCGTCATACAGACCAATATAATTGGTAAACGTAGATTTTAAAATCCTTTCTAAAATGTTAGCATTGAGGCTAGAAAGGATATTGCCATACATCATAAAGGAGGATCAGACAGGATTTATTAAGGGCCGTAGATCATCCAATAATGTTAGAAGGGTTTTGAATGTGATTCAAGCTTGCCATCAGGGAAAGATACTAGGAGTAGTAGTCTCATTAAATGCGGAAAAGGCATTCGACAGGGTTGAATGGTCATACCTGTTTTACACATTGGAAAGGTTTGGCGTTGGAAAGGTATTTGCCAAATGGTTCTCAACACTGTGTAATGATCCCAAGGCAGTTGTGATTACCAATGGACTAGGCTCGTATAGCTTCAGTATGGATAGGGGCTGCCGTCAGGGATGTCCTCTCTCACCATTGCTATTTACGCTAATAATTGAGCCACGAGCAGAAGCTATATGGGCTGACCCTAACATAACGGCCCTGAGGATTGGTACAGGTAAACACAAAATTACCCTTTATGCAGATGATGTTCTCCTATTTCTCAGTAATCCTTTGATGTCCGTACCTCGCTTAATCCAAGTTATTAATACATTTAGTGTATTTTCAGGCTGTAAAATTAGTTGTTGTGGTTCTGTTCGCCGAGCTGGGAATTTGTGTTGCAGACGTTTCGTCCCCTGTCTAGGTGACATCCTAAGTGCTTGGGAGCCTCCTGTGAAGCACTTCTGTGATCTTTCCTCCGGCATTTATAACCACTATAAATGCCGGAGGAAAGATCACAGAAGCGCTTCACAGGAGGCTCCCAAGCACTGAGGATGTCACCTAGACAGGGGACGAAACGTCTGCAACACAAATTCCCAGCTCGGCGAACAGAACCACAACTATGAGCACCCGAGCTACAAATCTTCTCACAAACTTTGTAAAATTAATTTTTCAAAATCGGACGCTATGCCAATGGGTGGCCTCACTAGTATATCCCACCTATTGGATGGATCCCACTTTGCCTTTCGGTGGTCCCTGGAGGGTTTCTTATATTTAGGCATTTTTATCACCCCAGTATTTGGCCAGCTATACAAGGCTAACTTTGTGTATTTACTGGAAAGGATAAGGCAGGACCTCCAGCGATGGGGAGACCTTCCAATTTCCTGGTTAGGCAGAATATCACTAATTAAAATGAATGTCCTGCCCCGTCTCCTATACCCTATGAGAATGCTCCCAGTGATGCTGCCGAGGTTGGCACTACGCAAATTGTATGGCTGGCTGGGTTCCTTCATCTGGAATCATAGACGGCCCCCATTAAGCTGAGGAAGCTACAGCTTCCACAGGCAAGGGGAGGACTGGATTTTCCAGGTTTTAGGAAATATCAGTTAAGTTCTCTATTAATCTACATAGCCGATTAGGTCTTGTCTGACCCGCAATCAATCTGGCTGGACATCGAGGCTTCTCAAGTAAAATGCCCACTTATTAACCTCTTATTTTCAGACAAGAGGAAAATCATTACGGACCACTGTAAAAACCTTATAATACTAAGTACAATTAAAGCTTGGAATATAATGCAGCAAAATGAGAGCAATTCACATAAAACATCCCCCTATACTCCGATAATGGGGGCATGGGGGTTTCAACCGAGGCTTACAGATGCCACATTCAAACTCTGGAGATCCAGGGGTATCTCCTGCTTAGGGGATCTGTTTAAGGAAGGGGTCTTGATGTCTTTTGAACAGCTGCATCAGAAATTTGGATTACCTAATGGTGATCTCTTTCGATACTTCCAAATTTGAGATTACATACAGAAGAAGACTATGCTATTAGATAGTCTTTATAAATCAGACAGAGAACGTAGAGTATTATGGCCAGTGGGGGTATCTTTGGTCAGCACTATTTATCACTTATTACATGATGAAGTATCGGAAGATATGGACAATCTGCTTAAAACATGGGTTCAGTATTTGGGGCTGGAAATCTCCATAGAAGTGTGGAATGACATTTGGGAAAATGCCAGAAAAATCTCCATCTGCAACAGAACCCAGGCCATTCAGTTGAAGATACTTCACAGGGCCCATATAGCACCGGATCAATTGGCAAAATTTAAGGCAGGAGCATCTCCAGTGTGTCCCAAATATAAAATAGAGGTGGGCACTCTTGTACATTGCTTATGGACGTGTCATAAGATCCGTAATATTGGATTAAAATAGCAAATGCCCTGACAGAAATCTTGGGAACGGAAATTAGAGTGGATCCAGTATCTCTCCTTTTGGTCTTTTCGAGCTTGCCTTCCCTGGATGTGCATGGGAAGAGATTATTTTCCATTCTCTCTTTCTGTGCAAGGAAAAATATTTTGGTAAACTGGGTGGCTGAGGGCCCTCCTGGCACAGAATAATCATGGAATATATTCCCCTTGACTTCCTTACAAACATGGTGCAGCAAAAAACCAAATTATTCTATAAAATATGGCAGCCCTTCTTGAATTACACAGATACAGATATTTCGGCCATTCTATTAAGGGCTTTTATCTAATTGAGACAACGACTCTGGCTGGTCCGGGGCCCCTTAGAAGAGGAATCCCGCATGAATACGGGTTTTGTTACGATCTGCTGTTAACACATTCCGAGCATGTACTTTACTACTCAATTTCTGTGTTATCCGGTGTTTTTTCTTTTCTTGAGTAATGTAAGAGATTTAATCATACACTCTGGTTAGTTAGAGGTTAGATTAGTAGTTAGTTGAGTTTTGTCTTTTTTTTCTTTTCAGTATCTCTTGTTTGACAGATCTTAGCTATTATTTATTTAAGATTTAATTGTATATCAATGTTTATACTTGGGGGTTTTTATTTGTAAACTTGTAAACACATGTTAAATTTTCAATAAAAATATCTATAAAAAAAGAAAAGCTCTGAGCATCATTTATGATTCATGGACTCGCAGAAGTATTGGTCACAGATAATGGAACATCATTTACCAGCAGGGAATTTGAATATTTCTTGAAGTCAAAAGGCATTCGGCACATAAGAACAGCTCCATATCATCCATTATCCAATGGTCTGACAGAATGAACGATCCAAACTTTGAAGGCAGGTTTGACAAAGCAACCTAAAGCATCACTTGATACTAAACAGTCCCAGCTCCCGTTTGATTATAGGACCACTCTGCATGCAACAACAAGGATAGCTCCAGCAGAGAAGACTCTGTACCAGGGTAAACCTGATATTCTCAAACCTGGAGGTGAGGGTGAAATGACAGCAGCAATACCAATGCTGCTAATTTAGGGGATGAAGTTTGGTGCCAGAACCATGGAAATTGCCCTGTATGGGTATAAGGTGAGGTCAGGTCCCATCACTTAAGAAGTTTGGGTGGGTTAGTCAGTCCTGAACAAATGTGTGGATCACCTGAAAGCTGTTACCTCACAAATAGCACAGAAGCAAAACATACCCGACCCCTCAGAACAACCCAAAAGCCTGGCAGAAATCGTAGGTTCTCCCTCTCCAACTAGTGTCAAGGAAAATTCAGAGTCTGAGATGGATGCAACTTTGATTCTATTATTGGCAGAAGAAGACGAGGAAATTCTTCTGAGATGCTCCAGATGCAAGGGACAGGCTGTGGTCTGGTACACACTACCTGTGTCAGATTCCGAATCAGAGGAACCATATCTGGAGTGAAAATGTCGCAGGAAAAGCTACAAGAAAAAGACCAGATAAAAAAGAATTGTGAATGATGTAAATCAGAAACAAAAATAGAAGTTGCTGGAAAAGCTGAGCAGATCTGGCAGCATCTGTGACAGAAATCAGAGTTCATGTTTCGGGTCCGGTGACACTTCCTCAGAACTCAAAGACCAGGCCTATATCCCTAGACTTGGAGGTGGGGGTAGGGATGCAGTGGGTGAGGGGGGGGTTGCGGATGGAGGGATGTAGTGATTGGAACCAGGCGGACCTCATTGACTACATGGTTTCTGATTGGGGTTGTTAGCTTTGGTGAACCAGCAGGTACCAGCTTGTCAATATTAATGAGGGTTTAGGGGATTGTTCAGGGGATTGACTCTGAGCTGGTTGGTTACAGCCAGTGCGCGCCTGCTCCCTAAACTGCCTGATCTTCACACTCAATGAGTTTCGAGCATTTCAGTTTTCATGAGGAAACTGGTGTTTCACTGGCTAGTTATAGCCTGTGTGTTACTCTTTCCTCCTACTTTGAGAAAAGGACGATACTGATTTTGTGGCAGGGCTTAGCCTTTGCACTATGTTGTTTTGGTTACATATTTTCACTTTTTTTGTGTTTGGACTGGGCTCCTGTGAGTCAACTGCACCTTCTCCAGGTGAACTGTTCCTCTGTGGGTAGGCCTGGCCCTCTGTGGGTGGACTAGACCTCTGTAAAGACTGAACACCTGTATGCGTGTGCTGGGAAGTGAGCATTTGCAGCATGTTGGAATGCACTCTGCCTTTGGGAGTGCACCAAACCCCTGTGAGTTAACTGCACCTTTACAATGAACTGTATTCCTGTGAGTGGGCCTGGTCCTCTGTGGATGGACCAGGCCGCTATGGAGACTGAACATCTGTATAATGTGCTGTTGGGTGTCCATTTGCTGCCTTCAGGAGTGGACTTTGCCTTCAGTTGTGGACTCTGTTTTTGGCAATTGGTTTTGCATACTGGAGTGGACTCTATTTCTGACAATGTACTTTGTATACTGGAGTGGACTCTGTTCCTAGGAATGGATTCTACATTCTGCAGAGAACTGTTTATGATAATGAACTCTGTCTACCAGAATGGACTTTATTTGTTGGTAATTGACTCTGTTATTTTGCTTGTTGGATTTATCACCTGCACTGTCTTGTGTCCCTGGGTCTGGCAGGCCTTACTGTGAGCTGGGAAGCCTGAATGCTGTCACTCTGAGAGCCAGAGGGTGTGTAGGCTGTCCTGAAAACCGGAAGGTGGGTAGGCTGCCCTGAGAGCTGGAGGGTGGGTAAGCCACTGTGATGCCAGTTGTCCTGAGAGCTGGATGGTGAGTGGATGGGTCTGAGTGTCATCCTAAGAAGGAGTAATTGGGATGGGCTGTTCTAGAGGTGGCTGGAAGGTGTTGGAGTGGCTGAGAGCCAGAAGATGCATAGGGGCAGGCTGAGATCCAGAAAGCTTGTGAACTGCCCTGTCCCAGGTAGTGGAGCAAGCTGTTCTAGATGTGGCCTGGACGTCTGTTAGGGCAGTCCACAGGCCGGATGGCGCATTGGAATGGGTAAGAGCCAGATGGTACGTAGAGTGACACTGAAAGCTGGAAGGCGGGTAGGCTGACCTCAGCGCTGTCACCCTGTCACTGGGGTGGGCTGTCCTAGAGGTGGCCGGAAGGGCGGTTAGGGAAGGTGGAAGGTGGGTAGGCCGTCCTGATCTCTGTTGTCCTGGGGGTCAGTGGGGAAACAGGCCAGGCTGTCCTAGAGGGTTCCAGAAGGTGTCAGGGTGAACTGAGAGCCAGAAGGGGCATGGGGTGGGCTGCCTTTGAGTTGGAAGGTGGGAAGGATGGGTGGTTTGCTGGGTTGTCAGGGGTGTTTGCGCTATATGTACTATTTTTATGTTCAGTTTATCAGACTGTTTGTATATGACTGTGTTTACTGTTTCTTTTTTGATAATATAAGGTGGGATTCAAGGTTTGCCCTTGTTTCCCTGTGAACTGGTTGTGCAGTGGGGTTTGGGATCTGGCTTGCTGCCCCTTTGCCCTGTATATTGCTGTTTCTTGTATACGGCTATCAATGTGAACTGTTTGTTTGTAACTTGTATTATTTAATAAAAATTCTAAAAATTAATTAGAATCTCCTCCACTCAGGGGATTGACTGAGATGGCTGGCCACAGCCAGTCTATTGTGCACAAGTAAATAAAGGGTGACTTAATGATGGGATACCAACCTCTGTGCAGTTATTTTAAGCACCTTAGAGAGAGCTATTAGGCTCAGTATTGGTGCATTTGGTGCAAACCCAAGTCAAACAAACTTGTCATGGTTGTCTGCAGGTCTCAGTCAAATCAACACAGTTTGGGGCGGCATGGTGGCTCAGTGCCAGGGACCTGGTTCGATTCCTATCTCGGGTTTGCACGTCCTCTCCATGTCTGTGTGGGTTTCCTCTGGGTGCTCCAGTTTACTCCCACAATACAAGGATGTGCAGTTTATGTAAATTAGCCATGCTAAATTGCCCATCGTGTTCAGGAATGTGTAGATTAGGTGCATTAGTCAGGGGTAAATGTAGGGGAATGGGTTTGGGTGGGATACTGTTTGGAGGGTTGGTCAGGGCTTGTTGGGCTAAAGGGCCTGTTTCCACACTGTAGGGATTCTATGATTCACCCAGAGTCCTGGCACAGTAAGTCAAGGGCAGCTTTTGATCTCTATTTAGCCACCCATGGTAGTCATTGTCAAAATTCTCTTTTTATATGAGATTCAATGGGCAGTCCATCTCTCTTGACTCTTTCTGCCCTATTTGGGATGACACCAATTCAGGTAATACAGAAGAGCTGACATATGTGTTTTAGTGATGTGGATCTTGAAGTGGATGACAGCAAGTGAGAAGATGCTTCAGGCAGTAGTGAGAGTGGTATATTCATAGAATCCCTACGATGTGGAAATAGGCCATTCAGCCCAACAAGTCCACACCAACTCTGAAGAGCATCCCACCCAGATTTGCTCCCTTACCCTATCCCCGTAACTCTGCACTTCCCATTGCTAATCCGCCTAATCTACACATCTCTAAACACTGTGGTCAATTTAGCATAGCCAATCCATCAACCTGCACATTTTTGTACTGTGGAAGGAAACCAGAGTACCCAGAGAAAACCCGCACAAACACAGGGAGAATGTCTGACTATCTGTCCGACTGTGTGTACAGTTGCATGGGGTTGGAATTGAACCTGGGTCCCCACGTGCTGTGAGGTAACATTGCTAACCACTGAGCCACTGTGCCACCCCAGCGCAGGAACTAATGAGATGTGGGTACTATAGATAGTATGAGTATCAGTGAGAAGATGATTGTACTTATCCTGATTGAGTGGAGAAGGCCATTGCCTCTCTATTTGTAGTGCTTGGCATTCCTTCAGACAATTGAGACCATGGTGGCAACCTTGAACTAGGCCAGACAGACAGTGCTTGTCCGGGTGCACCAGAGATTTTTAAAAATGGCACAGGCCAAAGGAATCTTAGTCTATCAGCAGATATCCACTGAGCAGCAAGTTGTTTCAGGGCATATGGTAGGATGAGACTGATATCAGACATGAGTGATGCCATGGGGCAGTGCAGGTAATTTAATGAGATGAATTTGGAGATAGAATGAGAGAACCTGTTCGCACCCATGGCACCAAACCCTCCAAAAATCTCAATGCAACTTTGATTTAGCTAAAAAGATTCAGTCCAAAAAGTTTTTAAACATGCATAAAATGGGAATGTTGGAGTAGATTTTATTCTGGCAATGGAAAATGATGCTTAGTCTCCACCAGTAATTTTGAACAAGCTGCTGTTACTGCAGACATCCAACTAGAACCAAGACTTTAATTTCAAACCAGTAGCTGAAGCAACAGGGATCCTCAAATAGTTCTAGGATGAAAAAGAATGGGATGGGGACTGCATAGGGTCATAAGATGAATGGCAATAAGATGAATAGCATTTTCAATTCCTGTGAAGTTGGTGAAGCACTCCAACTTCACTGTCTCCAAAGAAATGGGTGACATAACTGGGGTCATCAGTCAGGCTGAAGTTTGAGTGAGGCTGGCCTGACATTTGTCCTGTTTATCATTCTCTAATTTCAAGATGGATCCTTCAGCAGGCATCAGATCAATAGTTTTTGTAGTTGACCAGGCTGGCTCTGTGGTTTTGTTAATCAATTGACATTGCTACTACAACATTCCCTGTGCTTTAGATGGTCTCAGCCCATATTTGACTGGAATTTCAAAATGGAGATTTAATTTCAAATCAAATTGCCTGTACCTACATACTAGTAGTACAAATATAATGTCCATAATAACAGTTCAGCTGGCTATACACACTGAAACGAGAGCGGAAGAAATGACCTAATTCCATGGCAGAGAGAAAGCATTCATTATACAGTTACTTCAAGTCACATAGATATGTAGGAGTTATGAATTAAAACCAATCAATTGTTAGGTCAAACTGGCATAGCTCTGTTCTATAGCATAATGCAGGCTCATGAAGCTGAGTCATCTCTTCCTATTCAAAACTATTTTCTAAGGGTGAGCTCATTCTTTTGAAAACATTTCAAATGAATTTTGTATATAATAGAAAGGGCATGAGATAACCTCAACAGAGGAAATTAAAATCATAAGTGTTGCAGAAAATGTTTGGAATAAAACCAGCTAATAAACTTACAACATCACTATTTGATATGCGGTCATGATGGGCAAAGTCCTGCCACAAAAACAAGCATTTGGAAAGTAGACCTTGCAGTGTTACATTATACTACCATTGTTCCTACCAGTGAGTAACATTTAAATCAAGACCGTTGCCAACCAAAATTCTAACAATCTGTCATTGGCTGTTCCTTGATGTTTAAAGGAACTCAGGGTCTCAGGTTTTGCTCTGGATTTTCATAACTGAACACACCAATTTTTGACCCGAATATCTTTAGACACGTAGGGCAAGAATAAGTTCTTATTCATTTAAGTCTGCTGTAGGGCCATCAAGGAAAGCTTCAGCATTTCTCTATTGTGTTTTCTTGGTCACCCACTGAAATGTTGACCAAATTTAGTGAAAAGAACCAGGCCGGGTGATGACTTTCAGCCACGTAAATACAGTTGACCAGTCTATTGAAGGTGCTTTTCCAGGGGTTTTGCCGGCATGCTTGTGAACCTGGTTTCAGCTTTTGTTTGGCCATCCTCCCACTCTGTCTGGAGGATGTGGTAGAGGCACTGCTGATGCACTCTCTTATCACTCATTTTTGATACATAGTCCAAATCATTTTGCAGTATTAAAGTGTGGTGACACCAGCTGCTCTTGGAAAAAAAGGTCTTCTTGTCTAAACATCCACATCATGCTAAAACATGAGATAGTTTACAAAAGGTCAGAATAGGTCAAGGGTTGTGCAGCAGGTTAAAAACTAACATTTGCCTTCAGGGATGTGGATAGAAATGCAACCAAATCTAATAGGATACTAAATTCCTTTGCCAACTAATTTCCTTTCTGAAATGCATCTGAAAATTCTCCTTGAACCATAAGCCTCTCTCTTTTTTTTCCTAGATGCCAACACTCTCTCTGTGAGGTTCCTGGATTTGCTGTTTTTGTTTCCTTTTTGTTGTTATTTTGTACCATTGACCATTATCCTGAGGAACACAAAGTTTCTTAAAAAGTGATTACTTTCTTTGCCTGCCTTTGATTTATTTGGAACAAAATTTTACTTGTTGTTGATGTTTTCAAATTTTTTTTAAGGAGGTGTCATTCTTGATCTGTCCACAGTCTTTGACACACTTGATCACATCGTTTTGTTTCAATAGCTCTCCACACTTTTCTAGCTGGGTGGGACTGCATTACCTGGTTCCAGCCTATCACCCTCACCTTGACCTTTTTCCACCTATCGCATTTCCAACGCCCCTCCCCCCAAGTCCCTCCTCCCTACCTTTTATCTTAGCCTGCTTGGCACATCCTCCTCATTCCTGAAGAAGGGCTTATGCCCGAAACGTCGATTCTCCTTCTCCTTGGATGCTGCCTGACCTGCTGCGCTTTTCCAGCAACACATTTTTAAGCTCCATCATTATCTATCTATTCATGGCCATAAAACAGTCAATGTCTTCTCTTGCTGGTCCTGACACATTACCTCTGGTGTTCCCAGAGATCAATCCCTGGCTCTTTCTATTTCTCATCTATTAACTGCCCTTTGGTGACAGCATTTGAAATTACAGCGTCAATTTCCATGTTGATGGCACTGAGCTTTACCTCATCAGTACCTTTCCCAATTGTTGTATTCTTTCTAAATTGTCAGACAGCTTAACTGAAACCAGTTAATGAGTGAGCATGACTTCCTTCCAATTAAATTAAAAGATTGAAGCTGTTAGCTTTGGACATGACACAAACTGCATTCCTTTGCCACCCTGGCAACTGTCTAAGGCTGAGGAATAATGTTTTTTAGGCTTAGAGCCATATTTGACCTCAAGAAGAGATTACAACGATATACATGCTGTGACTGCCTATTTCCATCTGCATAATATCATCTAAATCTGTCCCGACCTCAGCTCAGCTGTTGCTATAACTCTCATTATTGTCTTTGTGACCTCTAGACTCGACTAGTCTAACATATTCATGGCTAGTCTCCCAAATTCTGTCAACCTGAGGTCAAGCAAAGTTCTGCTGACCATGTCTAATTTACACCAAGTCCCATTCATCATTAACCTTTGTGCTCATTGACTCCTGGTTAAATGTTTCAGTTTTAAAATGTTCATCCTTGTGTCAGATTCCCCCATGGCCTAGCCCTTTCTATCTCTGAACACTCCTCCAGCTTTGACCTTGGTGGCCATGTTTTCAGTAGCCTCTGTACTAAACCCTCAGAATTACCTCTCTAAATCTCTCATTCATTGTCTCTTGTCTCTCTTTCCTCTCTTAACAATATTTAAATTCTATTTATTTGAGTAAGTTTTTGGTCATCTGCCCCAGTACCTCTTTATGTAGCTTGGTCTGCTTAATACCTCTTTTTGAGGTATCTTGGAATATTTTATTAGTATAATTTGCTGTATAAATGCAAGTTATTCTTGCTGTTGTTGTAAACTTGTTGTTTGGCTCCTCACTTCATCCTGAAGAAGGGCTTATGCCCGAAACGTCGATTCTCCTGCTCCTTGGATGCTGCCTGACCTGCTGCGCTTTTCCAGCAACACACTTTTCAGCTCTTCACTTCATCAGGATGGCCAAAACATCAAGAGGCTCACACTTGGAAAAGCTAACCTGCCTTACTTAAAAAAAAACTGTGGATGTTGGAGATCCAAAACAAAACTTAAATTGCTGGAGAAACTCAGCAGATTTGGTAGCATCTATGGGGAGAAAGCAGCATTTCATGTCCTATGATTCTCCATTAAAGTTCTCTAGCAATTTCTGTCTTACTTAAAGTCAGCCAGCCCTTTTAAAGAGAGTATGACCAACAATAGGTACATGTTATAATGAAAGGCATTCTAATGCAGAAAGAAAATGCAATAATTGTACAACCTGGAAGACAGCAGCTGGAAGATTTTCCAACCTTATTCTTGAGAGAACGGATACCCAAATGCAGCTGGTGGATACAGTGCTCACACTCACCTTTGCTAAGTCAGTGAACAGAAACAGGGCTAAAATCATTAAAGGTAATAGTATCCTTAATTGCAATCTTCATTTTCATATCCTACGTGCCACTTATTCTGTATGTCCTTATGTAGAAGATGCAGATGATGTAAGCATGTGCCTCTTATTTTTTCACACTTTATTATCTACAATCAAACATTTGTGAGTTTTTCCTTTTCAGATAGTCAAGAATTGCAACCTGACCAGCCAGTGATGGAAGCTGCAACAGGTAAGAAGATAGCAATGATGAAGAATTACCATTACTTGCTTTGATAGCAAGAACTAACCATACTGTTATGAACATTGTGTGTCAATGCATTGCAAAGCTGGCTGTATTATTACTGCCTGTAAAGTTTTCTCTGCCCTAATGGAACTGTACATTTTCAAACAGGACATTTGATGTTGATGGATGAGTGAGTGGAGAAGTGATTAGGTGAGTGAGTGGATGAATTTGTGGGTGAGCATGTGAGCAGGTTGGTGAGTAGATGAGGTAATCGGTGGATAACAGGTTAATGAGGGAACAAGTGGATGAGTAAGTGAGGGAGTTGGTGTATGGGCAGCCAAGTCACTTAAGATTCCTGGGGGTAGTTGTGTCAGTGGTGGTCAGGTTGAATTTGGTGTTGTTTGAAGTACAGATTATGGTTGCTTAGCTCAGTTATGCTGACTAATCACTATGTTAGGCCGGGCATTGACCAATGGAACATTTCCTTGGTAAGTATCCTGGCAAATCCTGTGTTTCTGACTCGTCTTTGAAGCTGAGATCAGTGTTGAAGACAACCATGGAGACAGTGCAAATCAGTTCCAAAAAGCAGACACTTTGCGTTTCAATGTTAACTTTATTTCCTTTTCCACAGATACTAGCAAATCTACTGAGTTTTTCCAGCACTTAGCTGTTTCCAGCATCTGCAGTACTTAGCTTTTATTTGAATGAAAATCAGTTTGTCGGAAGTTTAAACTTTCCAGGGAATTACAATGCATTTGTTTGTGGCAGGGCTTTTGTGGGGTCCCACTGTATAACACAGCCTTAAGTCCAAATTTCTCTGTCCTGGACATCAGACAACTTGGGCCAGGCAGTGTTATTTAATGTAAGATATCTGCCTTTTGGTACTATTTGGCATGCAAACTTTACAAAAACGAAAATAGGACAGAGTTCAAACTGTGAATAATACAGACAAAGGCTCATTTGTGGAACATGATGCAAATCCTACACAGAATTCATATGTGATAAGTTAGCATAGAATCATGGAATGTTTTGTACAAACTGTGCGTTAAAGAGGCACTGCCTTTATTTTAAAGATGAATACTTTTTTAAAAATTGATTATGTTGTATTTACAAGATATATTTTGGAAACCTCTATTAGATATTGCTCTGAATCTAAGTGCAACTTTTCACGAGGGTCTCTCACATCCTCCAGATTTCAAGGCAGTTGGCCTGAGGCCTGCAGATGTTAGACCTGTCCCACAAATATCCCTTTTTAAAACCAAATCCATTTCCATAACTACATCATACTATGTTGTTCTATGTATTATGCTTTATTTAAAATAATTGGAATGTTATATAGGGATGAATGAAGACTATTCCAAAGGTTTCAAAGAGACCATTTTGGCATCATGTCAATGATAATTTTGCTAAGATTGTTTAGGATTAAATGCGACAACAATGATAATTTGTTTTTATATCACATATTTGGATGTAGGAAAACACGTCTAGGCACTTCGTGAGTGTTATCAAACAAAAGTTGACACTCATATAAGATGACTAAATGCCTGGCTAAAGAGGCAGCTTTTAAAGAGCATCATAAAGGACGTTGATGAAGGAAAGCAAAGGGGGTGGGGTGTGCTGGGGAACAGTCATTACAGAGTTTAAGTTATTGACAGCTGAAGGCTAGGCTGATGTGTTTAAAATCAGATGTTCTTGAGGTTAAAATTGGAGGAGTACAGATGTCTCAAGGGCTAGTAGGGTTGGAGAAAATTTGAGAGATGGACAAAGCCACGGATGGATTTGAAACAAACATAAGAATTTTATATTTTGAACTGTTGCTTAAGAGGGAGCAAATATAATTTAATAAACTCGCGTGAAAGTTGAGCAGAACCTGATGCAAGTTAGGACATGGCAGCAGAAGTTTGGATGACCTCAAGTCTTTGGAAGTTGGAAAGTGAAAGGTGGGTCAGGATTGGTTTGGAATAGTTCAATTTAATAGTAATAGAATGTCATTGGTTTTTTGCAAGGGTAATTTATCACAGAAAAATGGAGCTAATGCTTCAGTTTTACAGGGCAATTGTGAGATTACATCAGGAGTGTACTGTTGGTCACCTTACTTAAGATGGTAATGCATTGGAAGCAGTTCAGAGAAGATTTATGCAATGATCTTGGAATGGATGGTTTGTACTATGAGGCAAAGTTAGGAAGCTAGCTTTGTGTCTGCTAGAGTTTAAAAGATTGCGAGTGACTTGATTGAAACATATATGATCTTGAGGAGTCTTGACAGCGTGGATATGGAGAGGATGTTTTCACTTCTAGGTGCATCTAGAGCTATGAATTATTATTGAAAAGTGGTTGACCATTTAAGGTATAGATCAGGAGAATTGTTTTCTCACAGGAAATTATGGGTCTTTGGAACTCTCTTTCACAAAAGGTGGTGATTATTTTTAGGTCAGAAGTACATAGATTTGTAAGAAGCAAAGTGGGTGAAAAGTTTTGATGGTAGCTGAGAATATGATCAGCCATTATCTTACTGAAAGTCAAGGACCTGAAGGACCTACTCCTGTCTTAATGTGTTCCGATTGTTGCAAAAGTGGATATAGATAGTTGTAGTGATGGCATGAACATGGTTGAAGTTTCACATGGGATCAAATATGACATCAAGATTGCAAACAGCCTGGTCCAGCATCAGACAAATGCTGGGGAGAGAATTGGAACTGGTGGTCAGGGAGTTGAGTTTGCAGTAAGGACTAAAGGCATTGATTTTGTCTCTCCAATATTTAGTTTTGAAGGAATTAATAATGGATCTCTGCTAAATAATCTCAAAATTTAGAGACTGACATAGAACCCCTATAGTGCGGAAACAGGCCATTTGGCCCCACAAGTCCACACTGACCCTCTGAAGAGTAACTCACTCAGACCCATTCCCCTACCCTACCACTGTACATTTCCCCTGACTAATGCACCTAACCTAAGCATCCCTGGACACTATGGGCAATTTAGCATGGCTAATTCACCTGACCTGCACGTCTTATGATTGTGGGAGGAAACCAGAGCACCCGGAGGAAACTCACACAGACAGGGGGAGGATGTTCAAACTCCGAACAGAGGTTGGAATCAAAACCGGGTCCCTGGCGCTGTTAGGCAGCCGTGCTAACCACTGAGCCACCGTGCCACCCTGACTGCAGAGTAGTTGAGAAGTTGTAGTATAGTTGAGCTGTGTGTCATTAATGCATATGCAGATACTGACTCTGCTTTCAGATGTAGGTGAGAAATAGGCAAGAGTCGAGGATAGAAACTTGGGGAACCCGAGAATTAATGGTGTGGAAGCCCTAGTAGAAGAACTGCAAGTGATTCTCTAGCTCAAACTAGATCGATAAGAATGGAACTCGGTGTGTGGTCCTGTAGCACTGGACAATGTTGGCAAGGTGTTGGAAGGCTGCAGACAGGTTGATCATGAAAAGGAGAAATAATTTACCTTTGTCACTAGCATTTAAGATGTCATGGGCTTTGAGTAATTTTTGACCCAGGAGCAATTTCTTTTGATGTTCTGATAGATTGAAGAATATCAGATTACACGGTGAGGGCTTCTTGACAAGAGATATAGTATTTTCGATAGCCTTTCATTTAAATGCCTTTATCATGGAGTAAAGGAAATAGCACAAGTGCGGTAAAGTTAGGCAAAATTTAAACAGAATATATTTATTGGATATTAACATCCCTAACCCCTTACAGAATGTATGATAAGGGCAATCATATGAGGATGTTAATGAACAGATGTCTATAGGGGTGCACTTCAACAATGAGACAATAAGAGGGTCTGCCACCAGCTGCATTAGGGTTGTTTGCTCAAATTTCTGTATCAATGAAGGTGTTGCAAGCGCCTTTTTGTTCATGGCACAATGTTATTCTAGACAACAAGGTATTTTAATTACAGGTAACTGCATCGCAGCAATTTTAGGTTTCAAGCAACAATGTACAATTCAGTTTATATTACCACTCCAACTGGAGGTTGGAGTGGTAATACAAACTGATGTGAGAGAAGCCATTTCCCTTGAGATTTTGTTACTTCTGAGGATTTTACTGCTATCACTTTGGTGCAAACATTCTCATACCTTTGAAAGCAGGTTTAAAGGTGTGGAGGGAGTCAGGAAAATGTGGAAGAGACTTTGGACAAGCAATGCTGTGTCTCTCTTCAGACACCCCCACCTCCATTCTCTACATTTTCAGGTGGCTGTTAATGAAGGTGAAATGCAGTTGATTTGGATGATTCAGAAGCCAATAAAGACACATCAAATGGGAGAAATGGCTCTTTCCCAATGCATATGGGTTGCATCTTATGTCAGCAATGTGGGCATTAAGGAAGGCAAGAGTGCAAGGACACTCATTGACAGCTTGCCATCATTGCAGGACTATTAAGAGAAAAAACTAATATTTAATATTTCAATCATAGTGTAAAGCTAGCACTGATGAAAGTAATTCCTGAAGTAATTATGTTAAAATTTGCAGTCTGAAGATCTTAGCATAATTTGAGACCACGGAGAAATAAAATTGTTGTAATGGCCTTTAAGGCAGTGTGCTTACTCAGGAATATACATTTGACCTAGTCTGAAGTCAGCTTATGTCCTTTTGCTATCTTTTGGAAATAGTACCTGCTTCCATACTATCGCAGCTTCCAAAATAACTTCAAATGGTATATCTGTGTATCCAGAGACTGTCCATTTCATTCTGACATTTATTTCCTCCTCCTTTTGCTGCTGCAATTTTGCAATCCAGATATACAGTTCTATTATTGTTCATGCTGCCAGTGTCACTTTAAACAATCAGGCATCCTTCCAGTTTCTGACTGCTGAGGTATCTACTCTGACAGATAGAAAAAATGTCTTCAGATACTTCTGAGCCTGGGGAATTAGTAGTAGAAGATGAAGAGATAGCAGATGAATTGGATAAATATTTTGCTTTGGTCTGCATGAAAGAGGATACAAGTAATATCCTGGAAATAGCTGTAAATCAAGAATTGAAAAGGAGGGAGGAACTCAGGAAAACTATGGGGAAGTAGTACTGAGTAAATTGTTGGAACAGCGAGTTGACACATCCTTTGGTCCTGTTGGATTTCATCCTAGGGTCTGGAAAGGAATAGCTAGTGAGATAGTTGATGTGTTGGTTTTAATTTCCCAAAACTCATTAGATATGCTGAAGGTTCCTTTAATTTGGAAAATAGTTAATGCAACTCATTTTATTTATAAAGGGAGACAAAAGAAACTACAAGCCAGTGAGCTGAACATTTATCATGGGGAAATTGTTAGAAGTCATTATTAAAGATATTGTAACAGAGGACTTGGATAAGTTCAAGGCAGTCAGGCAGAGCCAACATGGTTTTGTCGAAATGGTTAACTAATTTATTGAAGTTTTTTGAAGAAGTAATTTGTATTGTCGATTAAAATGAACCAGAGGATAGTGTATTTAGATTTCTAGAAGGCATTTGATAAGGTGCCACATTAAATGTTGCTCTGAAAAATAAAAGTTCATGATGTAGAGGGTAACAATTTGGCATGGATAAAAGATTGGTTGGCTAACATGAAGCAGAGTCTCTTTCAAGCTGGCGGGATGTCATAAGTGATGTGCCACAGAGGTCAGTATTGGGGCCTCAACACGTTAAAGTTTATGTAAATTATTTGGATGAATGGTCCAAAGGTATGCTCACTAAATTTGCTGAAGGCACAAAGATAGGTAGGCAGGTAAATTGTAAAGAGAATATAAGGAGCCCTCAAAGGGATATAGATAGGTTAAGTTTAACTGAGTGGTAAAGATCTGCCAAATGGAGTATAATGTGAGAAAATGTGAAAATACACATGTTGATAGAAAGAATAAAAGAGAATCGTATTATCTAAATGGTGAGAGTTTTCAGAGCTCTAAGATGTAGAGAGATCTATGTGCCACCATTTTTGAATCACAGGTTAGTATGCAGGTACAGCAAGTAATCAGGAAAACTAATCAATTCCTATTTTATTGCAAGGGGAATTGAATGCAAGAGTAGGGAGGTTATGCTTCAGATGTTTTTCATATGGGAGACTAAAAGTTTAAAAGTAAGGGGTTACCCACTTAAGGCAGAGATGAGGAAAAAAATATTTTTTTCTCAAAGGATTGAGAGTCTTTGGAATTCCCTTTCTCAAAAAGCAGTGGATTTTTAGATATTTTAAAGCAGAAGTAAATAGACTGCTGAATACCAAGGGATATGCTGTAATGCAGAAATTAGGTTAAAATCAGGTCAGCCATGAACTAAGTGAATAGCAGAGCAGTCTTTAAAGACCAAAGTGACGTACTATTCTACCTTGTTTGTTTGTGTGTGCTACTGCTGTCCGTTGCAGCTAATTGGATGCCAGTTCTAAAGATGGCCATTGGCTGGCTACTGCAAAATGCAACAAGCAGGCCCAACACTAGAAGGGCCAGGTTGCAAATCTGCACACAATTAATCAAAAATGAAAGTAGTAATATTCTACTATTGGATTGAAGCTTGTCAAAAATCCCACAAACTAGTAATATGATTGTATAATAATGCTGGAAATTTAACTTGCAGGTTATCCATGCACTGCTAACCAAAGAATGTTTAATACGTCTCTACTTCCTTTTGCTACATCTACACCAGAATCCTAGATTTTGGGCTAAATCTTATCAGAACACAGCTAAGTATCTATGTTTGTAGATTTCATGGAGAGTTTCTCACTGCAAAGCCTCATATTTTCTCACATTACTTTCCCAAACTTATTTCATTACCTATGTGCCACACACTCATGGCACTCCAGTTGTTGTATTCTCCCAAATGGCATAGGCTGAAGTACTCACCATTACTGGGACATCCCAGAGTCTCTGATGCTGGTGCCATCTTTGAAGCCCAGCTCTGCACCTAGTCAAATATTGAGGTTAAAATCAGCTAGGCAAAAGTGAGGACTACAGATGCTGGAGATTAGAGTTGACAGTGTGGTGCTGGAAAAGGTCAGGCAGCATCTGAGGAGCAGGAGAATCAACATTTTGGGTGAAAACTCTTAATTGTCCTTCGCCAAGCAGGCAGTCGGAGCACAATGACAAACTAATGCTTCTTAGGACACGTAGGTGACATTGTACATGCTTCCTTGCACACTGTTACATCTATTGCTGTTTTAGAACCAAGCCACTCAGCTTATCCTCCTTTAGCCTAATGCTATCTTATGACTCCTAGCCTTTGGCCCTAGACTCGCTCCCACAAGGAAAACAACTTTTCCACAATTACCCTGTCAAAACCCCTCATAATTTTGTGTGCTTTAATAAGGTCAGCTCATTAGAGCCATAAAGGCATAGAGATATAAGCATGGAAACAGACTCTTTGGTTCAACTTGTCCACGCTGACAAGATATCCTAAACTAATCTAGCCCCATTTTCCAGCACTTGGCCCATATCCCTCTATACTCTTCCTATTCATGTACCCATACAGCTGCCTTTTAAAAGTTGTAATTGTGCCAGCCTCCACCACTTCCTTTGGCAGTTCATTCCATACACGTACCACAGTCTGCGTGAAAAAGTTGCCCCTTAAGTCCCTTTTTAATTCTCCCCCTCTCAACTTAAATCTATGCCCTCTACTTCTGGATTCAGCCAACCCAGGGACAAGAACTAGTCTATATACCCTATCCATGTCCCTCATGATCTTATAAACCTGTAAGTCACTCCAGAGAAAATAGCCTCAGTGTATTCAGCCTCTCCCTATAGCCTAAACAATCTAACCTTGGCAACATCCTTGTAAATATTTTCTAAATCCTTTCACATTTCACAAATCCTTCCTTAAGGAGGCAGACCAGTATTGCACACAATATTCAAAAAGTAGCCTAACCAATGTCCTGTATAGTTGCAACATGACCTCTCAATTCCTATAATCTATGCTCTGATCAATAAAGGAAGGCATACTAAATGCTTCCTTCAATATCCTACCGATCTGTGACTCCACTTTCATAGAACTATGAACCTGTACTCCAAGGTCTCTTTGTTCAGCTATACTCCCTAAGACCTTACCATTAAGTGTGTAACTCCTGCCCTGAATTGCCTTTCCAAAATGCAGCACCTCACATTTATCTAAATTAAACTCCATCTGCCACTCCTCAGCCAATTGGCCCACCTGATCAAGATTTCCTTGTACTCTGAAGTAACCTTCTTCACTGTCCACTTCAACTCCAATTTTAGTGTCATCTGCAAACTTACTAACTATACCTCCAATGTTCACATTCAAATCATTTATATAAAAGACGAAAAGCAGTGGACCCAGCACCAATCATTCTGGCACACCACAGCACTCCAGTCTAAATGGCAACCCTCCACCACCATCTTCTGTCTTCTGTGTTCCAGCCAGCTCTGTATCCAAATGGCTAGTTCTCCCTTTATACCATTTGATCTATCCTTGCTAACCAATCTCCCATGGGGAATCTTGTTGAATGCCTTATTGAAAACCATATAGATCACATCCACCACTCTGGCCTCATCAATCCTCTTTGTTATTTCTTCAAAAAAACTTAATCAAGTTAGTGAGACATGATTTCCACACACAAAGCAATGTTGACTATCTCTGATCAGTCCTTGCCTTTCTAAACACATGTAAAACCTATCCCTCAGGATTCTCTCCAACAACTTGTCCACCGATGTCAGGATCACCAGTCTCTAGAACATCAAACATTGAACAATATAGCATCGTATAGGTCCTTTGGCCCACAATGTTGTTCCGAGCATTCATCTTAATCTAAGATCAACCTAACCAACACACCGCTCATGTGCTTGTCCAGGAGTCACTTAAATGTCCCTAACCTATCCGAATCTATTACTACCACTGGCAGTGCATTCCACATACCCACCACTCTGTGCGCAAAGAACCTACCTCTGACATCTCCCCTATACCTTCCTCCAATCACCTTAAAATTTGACCCCTTGTGACAGCCATTTCTGCACTGGGGAAAAGTCTCTGGCTATCTACTCTATCTGTGCTTCTCATTACCTTGTACACCTCTATCAAGTAACCTCTCTTTCGTCTTCTCTCCAGTGTGACAAGCCCTCCAATCCAGGCATTATCCTGGTAAATCGCCTTTGCACCCTCTCGAAAGCATCTACATCCTTCCTATAACGAAGCAACCAGAGCTGGACACAATATTCCAAGTGTGGTCTAACCATGGTTTTATAGAGCTGCAGCAAAACCTTGCAGCCATGGCAAATGGCGGAATTTGAATTCAATAAAAGAAAATATCTGGAACTAAGAGTCGACTGATGACCATGAAACCATTGTCAGTTGTCGGAAAAACCCATCTGGTTTACTAATGTCCGTTAGGGAAGGAAATCTGCCATCCTTTCCTTGTCTAGCCTACATATGACTCCTAAGCCATAGCAATATGGTTGACTCTCAACTGCCTTCTGAAATGGCCGAGCAGGGACCTTGGGTTCATGTCACATTACAGGTGATTACCATTGCACTACACACACACACACAGATATTCCTACACACACACACTCTCACATACACACGGACACAGGTACACACAGACGCGCACACAGACACCCACACACACCCTTATAGACACACACACTCCCACACATGCACCCCTCACAGACTTAAGACACTCTGCACTCACTACACACACACATACACTTTCTCACACTCACAACCCCCACCCCCGACAGACACATACACACAGACAAACAAAGACCCACATGCACACATATATTTTGTGTGGTGAATTTGTACTTGCAGAGTTACGTTGCACTTTGCTCAAAAACTGCATACATTCATGTAGAACTCTGAGCTCAAAAACTGCATGAATTTATGTAAAACTCTGTTATCTCACTTTTTAGATTAGAATCAATCTAAACATCAGGTCATAGACAGAGAACACAGGGGGCTAACACCTTCAACATATTGTCTAGCTATCACCATTGTTAACAGCTAACCCGAGAATGAAACTTTAAAAAAAAGGGTTTTGTGATTTACACATGAAAGAAGTGAAACTATCACTGTATTCTAACAGATGAAAGGCTTAACAGACAATCAATTTTTCAATGTATAATTTCAGTAACATCGCACTGCAAATTTTTGCTATAAATTCTGTGTTACGATCGAGCCCTCCACAATCACCTGATGAAGGAGCGTCGCTCCAAAAGCTAGTGTGCTTCCAATTAAACCTGTTGGACTATAACCTGGTGTTGTGTGATTTTTAACTTTGTACACCCCAGTCCAACACCGGCATCTCCAAATCATCCCCACAGATAGGTACCTTTCAGAGAGCTCTTCAGCTAGCAATCTACATTTGTTGGTCTTTGGCAGTTCTCCCTAAATGTTCAAAATGTCTGGTTTAATATCCAAAAATATTGAATCATTTCATTGGTTTTGATGTCATCAAAAACATTATATTTCAAATTCGATTGGATTTTGGTAATGTAATTGGGGATTTATCCACCTTTAACCGTTTTAAAACATCCAACACCTCCTCCTGTGAAATATGTACATTTTTCAAGATGTCACTATCTATTACCCCACATTTGTTATTTTCCATCTCCTTCTCCACAGTAAACACTGGTGCAATATACTCAATTAGTATCTCCCCAATCTCCTACAGTTCTACATATAGACTGCCTTGCTGATTTTTGAGGTGTCGTATTCTCTCCCTTGTTACCCTTTTGTCCTTAATGTACTTATAGAATCCCTTTGGATTCTCCTTAACCTGATTTGCAAAGCTATCTCATGTCTCTTTGTTGCCCTGCCGATTTCCCTCTTGAGTATACTCCTACTGCCTTTATACTCTTCTAAGGATTCACTCGATTTCTGCTGTTCATATCTGATATATGCTTCTTTCTTTTTCTTGACCAAAACCTCAATTTCTCTCGTAATCCAGCATTCCCTACACTTACGACCCTTGCCTTTCACTCTAACAGGAATGTACTGTCCCTGGACTCTCTTTATCTCGTTTTTGAAAGCTTCCCATTTTACAGCCATCCCTTTACTTGCAAGCATATGCCTCAATCAACTTTTGAAAATTCTTGCCTAATATCATGAAAATTCGTTTTCCTCCAATTTAGAACTTCAACTTTTAGATCTTGTCTATCCTTTTTCATCACTATTTTAAAACTGGTAAATTATGATCACTGGTCCCAAAATGCTCTTCTATTGACACCTCAGTCACTTGCCCTGCCTTATTTCCCAGATCTCATGGAATACAGGGAGAACTAGCCATTTGGATACAGAACTGGCTCAAAGGTAGAAGACAGAGGGTGGTGGTGGAGGGTCATTTTTCAGACAGGAGGCCTGTGACCAGTGGAGTGCCACAAGGATCGGTGCTGGGTCCTCTACTTTTTTTCATTTACATAAATGATTTGGATGCGAGCATAAGAGGTACAGTTAGTAAGTTTGCAGATGACACCAAAATTGGAAGTGTAGTGGACAGCAAAGAGGGTTACCTCAGATTACAACAGGATCTTGACCAGATGGGCCAATGGGCTGAGAAGTGACAGATGGAGTTTAATTCAGATAAATGTGAGGTGCTGCATTTTGGGAAAGCAAATCTTAGCAGGACTTATACACTTAATGGTAAGGTCCTAGGGAATGTTGCTGAACAAAGAAACCTTGGAGTACAGGTTCATAGCTCCTTGAAAGTGGAGTCACAGGTAGATAGGATAGTGAAGAAGGCGTTTGGTATACTTTCCTTTGTTGGTCAGAGTATTGAGTACACGAGTTGGGAGAACATGTTGCGGCTGTACAGGACATTGGTTCGGCCACTGTTGGAATATTGCGTGCAATTCTGGTCTCCTTCCTATCGGAAAGATGTTGTGAAACTTGAAAGGGTTCAGAAAAGATTTACAAGGATGTTGCCAGGGTTGGAGGATTTGAGCTATAGGGAGAGGCTGAATAGGCTGGGGCTGTTGTCCCTGGAGCATCGGAGGCTGAGGAGTGACCTTATAGAGGTTTACAAAATTATGAAGGGCATGGATAGGGTATTTAGGCAAAGTCTTTTCCCTGGGGTCAGGGGCATAGGTTTAGGGTGAGAGGTGAAAGATATAAAAGAGACCTAGCGGCAACTTTTTCACACAGAGGGTGGCACATGTATGGAATGAGCTGCCAGAGGATGGTGTGGAGGCTGGTACAATTGCAACATTTAAGAGGCATTTGGATGGGTATATGAATAGGAAGGGTTTGGAGGGATGTGGGCCGGGTACTAGCAGGTGGGACTAGATTGGGTTGGGATATCTGGTCGGCATGGATAGGTTGGACCGAAGGGTCTGTTTCCATGCTGTACATCTCTATGACTCTAATAGGTCAATGTTTGCACCTTCTCTAGTAGGTACATCCACGTACTAAATCATCATATTTTCTTCTACACACCTACCAAATTCCTCTCCATCTAAATCCTTAACACTATGTTAGTCCCAGTCTCTGTTTAGAAAGTTAAAATCCCCTACCATAACCAACCTATTATTCTTACATATAACAGATCTCCTTACAAACTTGCTTCTCAATTTTCCACTGACTATTCAGGGTCTACAGTACAATCCCAATAGGGTGATCATCCTTTTCTTATTTCTCAATTCCACCCAAATAATTTCCCTGGATGTATTCCTAGGAACATCCTCCCTAAGTAGAGCTGCAATGTTAAAAATACCACTCCCCCATGCTATCCTTCCTACAGCAGTTGTATCTTGGAACATTAAGCTGCCAGTCCTGTCCATCCCTGAGACACGTCTCTGTAATTGCTATGATTTCCCAGTCATGCGTTCCTAACCATGCCCTGAGTTCATCTGCCTTCCCTGTTATGCCTCTTGAATTGAAATAAATGCAGTTTAATTCATCAGTCCTACCTCGTTCTCTGCTTTGTTCCTGCCTGTCCTGACTGTTTGACTTGCTACTTTTCCCAACTATACCAGTCTCAGACTGACGTCTTTCCCCACTATCTCCCAAGGTCCCACTCCTCCACCTTACTAGTTTAAATCATTCCAAGCAGCTCTAGCAAATCTCTCTGCCAGTATATTAATCCCCTTCCAATTCAGATGCAATCCATCCTACTTGTACAGGTCACTTCTACCCCAGAAGATATTCCAAAAATGTGAACCCTTCTCCCCTGCACCAGCTCCTCAGCCACAAATTAATCTGCCCATCCTCCTATTTCCACCCTCACTAGCTCATAGCATCGGGAGTGATCCATATATTATTACCCTCGAGGATCTCCTTTTTAAATTCCTGCCTAATTTTCTATTTTCTCCATTCAGAATCGTATCCTTTTCCCTTCGTATGTCATTAGTTCCAATGTGCATGATCTCTTGCTGATCCTTCTCCCCTTTGAGAATATTCTGCACTCTCTCCAAGATATCCTTGATCCTGACACCAGGGAGGCAATACACCATTCTGATTTCTCGCTGCTGGCTGCAGAAACATCTGTCTGTCCCTCTGTCTAGAGAGTCACCAATCACGATCAATTGCTTGAATCCTGATGGATCCTTCATTACATTAGAGCCAATATCAGATTTTTCTAAATTCCAATGAGTACAGTCCCAATCTACTTAACATCTCTTCATTAGACAGTCCCCCTATTGCTGGTATCAGTCGAGTGAACCTTCTCTGGACTGCCTCCAATGCCAGTATATCTTTCCTTAGATAAGGATCCAAACTGTTCACATTATTGCTGCTATGGTCTGACAACTGCCTTGTATAGTTTTAGCAAAACCTCCCTACTTTTACACTTCAACCCCTTTGAAATAAATGCCATCATTCCATTTGTTTCCCTATCACCCTGTCAAACTCTGATGCAATTTAACTTTCATTGAGTTGCATCCCAGGACTGACTGCCTCTATGAACAGCCCCTACTGATGAGTGATTAGATTCCAGACTGAATTGTGTGCAAGTCCCCGAACTGACACTGCAAATCCCCTCAATATTTACACTGTGCTTTCAGGACTAACCATGGCCCATTCACTGGACTGTACAATAAGAACCCTTAACTGTGACTGCCCAAACCAGGTTTACTGACGGTGCCCAAGGCCCTTTATTAACGTTGGATGATGTCCTTAACTTACTTTACAGGAATCCCCTGACCAACAGTGGCCCCACTGACTGATGATTACTCCCCTTAGATGGAGGGGTGGTGGATCAAGCAGTAAGCTGCAATTGTCGGGTTACTGGTATCATTTTCATTTTGGGAATTGTCACCATCTAATTTCTATCCACTGTGTAGAAGAATGGGAAACTACATATAAAGGAGCTGAGATTATTTAATAAAAGGAACATAGAAAATAAGAATAGGCCATTTGGCCCTTCAAGCCTGCTCCACTGTTCAATATGATAATGGCTTATCCATTACATCACGGTTCCCATTTTGACCCCTTTAGCCCTAAGGACTATATCTACATCCTTTCAAAAATATTCAATGTTTTGGCCTCAGCCACATGCTATGGCAGAGAAGTCTACACGTTCACCACTCTCTGGGTGAAAAATCTCTGTCCTAAATGGCCCACCCCATTTCTTTAGACTGTGACCCCTCCTTCTGGAGTCCATTGTCATCGGGAACACTTTCATATGTTTACCCTGTTCAGGCTTGTCAGAATAGGGCGGCACGGTGGCACAGTGGTTAGCACTGCTGCCTCACAGCGCCAGAGACCCGGGTTCAATTCCCGCCTCAGGCGACTAACTGTGTGGAGTTTGCACGTTCTCCCCGTGTGGGTTTCCTCCGGGTCCTCCGGTTTCCTCCCACAGTCCAAAGATGTGCAGGTCAGGTGAATTGGCCATGCTAAATTGCCCGTAGTGTTAGATAAGGGGTAAATGTAAGGGTATGGGTGGGTTGCGCTTCGGCGGGGCGGTGTGGACTTGTTGGGCCGAAGGGCCTGTTTCCACACTGTAAGTAATCTAATCTAATCTAAAATTTTATAGGCTTCTGTTGGATTCCCCTCATTCATTTAAACTCCAGTGAATATAGTACTAACCAATCCAGTCTTTCTTCATACATCAGTCCTGCCATCCCAGGAATCATTCTGGTAAACCTTTGTTGCATTTCCCCCATAGCCAGGATGTCCTTCCTCAGAGAAAGTTCAAAATCACACAACACCAGGTTATAGTCCAACAGGTTTAATTGGAAGCACATTAGCTTTCGGAGCGACGCTCCTTCATCAGGTGGTAGTGGAGGGCTCAATCCTAACACACAGAATTTATAGCAAAAATTTACAGTGTGATGTAACTGAAATTATACATTGAAAAACTGATTGTCTGTTAAGCCTTTCATCTGTTAGAATACCGTGATAAGGTGTCCAGATAAGGTGTCCAAAACTGCACACAATGCTCCAGATGTAGTCTCACTAAGGCCCTGTACAATTGCATCAAGACATCCCTGCTCTTGGACTCAAATCCCTTCTCTGTGAAGGTATATGTACCATTAACCTTCTCATGGCAAACTGTACCGGCTTGCTTATTTTCAGCAAATGGTGTACAAAGTAGGCAGGTCTTGATGCATTTCCTCCTTTTCCAATCTATCACCACACAGATCTGCCTTTCTGTTTTTGCTACCAAAGTGGATAACCTCACTTTTATTCACATTACAATTCATCTTCCATGCATTTGCCCACTTCCTCAACTGGTACAAATCACATGAAGCTTTACCTGCATCCTCCTCACATTTCACCCCCACCCATCTTTGTGTCCCATGTTAATATGAGATGTTAATATTTACTAATAAATGCAAATAAGCTCTTGCTGCTCATTAGTGAAAATCTTGTTCAACATTTGATTGGAATCTCTCGACATTGAGAAGGCAGACATCTCACCCAATTTTCCCAACTTCCTCAACATGGCCATGTCAATCAGAGTCTGGGAAGAATCCATCCAATTAATTGTATCATCTATAGATAATATTATCACTCATCTGAAACTTGAGTGACTTCTGATCCACATTAATTATTTTATTATCTGATGAGAAATAGTATATTGAGAGTTACACAAATCAAATCAATCTCAATTGAAGAGTAGTGTACTGCTGAGTACTATATCAAAGAGAAGATTGAACACAGATGCACACAAACCGGTGTTATTTCTTAATTTATATATAACATATTTAGTGCCACCATAATGTTACAAAATTACTCAAGATGATAATATTAACTTATCACAGACAGAGGTGTAGTTAAAGTGTTGCAGTGTCAGCATACTTTATTTGATTAGTGAACAATGATACAGTTTGTCCAATGTTCAAGGTAACTATACAATTTAGCTAGATTGTTTTACAGTTTGAATTCAACATGTTGCTGATAAACTGCCAACTTTGAACAATAGAACCATCCATTGGTGATCTGAGCATAAGTATACAACTTATACTGTCCTTCAATTGAAGTTAGTTTGATTTAGAATTTCTGAATTCATCTCTGGGGTTCCTGGGATCAATTGTCCTCTTCTCATTGCAATGTTATTAAGGGTGTATGTGTATATTTCTATGTTGTAATATGTTTAGTTTATCTCTCTGTTTTTAACAGATTTAAGCTACTGCACAACTGCATGATGCACTTTATACATTTTGAAGACAAGCAGAGGAAGTCTTCCAGTGTCCTCGCCAATATTTATCCTATGTAGTCATTATCACAAGGCTATTTTTTGGGATTTTGCTTTGGGCAAACTGCTTCCTATTTTTATCTAGTGATTGTGTTTCAAAACTACTTAAGCAGTCATAAAGTACATTGGGAGGATATGAGCTCTGTAAGCTGTTTTTCTTATATTTATCAGTATTTCACAAAAAGCAAAAGCTAAGGCCAAACATTGATAGAAAATTAAGGCACCTAATCAGAGTTGAGCCACAATAATCAAAATTTAGCATATTATCAGGTTGCTAATATATGTCTTGGACATTAGGAGATACTAGATGAGTTTGTGGAATGCATTAATTGGAATATTGCAGTGCACTGTGCTGGAAAACTAGAAGGGTGCACTTTATTATGGTAGATGTGTACATCATTTTAATTAAGGCATATTGAAAAAAAAAAGTCAATTTAATGCACAGGATGAAACTTATTTATTCAAACTCCAGGAGGCACCCCACGGAATAATAAGTAATGTGCAGTTACTACTGACTTGCAGCGCAACTTGGCAAGGGATTCAAAAAGAATTAACAATGTTAAGAAAATAATTAATTAAACAATAGCAAATCAACCCTAACTCAGAAGACCACCAGGGAGAACAAAAGCTATTTACATTCTGAAACAGCCAAAATAGATAGTAATCCTCAGGGTGAAAGCTCCAAATCTGAACCCTTGTCAATGTATCATAACCTCTGAGAAATTTCCTGGAAATTCAGGCATGTACAGTACATCATTTCCCAATCATTTTTGCTTGATTAAGCATGTGAGGAACTAAATTACATTCTATTTAGTTATGACTAGTTGTAAAACAATTTCTCTAGTGAAGAAAGGATATGGCCTGAGTATTAAGCAGAGTTTATATTTTTATTGCTATTTTAAGGGTCAAGTTCATGTAAACTTAGTGTCTTAATCAAAGAAACTTTATGTTTTAAATGAGTAACTTAAAATATGTAATGGGCCTAAGTGTTCTAGGTTGTGGATTGTTTTGAGCTTACCTCAGCTCAACTGGTTAAAATAATAATAATAAATGCTTTTATTCCTCTGGACTGGACTATTTGAAAACACTCCTGGCCAGCTGCCAATATTCTACTCCCTACAACTTGTTTTAGGCATCAACAGTTATTATGGCATCACACAGTTTTGTAGCTAAAGGATATTGATAGATCTTTGAAAATATTCAGATGTATGATTTTGGAATGACAGTTAAGTTCAACAAATAATTTGTTGAAATATTCCAAATGCACAAGCATTATAAAACAAAATAAGATGCTTAGACATATGACAATATCTTTGATGAAAGCAAGAGGCCATAGGGAGGGAATTTCAGAATTTATATTCTCAAGGTGGAGCTACCATTGATGGATGTCAATAGGCCAGAATTAGATGAGTGCAAATATTTTGAATGATTGCAGAGTTAACCATTGAAAAGTGTTTTTAATCCTCACCATTATTTAAGAAGAGTTAACATTGAAGTCAGCGAATCAGTGAAACATCATAGGAGTGGTATTTTCAACGAACAAATTCACATCCTATCCTGCAAGTAATATATTGTGAAGGGCAGTTCCTACACCTGTCTAGTACTTATTCTTACAGGTGTAGCCAATGTCCTATCAATTCTATCAGTAAAACATCTACGTCTACTTCTTTTATGTCACCAACTCTACTTTTACCTCAGTTCAACTGTTAAAAGAATTCATTAATCTTTTATTCCTCTGGACTGAACTATTTGAAGACACTCCTGGCCAGCTGCCAACTTTCTATTCCCTACAACCCCTGTAAACTCTTGACTCATTGTTTCATACATGTTTACAGAACAAAGGGAGGGCATTTGGTCCATTATGTCCACACCTTCTACAAGGATCTGACCACACACTGATCCAATTTTCCACCTCCTGGCCCACAGCCCTATGAGCTATGGCATTGTAAGTGAATATTTAAATACTGCTTAAGTGTTTTGGGGGGTTTTGACTCAACTAGCTTCTCAAGCAATAAGTTCCAAACTCCCACCATCTTCTGGGTGAAAAAGTTTCTTCTAAAGTCTCCTCTTAGCCCCTTCCTCTTCAGTAAACCCATCTTTAAAATAGTTGTGCATGTTTTAACTTGTACCAAATCCTGTTCACCAGTCGGACTTCACTAACTTACATTGTCTCTGTTGAGTAATGGTTCAATTTTAAAAATCTCATCATTGTTTTCCAATCCCACTGTGGCCTTACCCCTCTCTATCTCTGTAATCCCCTGCAACTGCTCAATCCATAAAAATGTGTTAACTTCTCTAATTGTCACCTCTTGAGCATCCCCTTTTTTAAAAGAAAAATCAATTCACAATTAGTGATCCTCCCTTGGTTCTAAGCTGTGGAATTCCCCAGCCTCTCCTTCCACTTTCTCCTTTAAGAGTTGACTCACAAACCCAATCTTCCCTGACCAAGCATTTGAACATGTTTAGTCGAAGAGTGTGATGCTGTTTGAAAGGCTTATGCCTGAAACATCGATTCTCCTGCTCCTTGGGTGATTCCTGAACGGCTGAGCTTATCCAGCACCACATTTCTTTGACTCTGATCTGCAACATCTGCAGTCTTCACTTTCTCATTTTGTTGTTTAGTAACAGTTATATGTTATTTCATAATGCTCCTTTGAATAGATATTTTAATGACATAAATAAAAGTTACTGTTGGGAGTGCATGATCAAACGCATAAATTATGGATTTAACGAATATACAACATCCCACAGAAGGCCTTTGGTTGCACAATGCTTGAAGAAATGGGGCCTATGCAATCTTCTTAATTTGTCTAACATATGGAAATAATTAAAATGTAAATAGAGATTGCAAACTCCTTTGTCAAAGCCACGTCCCGTTTAATGAAAAAAAAAGCTCAAAATGAAATAAAAATGTAAAACAGCAGCATCCAATTTGTGCCATGACTGCCCTCCTATTTGTCGCGCTTGAAGCGCGAGATTGAGTGCACCGCCAGCCCGCGGGAGGTAGTGAGGGCGCGTGCGGAGCAAACTGCCGCCGTTATGAGGAGAGCGGAGTCGGGGCAGTAACCGCTGTCATCGTGCAGGCTCTATCACGATTGAACTTTGGCCTTGCAGCTGGTATCAGCGGTCAGATATCCCGGAGACTGCACTGATCGGCGGTGTATCCTGGGGCAGCTGCTGTTTCCTCACGGTTGGAAGTGAGTGAGTTTGTACGGTCTGGGCCGTGGGCCGGGGGCCGGGGGCCGGGGGGGGGAGGGGATTTGACCCTTCTCTCCACGTTCCTCATCTCGCCCGCTCTCCTTTTTTTTTTGCAGATGAATGCGGCGAGGAGCATGAGCTCTTTGGCGTTCGCTCGGCGGCTCTTCAGCCGAGAGACTTTCAGCAAGCCGGCGCTCAGCCGCCTGGCAGGAGTGGGAGTCCTGAGCGATTTGGGGCCGGACAGAAGGAGCAGTAGCGGCCCAGGGCCAAGCCCCAGCCATCAGCCTCACATCAAGAAACGCGGCTATGAGATCACCCGCAACCCCCATCTCAACAAGGTAAAAAAAGAGAGTAGGTCCCTTGGGGAGAAGGACTGGGAAAGTTGGGGTGGGGTTCCTCCAGCAGCTTCCTTGTTCAAAATAGGCCAGGTCAAGGCAGCTCCAGCGTAACCTCTGCCTGCAGATGCACAACAAAAAATTGCTCATCACTGGAAAAGAAAGCTGCAAAAATGCTGGCATTTCCAATTACATCGATTGCTGTGTGAAACTTGACAAAGCTGTCTCGGGCGACATGACAATATTCAATACAAAATCTGCAGGAATGGGTGACGGGTCCCGAGATCAGCAAAGTTACATGCAGAACGTTTTTCCAGGGAGTCAGGATCCAATTTCCTTTCTCTTAAGAAAAACATTGTAGTACTGTAAAAGAAATGAAATGCTCTGGCCTAATCATTTGCATTGCGAAAGCAGAAAACCATCCAGGGATCTAGGCTTTACACCTCACCGTATACAACTCCAGTGTCCTGTTTGAAACTGTTCGGGAGTTTATTTGAGCAAAGCACGGCGTAAAATAAGCAGATTCTTTCTGAAAAAAAGAAAGCTGCAGATGGTGAAAAATTAAAGCAAAAGAAAAATGCCGAAAACACTGAGAATGTCGAAGCAGCATCTGAGGAGAGAACAAATAAATGGACATCTCAGAAATGGGTCTTTTTATCAGAATATTATGTTTTTGCTTTATATGATAACATTTAAACTCAACTTACCAGAGACTAGGCTCTGTGAGCTTCCTATCCTACATTATATTGGAGTGCTGGTGTGCAGGTCTCTCCTTGTTAATGGCCCAAAGTAGGTATTGTAGTATAACTACTAAGTTGAATAGTGTAGCATGAATCCAGTCATCAGTTTACTGCAGGTGATAGAATCATCATGTCCTTGTGTGTGTGTCTTTTAGCAAATGCGGGAGAGATTTGTGGAATGTTGCAGAAAATCCAAGCCATACCAACTGTACAATTCCAATCGCCATCTTAAATGTAGAAAGGAAAAACTACTTTTTCAAGTTATCCTCAATCATTTTGATTTTTTATTATTTTCTGAATAAAATACTGTAATGAAAACTGACCCTCTTTAGCTTCTAAATCTCTTATCCCTGAATGCTTACCATAGTCGTGTTGTTTTCCTTAACACAGAATTGTCCCTCATAATGGATTGGCAAAAAGTATAGATATAATTTACCCAAGTCCCAAACAAGTTTACATAAAAGACAAAGCTATAGAGCAAATCATCCCTTGTGTACTGCGGCTTGGTCTTCTCATGGCTGCTGGACATGTGTTGTCTTCCTGATCCTTGGCACATTAGTGCATTCAGAACCACATTATTGTTGGGGGCAGAAAGGGACAACTCAGCCCGTCATGTCTTCATTGGCTCTTTGAGCATTTTAAATTCATGTCAAACTCTCTACCTTTTTCATGTAACCCTGCACATTGCTTATATTTAAATAATCACTCCAATACACCATGAATGCTCTCTTCTATTTAACCTGCCTTCATCACTTTTCCAGGCAGTGCATTCCATACCCTAACTGATTACTGTGTGAAAATTGTTTTATCACTTTGCATTTGCTTCTTTTGCAAAACACTTGCAAATGGATTCAGAGAATACAGTTTTAAAGTGAGAACAGTTTCTCCCTATTCACTCTGTTCAAGACCCTTAATGATTTTGAAAAAAATGTATTATGTCTCCTTTTAGCCTTCTCTCCAAGGAACACAGTCCCATCTTCTCCAGTCTTTCCTAATAACTGAAGTATCTCATTTCTAAAATCATTTCCTCTGTGCGCTCTCTCCAATATGTTCACGTCATTCCTATAGCATGGCATCCAGACTGCACAGTACTCCAAGTGAGGTCTGACCTATTGCCTTTAAGTTCAACATAACCTCCCAGTCTTGAACTCTAATGATTGTACACATATGCATGCAGGTCTTTGCACCAGTACACCTTGTATGATTTGTCCTAATTTTATATTGTTTGCCCATGCTCTTTGTATCAAAGTATAATGCCTCTCAGTTCTCTGCATTAAATTTTGTCTGCTACTCCATCAGTGTGCCAATGTCCTTTGAAACTCTGTCTTCTTCACAGTTTACAATTCTCGTAAGTTTTGTGCATGTGGCTAACTTTGCAAGTGTCTTTTGCACACTAAGATTTTGGTTATTCATATAATCAGGAAAAGGATCCCCAAACTGATGACTGGCTCACTTCTGAATCCACATTAGTAACGCCCTTTTATTCTGTGACCTGGATCTTTCCTATGTGGCATTGTATTGAACATTGTTTTGGAAGTCTATTTACACCACATCAACAGCCTTCTTGTGAACTGCCCCTGTGTGGGGGAAAAAAAACCCTCCAAATTAGTTGCACTCCATTTTCCCTTAACAAAGATTCTGGGTAATCCATGATGGAGGATGGGAAAAATTTCTGACTGTAACAGCTGCTCTTTTTTTTTTGAGGTATTTTAGGTGCTGGAGGTGATTTCCTTGAATTCCAGGAGCAGCAATTACTATTTTGTATGCTGTTGCATTGTTTTGGAACTTTGGGGGAAAAAAAAGTCAAAACAACAGCAGTTTTAAAAGGGAGAAGAACAGACAAAGGAAGCCATGGTGAGGTCAGTGCAGGAGATAGAGAAAAACTGACACTGCATTTGCTCTTTGAATTCATGTATCACTGGACATCGGAGTGCGTCTGGGAAAATTAACAAACAGTGGAATTCACAAATGATCTTGGAGGAACTGTTGGGTGAAGTTCACAGCACAGAATTGGATAAGTGAATTGTTGTTTTAAATGTGGCCTATAGAAAGTCTACAGTAGTGAGTAGAGTGGGTTATTTCTTGATTATATATATTGTTTGAGATATGTCTCTTGATTAAACTTAAAATATAAGCTATAATTATTAATTTAACCTGGGGCAGTGTTTGTAGAGGAATAAGATGATATTTTCTAGGTCTGTATATTGTGAAGGAGCAAAAATGGCATTTAATAGAGTGATATGCGTTTCTTGTCAGATGTGGGAGTTTAAAGAGAGTTTAAGGGTTACTGTGGATTATATCTGCCATAAATGCTGTTTGTTGCGAATCTTATCAGATCGAATGGATCGGTTGGAGAGACCGTTAGAAGCAATAGGAATTTGCAACAGTATATGATGGATGGCAGTTATAGGATGGGGGGACAAGTCTCAGATATAGTCACAAAAATGGGTTAACTCCAGGAAAGGTAAGAGAGGTAGGCAGCTAGTGCAGGAATCTTTTGTGGCTATACCCATTTCAAACAAGTATGCTGATTTGGAAAATATAGGGTGTGATGGATTCTCAGAGGAACGTAGCACGAACAGCCAAGTTTGTGGTATTGAGACTGGCTCTAATTCAATGAAGGGTACGTCGAGTTCCAAGAGATCAATTGTGTTAGGGTTTTCTCAAGTCCAAGGTACAGACATACGTTTCTGTGGCTAGTAGTGAAAAATCAGAATGGTGTGTTACTTCCCTGGTGTCAGGATCAAGGATGTCTCCGAGAGGGTGCAGAATGTTCTCAAGGAGGAGAGGGGCCAGCAAGAGGTCATTGTCCACATTGGAACCAATGACATAGGAAGGGGAAAAAGTTGAGATTCTGAAGGGAGATTACAGAGAGTTAGGCAGGAATTTAAAAAGGAGGTCCTCGAGAGCAGTAATATCTGGATTACTCCCAGTGCTACGAGCTAGTGAGGGCAGGAATAGGAGGATAGAGCAGATGAATGCATGGCTGAGGAGCTGGTGTATGGGAGAAGAATTCACATTTTTGGATCGTTGGAATCTCTTTTGGGGTAGAAGTGACCTGTACAAGAAGGACGGATTGCACCTAAATTGGAAGGGGACTAATATACTGGCAGGGAGATTTGTTAGAGCTGCTCAGGAGGATTTAAACTAGTAAGGTGGGGTGGTGGGACCCAGGGAGATAGTGAGGAAAGAGATCAATCTGAGACTGGTACAGCTGAGAACAGAAGTGAGTCAAACAGTCAGGGCAAGCAGGGATAAGGTAGGACTAATAAATTTAACTGCATTATTTCAATGCAAGGGGCCTAACAGGGAAGGCAGATGAACTCAGGGCATGGTTAGGAACATGGGACTAGGATATCATAGCAATTACAGAAACATGGCTCAGGGATGGGCAGGACTGGCCCCTTAATGTTCCAGGATACAAATGCTACAGGAAGGAGAGAAAGGGAGGCAAGAGAAGAGGGGGAGTGGCGTTTTTGATAAGGGAAAGCGTTACAGCTGTGCTGAAGGAGGATATTCCTGGCAATATATCCAGGGAAGTTATTTAGGTGGAACTGAGAAATAAGAAAGGGATGATCACCTAATTGGGATTGTAATGTAGACCTCCTAATAGTCAGCGGGAAATTGAGAAACAAACCTGTAAGCAGATCTCAGCTATCTGCAAGAATAATAGGGTGATTATGGTAGGGAATTTTAACTTTCCAAACATCGACTGGGACTGTCATAGTGTTAAGGGTTTAGATGGAGAGAAATTTGTGAAGTGTGTACAAGAAAATTTTCTGATTCAGTATGTGGATGTACCTACTAGAGAGAGTGCAAAACTTGACTGACTCTTGGGAAATAAGGTAGGGCAGGTGACTGAGGTGTCGGGGGGGGGGTGCGGGAGCACGTTGGGGCCAGCAACCATAATTCTATTAGATTTAAAATAATGATGGAAATGGATAGACGAGATCAAAAAGTTGAAGTTCTAAATTGGAGCAAGACAAATTTTGACGGTATTAGGCAAGAACTTTTGAAGGCTGATTGGAGGCAGATGTTCGCAGGTAAAGGGATGGCTGGAAAATGGGAAGCCTTCAGAAATGAGATAACAAGAATCCAGAGAAAGTATATTCCTGTCAGGGTGAAAGGGAAGGCTGGTAGGTATAGGGAATGCTGGATCACTAAATAAATTGAGGGTTTGGTTAAGAAAAAGAAGGAAGCATATGTAAGGTATAAATAGGATAGATCAAGTGAATCCTTAGAAGTGTATAAAGGCAGTAGGAGTATACTAAAGAGGGAAATCAAGAGGGCAAAAAGGGGACATGAGGTAGCTTTGGCAAATAGAATTAAGGAGAATCCAAAGGGTTTTTACAAATGCATTAAGGACAAAAGGTTGACTAGGGAGAGAATAGGGCCCCTCAAAGATCAGCAAGGTGGCCTTTGTGTGGAGCCACAGAAAATGGGGGAGATAGTAAACGAGTATTTTGCATTAGTATTTATTGTGGAAAAGGATTTGGAAGATACAGACTGTAGGGAAATAGATGGTGACATCTTGCAAAATGTCCATATTACAGAGGAGGAAGTGCTGGATGTCTTAACGTATAAAGGTGGACAAATCCCCAGGACCTGATTAGGTGTACCCTAGAACTCTGTGGGAAGCTAGGGAAGTGATTGCTTGGCCTCTTGCTGAGATATTTGTAGCATCGATAGTCACAGTGAGGTGCCGGACGACTGGAGGTTGGCTAACGTGATGCCACTATTTAAGAAGGGTGGTAAGGAAAAGCCAGGGAACTATAGACCAGTGAGCCTGACGTCGGTGGTGGGCAAGTTGTTGGAGGGAATCCTGAGGGACAGGATGTGCATGCATTTGGAAAGGCAAGGACTGATTCGGGATAGTCAACGTGGCTTTGTGCATGGGAAATCATGTCTCTCAAACTTGATTGAGGTTTTTGAAGAAGTAACAAAGAGGATTGATGAGGGCAGAGTAGTAGATGTGATCTATATGGAGTTGAGTAAGGCGTTCGACAAGGTTCCCCATGGGAGACTGATTAGCAAGGTTAGATCTTACGGAATACAGGGAGAACTAGCCATTTGGATACAGAACTGGCTCAAAGGTAGAAGGCAGAGGGTGGTGGTGGAGGGTTGTTTTTCAGACTGGAGGCCTGTGACCAGTGGTGTGCCACAAGAATCGGTATTGGGTCCTCTACTTTTTGTCATTTACATAAATGATTTGGATGCGAGCATAAGAGGTACAGTTAGTAAGTTTGCCGATGACACCAAAATTGGAGGTGTAGTGGACAGTGAAGATTACCTCAGATTACAACAGGATCTTGACCAGATGGGCCAATGGGCTGAGAAGTGGCAGATGGAGTTTAATTCCGTTAAATGCGATGAGCTGCATTTTGGGAAAGCAAATGTTAGCAGGACTTATACACTTAATGCTGAGCAAAGAGACCTTGGAGTGCAGGTTCCTAGCTCCTTGAAAGTGGAGTCGCAGGTAGATAGGATAGTGAAGAAGGTGTTTGGTATGCTTTCCTTTACTGGTCAGAGTATTGAGTACAGGAGTTGGGAGATCATGTTGCAACTATGCAGGACATTGGTTAGGCTACTGTTGGAATATTGTGTGCAATTTTGGTCTCCTTCCTGTCGGAAAGATGTTGTGAAACGTGAAAGGGTTCAGAAAAGATTTACAAGGATGTTGCCAAGGTTGGCGGATTTGAGCTATAGGGAGAGCCTGGACAGGCTGGGGCTGTTTTCCCTAGAGCGTCGGAGGCTGAGGGCTGACCTTTATAGAGGTTTATGAAGGGCATGGATAGGATAAATAGACAAAGTATTTTCCCTGGGGTCAGACAGTGCAGAGCTAGAGGGCATAGGTTTAGGGTGAAAGTGGAAAGATATGAGAGACCTAAGGGGAAACTTTTTTTCACAGAGGGTGGGTATGTGTATGGAATGTGCTGCCAGAGGATGTGGTGGAAGCTGGTACAATTGCAACATTTAAAAGGCATTTGGATGGGTATATGAATAGGAAGGGTTTGGAGGAATATGGGCCGGGTGCTGGCAGGTGGGACTAAATTGGGTTGGGGTAGCAGGTCGGCATGGACGGGCTGGACCGAAGGGTATATTTCCATGCTGTACATCTCTTATGACTCCGTGACATGCACTAAGAGTGAAAAAACATATACATTGGGTAGTTGTAAAGCTATTTGCACTGAAAAAAAAGTAAGATTGAAAAATTTATGTCAAAGAGTCTGTAATATATAGGTGGTTTGACTATCCTCTCTGATATTGTGATCGTATAATTGTTCACATGTCTGGATGCAAAATTTGGTCGTTCTTAAATTGATGCATTTTGGTCTGTTGCATTTTTAGAATAGGTTGTTTTCTGAAGGTTTCCATATGTTCATTGTCCAAGAGTATCTTTTATGTGTTCTCTGCACAACCAAAAGATTGTACTATTGATTGAGCTGATTTCTGTTTCTCCTCAATGTTGCTCCATTAGGTGTTATGACTTAGTATCTAGGGTCACTGCAGTGTCCCAGCAGGTTACCAGGTTGATTGATTTAAGTTGTATGACTCTGACGTTCTGTGCAATTCACAGTTTAGGCAGTTTTTGGCATTTGCACAGCAGTCATGGACCATTTCTATTCTCCATCTTCTTTGGGAGCTTTTCCTGGATTTCTGAGAACTCAGAGAAATGATGGCTTGACAAAGTTCTCTAAATTTGTCTTCCAAATGCAATCCCTGGTGACAGTAAGTGCGTGTCTGGAGGTGTGGTTCTTAAGTGCAGCAGAGCAATTTGAAGGACCTTTTTTGTCACCCAAACTTCACGATAAGCACTTTAATGATGTGAACCATTTGTTTGGCGAGGCTGTCGAGTTTAAGATAAACCACATGACACTTTGCTGTATTATGCCCCATTTGGCACACATGTCCCTAAAAGATCATTGTCAGACATGATCACATCAGGTGTACTGAACAGAGTGTATATTGGACTAATGACGTGAAATGTCATTTAATTGTCTGACAACTGGAAATTTGAAAAAATAGTCAGTGACAAGGAGAGAATTGTTGCTGTGAATGATAAATAGATCTGTTGTAATTTTTGACCAAAGGAGTGATGAAATCGTGTCCGCTTCTTTGTGTTGCGGTGGTTGGTGGCTCTGTCATATCTCGCATACCCCACATTTTTTTCTGCTTCATTGTTGATCTCGGGCCAATATGCAGTGTCCTGTACCACACATCTTGTTCAATCTGTTCTCAGATTGCACCTGTGACTATATGTCCTGGCAAAGGGCTTTGACTGTATGTACTTATTTCCTTTCTAAAAATTACACCCCGCGAGACATGTAGTTCATCTCCTGTAGGGTGTTTCTATTGCATCTTGTATTGTGCCAGACCATCCTTTATGATAACATTCCATGGTGCCTTTGGCCATGAATCATTAGCTATTTCATCTTGAAGTTGGTTGAATTGGTGCTGACCAAAGTTCATGAAAATAGCCTTGAGTAAATCTTCCATCTCGATGGCTGTACTGTCTACTTGTAAGCTTAGTGTAAATTCAGCGTTCATATTTTGCTTTGGTAATTTGCTCAGTATGGAGAACTGTTTAATACCAGTTTGAAGAAGACGTTAACATTGTATGCAGTCGTTTTCCCCCACCAACCATACTTTTACTAAATGTTGTTATACTTTGGGTAATGAACTTTCCAGTTATTTATGCAAAATAATTTCCTATGATTTATGATCAGCTTTTACAGTGAATTGCTTATGGAACAGATTTACAAAATGTTGTGATATAAATACTGGAGCAAGTGTTTCATGCTATTTGTTGGAATAGTTGGAGTGCTCTTGCAATAGACATTTGGATCCAAATGCAATTGGTTTGCCATCTTGCATGGTGCATGCTTTTTATCCTTTTTAGATACATTGATTTTTGAAGAATGTTTTCTTCCTTGGGTCATCGTATTATGGATACCACTTTCTGCTGTCAATAATTATTTGAGTGATTCATGAATTGTTGGTCCTTTTGCTGTACATATGGTATGTCTTAAGCATTGTCTGAATGATGGTGCTTTGTTGGAAAAGTTCGGTTTGTATGGTGCTAGGAAGTTTTAATAATCCAACGTATTTCTATGGATCTTTGTCTTGGGGAATATGTATGTATCTCAATACTGGATCTGTTGCTTCTCCAGCCCAATTCAGAACTGATTGGTTAACTACATGGATCACATATCTGGCTCTTAAAACATTAGCATAACAACATGCATCCAAAAACCCTTTAATCCTCTTGGCTGTAGTTAGGGAGTGCAGAGGAGGGAAATAGTAGTTTAAATGACTTTCTTCTGTGGCTTTCACACCCATTGCAACATTCTAATAAGTTTCAGTGCACCTTTCACGGAGCTTTTATATTCTTTCTGTAATTGAATACTCAAAATGGTAAATTGTATTCTAACTGCAGCTTCATTCAACATCTGCTGTTGGATCTGTTACGACACTGGGTAAACCCTCCTGCTTAATTTAAATCAGCAACACAGAAAAGATTTATCCTGTGCAGTAATCTATAAACATTCGAGGGGCCAGGAACTATTTAAAGTAAAAAAAAAATAACAACTTTAAGAAATAAATTGTAACAAAGAATAATTAACTATTTACAACTTCTTCCTCTAACCTATCTTTTACTTTCCCTTTAAAATACTAGTCTGATAAAACTCCCAATTAAGATTCACCAAAATTCAAGTTTTCAAAACCATCCAGATGTCGAAACTTCTTGTTATATCTTCCTCTGTCTTCTTTTCTTCTTCTTAAGGATTACTGATTGGTAAAGGTACCTTTTTAAGAAAGCTATTCTCCAGGCAGTCTGCACATGCTGGTGGCTTGGCAGTTCTCCTCCCAACTGTTCAATTTTCCCCAGTCTTCTATACCCAAAGTGTCAGATTGTATCATTGGCTTTTAAGATTGTCAATATACTAAGTTCAAACTTGATTGGAGTTTGGGATTTCTCAGGGTATAATTTAAACTGATTAGCTTAATTCAAATCTGTTTTGTCATTTCCAGGCAACCAGCTACCCTAGCTACTGGACTAAAATGTTACATTATATCTTGTTCGAAACATTTGATGCTGTCGGGTAGTTCTGCTAGCTTGTGACTCTCTCTCTCAAAGGTACAGTACATCCACATCTTCATAATACCTTCTCCTCCCCCCCCCCCCCCCCCCCCCTTAAGAAAAATGAACCATCATAACGAAAAGATGGCTTCAGTTTTCTTTCTACTACTCTTTAAATACATTGCCCTAACATATTGATAACTTTAATCTAAGTTTATCTTAACTTAACATAGAACATAGAAGAATACAGCGCAGTACAGGCCCTTTGGCCCTCGATGTTGCGCCGATCCAAGCCCACCTAACCTATACTAACCCACTATCCTCCATATACCTATCCAATGCCCGCTTAAATGCCCATAAAGAGGGAGAGTCCACCACTGCTACTGGCAGGGCATTCCATGAACTTACAACTCGCTGAATGAAGAACCTACCCCTAACTTCAGTCCTATATCTACCCCTCCTTAATTTAAAGCTATGCCCCCTTGTAATACCCGACTCCATATGCGGGAAAAGGCTCACACTGTCAACCCTATCTAACCCCCTAATCATCTTGTACACCTCAATCAAGTCACCCCTAAACCTTCTTTTCTCTAATGAAAACAGCCCCAAGTGTCTCAGTCTTTCCTCATACGATCTTCCTTCCATACCAGGCAACATCCTGGTAAACCTCCTCTGCACCCGTTCCAGTGCCTCCACATCCTTCCTATAGTATGGCGACCAAAACTGCACACAATATTCCAGATACGGCCGCACCAGAGTCTTATACAACTGCATCATGACCTCAGGACTCCGGAACTCAATTCCTCTACCAATAAAAGCCAGTACGCCATATGCCTTCCTCACCGCACTATTTACCTGGGTGGCAACTTTCAGAGATCTGTGTACATGGACACCAAGATCCCTCTGCTCATCCACACTACCAAGTATCCGACCATTAGCCCAGTACCCCATTTTTTGTTATTCTTCCCAAAGTGAATCACCTCACACTTAGCTACATTGAATTCCATTTGCCACCTTTCTGCCCAGCTCTGCAGCTTCTCTATATCCTGCTGTAACCTGCCACATCCTTCCTCACTGTCAACAACTCCTCCGACTTTCGTATCATCCGCAAACTTGCTCAACCAACCTTCTAACCCCTCTTCCAGGTCATTTATAAAAATGACAAACAGCAATGGTCCCAAAACAGATCCTTGCGGAACACCGCTAGTGACGGCACTCCATGAAGAAACTTTGCCATGCACTACTACCCTCTGTCTTCTTCCATACAGCCAATTCCTAATCCAAACCTCCAACTCACCCTCAATACCATATCTCCGTATTTTCTGCAGTAGCCTACCATGGGGAACCTTTTCAAATGCCTTACTAAAATCCATATATACCACATCTACCGCTTTCCCCTCATCAACCTCCTTCGTCACCTTTTCAAAGAATTCAATAAGGTTTGTGAGGCACGACCTGCCCTTCACAAAACCATGCTGACTATCCTTGATCACATTATTCCTATCCAGATGTGCATAAATCCTATCCCTTACAATTCTCTCTAAGACTTTGCCCACAACAGAAGTGAGACTCACCGGCCTATAGTTACTAGGGTTATCCCTACTCCCCTTTTTGAACAAGGGAACCACATTTGCTATCCTCCAGTCTTCTGGCACTACTCCTGTAGACAAAGAGGACATAAAAATCAAGGCCAATGGCTCTGCAATCTCCTCCCTTGCTTCCCAGAGAATCCTAGGATAAATGCCATCAGGCCCAGGGGACTTATCTATTTTCACCTTTTCCAGGATTTCCAACACCTCTTCTCTACATACCTCAAAGCCATCCATTCTACTTATTTGTGACTCAGTATTCACATCGACGACAATGCCCTGTTCCTGAGTAAATACTGAAGAAAAGTATTCATTCAGTGTCTCCCTAATCTCTTCCGCCTCCACACGCAACTTCCCACTACTATCCTTGACTGGACCTATTCCTACCCTAGTCATTCTTTTATTCCTAACATACCTATAGAAAGCCTTAGGGTTTTCCCTAATCCTACCGACTAAGGACCTTTCATGTCCCCTCCTTGCTGCTCTTAGCTCTCTCTTCAGGTCCTTCCTAGCTACCCTATAACTCTCAATCGCCCCAATTGAACCTTCACGTCTCATCTTGAGATAGGCCGCCCTCTTCCATTTAACAAGGGATTCCAATTCCTTATTAAACCACGGCTCCCTCGCACGACCCTTTCCTCCCTGCCTGACAGTTACATAATTATCAAGGACACTCAATAGTTGCTCCTTGAACTTCTTCCCATATAAATATATAGAACATTAAATACAAACCTCATCTAAACTCTATTAGTTAAATCCACGATAATTCATCTGCGATTACATTGTTACAACCCGCAACATGTATGATTTTTAAATTTTAAAAGTCTGTAACATAAGACTCCAATGAAGTAGTCTCATATTCTTGTCTTTAAAGTGTTCTAAGAATGTAAGCGGATTGTGATCCTTATACACAACAGTTTCTGACATATTGTTTGTGACAAACACATTAAAACCTAGTCCGGCCAGTACCAAACTCAGTAATTCCTCTGGTGGATGTTGATCATCTTCGAAAAGTAGCCAACTGGCAGTTGAATCCTATCCTCACCTTCCTGTAGGAGTACAGCTCCAACTCCAATGTCACTAGCATTGATGGCAACTTTAAAAGGTTTTGAACAGTTTGGCGTAGCTAAAACTGGTTTGGTGGTGAATATGGCTTTGAATTATTTGAATGCCTCCTTGGTATGGTTGTATCAACTGAAACTTTGTGTTCTTCTTCAGCCAATTGGTTAACTGTGCCACTACGCTGCTGAAGTTTGGAACAAACTTCCGATCGAATTCGCTGAGTCTTAAGAATCAAAGCACCTCTTTCTTCGAGGTTGGTCGTGGAATTTCCTCGACAGCCTTCGCCTTTACATTCTGTGGGGTCAACCTTCCATGATTGATGTTATGTCCCAAGAATGCACCTCTGCTTTCGCGAGTTTCAACTCTGCTTTCAACTGCTTTCTATGCTCCTGAGACAGATAGATAGCTTACTAACCTATCCCACTACTCAAGGACTTCTTCATTTTTCAATCTATTTTGAAGCACATCAAAGTCCACATCATCTGGATTTGATTCCTCTCTCTGCGGGGCAGTAACTAACACCTGTTTCTCCAGTTCTTTCTCTCTAGTATAATTCGGTTTCAATATGTTCACATGACATACCCGATACCTTTCTTTTTCTATCTGGAATCTTTATTAGGTAGTTCACCAGACTCAACTTTTTCCTCAATTTGATAGGGACCACTAAACCTGGCTTTGATGGGATCTGCTGTCACTGGTAACAGTACTAACATATCATCTCCTCAGGAAAACATCTGAGTCTTGGAGCTTTTCTGTCACCTGCTTCAATCTATACTGTGCCCTCTTTAGGTGCTGTTTAGCTAACTTACCTAATTTATTTAATCTCGCCCTCACCTCTGATACATAAATCTAAGCACGAGATCTCCGATTTTGGTCCTGTCAATTTGTCTTTAATTAATTTCAAAGGGCCTCTCACTTCATGCCTGAGTATTAACTCGAAGAAGGTGAATTGAGTAGATTCGTTTGGGGGACCTCTAATGGCAACAGTACGAATGGGATCGCTTTATCCTAATCATTGGGTAATCCTGACAGTATGCTCTCAACATAGTCTACAAGGTCTGATGCCACCTTTCTAAAGCTCCCTGGGATTGAGGATGATATGCACTGGATTTAAAGTGCTGTATACCTAAGCTATCCATAACCACCTCAAACAGCCTAGCAATAAAATTTGACCCTTAATCTGACTGAATCGCTCTGGGTAGCTCATATCCTGTGAAGAAAGCTACTAACTCCTCTACTACCCTTGCCATGATAGTCCATAATAGAATTGCCTCCGAAAATCTGGTAGACACATTAATTATGGTTAAGGGATTTTTTTAAAAAAAATTATCTGGAAACTTACCAATCAAAGAGGATGTAGCTTCCATATAGGAAAGAAGAGGGCACATTGTAAGTGCAAATGATTGCACATTGTAAGTGTGCTATATGCAAAAGAAAAGCCTCGTGCTCATGCAGAGTCTCTTTGTCAGATTGGTTTGCCCTGAGGTAGCCTGTGCCAATAATGACTAGTGACAGAACTTGGGATTGCTGTTAATCCACAAAGCAAGTGCTCCTCCAACCTCCTGTCTTAGCCTCCCAGGTTACTGTTGCCACTGCCCCACATACCTGAAGTTGCTGCATGATCCTGCATATTTGAATAACAGTGGCATTTATGCAGCATTATAGTCCATGTTAATACCTGTGGAACAATATTTGGGTGTTTTCATGTATTGAAGTCCTTTCTACAACAAAATGTTCCAAGATCATCTTGTGGACTCAACCTCCATATTAAGAGAATAATTATACTAAAATATCGATGGAAAAATTATGACATTATCCTCTGTTAAGCTTTTAAACCTTACTGGATATAGAATGACAGCCGAATGATTTGTGTCTGATCAAAGAATTCAAATCGAGAACAATAGAAGTCCTAGCTCAGCAAGGAGTCAGTTTTTAAAAATTCAATCTCAAGATGAGGGCATTGCTGGCCCAGCCAGCAGTTATTGCACATCCCTAATTGCACAGAGGGCATAGAATAGTCAACTGTATTGCTGTGGGTCTGGAATCACATGCAAACCAGACCAGGTAAGGATGGCAGTTTTCTTCCCTAAAGGATATTATTGAAAATTGACATTAGTCAACTCTGAGTAGGGTTATGACTCAACTTCCTGTATGTTTTAAAAATAACTTCAAGTAACTTCGAAACCTAAGAATATTTTAATAGCTGTGATTGACAAAAATACCTATTTCAAAAAGGTATAGTAACTTTTTTTTTGTAATTGCACCACCCTTTTAAAATCCTACAATGTAGTAATTCTGTTTTGAACTATTTCTGTTCTCCAGTCATTTAGCACAGTATTGCTGGGGTATGAATTGCACTGCAAATAAACTTGACCAAAAGCAAATAAAGAATGCTGCAACGAAAAGTATATTTAAGATAAGCATTTTGTAGATCTGATAGGAGGTTTCCTATAGAAACTTTCTTTTGACCCGAATAGTACCTATATTGACAGTACGTTAAATTTACCATTAATATCATTAAATGTGTGTCGCCTTTTGCTGTGGAACTGGTTGCTGTGGGCAATTACTGCCTTTGACTGAAAGAGTTTATTCTGAGAACTTAACAAGCAATATTGCTTGATGTGTGGGAAGAGCATTTGTCCATCTATATAATTATATTTTGCCTCTTAAAGTAAATGTAACTTTAGCAACAACTAATTTCTATCATGCATTGATTTTATGTCTGGTATTAGCAGCAGTTTTTAAGAGACAAAAATTCTATAGCTGCTGGAATCCAAGGTAGACAAGCAGGAGGGTGGAAAACAGCAGCATCAGTAGGCGGAGAAGTCAAAATTTCAGGAGTAACCCTTCTTCAGGACGGGGGGTGGCGGTGGGGTGGGTGCAAGGGAAGCTACAGAGAAAGGGGGTGGGGAGAATGGCAGGGTGCTGAGGTGGGGATAGGTGAACACAGGTAGAGGGTACAACCTCGGTTGACTGGAGGAACAAATCTGGTTGGTGGCTAGAGAGGAAGGATCAATGAGATGAATGGAAGGGAAGGGAGGGGAGGGGATGAAAAGGGAGTTGGGTGATGGGAAGGGAGGTTATTTGAAATTGGAGAACTCAATATTGAGTCTTCCAGGCGGAAGATGAGCTGTTGTTCCTCCACTTTGTGGTCTGATTCGTTGTGGCAATGGTGGAGGCCAAGAATGGTAATGTTAGAAATGAAATGAGAAGGGGAATTAAAATGGGTGGTGGCTGGGAGGTCAGGTTGGCCCCTGCAGGCTCAACTGAGCTGCTCGGTGAAACATTCCCTTAGTTTATGTTTGATCTCCCCAATGTAGAGTAGGCCGACTTGACCTCCCAGCCACTGCACTTTTAAGAGGCACTGTTAACTTTGTCCATTACATATCACTTCTTGTCAGCTTGAAAAAACTAACAGCAAATGGAATATTAATGCAATGTGGTGGTTACCATTTAAACCATTGAGCATGGTTCTACGGTTTCATCTTGGACTACAGAAATGAATGGAGAGCTCTCAATTGAGAGGAAAAACAGCCTGTAGGTTGAGAATATATTGATGATCAACTTCCAGAATAGATTTGGATTCACTGCTTGCCTTTCAAAAGGAGCTGAACTTTGAATTATTTTCTAACCCGGCCTGAAGCTTTTTCTTTTTGCTTCTCTTTTTTTTTTCCCCAGGTGATTGCATGAATAGGTAGGCTGAGGAATCTCCTTCATAAGCAGTTCCTTGTGATCGAGGATGACATGCTTCCACAATAGAAATGAGTTCTCAGGTGACTTAAGAGTTCAATGCACACCTTACAGTCTTTGCCACAGTTGGATGAATAAGTAGGTGACCAGAGTTGCCACATGCTGCTTACTCTTTTGACGCTTATCTCTTTCAGCGATGTGACTCAGGGGTACACTTCTCACCAATGCTTTCCCTCCACTTCAGGCGGTTTTGGGCTAGGGTGTTCCAGGTGTCATGGGAATATTGTATTTTTTTCAAGGAATCTATGACTGAGTCCCTGGAGCATTTATTTCTCTTCCTGGGACTTACTTGCTGTATAGATGTTCCAAATAGAACACTCGTTTTGGGAATTTTGCATGAGGCATGCAGATGGTATTGTCAGCTCAGTGGAACAGATCGAGTAGGATCAGTGTCATATAGATGTACAGCATGGAAACAGACCCTTCGGTCCACCCTGTCCATGCCGACCAGCTATCCCAACCCAATCTAGACTCACCTGCCAGCACCCGGCCCATATCCCTCCAAACCCTTCCTGTTCATATACCCATCCAAATGGCTCTTAAATGTTGCAATTGTATCCGCCTCCACCACATACTCTGGCAGCTCATTCCATACACGTACCACACTCTGTGTGAAAATGTTGCCTCTTGGGTCTCTTATGTCTTTTCCCTCTCACCCTAAACCTATGCCGTCTAGTTCTGAACTCCCTGACCCCATGGAAAATACTTTGTCTATTTATCCTATCCATGCCCCTCATAATTTTGTAAACCTCTATAAGGTCACCCCTCAGCCTCCGCTCCAGGACAAACAGCCCCAGCCTGTACAGCCTCTCCCTATAGTTCAAATCCTCCAACCCTGGCAACATCCTTGTAAATCTTTTCTGAACCCTTTCAAGTTTCAAAACATCTTTCCGATAGGAAGGAGACCTGAATTGCACGCAATAGTCCAACAGTGGCCTAACCAATGTCCTGTACAGCCGCAACATGACCTCCCAACTCCTGTACTCAATACTCTGACCAATAAAGGGAAGCATACCAAACGCTTTGATGATTAGGATGATCTGAGCAAGAACAGTGATGTAGGTGCTCCACATCTGCCATTGAATTTGCAAGATCTTCTCGATACATCAAGGTTTTTGAGGTACGTCCCGTATATAGTTTATGTCTCAGCCCTATTGGGTGTCAGGTATAACGACTGCTCTGTAGACCACCAGCTTGGTGCTGCTTTTGAGATCCTGGTCTTTAAACACTCTCTTCTTCAGGTGACCAAACAGGAAGGTGAGTGTAGGTGGGTGCAGTCTGCACCATTGAATAATTAAGTGCATCAAATGCCCTTTTTTTTTGTATGTTTGATCTACTGCTGAGAGAGACAAACTAGTTCCCACTGAAACAATATTGGAAGTATAGATAAAATCATTTTCTTAGACTGAGGGCTTGTATTTGAGCTGTGAATAATGAAGCATTGAAATTCGATTCAGTAGCAACATGCATATATTTATTTCTTTAATTCATACCACCTATTGAAAAAATAAATCAGGTGTGAAAGCAAACAAAGTTTTTAAAAATAAAATTCATTAAGTCTGATCATTGATCATCAGCATTAGTATTGAGTCAGATTCTTTTGTCACTCATCAAGTTCATTGTTGTTAGACCGGAGAGGGATCTTCTTTGTTGTTAGACCGGTTGCTAGATTTGCAGACATAAGTAAACTTCAAAAGTGGTTGCTTTTGATGTAAGGAACATCCTGAGAAGATGAAGTTCAATACTAATTGTTTATTCTTTAATTTGTACCATTTATAGGTACTTCCTCTCTTGAGAGAAGTGAATGGCCACATGTGAAACTTCAGAGAGAAATCGTTTCTTTGATTCTCAAATATATGATTGAATACTTTGAGAAATGTACTTACTTTATAGGTCTGTACTAATCATGGTTTTTTTTGTGACCCTTTAAAGTACTTATTGCCTTGATTTATAGTTACCTTCAAATAGGGTGGAAGGTTTGACATGGTGCATTATTTAAATCTAAACACTATGAATAGTGAAACGGTCATGTGTTTGTGAGTTTAAGTATCAGAAGAGGTGAAAATTCTGACTGTGTTCTTTTATTTTCTCTCAATTTACATACAACCTTTCTTTCTTTTTTTTTTCATGGCTTAATACGTTAAGAGGCAATGTTGAGGTTAGTATATGAGCATGGATAGAATATTGGCTAGATAATAGAAGACAGGGTTGGGATAATAGAAGGCACCTTGATAATGGAAAGCTGTAATTGGTATGCCATGGGAATCAGTGCTGGGGTCATGTTTATTTATAATGTATGTAAATCACTTGGATGAGAAAACTAATGTGCAATAGCCAAGTTTTCAGGTGACACAAAAATAGTGGGAAGACAAGTGGTGAGGATGACACAGTATGCAGAGCGATATAGGCAAGTTCAGTGACTGGACAAAAATTTGACCAGTGGAATAAAATACAGGAAAATGTGTGGTTATGCGCTTTGGCAGAAAGAATAGAGGAGTAGAATGTTATTTAAATGAAGAAAGACTGGCGAAAGCCTCCGAACAGAGGGGGAGACAGTAAGGGCTGCAGATGCTGGAAGTCAGAGTACATAAATGTGAAGAGCACGGCAGATCAACCGCATCTGAGGAACAGGAAAGTCAACGTTTCAGGCCACAACCCTTTGTTTGGATGGGAAGGGGGAGGAGAGCCCACAAGTTAATAGAGGGATGGGGTGGGGCTGGGTGAAGGGTAGGTGGGATGGTGATGGGTAGATGCAGATAGGGAGTTATTACGATTTGTCAGTGGGAAGGGTTGGAGCGGATAGGTGAGTAGGAAGTTGGATAGGTTAAAACAGGTAAGGGAGGGAAGGAGGAAAGTTAGGGATAGACATAGGCTAAGGCTGGAGAGGACGGAACTTGAAGTTGGTGATGTCAATGTTGAGGCTGAAGACTACGTGACAGCATCGATGACTGGATTACTTTTGCTTCTGCCCATGTGCGTGTGTTCAAGAATCTGTAAAATCTTCCTTACTTTCCTGTTTGGACACCATCACCTTGATAACTTATGATCTCTCTACCTTAATTAGTTTGTACAGTTTTGGATTACTTGTTACTTCGGTTAGACCCTCGACATGTGACTTTTATGCCTATCATGATTTGGTTTGGTTTGTTTCCAGCACCACCTTATTTTTAATTTTTTGTAATAACGTCTGTCTCAATCAATCTGATTATAGGTCATCCCTTCACTTTCCATTAAGATGTTGAAACTTTACTCACATTGTCTGATACTTCTGATTACCTGCAGAGACTTATTATTCAGCCTAGTGACACTCCACACACCATTTATACGATCTTTCGATGACTTTGCCTATAAATTATGTGCCTGTGTGCTCCTGTTCACTCCAACTGACGAAGGAGCAGCACTCTGAAAGCTTGTGATTTCAAATAAACCTGTTGGTCTGTAACCTGGTGTCATGTGACTTCTGACCTTGTCCACCCCAGTCCAACACTGGCACCTCCACATCAACATTAACAAGATCACTATTATTTGAAGTTAGAGAGTCCATTCATCAGCCTAATAACAGGAGGGAAAAGGCTGTTCTTGAACTTGTTGCTGCGTGTGTTTAAGCATCTATCTTCTGCCTGATGGGAGAGCATTACTAAGGTGGGAGGGGTCTTTGATGATGATGGCAGCCTTTATGGTAGCAAGAAGTGTAAATGGAGTCCATGGATGGAAGATTGGCTTCTGTGATGGTCTGAGCTGTGCACACAACCTTCTGTAGTTTCTTATGATCCCAGGCAGAGCAATGCTGTACTAAGTCATTGTGCACCTAGATAGTATGCTTTCTGTGGTGCACCTGAGGGTCCTTATGGACATGCCAAATCTCCTAAGCTGCCTAAGGCAGAAGAAGCGTTGTGATGGTCAAAAAGGCATAACATCTACGTGGGAAGTCCAGACAGGTTATCATCACTCTGAGGAACTTTACGCTTTCCACCCTCTCGAACTCTGTTCTGTAGATGGGAGCGTGTTCTCTTCCTTTCTTTCTGAAGTCAATGATCAGTTGTTTGGTTTTATTGACATTCTGTGCAAGAAATGTGTTGAAGTGATTTACAGTCTTGTTCAGTGTTTTTATAATGACATTCCACATGCTGCATGTTGATCAATTTCACATCCTTTCCCTCCATTAAAAACGAGCTTAGAAATCTAACCTTGATAAATATAATTTTATTTGAGAAATGAATGGGAAACTGTTCTTAAATGCACTCTGAACATTTCTAGATCTCTTTATTTAACCATGCTGTTAGCTCAACTGGTTTGGCTTTTATTTGTTTGCAAATTAAAATCTGAGAAGTAAATAAACATTGAAGCACAACGTTATGACACATGATGTATTTTTCTTGATCCTCAATGAAAAATGTTTGTGAAGCACAGTTCATCCTGAGACGGATTCTTAAGTGTCATGTTTGAGTAAATATTTATGTACTCTTTCATTTGTATAATCTGCCTACAAGAAACCTAATTGAATTAAGTAACTATTGTAATATAGGTAATTATAGACAAAAGAGTATTGAAATTGACAAACAAATGCAGTGTTGCGAGGGGATTGTAGATTTTGTTGTTGATTCCTAATTACCAAGAAAAGGTGTTAATATAGATTTGGTGTAGGTACACTTCTCACTGATGGAGAGGTCTAGGAGTTTGACCCACTGACTGGGATCGAATGGAAATATTCAAAATCAAGAGGGTTCTTTTCCCATGCACCTGCAACTTGTCCTTCTAGGTTGTCGACATTACAGGTCTGGAAGGTGGTGTTGACGAGCCTCAGTACAGTGCATCTTATATACGGTTCTGCTGCCACTGTACATCAGGACTGAAGGAGTGAATGTTTTGGTGTTGGATGCAGTGCTAATCAAATGGGCTATTTTAGCCTGGATGTTGTGCTGCTTGAATATTGTGGTTCTGTTTGCCGAGCTGGGAATTTGTGTTGCAGACGTTTCGTCCCCTATCTCGGTGACATCCTCAGTGCTTGGGAGCCTCCTGTGAAGCGCTTCTGTGATGTTTCCTCCGGCATTTATAGTGATTTGTATCTGCCGCTTCCGGTTGTCAGTTCCAGCTGTCTGCTGCAGTGGCGGGTATATTGAGTCCAGGTCGATGTGCTTGTTGATTGAATCAGTGGATGGCACTCATCCACTGATTCAATCAACAAGCACATCGACCTGGACACAATATACCTGCCACTGCAGCGGACAGCTGGAACTGACAACGGGAAGCGGCAGAGACAGGCCACTATAAATGCCGGAGGAAACATCACAGAAGCGCTTCACAGGAGGCTCCCAAGCACTGAGGATGTCACCTAGATAGGGGACGAAACGTCTGCAATACAAATTCCCAGCTCGGCGAACAGAATCACAACAATGAGCACCTGAGCTACAAATCTTCTCCCAAACTTTGAATACTTTGAATCTTGGAAAGGTTGGATAGGCTAGGATTGTTTTCCTTCAAATAAAGAAGGTTGAAGGATGACTTAATTGAACTGTACAAAATTTGAGGGTCTTGGATTGACCGGACAGGGAGGACCTGTTCCTCTTAGTGGAGAAGTCAGTTCTTCTGAGGCACAGGTTTAAGGTGAGTGGTAGCAGTTGATCACGCTTGTGGAAAAGCTTTCTCACCCAAAGGGGTGGTGGATATCTGGTACTTGATCAGTAGAATGCTTCCTTGCCCCTGCCTGATTTAATGTAAAGAGACTTCATGGAATCCAGAGTTACGTTGAGAACTTCCTTTTGGACTACTCTGTGCAGCTACTTCTCGTCATCATCCTGTTGGGACAAGTCATCCATAAGAATATTGATGACAGTGGCTGGAAACTCGTTTGTGAATTGTGATTTCTTTGAGTTTGACTATGACAAGCCGTTGTCTAATATAAGGGGTAGCTCGATTAGATAAAGTCCCATATGTTTATAAGGGGGCTTTGCAGGATCAGCTGGGCCAATGTGCCAAGTCATTGCTGGGTCATTTGACTGATTTTAATTTATTTTGACTCTTCCATAGCAGTTTGGTAGAACTGGATGGTTCATTAGGCCATTTCATGGGTAATTAAAAGCCAACTGCGTTTGCATCTGGAGTCACATGTGGGCTAGACCAGGTAAGAACAGCAGATCTCCTTCTGTAAAGGAAATTAGTCAACAAAATGTTTTTTTAAAATGACAGTCAATTATAGTTTAATGTGGAGCTTTTTATTCAAGACTTAGTAATAATGATTCAATTATTTATTTAAATTCTACTGTATCCTGAGCATTACCTTTGCTCTCTGGATTACTAGTCCAGTCCTTTATATCCTATTTCCCTCGTCATTCAGATTAATGATGGTAAGTGCTGCAAGTAGCTCTCCACCTTTTAGAATAGTCATGAGGGATAAGGGAAATTGATATTCATGCAGGAATTGAGGGGCAGTGGAAAAAATTTGTTATGGGATTGGATAATAATAAATAGTTCCTTTGTGCTAATCTGCTGTTATGCAATTCCAACACCCCTGAAAGTGATTGGTATTTACTCTATCCAATGCCAGGATACCTCTTCTCAGAAAAAGGCACATGTGGTGTGGTTTAACTTGCAACTGTATTAAAGGAGCTGCTCAGCCTTTTACAATTTGTGAACTCACTTCGGTGTCCCAGCTCAAACCTTAGCAAACTGAAGCATTGAATAACAAGTTCACTGTGGATGCCTTCTAGTGTTGTCTTATCATATTCACAGCTTCATGAACTGAGATTAGAATATCTTTTTGGTATAAAATATACTAATAGGAATATTGGGGTAGACAGCTGTACCTGTACGTCTCTGAACTCGAGTGATAAATTTCAAATTTGTGAGCGGGTAAATATTCAATGCATTGAAAACTTCAAACAGCTGGGTTTGGAATGTTATGCTACAGAATGTACTTTTACCTGTGCATATTTTTAAATTTAATGTGACTTAAATTAAATGTCACCAGGGGTTATACATTATGATTTGGGGATTTCATTTTCAAGTAAATATTTTTTTCCTCATCAATGATGAGAAATGGATCCATTTACGCTTGCTGAAAATTACAACTTTAATTCCATTATTCTGGGCTGACTTCAAAATCAACAATCAAAGATCTTTTGTACAGGGAACCCTCACCCACTTCACACCTTGGGATTGATATCTCGCAACCAACCTCAATTATCTGAAACATTCAACATACCCTGACCCCTTGATATCTTATTCACTGGCACCCTACCCTGCCAGAATTCTAACCTCACTTTTGCCGTATGTGATTGCCATTTGAAAGCAGCTGTCCAGGTAACCAGTAAATTTCAGTGTATAGCAGCTAACGTCCTTAGAATATAAGAATGTAAGACATAGCAGCAAAAGTAACCCATTTGGCCCATTAAGTCTGCATACCATTCAGTGAGATCACAGCTGATCTGATAATCCTCCACTCCACTTCCTTGCCTTTTTCTTTGGATATGAAAAATCTGTCTAGCTCAACCCTGAATATTCTTAATAACTCAGCTCTACAACCCTCTGCAGTAAAAAAAGTCCACAGATTCTTTATCCTCTGAGAGAAGAAATTCCTCCTCCCCTCTGTCTTAAGTGAGTGACCCCTTAGCCTGACGTTATACCACCTGCTCGTAATCTCTCCCACAAGGGGAAACAAGCTCTGCATCTCCCCTGTCAAGTCCCCGAAGTATCTTGCATATTCAAATAAGGTCTCTCTCCAAAACTCCAGTGAGTGCAATTCCAACCTACTCAACCACTCCTCAAGTGAAAATTCTTCCATATCCAGGATCAACTTTGTGCGTTCCTGAGAAGGATCACAATGCTACCATATCCTTTTTCTTAGATTGGGGGATCCAAAACTGATCACCCTTGTGATGTGGCCTAGTTAGTGTTTACATAGTTTTAGCTGGATTTCTGTACTTTTTAATACACTATTCTCTTTGCTTGATTATTGTGTACCATGAAGGGCCTGGAAGTACAACTCTGCATTTCTGAAGGATATTTTATCAGTTTCCTGTCAGAAGTGCAAAGCTTTTTATTATAAAAATGAAGGAGTGGCGTGGGAATCTGTGCAGAATTGAGATGCTTGAAAAACTGGGCCCAATGTATTTGTTGTTTTATTTTTACCTAGTATCTGTAATTTGTCTGTTTATGGTCTGATCTTTAATGGTTTCTTTAATTTTAGTGGCAAAGTTATTTAATATAGTACTTTAATGTATTGGTTAACTTTATTGAACATACCTCATTTCCTATGGAAGTGAACTGAAAGGGGGACTAATTCAAACATAAAGGGAGATAATTGTTGCCTGTCCCTCGATTTATGGATGTCATCTACTTAGTTACAATTTTCAGTCATGGGTGTCTATGCGATTGACATGCTAAGATTGAACTGACAGATCTTTGAGCACATGGGTCTATATGTTCCACAAGGTGGTAGGATCTAGAGTGCAGGATTTGATTCATCTGTTTCCTTTTTCCACCACCACGTTGCCTCCTCATTTAACATGCAGTGCTTCAGCATGATGCATTTTAGTTACAAAGAATCAGCAGCCATTTCCAGCCATACTAAAATACCTGGATTTGAAATGTGCACAGACCAGCAATGTTGGAAGTACATTGTTTTTCTGTCTGCATCCCAAATAAAAGGACGCAATTGATGCTAAATGGTGGTGTTTCATAGTTCTTTAACTTTGCAACCACACTGCCTTGGCTGACATTCCTTTCATCCTGTGGCATGTTGATCACCCGTTTGTTATTGATGCCTTTTTATACACGGCATCTATTTTTATCATTACATCATCTGACACAGTGATGCATCTATTTATCTAAATAGTGCACATAACCTGTAGTGATATTTTGTGCCATTATAATGATTTAATCTTAAAGGTCGCTTAGCTGAAGTATGTGATTTTTAAAATTTATATTCTGTTGTGTTACCCTGTGGTTTCCATTATTAGACCTATATGATAGCACTTAAACTCTTACAGTCTACTTACTGTGTGAATATTGTGCTTCAGACTTTGAGCATTTTCTCACTGTAGAAAATTACTGTTTCAGGGAATAGAGGGATGTGGACCACATGCAAGCAGATAGAATTAGTATAGAATAGCATCAGGAGTGATGTGCTGAAGGGCCTATTCCTGTATTGTACTCCTATTCTCCTTGCCTGAGCTTCCACTGCAACTAAAACCTTAGGATAAAACAAGACCTACTCCTTTGCATGCCCACCCTCCATGTCAGGGATAGAGTGGTGCTGGAAAAGAACAGCAGGTCAGGCAGCATCCGAGGAACAGGAAAATCGACGTTTCGAGCAAAAGCCCTTCATCAGGAATGAACATGTCCATTCCTGATGAAGGCAATTTCGAGCAAACTACCTTAATCAGGAATGGACATGTTCATTCCTGATGAAGGGCTTTTGCTCGAAACGTCGATTTTCCTGTTCCTCGGATGCTGCCTGACCTGCTGTTCTTTTCCAGCACCACTCTAATCTAGACTCTGATTTCAGTCCTCACTTTTGCCACCCTCCATGTCATTCATGAGGTGTCCATATCAATAAGTGACAGACTTTCCTCATTAAAATTCAGCAGGGTTGTCATAACCACCTTTTTTCAACAACCGCTTATAGTTATATAGCTGTTTCCATAAAATAACATGTTCCAAGATGCTTGGCAAGAGCATTATGAAACAAAATAGGACATTTGAGTAGTTTCTTAGGGGACTCTGACAGAAGACCAAGAACTCTGTCAAAATGGTAGATTTTAAGGACCAAAGTGCCTTTGAGAGACAGATCAATGTAGGGAAGGAATCCTAAAGCTTAGGGCCCAGGCATCAAAGGCACATCCACCACTGGTAGAGTAATAACAAACAGTGGTACCCATGAGGCCAAGTTAAAGGAGGAACCTAAACAAAATGTTAAAAGTGGAAACGGGGTTGTGGAGGCAGAGATGTTTAGGGAGGGAATTGTAAAGTGCTGTGCCTAGGTAACTGTTGGTATGGGCTACAATAGTGGGACAAAGGAAGTGAAGTATAAAGAAAAGGCCAAAGTTAGCAAAATGGAGAGTTGAGGTTTGTAGGACTTTTGCAGATTGAAGCTTTTGTGTTATTTATTGTCACATGTTTCTAGATAGATACGGTGAAAAGTGTTTTGTTACCACAATCCGGTGCCATTTTGAGTTATGAAAAGAAATTACATAAATAGAGTTCATCTGTGCAAGGGATCTTCACACTCCAGGGTGTCCACACAATCTCTGCAAGATGTCCCAGGCCTGAAGGAGTCCCTGCACTTCAGACACCTCCTCTGCCACAGTGACCTGTCATCGCTGCCAAGAGTCCCAGCTCCGGGCAGCACCACCACACTACAGCAATACTAGGGATGAAGCTATGAAGGAATGATGATGGAAATGTTAAATTTGGGTGTTGTGGGACTGAATATTAGGTAGTACTTGGTGGAGCATAGAACATGCGTGGTAGAGTATGTTAGGCCAAAGGTAATGGAAGATGGGAGAGTGTTTGTTATTCAAAGTTTGGGAGAAGATTTGTAGCTCGGGTGCTCGTTGTTGTGGTTCTGTTCGCCGAGCTGGGAATTTGTCTTGCAAACGTTTCGTCCCCTGTCTAGGTGACATCCTCAGTGCTTGGGAGCCTCCTGTGAAGCGCTTCTGTGATGTTTCCTCCGGCATTTATAGTGGCCTGTCTCTGCCGCTTCCGGTTGTCAGTTCCAGCTGTCCGCTGTAGTGGCCGGTATATTGGGTCCAGGTCGATGTGTTTGTTGATTGAATCAGTGGATCCACTGATTCAAATCAACAAACACATCGACCTGGACCCAATATACCGGCCACTACAGCGGACAGCTGGAACTGACAACCGGAAGCGGCAGGGACAGACCACTATAAATGCCGGAGGAAACATCACAGAAGCGCTTCACAGGATGCTCCCAAGCACTGAGGATGTCACCTAGACAGGGGACGAAACGTTTGCAAGACAAATTCCTAGCTCGGCGAACAGAACCACAACAGTGTTTGTTATATCAAGTGCGGAATTATGCTGGGAAGCACAAGGGTTTCAGGAACAAGTGGACTGGGATGGTGGCAAAGGATATTGAACATCTTTGTTAGAAGCCCTCTGTTGATTTGAGAAGTGAAAATGCTTTCAAGGCCTTTGAAGGGAAATGGAGATTCAAGGTTGGGATGAAATTTGAAGAGTTGGAGGGGTTGAAAGTGAATTTATTTGATACTGTTTGTTTAAGTTGCTGTTTTACAGTTATAAAAAAAATCTATTTTTAACCAACCTGCTCAGATATGTCATTCATATTTCTGGATGAGATATGGTTTACTGAGACATTACCATTGCACCAAAGGAGCCTGATAGTTGACATAAAATTAAATGGGCAATATGATATACCCAACAAATTTATAAACAGGAAGTGAATGCCCTAAACCAGAGTGACTGTGGGTAGTGCAACTACTTTGAATCATAAATGATGCCACAGTGCCCTTAATACTGGATTCAACCTTGCATCTGGCAATTGACCCTGCAAGCATTAGGGCTAGTGACAGTGGTTAATGTATGTTAGGATCAGAAACATCCATGGAAATGCACTATTATTGGACAGGTCTTGAATTTTTAAAAGATCTTTTGTGAGTGGAAAAATGCTTTTCAACCATAAAGTTTAAATAAGAAAGTAACGTAGTATCGGAAAAGGCCTTCAGCCCATCTTCTTTGTACCATTGCACCTCGCTTTATCAAACATCTAAATAAACAAATCTAAAATTTCTTACAAAGAAGTTATACAGGACAATCTTATGATAAAAATTAAATAGAGTTTTTTCCATGTATTTCAACCCCAATTTTATGCAGAATTCTTGTAACCCTTAGATTTCTACATATTAAAAATACTATCAGAAAGATGTTGTGAAACTTTGAAAGGGTTCAGAAAAGATTTACAAGGATGTTGCCAGGGTTGGAGGATCAGAGCTACAGCGAGAGGCTGAATAGGCTGGGGCTATTTTCCCTGGAGCGTCGGAGGCTGAGGGGTGACCTTATAGTGGTTTACAAAATTATGAGGGGCATGGATAGGATAAATAGACAAAGTCTTTTCCCTGGAGTCGGGGAGTCCAGAACTAGAGGGCAAAGGTTTAGGGTGAGAGGGGAAAGATATAAAAGAGACCTAAGGGGCAACTTTTTCACGCAGAGGGTGGTACGTGTATGGAATGAGCTGCCAGAGGATGTGGTGGAGGCTGGAACAATTGCAACATTTAAGAGGCATTTGGATGGGTATATGAATAGGAAGGATTTGGAGGGATATGGGCCGGGTGCTGGCAGGTGAGACTGGATTGGGTTGGGATATCTGGTTGGCATGGACGGGTTGGACCAAAGGGTCTTTTTCCATGCTGTACATCTCTATGACTCTATCATTTCAGTCTTGGACATATTCAAAGACTGAGCCTTCTGGGGCAGCAAATTTTAAAGATTCACCATCATTTGGGTGAAGTAATTCTCCCACATCTCAGTCAAAATGGCCTTATCCCTTATTCTGAGATTGTGCTTCCCTAGTTCGAGATCATACCATACCTCCCAGCCAAGATTCATCCTTCCTACATCTATTCTGTCAAGCCCTGCGAGAATATTGTATGTTTGAAGACAATTAACTCTCGTCCATTTAAACTCTCTAGGATAAAGGCCCAGTTTATTTCATATTTCTTTTATATAAATCACTCCATTCATCCCAAGGATTAGTTTGGTGAATCTTTGTCGCATGCACTCTGCAAGCTGTAGCTAAGGAAGCAAAAACTCAGGCAATACTCCAGATGTTGTCTCACTGATGCAAAGATCCCAAAAAGGGAATGGTGGCAGCAGATGCAGCAACACTCTGCAATAACAGAATGGCTCTTAGCCATGGATTATAAGTCTTGGGGAGGGGAAAGATGGTGATTTTCAATTTTATAGGAGACAGTTTGTGAAGGGGAGGACAATTCACAAGGTAGTTGTTGTGGAAGATTGCTATCAAAGCTTGAATAGAGTCACCAAACATGTTAAAAATTAAACTTGTATGTTAAAATATGAAAAAGCGTCAAGATTTAAAGATACAAGCTTCCAACAACCCTCAATAACACCCAAAGATATTCAAATGCCATACAGTCTTAATGTGCCAAGAAGAGATCAAGTGGAAAACTGGACAAAAACTGTGAAGATCTTTTAGGAAGGAAAAACTGGGGTCTTCAAAATGATGTTAATTGTCATGTGGAATCTTCCTCAGTAAAGTTCATTGCCAGTATCACTGTCAGATAAACATGGTACTGTGATTCCCAAAACATCTGTGGGGCCTTCAGTGGTTAAATGACTTAAATATCAGTACAAATAGGCTTCCCTTAAAACGGAAACTGTTCAGGGTTGCCAGAAATATAAGGGAATCACATGAAAATCCAAATACTGCTTTCAACTAAGGATGCAAGGCAAATGTGATGTTTTATATAGTGCTCCATTTGTGTCAGACAGGAAAAGAACAGACTGGCAATGAAGCGTGGTCTTTCACCTCAATTGAAACTGAACTGATTCCTTCAGCAACTCAACTTGAGCTAGCTGGTAGGTCACATTTCCTCTTGAAACTGAGTTAAGAAATTTCTTCTTACTCACATTTGTAATCTGGCAATGTCTGGAGAGAGAGAAATACAGGGGCCATTTCAGACCTGCATCATTTCAACAGAACTGCAAAACGTCATGATTTGGAGATGCTGGTGTTGGACTGGGGTGTACAAAGTTAAAAATCACACAACACCAGGTTATAGTCCAACAGGTTTAATTGGAAGCACACTAGCTTTTGGAGTGCTGCTCCTTCATCAGGTGGTTGTAAACTTTTGTTACAAATTTTGTGTCCTCCACAGTGTGATGTAACTGAAATTATACATTGAAAAATACTTGGATTGTTTGTTGAGTCAGAAATGGTTTCCCAGTGCTGCTGAAAGATTTCAGATATGACTCATTTAACTTTACTTCTCTCTCCACAGATGGTGTCAGATCTGCTGAGTGTTTCCAGCATTTTCTGTTTTTATTTCAGGTTTTCAGCATAGACAGTAATTTGCTCCTTGTACATTTGTAATCTAATGCATCTAATTTAGTTCTGGTTTACGAAGCTCTGCATGCTATCAGAGAGGGAAGCTGTTGTATTGGTTTAGTGTTGCAGGGTTAGATAAGAGGGGACAAAAAGGAAAAGCACTGAATTTATACACAGTGTTTATCTTTTGCTGAGCTTGGCAATACCATTCACAAATTTCCCAGTGTAAATCACACTGCAGCTCTCCTACTCATTACTTTCGGCGGTCATGTGCATTACAGATTTGGCCAATGATACGATAAGTGCATATTATTTTATATCTTTGGACAGGAAATCACACAAAACACTAAAAGTTTACAGGTAATGATCACAGCTGAGAAATTAGCTTCTTTTGAATCAAAAACACTAGGAAGATACTGCAGATAAAACCCTCAGCATTTGGTAGTTCCTACATTTGGGTGATGTCATAAGTAGTTTACACTCAATCACCTTAGTAAATAATTAATTAACCCTAACAAATCAACAGACAATAACCTGTCAGAGTTTTCAGTATAAGAGAAAAGCTGTGGGAGAAGAGACTGGTTAGGAAGAACTTGGCCCCATCGTTTTCGATTAAAAGCACCTTCCAGCCATCTCACACAAGGATATTGATCCAGATCTTCTGGAATCTGGATAGCCGGGAAACCAGACACATTCTATAAAGTGCATGTACTGAAGTCCCAATACATTGACTATGGAACAACTGCCCTAGAAATTTAAACTTCTGATGAACAATTATCTGCCATCTGCAATCCTGTGTGAAGTTTTGGAAAAGAAAACTACACAAACTAAGTGTGAATCATGGAATTTTATGAAAAAAAAGTTAAACAATATAAGGTTACCAGGTAGTCAACACACCTGCTTGGCTAATGGTAGTAAAAAGTCCTGCAGCTTGTCTGTTCACCTGCCAGTAAATGGTTAGGCATTCTTATAATGAAGATAATTATGGGAACAGGACAAAACTACAGAGAGAATAAAATAAAAGAAGGATTTATTTAAGGAGTAAAAGTAAAGGACAACTCCAAACACGAATGCCTCAGTGTCATGTACTGATAAACTTCATAAATCAAACTCAAAACATAAAAGGAATTATCGCCTCTTTATACATAATAAAGATTATCTACAACTTTCGATTCTGATTATTATCGGTGTAAATCTCAACATTTTCTCTGAGTCACCATTAATATTATAACATACAATGTTCCAATTGTGGTCCAAACAAAGTTTCCATATAGAAAGGACATGACCTCAATACTTTTATATTCTGTTCCTGCAGAAATTAGCCTCCGTAATTTGCTTGCAGTGTCAATTAAAAGCTCTAATCTAATATGTTAAGTGTACAGAATGCTAAGACAGAATTTCAACAGAATGATTGCACAAGGTCACAGACTAGTTGACTCTAATAAAGTGATACCAAGTCTATAAGCAAAGTTATATTGCAACAAAATATCATACATGTTAAGATAAAAAACAAAAGAACTGCAGATCCTGTAAATCAGAAGCAAAAACAGAACTTGCTGGAAAAGCTCCAGCAGATCTGACTGTATCTGTGAAGAGAAATCAAAGTTAACGTTTCGGGTCCAGTGACTGGTTCAAAGGAAGGGTCATCGGACCCAAAATAATAACTCTGATTTCTCTTCACGGATGCTGCGCAAGTTCTGTTCTTGGATGTGTATTAAGATATATGTGGGAGAAGAGTTCTTTTGCAAATGTAGCATTTTGAAGCACAACGTTCAACTCTACAACCACAGAATATCGTGAGGAAACAATGATCATCAGCAACATGGAGCAATGAAAGAATTAAATTCATTTCATCGAGGAACTATTCAAGTATAAAATGCACCAGGGAAAAGCTGAAGCAGAGACCATCGTATCTTCAAAAGAAAAGTGGATAATACTTTAAGAAGCAACAGAACAATCAAATTAAACTTTGTTTACTCAAATAAAGAGTTTGCATAGTTGCCTGAATTAACTCCTCCCATGTCAAAATGTTTAATAGCTCTACAGATAATTAAACGGTGATGGAGAACTGATAAGTTATTCAATGCATGAATACATGGAGCCACCGTGGTAAACCTGTGGAATTTTCTTATCATGTAACGCTGTGGAGGCCAAGGCACTGAATGTATTTTAAAAAAGGAACAGATTTCAAGACAGTGAAGACATTCAGGGGTATGGTGAGACAGTATGGCACTTAGATGGAGGATCAGCCATGATCATATTGAATGGTGAGACAGACTTGACCAAGTGGCCGACTCCTTTTCCTACTTTGTGTTTCTATGATTATGGGTCAGTTCTGTGAAGGTGTTTTTTGAAAAAAAATGTTAAATGTCAGTTCATGAACAGTGACATAAATACATCTGTTCTAGAAAGCACAAGGTTACACGAGTGCCTGGTCAACCCATACAGTGCTGTTGGATAAAATGATTATACGATTGTGTTTATGACAGGCAGAATAAACGCATTTAGGCAATTAGTTGAGTTATGACTTCAGAAGCAAGCAGTGTTCCTTGTAGCAGAAGTATCAAGTCAATTTAGGGGACCCAGTCATTTAATCAGAATTGGTTTCTAATCTGTGGAGCATCCACGACAGGGACGTTTGGATGGAAATTTTCAAATGTTAGCACAGACGTTTAGCCATCAGAATTATGAAACGTTCTTATAGCAGACTTGTAAAGAAATAATAAAATGGTCTCTGGTGTTCAAGAAAAAGAAACTGGCAGAAGTCAGTGAAGGAAAGATTTTTAAAAATGCTAAGGTATGGTGCTGGAAAACAGTTTGAAACTTTGCATTTGTATTTGGAAGATTATTCTCACTGTCTTTTATATAACTTTTTTTTTCTGTAATATGAATAACCACAGCTTTAATTCCCTACAAAAATTGGCCTGTCAAATCAGCTTACATTGTAGGGTCTAACTTAACTACTGTTGCCATCATTAGGGATTGTATTACTGTCCCTAATACTTTTTGGACAGTCAGTTCTTCACCCTGAAGTGCAGAGGTAGGACTTCAGTCAACAGCAGTCTCATAAGTTTTGAGAGGCTCCTTCTGTTGTCTCTTTTCTACTGCCTGCCTTAGGTTGCACATCAAAAAGCGGATCTTTTTCCGACCAGATTTTTGAAGTGGGAAGCATATATTCTCAACACCTTTTGTTCATGAAGTTACTTAAACTTGTAATTGAATTGGCAGACACAAATTGAGAGTTTCCTGTTGCACTACCTATGATTTTTGGATATGGGTTTGTGTGTTTAAAGTTTATGCGGTTTAAAAAAAGTTTCTTCCTCAGAGTTGTGGTAAGCCCTTTAGGGAATCTCTACTCCCATGTTTAAGATTCCCCAGATTATTCCAAAGGTTGACTTTGAACTTTGTTTAAAGCAGAAAAGCTTTCAAAAAATGATAATTTTCTCTAAAGTTTAGTGGGTTGACCTTTGTGGCATGGTTAGTTTACTCTAACAATTGTGAAATGTGATTTGATTTGTTTTTTAAAAAAACTTGATTTCTGTGTAAATAATATTCAGATTATTATTTTATTTTATGGCTAAATCTCAGCTGTAATATTGTTTATCTTTCAGTCACTATTGAAAATTCAGCTGTTCCATTTGTGGAAATGAGTCATTTTTTTTTGTTCTAAACTGTATTATTTTATGTAATGGAATGCAATTCCAGAGACCCCTTAACATACTTTCCACATTGTGGTGGAAAATAATGGTGGAAAAACCACCAAGTCAGTGAACTGGCATTCTTCTTCTAAGGCGGTATTTAGAATGGGTGATGGAAAGAACATAGTTTTATATTGTTCCAAAGAATGTCATGTTGTTTCTCATTCTCTGGATACTTGATTTGCAAACATAATTCAATTAAGAGATTTCAAAAACTAATTCTTTCCCACAACTCTTAATTTGTTTTTGCATATAACATTAATAAGACAAATACATTTGCAGAGATTGCTTCAGAGGTTAGCAAGTCTTGTGCTCTTGCTATGCCATTTTCACAAGTTATGCCGGGGAAAAAATAAATTGTTGTTCAAGTGAATGTCTTTCATCTGCAAATTTTGCCATAGCTAGACACATTTGTTTACTTCCATCTTGAGTATGGAGTTCTTCATTCTTCTTTTGATTTGTTTCATTTACATTGACATTTTAACTGTTTGTTGCTGTGGCAGATATCAGAGGTAAATTTGCCTGAGCCACCATGATAAAAACTGTATGTGAAATATAGCAATTTGCAGTGTTGAGGTGCTAGGATTGTTGTTGAGGATCTATTTCGTGTATGTATTGGTGCATTGGCAGTACCTTTTTCCAGTTAAATTATATGGTCCTTTGTATGTATACCTTTATTAATGTCTCCAGCCTCAATGCACTACTTCAGTGTGTGACTGAAATGGAGGTGTTTTGCCTGTGTTTACTACTTTAACTGGGAGAATGTTTGTTTGTTATGTAGAGTAAATTGCTTTAGGTTAATTTAGTTTGTAAATCACGAGTTTAAAATTGTCTTCAAGGAAATCATTGTGATGTATTCTTGTATATAACTTGATTTTTCTGGTAACTGAAACATCTGTGAAAACTCTTAACTAACAATATGTGAGTAGTCCAACAGGTTTAATTGGAAGCACACTAGCTTTCGGAGCGAC